>NC_081192.1:67391213-68117463 GCF_902713425.1 Acipenser ruthenus
CACTGTTAGTTAGTTTAACCCTTAATTGAACAAATAATTTGCCTAAATTTTAATTGTTTTTAGCTCATAAAAGGTTGGAGAATACAAGTTACATAAAAACAAAATTTCATTGGTAACTTAATCTCCAATTGCTCAAAATAATTAAAATGCTCTGATTAGGCAAATTATTTGTTCAATTAAGTAATTGTGAGCTCATTTGCAACAAAAATCAGAAGACTCCAGAATCAGGGTTAACAACCAATGTGGTATTTAATAAACTGAATTTTCATTATTCATTGGATAGTATAACAGCTCTAGCTCAAATGTTATTGTGCAAGTAAAACATCCTCAAGTGTATCACCTGATAAAATAATTACCACACAGTGTGCAAGATGTATCACTAAATAAATTGTCAATATATGGCAGGTGTCAGTCAACTTCTTTAGGGCATATTATTAAGCATAGAAGCTGTGCAATTCAAATGTTAGTTATTATTTGATGATATGTTTCTTAATAGTAACTTACAGTACATTGAAGAAAAAAGTTTAAAATAACGATTTCTTGTGCCCGTGGTGTAAAGAAACAAACGTCTCCAGCTGTCTTTGATCAGCACAGCTCATTGAACCAATCCGCTATATTCACTTAGTTTGTAGACTTATAAGTGTCATACAGTAGACTGTGTTGTTGAAACACAGTACTTTAGTACCATGAAGATAACACATACCACAAAATACTATACTGCAGCATTCTATAGAATACTATGATTTCCATAGAATACAACAATACAGGGTTTTACAGGTACTATAGAACCCAGTGTAAAATACTATACTACTCTGCAGTATATGATAGTACTATAATACTTAAAGAATGTACTATATTATTGTATAGAGCAGTGGTTTTCAATCCTGGTCCTGGGAACCCTCTGCCCTGCTGGTTTTTGTTCCAACTGAGCTTTCAGTTATTTAATTGTAAATGTTATACGTAACTTGAAATCTCCAACTCTTTAAAATAATTAAAAGGCTCTGATTAGGCAAATTATTAGTTTAATTAAGGTTTCAATTAAGTAATTGAGAGCTCAGTACTGGGCGAGTACTTAATGCAAACGTACACATATACTCTCACGTTCAGTCTTGCGTTAAAATAATGCAGGAAAGTCAATTTTCACAAATAATGCTTAGAAAACAGTGACTCGGAACTGAAACCTCCCTTCATCTCCCCTGCAATGCCAACCCCACTTAATGACGTTTTACTTTTGTGTTCTCCCTCTGCGCGTGATGTGAAGTTTATCGTTTGAATTTAGTGAAACACACTGCATCTTTTGAAGTGTAAAGTCATTTTACAAAAATGTGGAGATTTATACTGGGTAACAAGGTCAAACAATAGGTCACGTTTTACTAAACATTTTAAAACTAATAAACAAACAATTACCATAGTGAACATCATTGTAGTATGTTGCTTAAAACATAATAACATAGTATATTCATAATAAAGTTGCGTTCTTATCTATAAATAGTAGCACGTTTAAAGCTTGGGACTCGCTGTCTGTAGCTTGGTGTTGTTTACATTATCGTAAGCATATTTTAAAGTGATTGGAAGCTGAAATTACTTTTTTAAAACACACTTTTCTTTTACTAATACAGTACTGCTGAGCGGTAATCAGTTTGTTTGAAAACCCAAGCTTTAATCACTGGGTGCACAGGCGCTGAAGCGGTTTTCTTCCACTGCTAAAAATAAATAAATAAATAGCCACCTAACAATTTCATCCCTACAGTGAAACGTACTGTTTTTAAATTGGGACTTTAGTGAAGACCACATGTGTATGTGAGTACATTAATTATTGTAGATAGTAATTCATAGCCAGCCAGCATTTTTGTAAATAGCAACACATGTAATGTACAATCAAATAAACATTTTATTTGTGTCATCGGTGTCAATTTCAGGAGTCGCTCACTAATGAGGTGCAAACAGGTGATTGATCGATCTGTATGAGCGTTTACGAAGGTGATTTGTTAAAATAAAAAAAAAATGTAAATCTAAATTTATAACTGTGTTTATTTTTTAGCTAAATAAAATCTAAGCCTATTTTTTTGGGACCTCAACTGTTGTTGTTGATTCCAACTTAGGTACTTCACATAAGCACTAGTAAGTTTACATCAGGCCTACCAAGTTTCAAAAGGTACTAGTCCTATAAAATATTACCAGTAAATAAATGCACCTTTTGAAAAAAAAAAAAAAAGTGTTTTCCTCTTTTTAATTTGTTTTACTTCTGAGCTACAAGACTTCCTACAGTTGAAAGCAGAAGTTATTATACCTGGACTGGACAAACTGCCACCAACATGATTGTGGGACGCTGCAGTTTTAAGTAACTACAGGCTCATGTGTTTTTTCATCTAGATTATGTGGTAGAGAATGTTAGCCTTATGAGAAATAATATACTTTAAACCTAAAAGATTTTACATAGAAAAACAACTCACCTGTAGATGACTGTTTATCAACTGGTATATGTTCATATAACTGACTTTGCTGATGTTTAATCTATGGCCTGCCATCTGGACGTGATACTTAGAAGTGTAATTCCTTTTTGTCTTTGAAGGAATTACACTGGACGACCGCCTTCTTTTCACACTATGCTGTTGGAAATTTAAAAAAAACACCAAAAATATATACAAATAAATAATTATGCACTAAAAGCACAAAACTTGGTTGTTTTCCTCTACTGTGTAAATGTAATGACTATACCTGTTCGATTCCAGACAAAAGAATAGCCTTCTGTCATAGGAAACATCGCAGAATGTGTGAAAAAGTTCCATTTCATCATAGGCTTCTGTAATTTTTTCGCAATCTCTATTGCAGGTGTCATGGCATACCTTTCCCTTAAAAATACAAAAATGTAGTCGACCATGATGGTCGACTACATTTTTGTATTTTTAAGGGAAAGGTATGCCATGACACCTGCAATAGAGATTGCGAAAAAATTACAGAAGCCTATGATGAAATGGAACTATATATACATGTACTAAAATATGAATGTCAAAAAAATAAAATAAATCTGTGCACCTCACAGTAATAATCAAAACAAAGCTTCTTGTGTAAGTTACATTATAACAAGGTAAAAAAACAATTAAAAAAAGTAAAATCTGCCTATAATCCGTCCTTGTAATAAACTTGCCTTATGAAACCTACCAAATAATATATTTTTTACAATGTTCAAGTATTTTCTAAGAAAACAAACAAACAAAAATGTGTTTCCCTTTCAAGTCGAAAATAACCATCAACATGAGATATTGCCGTCAGGCAGCACCGGTAGGCTGAGCTTTTATAGCAAAGCTGCCGATAGGCCCCCACGCCAGCTGCAGTGTAAGCCCGCCCCCCTGGGAGCTTACTTAACTGCGCGCGTGGGGATGCACTTCCTCTTTTGTCTTCAGCCTTGGTACGGTAGGTAATAGATAACAGAGCGAGCTTGTTAACTGATTGTACTCGATAAGCTTTACGCTTGAGAAGCTGGTTAATTACCCCTTCTCTGAGTTTATTTCAGTTACTGTGTTTTAGGATTTATATATTCTTGTTAATATATATATTTTTTTCCTTTCGCTTTGCTTCGGCATCGCGTCTTCGTGGTCTCCCGTCTTCCTTTTCTTTGTTATTATAATATATAATTATATTATATTTATTATTTGGGTTTTTTGTGTGTATATATATTGTTATATATATTCTTTTTTGTGTATTGTTTGGGACGCGTGTTGCGTTGGCCTTAGGCCACGCGCATTTTTGCAGCCTCGGTCTTGCTTAGGCTAGACCGCGTGTGTGTGTGTGTGTGCGTGCAGACCTGCATTGCAGTCTCCCCCCCCACCGCGGCGCGTTCTACCGCCACGTGGCTGCTATTGAGTATAGCCCCACTGTTCTACACTATACGTAGTGTCTGCTGCAGCGTCCAAACAAAACAAAACAAAAAAAAAAAAAGCAAAAAAAAAAAAAAAAAAAAAAGTTTTTTTCCCATACAGTACTAAGGAAGACGACCACCAAGTGCATTAACTGTTGCCCTTATAAGCAGCACAACACCTTGTCTTTCGAGACTCAGACACAGTACTAGAGCACATAGCGTCTCCGCTTTGCGGGTCAGCTGACGTGGATCGTCTGGTGCAGTACACGCGCTCCGGCGCTTTCGGTGTCAGCGCTTAGGCGCCTGGTGTAGCGCTTCGGCGCGTAGTGCTTGGGCTCAGTGCACGCAACGCACCTGTGCACGCACCTCGACGCTCGGTGCTCGGTGCCTCGGTGCACGCACCTCGACGCTCGGTGCCTCGGTGCACGCACCTCGACGCTCGGTGCTCGGTGCCTCGGTGCACGCACCTCGACGCTCGGTGCTCGGTGCCTCGGTGCACGCACCTCGACGCTCGGTGCTCGGTGCCTCGGTGCACGCACCTCGACGCTCGGTGCTCGGTGCCTCGGTGCACGCACCTCGACGCTCGGTGCTCGGTGCCTCGGTGCACGCACCTCGACGCTCGGTGCTCGGTGCCTCGGTGCACGCACCTCGACGCTCGGTGCTCGGTGCCTCGGTGTACGCACCTCGACGCTCGGTGCTCGGTGCCTTGGTGCACGCACCTCGACGCTCGGTGCCTCGGTGCACGTACCTCGACGCTCGGTGCTCGGTGCCTCGGTGCACGCACCTCGACGCTCGGTGCTCGGTGCACGCACCTTTGGTGCACGCACCTCGACGCTCAGTGCCTTAGTGCACGCACTCGACGTTTGTCTTCAGTGCTTGGTGCACGCGCCTCAACGCACCTTAAAGCTGTTCGCTTGGTGCTCAGTGCTTAACGCTCGGCGCTCCTATTACTGGCACGGTACGCTTGGGCATACAACGTGCTGCACCATGTCATTTCACCGCTGTGTCACCTGTGGGACGAAGTTACCGGCTAATGACCCGCATGAGGACTGCGTGTCCTGTCTGGGGCCGGAGCATGCGGCATCTGCTTTGGCAGACAAAGCCTTTTGCACGTTATGTGCAAGTTTTCAGACGCGCACTCTGCGTCGTAGGGCGAGGAGAGCAGTCGGGGATCGCTCCCCTTCATCTGGGTCGTCACACACCCTTTCCGCCCCGCAGCCTTCTTTGGCTTCCCCGCCAGCGAAGCTGCCTTTTTCCAGGAGTTCGCCTTCCCAGGTTACCCCTGGTCAACGATCTCCTGACGTTAGGCGTAAGAGAGACCGCTCCCACAGCCTTTCTGTAAGGCGAGGCCCTTCTCCTCGCGGCGAACGCCCCCGTCAGATCTCGAGATCCCGCTCTAGATCGCCCCGAAGGAGAGGACGTTCCCGTTCTCCTCGTCGCGACAGGCGAGGTGGTGTAACTGAGCTTACTAGTAAGATGTCTCAGTTTATGGACCTTATGATGGGGCAGCAATCGTTGCTCATGTCCCTGGCCACAGCTCGGGCCGCAGAGGAGCCAGTCAGACCGGCTGTCAACCAGCCGATCATCCTACCACAACCCCTGTCCGTTCCAGTTGCGCAACAGGACGCATGGGACGTGGATGCTATCTCTCGAGATGCATCAGAGGGTGAGCCTCTCCACGGAGAGGATAGTGTGGAGGCAGAGCTCACGTCCCACCACTCAGAGTCTGAGATGGAGGTAGGCGTGGATGACTCTTTATGGTCCCTAGTAGAGCGGGCGACTCGCCACCTGGGCTTAGAATGGCCTGCCACTGAAGAGCCTAGGCGCTCTCTTTTTGAGTCGCCTTTGGCACAGGGCCAGCAGTCTAGGACGCTTCCGGCCTTCCCAGACTTTGTTAAGGAGGTGCAGTCCACTTGGGGGACTCCAGCCTCCGCCCCGGCAACCTCGCGTAAGGCGGCTGCCTTTACCATGCAAGGTGCGAGTGAAGCGGGTCTGGCGTCATTTCCGCCAGTTGGCGCTGCGTTCGCAGCGTTGGTGAAGTCACCAACACTCTCTGGGTTGGTGAAAGACCCCACCTGTCCTAACAAGCAGTGCAGGATCACCGAGGTGCACCTCAAGAAGGGCTATTCGGCGGCTACAGAGGCAGTTAGGCTGTCCAATCTGGCCAGCCTCCTCTCAGTTTATCAGGCTGCGCTAATAAAGGATCTCCCAGACTACCCTTCGGTGTCTCTGAGAGCAGAGTTGGGGCTAGTTGCCCAGCTGCTGGTCAAGCTAGCCCAGCTTAACGCGCGGGCCCAGGGCAGGAGCATCGCGTCTCTGGTGGTGGCCAGACGACAGCTCTGGCTCTCGCAGGCGAGAGTCCAGGAGCATGACAAAGCTCCCTTGTTGGATGCCCCAATTACACCGGGGCACACATTTGGCCCAGCGGTGGAAGAGATGTTGCAAAGCTCAGCTAAGGCTAGAGAGGCATCACAGCAGTTGGCTACGATATGGCCGCGTAGGCCTTTCCAGGTCAAACGCCCACAAGAACATCAGTGGCGTAGAGCACCACCGCAACACCAGCCGCGTCCAGGGGGTACTAAGACCTCCCCGGCGGATACAGCAGCGCGTGGCCAAATCCCAAGGGGACGACCGCAGCGCACAGGGTGGCGACCTAGAGGAGGCGGCAGACCACGCCCTCGTGGCGCTGGCCAGGCCCCTCGTGAGCGAGCGAAGCCTAAGCAGCCCTGAGAAAACCAGGCAGCCATTAACCCAACCCTATACTGTTCCACAGCTTCTGTTTTGGCAACAATGCACCAGCGATATCTGGGTGCGCAAAACTATACTCACCGGG
This sequence comes from Acipenser ruthenus, assembly GCF_902713425.1. Classification (NCBI taxonomy): domain Eukaryota; kingdom Metazoa; phylum Chordata; class Actinopteri; order Acipenseriformes; family Acipenseridae; genus Acipenser; species Acipenser ruthenus. The sequence goes on from NC_081192.1 coordinate 67,397,906, forward strand.
TACACCCTTCAGTTCCGGTTAAAACCCCCCCCCTTCAGGGGGGTGGTGGTAACTGTGGTGAAGGACGTGGTTCAGTCCTCAGCTCTGAATGTGGAAATACAGGCACTGCTCAGGAAGCGTGCCATTCAACTAGTAGACCCTGCTCTGACCGACCAGGGGTTCTACTCCAAATACTTCCTTGTGCCAAAGAAGGACGGCGGGCTCCGCCCTATTCTAGACCTGCGTGTACTGAACAAATACCTACGGGTGTTGTCGTTCAAGATGCTCACGCACAGGCACATTGTCCAGTCTGTCCGGCAGGGCGACTGGTTTACCACCATAGATCTGACAGATGCGTACTTTCACGTTCCCATCTGTCCGGGTCACAGGAAGTATCTACGATTCGCATTCCAGAGCAGGGTCTACGAGTTTTGCGTCCTGCCATTCGGCCTGTCTCTAGCTCCTCGAACCTTTTCGAAGTGTATGGACGCCATTTTAGCTCCTTTGCGGGCTCAAGGCGTCCGACTGCTGAACTATCTGGACGACTGGCTCGTCTGCGCGCAGTCAAAGGAGCAGCTGGCACAGCACACAGTGATGGTTACAGACCATCTCTAGCGGCTAGGTCTGAAGGTCAATCCAGACAAGAGCCGCCTCGTGCCCAGCCAACAGACCGAGTTTTTGGGTCTGCATCTGGACTCAGTGTCCATGGAAGCGACCCTATCGACACAAAGAGTTGCCTCATTAGAGCGGTGTCTCTCCCTATTCAGGTTGAGAGAAACAGTCAGCATGGAGCTCTGTCAGCGCATGCTGGGGTTGATGGCTGCCGCCTCGCAAGCCCTTCCTTTGGGCTTACTACACCAGAGACCTCTGCAGGCCTGGTTCAATGCCTTCGCGTTGCACCCGCGGAGAGACAAGCACCGCAGGTTGAGGGTATCCCGAACCTGCTGGGAGGCATTACGCTGGTGGAAAGTTCAGTCGAACATCCGCCAGGGCGTGCGCTTGGGTCCCATCTTCCGAAGGGAAGTTATCACAACCGACGCTTCCAACCAAGGTTGGGGAGCAGTCTGGAACGGGACAGGGACCCGTGGAGTGTGGTCAGGACCCTGGAGGTCAGCCCACATCAACGCTCTGGAACTCAGAGCAGTGGACCTCGCCCTTCGGCACTTCTTGCCAGTGCTTCTAGACAAGCACGTGTTAGTGCGGTCAGACAACACCACAGTAGTGGCGTATATCAATCGCCAGGGCGGATTGCGGTCCCCCGGTCTTCACCGGATGGTAACGCGGCTGTTGCTCTGGACTCAACCGCGTTTAGCCTCTCTGCGTGCAGTTCATCTGCCGGGCAGAGTCAATTACGCAGCGGATCTCCTGTCCAGAGGAGGTCCTCTTGCGGGCGAATGGCGTCTTCACCCTCGGGTGGTAGAGCGCATCTGGGAATGGTTCGGCACAGCGCAAGTCGATCTCTTCGCTTCGCGAGAGACCACGCACTGTCCTCTATGGTTCTCGGTGAAGGACCTCGACAGCCCCCTGGGGGTGGATGCACTGGCTCACGAATGGCCGCCAGGGCTCCTGTATGCCTTTCCACCGATTCCGATGCTCCCCGCCTTCTTGGAGAAGGTCAGGGTAGAGCGAGCGACAGTGATTCTGATCGCTCCTCGGTGGCCTCGGAGAATATGGTTCCCGAGTCTAGTGCAATTACTGCACGGCCGCCCGAGGGAGCTCCCTCTGCGGGCGGACCTGTTGTCCCAAGCTCAAGGAGAGCTTTGGCATCCGAACCCCAAACTCATGCAGTTATGGGCTTGGCCCCTGAGCGGGAGCGCCTGTCAGCCTTAGGGCTTTCGACTGCAGTTATATCGACCATCCAGAGTGCGAGAGCGCCCTCTACTAGGTCGCAGTATGCGTATAAGTGGCAGTTGTTTCAGAGTTGGTGTCTGGCTGAGAGCCACGACCCAGTCTCCTGTCCTATGGCAGTAATATTGCAGTTTCTGCAGAAACTGCTGGATGAAGGGAAATCTCCTTCTACACTTAAAGTGTATTTAGCCGCCATTTCGGCTTGTCATGTACGCATTGACGGTTTATCACCTGGTTGCCATTTTTTGGCATCTCAGTTTCTGAAAGGCGCAAGACGCTTGCGGCCTCCAAGAACGACCAGTTTACCGTCTTGGAGCCTTGATGTGGTGCTAGAAGCCCTTACCAAGGCACCATTTGAGCCTCTCCACAGCGTGGATATGAAGCTCATATCTATTAAGACTGCATTTTTGCTGGCTGTGGTATCAGCAAAACGCGTGAGCGAGTTACATGCACTTTCAGTGCATCCTTCTTGTACTCGTTTTGCAGGAGACGGTTCTAAGGTCTCCATGCGCCCTAATCCGGCCTTTTTACCAAAGGTTATATCCCCGTTCCACATGAACCAGTCAGTCGAGTTGATGGCGTTCCATCCTCCTCCTTTTTCTTCCCCAGAGGAAGAGCGGTTACACATGCTCTGCCCCGTGAGGGCATTGAGGTGTTATATTGACCGTACAAGGACTGTGAGGCAGACAGAACAGTTGTTCATATGCCATGGTTCTAGATCTTTGGGTCAGCCGCTGTCTAAACAGCGCCTTTCCCACTGGATAGTGGATGCTATTAAATTAGCGTATGAATCTGCAGGCCTTCCGCCACCAGGGCAGTTGAAGGCGCATTCTACTAGGGGTATGGCGACATCCTGGGCCCTCTTTCGAGGGGTGCCGGTGTCTGATATTTGCGCGGCAGCCAGTTGGGCTACGCCGCATACTTTCATGAGGTTTTACAGGTTAAATGTACTGGATTCCTCTGCTCCACTGTTTGGAGCATCTGTTTTACACTCTATGACGCCTCAGGATGCGGACGTATAGAGTGGTAGATAGCATGGTGTTGACTGTTCCACCTTTAAGACAGGTGTCATTACGAGCATAGACGCTGAGGCGCAGCTCCGCATATGCCTAGATGTACTGCCTACGCAGTTGCGTTATGACGTAAGTCTGTCCTACTGCCGAGAATCCTCCCTCGCGACAGCTAGGGTACACTGTATCCCATGTTGATGGTTATTTTCGACTTGAAAGGGAACGATAGGTTGCGGATGCAACCCCGGTTCCCTGAAAGAGAAAATAACCATCAAGCTGCGAGGTCGCTCCGGTAGCCTTCACGGCCTGAAGAGCAAAAGAGGAAGTGCATCCCCACGCGCGCAGTTAAGTAAGCTCCCAGGGGGGCGGGCTTACACTGCAGCTGGCGTGGGGGCCTATCGGCAGCTTTGCTATAAAAGCTCAGCCTACCGGTGCTGCCTGACGGCAATATCTCATGTTGATGGTTATTTTCTCTTTCAGGGAACCGGGGTTGCATCCGCAACCTATCGTTTTCAGCAAACATGAACATACACATATACGGTTTTTCTATAAAACAAAACACATTTTTGCCCATTTTCTTCTCCCCCTTTCTGTTAATATATGACTTCCCTGCATCCCCGAGTTATTTTCGATGTTTGTCTTTCCGTTGATTCATATTTAGTTTTTTACCAATATTGAGTCTCTTTCGTCGGCGACAGTAAAATTAACGTGACGGTCCGCCATCTTCGTTCTTGCACATATACGGTTATTCCACTACACAGATATATTTGTTTGCTATGTCGGAAGCTGCAATAGCGTCAGAAAACCACAAGATGGCATATGGGTAAAGAGAATCCATGACAATCAACCTAATACATTTTTTTTCTGAAACTGGAGATATATACGGTTTTTCGTCACAACGATTCAAATAACGCTTTATTATTTTTTATAACATTTTATACAAGATAATGATCAGTAAACTATTTACAGTAAATTGTCTTTACTGAGGCAGTAAGAAAACAGCAAGGCAACGTGCAATAAGAAAACTGTAAGGCATTAGGAGCATGCAGTGGATTGGAAACAGAGGAAACAGAAGGTACAGAGGGAGGCATACAGTGACGACTTTTCTTCATGAAACGATACGCAGGTGCAGGAGCTGTAAAAGACAAGCTAACCACCAAAAAAATAAGTAATTAGTAAGAAATGTGTCCAGAGGTCAGGCACATGCAAAAAGTAGGAGGGAACTGGAACAGCCGTAAAAGGGAAATTGGGGGAAAGAAAAACACTTGCAGACCTGGATGTGTCATATACTTACCCTGCAGTTGAAGTGCTGGGCTGGGGTGCCAGATCATCCTCCTCCTCATCCTCCTGCAGCAGCAGCAGCTCTTCATCAAGGAGATCCTCCATGGCGTCTATGGTCCATGGTGGTTCTCCACAAGGAGATCCCGATCTCCTCAGTCAGGGCCCTCCTCCTCTTCAGTGACTGAATCAGATGCTGGAACTGATTCTTGTCTCCATCCATATCCTGGCATACACATAAAAAACGTTTAAATAAATACCAATTAATAATAATAATAATAATAATAATAATAATTGTCTATCCATATTCAGACACAGAAAGAAAAAGTAAATTAAAAATAATAATAAAAAAATAAAAGTTAAACTAATGATAAAATACATAACTAAATAATAATATTGGCTAAAACTAAATAATGTCTCAGCCCTTTATACACATACACAAAGTAAAAGTAAACTAATAAAATACATAGCTAAATAATAATAATAATAATAATAATAATAATAATAATAATAATGACTAAAGCTAAATAATGTCTCTGTCCTTTACACATATATACAAAGTAAAAGTAAACTAATAATAAAATACACAGCTAAACAATAATAATAACTCTGTTTTTGTTACATATTTAACGTGTAAGCAGTACTCTAAGGATAGGTATGCAAGCGATTATCAAAAAGTTAAACCACGATTTTCAGTCATGGACAAAATTGAGCTCCATGCTGCGGTTACTAACTTAGGCCACGATGCACAGCAATCACTGATGCACTAGTATTATTATTATTTATTATGCGCTTTGTTCTTTCATTTTACAGACAGTACTCATTTTTATTTTTCAACATTTTTATTTTTCGTCTTTGTAAACTGTTATAGTTAATGCTAGGCCTACTGACAAAATAATAATAGACCTTGCAATACTACAATACCATTGTATGACTGTATGTCATTAGAATATATTACTAAAACATTTAAATTTCAATTAAAGATTGACCACATTTTGACGTGTAAAACCTTTTAATATACAGTAAATAAATCTTTGCGATCACACATCAACTACATCTGATTAACAACGACATTTTTATAGGCAGAAAAAAGCTGACAAGCGTTTAACACTAGGCCTAGTATAAAGAGACATTATATGTATAACTGAACGCTTTGCATCGCACATATATTTTACAAACCGAAAATAAATAAATAAAAAAGAAAGTGGTGTGTGAACACTGGCAAATAAAACGACCAGATAGAAAATGTTGGTTCATGTAGTTAACTTTCACTTTAATCAAACTGCTGCCGTGCCTTCCTTTTGCCTTGCTGCGCTTGGGCGATCCACTTTTTCCCCGGTCTACTAATTCCCTACGACACCGGGAATTTTTAAAGATTTTAAGCAACATGTCAGGACACCGCGACCTTTGATGGAAAACTGGGACTGTCGTCTGGTCACCATACTATTCAACTATATTTGTTTTTAAATATATACCTACATTGCAAACATGCTAAGTTTATATTTGGCAATATAGTATATAAATACAGTAAATGTAGTGTAGCGAACATGTTTTTAAATTGTGTTTTAAATGCGCACAAGGTTTCAACCAGGTGTTAATTATTAGATTGAAGAGAAGTGTATAAATGAGTGGGGGTGAGATTTTTTTCAGAGATCAAAGCAGGGGTTGCAGAGCTTGAGGAAAGCGGCAGAGGGAATCGGAGTGTTGTTGAATATGAGGCTGTTGCAGAGATCCAAGACTTGAATTACCTGCGTTGGAGCTGCCAGGGAAAGCTGACCGTGGAGTTGTGCGTTTGGACGGTGTACAGACACGAGCATTATACTGGACCCCGGACGGTGTGAGACGCTGGCGTGCCTGAGACTTCATCCCGAGAGCGACCCTCCAATACGGCTTACAGATGAGCCTCGTTGAAGTATAGTTTACGGGTAAACTGGCCAAAACCTGGGCGCATTTTGTTGTCTTTTTTTTAATGTGTTTTTACTTGATTGCAGCTACTTTCTTTTAAGGTACATTAATCCTTTACTATTTTACTAAAATCCATATTTAGATTGCTAGATTGTTGAGTGTCTTGGTACTGGGGGACATTGGATCTGGATGTTTGTTTTGGTTTGTGTTTGTTGTTTCTCATACCTATTTTGTTTTGAAACACAGTTTATATTTTTTATCTTGTCTTTATGATCACTGGTTTGCTTTATTTAATATGTGTTTAAAGATTCAATGTTGCCCCTTCTATTAGACATTTCTATTTCGTCTGTCTAGGAATAGTTACAGATTGATTTGTGGGCCTATATTTTAGCTTTTGTATAATAAAACCTTGACTGGTACATTTTAACCTTCTGTGTCTTTGCCTTGTTTTACCTGACCTTGTTTAAGGCCTCTTATTGTACCAGACCTTCCTGGTTAACGGTGGTGGCAGCAACACACACTACTGCAGTTTCAATCCAGCTGACTCCCAACTTGGGGTTATTGACATTCTAGTCAAGAATAAAGGGTACGGTTACAGTATTTATCAAACACAAATTGTACACTATTGAATTGATAATCAGCCTGGCGGATCTAAACACTGCCAAGATGATGAAAACCAAATGCCTGGAGTGTTCTTCTGTCTGTTTGAATATGTGGCAGTATTTAGATCTACCACTGCATGTAGATCATTTTAATAGACCCCACTATGTAATCCATAATGAAACCCTTACTGTGTCTATCTTTCGAGTGTACTTAGTTTCATAAACTTTTTTTGTTTATTTATTTTTGGTGCATGGGGAGCAGTTATTCACTCTTTCCAATAATGTCTTGCAACTAGGGATGCACAAACCAGTAGCTGACATTTAAGTGGACAGATACAGGCATATAAAAGCCGAACAAAATAATAATAAAAAAGATTAAAAAAAAAGCTTTACTGGTTTTACTTCAAGACATTTGAGCCAAATTGATTACACTACTCCATCTGCCTTTGCAGTGCTGTTTCAATGCAAGCCTCATAGGTCTACAGCTTGAAGTTAGGGTACAATTACATACAGTTCAATATATCTGTACAACACCTTTAAACAAGCTTCCCAAGTCCAGGAGGTGATTTGTCTTCTGAAGTCATTATTTGATAGCCAAAGATTGCTTCTAGCCATGTTTAAGCATTAAATAGTATATTATTATTTCACATAAATCAACCAGAGATGTAGGAATTCATACATTTTGCATTCCCGCAGACAGTATTTTAAATGTTTTACAGTGTGGTGAGAACTCAAAGGAAAGGCACATGCATCGGTCAAAACAAAGACAGAGATGTCAGAAAAACAAATACAATTATCTGTTCAAGAAATGCAGTTGGTATGTTGAAAATAAGAATTGAATAATAAGGTAAATGTGAGTGTCTTTCTGTTAGATTACATTATGAGAATCTGGAATGTGTGCAGTTTTCTGTTAAGTAGCCGTTTGTAAGTAAGATCAATGGCCAATGCACTTGATTACTGGGCATCAGAATCAATCAGCAGTTTAATGGTCAGAATTTATATTAGTAACAGCATATTATTAATATTATTGTTGTTATTATTACACTTTATTTATCCAGGAAAACACTCATTTGTGAATCATCAGTATACAGCTATGCATCACCTTGTAGAATTAACACATTTTGCTTAATAAAGTTGAACGAAACCTGTTGAATAATGATTCATTAACACATTGAATTACATACTGCTTTGTAGTTTTCCATATATTTAATGAAAAACTAACAATGGAAAAATGTGACATTTCGAAATCTAACATGAAATGCTGTCCTCGTATTATGGTTTCCATCAGACGTTTGCAATATAAGTTTGCAGTTTCTTTGATTACATGATAAATAAAATAACTGAATTATGTTCATATCGTTTTGTTAATTATTTCTCAATCCTAGAATTCTAGGTGTTGCAAAACATTTGGCCATAGCTGTATAGATGTACTAAAAAGAACTGGTTAAATTCTCTGCCAAACGGTATTGAAAAAGAGTTTGTGTTTAAACATCTTACAAATAATTGAATGTTTAGTACACCCAAATACCTTATGGATGAGTTGTAAAGTCATCTACAAAATCCTTAGTTTAGCAATTCAACTTCAACAATCTCCAATACGGGATCACAACTATGGTATTGTATGGGGTAAAGAAAAGTATAGGTAAAGAATATCATGGTTGTTTCAGAAAACATTTTCTATAACTTCATCGATGTTAAAACACCACACAGCAGATTCCTAAGCTGGAAGTAAATTTCACATTTTTTTTTTATTTTTATAATAATATAATAAACAGTTCTAAAATCATTGCAGCTCTCTCAAGTGCCCAAATACCCTATCCATACTGCCAAAATAAAGCAATAAAAAGTGACTTCCATTCACAATTATGTACAACATTCAAAATGTGAAGATAGCGCATTGTTTAGGTAGTGTAATGGGTAAGTCACAAGTCGTGCATGCAGCATTTCAGTGCATACAACCTCCCCGTACACAGCAGTCCTTGCAGTGCCACCCCAAAAAGTAAAATACCCCCATATTATATCTCCCCACCCATTCTGAAGCCCTGCAACTTTCAGGTTTTTCTAGATGTCATGTTGTGTGGGAGAAATCAGAAACTGGCAAGATGCACAATTCTTCAACCTTCTCATAACGCACATGGTTTTGTGTCAAAAGAAGTAAAAAATAACTAAATACAAATTCTCATTACATAAATCCTATTTACCTAAACATTTTATATACAGACGACTTGTGAAATAAAAATATGTAAACATACTTTGTGAATAACTTTATTAACATTGAATCTACTTTGTGCTCATTTAAGGCTGCTACCCATCAGACACGATGCGACAAGTGAAACTGCAGTGATGCGACAAAATGAATAGAACCAATACTTTTGATAAGTATCTTTCAGACCACAGGCGACACGGGAGCAACACCAGGGTGACACTGGAGTGACGCAAAATAAATAGGATTGAATCTTTTGCAATTTGTCACGCGACAACTAGGGAATACCCAGAGCTTTATGACAAAGGTAATCACAATTATAAAGATACAGATTTGAAAGACAATATATTATTATTATTATTATTTATTTCTTAGCAGACACCCTTATCCAGGGCGACTTACAATCGTAAGCAAATACATTTCAAGTGTTACAGTACAAGTAATAATACAATAAGAGCAAGATAAATACAATGACTTTTGTTCAAGCAAGTACAATATATAGGACCAGTCTTGATCATAGTTTTGTAAATAGCAATTTTTAATAGTTGTTTAGCTCTGGCAGTTTTCAAAACTGTCACATCGCCTATTTATTGCTTCTGGTGTGTGGTCATGTTGCTGCAAAAGTATCTTGTTGTCCAATGAAAAATCGCACCGCATCTGGTGTGTGGCAGCCTTTACTGATGTTATTTCTTAGTCAGTTAGTCAGTAACATGTTCATTTAAGGAAAATACTTAACATTTGTAGACTTTTTTTCTGTGAGGCCTCAAGGTACTTAACTGAACTAAACCAAGAATGTAATCCAGTAAAATTTCTTGATCACACTGTATTTACTGTATGCAAGTTTTGTGAGGTAATGTCTTTGAACTGGCGTTTGCTTGTTGAGATATATTTATTCTTCTGGGATTGTCTTTTCGTCAGTATGCCATTTTGGAAGATAAAGTTTAGTTTTATCTTATCAAATTTTTCATAGAATAATTTGTTTTTCAATCAGGGATTTAAAGAGGAACAAGATTCACATTTAAAGTTAGATGTAGGCTGCATTCACACTGGGCCAGTTTCAGATGGACTCGGTCTGGTTCATTTCGTTTGAAACAATGTATCAATGTGCTTGCTGTTATCTGCAACCAAAGGGACCGAGTTTGTCCCTAGCTGTGCCCCATTTGCTGAATTAAGATATATACATACCCTTTTTTACTGTTTTTTTTATTGTTTCCCTTGGCAGGTATGTGTCTGGTAACTCTAATGTAGTTCTGTGGCAAAGTGGTTTGTAGTGCACAGGTGCAGTGGTGATGTGGTGCTCAGGAATGATAGATACAAGACAGTTCACTGTAAAAAAAAAACAGCTCTTTATTTGCTGACAAATAATAATACCTGGCTCTACATAACGATGTGTATTGCTCAGGCAAACCATGGGGTTCAGTCCCGAAATAATAATACATTAAAGACACACACAAACACAACACGGTCACAAGTCCAGGGTGAGTGCACTTAGTGAAAGTGGTGATTTACAGGTTTATTCGTGTACAATGGTGAAGTGTAGTCCGGGTTTAATTGCTGGTGGTTTAGCTACAGCTCCCGGAGGTTAGCCTTCTATAATGACAAGCACAGACAGTTAGAAACAAACACAACACTTAGTGCTCATGATTCACAAATTGATCACTACCTTTCTTCGTCCTAGTGGTTACCACATTAAAAGGAACAGATTGCTGGGGTCACTCCCTAAATACCCTCCGTCACGCCCTCTTTCGGTGGCGCGGCCAATCACGTCTCCTCCAATCCGTGACTGACACATCGCCTACTGCATTAAGGCAATGACTTCTGGTATCATGGCCCCGCCCCCTTCCTGGATGGCCGGCTTCCGACTGACCCTGGAATGAACTGCCAAACTATCCATTACGGGATGCTCTGCTCCGATTATACAGTGCCCTCACAGGTCGGGAGGGAGATTGTTGACTCAGATTCAGACATTTTCTGTTTTTTGCTCCACTTGTTTCCTCAGAATATGAACTAAACTACACGCCTGTTTACTTCCAAGTCAGGTTACCTTGTATAGTTCGTTTCCTGTCTGCAAGAGGACAGAATCCAGCAGTTGTTCGCATTGAGGTTTAGCAAGCGAACCAGACTCGGTGCATTTGCCAAATGGACCAAAACCACCTCTTCAGGTGGACTCGGTACGGTTCATTTCCAAAGCAGACTTTGTTGTTCACACTTCACAACAAACATACCGAATCGTACCGAACGCAGACCAAACCTTCTAAATGGACCCAGTGTGAACACACCCTAAGAATGACAAAAACAGTACAGTACATGTTTTTTGAACAGACAAACATTCTATTTACAGTTTGTTATTTGTTGTATATTTTTGCCACTGAGGCATTTAGTTTCTGGGGACATATTACACAGTAATTACTTTAAAACAACTGTTTTATTATAGGGGCTTAAGAGAAATCTCAGTAACTATTCAGTAATTACTAATATTTATATATTAAATGATCTGTGGAAACATTTTGTATCTTCTAATTAAACCCCTTTAAACAATTATCAAACTCACATTGCAAATGGTACAGTAGTAATTACATGGTTACGACTGCTACGTGGTTATGTGTGTGTATGTGCCCTTAATTTAAACTTTATTACGCCTAAGTCACATGGTGAGACCAAATAACAAGTACTGTAAAACAAGAAAATTTCGCGAGCAAGAAATGTTTGCTAGTTTTGCGTTTATTAAAAATCCGCAAAATGAATGTGCCGTACATTAAAAGAAAAAGAAGCACAAACTTTATTACAACAAAAATGGACCTTGAAGGCCATTAGCGAAATTAATTTGCCGTAAACAAAATCCTGTTTCACAGTAGGTAGTTACTATTAATGCTACAATCAATGAGGAACAGCAATTACATAAATTATACAATTAAAAAAAAAAAAAAACTTAATTACAAAAAACTGCAATGTAACTGGAAGTGTTAACAACATTCCATTTCATCTGTACTGTTTTGTACAACAGTTTTTAAAATTTGCCCTGGAACAAGATGAAGTACATTCAAATGTTAGGTTTTGCTTATAAAATGATACAATTATTTGTTGCCTTCACAGCATGTTTGTGTTGACCAACAGGGGTTAATGTAACTTCACATTTACATGTTCTGCTTCTTCTCTGAAGAAATTCTCTGTTCCAGATGTGTCTATTAGTTATAGACCTTAAGGCTATTGCTGTGCTTCTCTGACATGTGCTGACTGAATTGGTTTTTATTTTCTACACCTATGCTTTGAAAAAATATACCCATTGAGGAGCCAAATACTGTGTGATGCAATACTATTTTAAATTATTTTTAAACTTGTGTACGTGTATAAATATCTGTGAAAAAAAAGACCAAACCCCTCCTATAAAAATAAAAATGACACAAAGATAAGATTGGGTTCTTGACAGGTTTACAAGGAGTATTTCACTAAACATTTTAAAATGTTTACCCAATTTAATATTCTTTTTGCAGTTGTATTTTTGGGAGTTTACTTTTATTTTTTATTTTCAGAAACAGTATATTTGTTAAGTAAGCCAATGTAATGCTGTATGAGTTTCTTTAAAGAACAACAGGGCAATTTAGCTGTTTTTTTACATAAATATTTTAAGCCTAATTCCGAGCTCTCCAAAACCTTTTCCCATTGAGGGTCAAGGACTCTCAAAGTACAAAGTCTTCATGTTATGGTACACAAATCTTAATTTATGAAAGCTTTGAACTTTTTTAACAAGAAGAAACACACTAAAAACCACAAACAGCGTTTTTTTCTATCTAAAAGGACAAAGAACATAAAAGAACAGCAATAGAATCCACAAATGCAAAATTCCGTAAAGATCAAAGGATAACCAACCATTCGACTCAACCAGCTTGGCGAGCAGTTCCACACGGTGAAACATGGCGGTGCCCCGCAGGTATAGTTAGGTCCAAAAGTTTAGCATCACCTAGAATTTTAGGATTGAGACATAATTTAGATATTTTATTTAACATGTAATCAAAGAAACTACAAAATGATATGCAAAAGTGTATCGGAAATCATAATAGTAGTACAGTATTTTGTGTTAGATTTAGTTTGTTTTAGTTGTATGGTGCTATGCTCCAGTTCCGGGTATTGAGTATAACCTCTAAGTGGGTTGAACTGACAGACTGGAGAATTGCAAACGTAATACCGATCCACAAAAAGGGAGACAAAACCGAACCAGGAATCTATGAAAAAGACCAAGGAGTTTATGTTGATTCAGAAATGTCTTTATCTACACAATGTGGGGAAGCTATAAAAAAGGGCCAACAAGATGCTCGGATATATTGTGAAAAGTGTTGAATTTAAATCAAGGGAAGTGATGTTAAAACTTTACAATGCATTAGTAAGACCTCATCTAGAATATTGTGTTCAGTTCTGGTCACCTCATTACAAAAAGGATATTGCTGCTCTAGAAAGAGTGCAAAGAAGAGCGACCAGAATTATCCCTGGTTTAAAAGGCATGTCGTATGCAAACAGGCTCAAATAACTGAATCTGTTCAGTCTTGAATAAAGAAGACTACGCGGTGATCTGATTGACAATGTCGACTCAGAGGACTTTTTCGACCTGAAAAAAGAAACAAGGACCAGGGGTCACAAATGGAGATTAGATAAAGGGGCATTCAGAACAGAAAATAGGAGGCACTTTTTTACATAGAGAATTGTGAGAGTCTGGAACCAACTCCCCAGTGATGTTGTTGAAGCCGACACCCTGGGATCCTTAAAGAAGCTGCTTGATGAGATTCTGGGATCAATAAGCTACTAACAATCAAATGAGCAAGATGGGCCGAATGGCCTCCTCTCGTTTGTAAACTTTCTTATGTTCTTATGTTCTTAAGCTGAAGACTGTAGACATGTTGCAGTGCTGTTCATCATTTCTTTTGTTTTCCATTAAAGCAGTTCATAAACATACAAACCTGGCCTCCGTTTATTCTTTCGATAATAAGGACACTATATATTTGGCGACAAGGATATCCGAACAACGCAGCATGTGACTATGACAGACAATCAAAAAAAAAGTACAGTAAATAAAACAACACTACGAAATGGCGGCTGCAGCAGGACTTCCAGCCTTTCCTTCATTTGAAATACACACTGACACTAGCTCACTCGGGCTCCGCTGGAATAAATGGATTCAAAGATTTCAAAACTTTCTAGTTGCATTAAACATTAAAGACAATAAACAAAAGAAAGCTATGCTTTTACACTACGCCAGAACCAATGTTTATGACATTTTTGAGACATTGCCAGAAACAGGGAGAGCGGATGCTTATGATACCGTTGATAGCAAAACTGAATTAATATTTTTTGCCGGAAAGAAAAATTGAATGTGAGATGTACGTTTTTCGTCAGGCCAAACAGAAGGCAGATTAAGTCATTTGATGCATATCATACTCAGAGAGCTGGCAGCAACATGCGATTTTACGAATATAGAAAAGGAAATTAAATCAGCTGTATATCCACGCGTTTAACCCTTTAAGGACCGGGATCATGTTAACACAATCATAGTGAAGTGGGCATCTAGGACCGCAATCGTGTAAACACGATAAAAAAGCACTTCGATTTTTAGACTTACAGGGCCACCATACTTTGCAGTACAGGCTTGAATCACACATCAAAGGAAAGGGGAGGGACTGACGTTCACTTCCTGACAGATTTTTTTTGTGTGCGACGTCACTGAGAGGGGCATCTGGTGTCTAAAGGGCGGAGACAGTTTACAGCAGCCCGGCAGAGACAAAAGCAGAAACAAAACATCACAGAAACTTGTTTAGAGCTAATAAAAAAGGGGAAACACTGTAAATCTGATTTATTTTACTTATAATTATATTCCTTAGTACTGATAATAATGAAATGAGTAACTATTATTTTATTTATAAATATTTATTTTTAGAAAATAAATCGAGAGTAGTGTCCATTATTGTTTATAAAGACCCTAAGAATAAACGTATGTTATGTCATTGCAATCACTCAGATGAAACAATGTCTGGTAATTTTCCCAAACATCAATATTTTTCAACAAAACTTTCAGGAAGTATTGTAAGGTCCCTCGGGTCATAGAATAACGCGTTTTAAAAAAAGAGAAAGAAAAAGTGAAAAGTTTGTATGGTTTCTGAAGTACTTTTATATATGTTCCCCAGAGTGTTCTGAAAATAAGGACACCATTTGCAAATTGCTACTGTAAAAAAAATATTTTTAGTGAATTTTTATAGGAAGAGAGTCAACTACAGCCAAAAAGCGCCTGGTCCTGGGGCAGCATCTCACTGGAAAATGCTTGGTCCTGAAAGGGTTAACCTTTTGAGTAGTATGAACGTACCGGTATGTTCGCTGCTCTCTGGTCCCCAAGGAGTACGAACGTGCCGGTACGTTCTGCAACTTTAAACTTGAATTACTGAGCCTACAAAACTTCTGATAACAAGATATTGTAACACTAAGTTTCTGTAACACCTTTTATTGGTCTTTTGCACCCTCTGCTAGATATTGACTGAAATACATACAATAAACCATCACACAAATGTCTGCGATGTCTGTAAACTCGCGAAAATTGCTCAGTGAGAAAGAAGTATTAGAAATAATACTGAATTCAGATTCTGATTTAAATTAAAATACATACAATTCTTCCACTGAGTCAGATGTCAGTGTAAGTGAAGAATATTTACCATCAACATCAAGTGACAGGCGTCCAACGAAGAGGCGGTGCCAAGCTCTGTGCGTTGCTCCATGCTTCAGGAGTATCATACGCTGAAGCATTAGACACTCTCACTCCCTCCGCACCCACCACCTGTTTACCCTGATATGATTTATTCATGTCTCTTTCTCTCTCGCGCTCGCTCTCTCCCTCTCTCCCTCTAGTTCAGCCCTTTTTTTGTTAGGAAGTGTTGTTGTGGTTGTTCTAACCCGTTGTTTATTGTCTACCTGTTATTTTTTAGTCAACACCTTTTCTTATGACAAAATAAAACATTATATTTATTTGTTTTATTTATTTACAGTAAAACATTATTCGTCTGTATTTCATCAGTGTTCATTACATACATACAAACATATATCTTTCAGCTTGTTTGTACGCTGTACTTGTAATAATCAAGCGCATGCAGTAGACAGAAAAAAAAAAATCACTCCTCTAGGACTGGCAGTGCATTTTAGAACTCACTACTCAAAGGGTTAAGAAGGAGAGCGCTACGAAATGCTGAAATGACACTGAAAGAGCTGCTGGATATAGGAAGGGCCATAGAACTGTCAGAACTCCACGCTAAAAGCATAGAAGAAACACAATAGCAATTTCAAAAGAAAATGCTTGCGAATTCCATTCAACACAACAAACGTCTATTCACCAGAGAAGCACATGTCAACAGACCGCTTAATAATAAATGCAACAACTGTGGAGCCACCTACCCTCACAGAGGTGGACAGGCTTCTTGCCCTGCTAAAGCCAAAATATGCAGAGCATGTGGAAAATTGAATCACTTTGAAAAATGCTGCCGTTCAAAACTGAACATGCCTACAAGCAACTGGAACCCTGGAAATCAACACTCGGAGTCCAAAGTGCATGTAAGTGATGACTCTTCCAGCAACACTGACAGAAGACCATCAAGTTCAGATGATGAATACCTGTACATTGTGTATACTATCAACCCTAAACAACCTCTCACCAAGATAATTGTTGAGAACACCACCATTGATGTCATTGTGGACTCCGGTGCCAGTGTAAACATAATGGATGAAACTGCTTACAACAAACTACAAGACAAGGTGCAACTCCAGCGTGCAAAGACTAAAATTAGCACATATGGATCTCGCATAGCCCTGCCACTGATGGGAGAACCCTGTACTACAGCCAGCAACAGCATGTTGTGAAAAGGCACGATGGCTCACTGTTGAGCTGTCAGACAGCCACTGAACTTCGACTTAAAAATAATTAACTCTGTGTCACAAACAGCTCCAAAAGCACATACACCATACCTAGAGTCACTCTTGACACAACATGCAAGTATCTTTGAAGGAATTGGGAAGCTAAAGGGGTTCCACGTCAAATTGCATATCAACCCTGACACTCCACCAGTTGTTCAGCCACATCGAAGGATTCCTTTCCACATAAGAAAAAAAGTAAGAGGAATTAAAACTGCTTGAAAGTCAGGAGATTATTGAAAGAGTAAGCGGTCCAACACCCTGGGTGTCGCCAATTGTTGTGGCTCTGTGACAGAGACAGAATGATTCTTGGTGATAAATCTCCCTCCCGTCCTGTGAGGGCGCTGTGTACCCTGAGGTAGAAATTGTAAAGTCCACATCTGCAAATGCTGTCATTCCAAAACTGGACACAATTCTCATAATTTGGAATTCTGAATGTTGTCAAAACTGACAATGGTTCTCCTTTCAACAGCCAATAGTTCAAAAACTTTTCTGCATATCTTGGTTTCAAACGCAGAAAAATTAAACCATACTGGCCAAAAGCAAATGCGGAGGTGGAACGTTAAAAAAAAAACACGTAAAAAGTTTCTTTGGAACTACAGAGCTACATCACATACCACCACAAGACAGACCCCAGCTGAACTGTTGTTTGAAAGAAAATTCAACACTTAACACTACACTTCCCAGCTTACACCACCAAACAGAAGACACATTGGTTTGAGAGACTGATCGACAACAGAAACAACGCATGAAGAGGTATGCTGATCATCACAACAATGCACGTCGTTCGGACATCAAAATAGGTGACACTGTACCGCCAGTTGTATAAAGGGAAGCTATTCACCCCATTCCACAGCACGCCATACAAGGTTGTCGACATCAAAGGATCAACGATCACTGCTGAACGCCATGGACACCTTGTTGCTAGGAATTCTTCACATTTCAAAGTGGTCAAAACTCCAAACAGGGATTCATCTGACATGGAAGAGGAAGATGATGTCCCCCAGGCAGCGAACGCCCAATCGGGGAAGCAGAGATGATTCAGAGCTTCAGCATGATCAGCAACCACCATCACACAATGTCTTATCCCTTAAGAGAACCTCCAAGATATTTTATCAAAGAAATAGTAAAAGAAAAAACAAGGGAGGGATGTAATGTTGTGATAACAATGTAGTACTGTTTGATCCAGTCCGTGTTTTGACAGTCTGTGGTTTGTTTTAGTTGTATGGTGCTATGCTCCAGTTCCGGGTTTTGAGTATAACCTCTAAGTGAAGCTGCAGACTGTAGACACGTTGCAGTGCTGTTCATCATTTCTTTTGTTTTCCATTAAAACAGTTCATAAATATACAAACCTGGTCTCCGTTTATTCTTTCGATACTAAGGACACTATAGTTAGTTTTTCTGTTAAGTATGTGACAAACTTCAAAGCGGTATGTAATTCAATATGTTAATGTAACATTATTCAGCAGGTTTCATTCGACTTTATGAAGCAAAATTAGTTAATTATCAAAAGTGCCCAGCCATTTAAAGTGGAGATATCAAAAACACAAGCCAAGTTTCAAGAAACCATTGGGGCAACCTTGCCCAGCACAAAGCAAATAGGTACAACTGTGAAACCGATGGTGGCCAAGGTTGCCCCAATTGTTTCTTCTAACTTGTATCAAAAACACAAGCTAAGTTAAAAGAAACAATTGGGACAACCTTGTTACACATGAATAAAATATGTTTAATTTTTTTTTTGCAATCGTGTGGGAATCAAACCCAAGCCATGGTTCCAATGCAGCTTGCAATGCAGACACCCTAGCTTTCACACCACAAAGTTTGTACTTCCATGTCACAACATTTGCAAGTAGTATAGCAGTAAAGTTACAGTTTTTAACAAGTAACAAGACGAGTATATTGTATAGTTTTCATGTTTAGGAAGTAGTACTGAGGGAGATGGTGTTTAATTCTCAAAATGTTTGTTTTATTTGAAACTACAGGAAATTCCTGTCAGGGGCCGGAATTCACGGCACCAAAATAATAACCCTAGTCTTGGCACTTTCACTGCATATTCTCTCCGGTCACAGCTCACATGCTTGCTCAGTCGCACCCGGGGGGAAGATTAACCCATAGGCAAACTAGGCACCTGCCTAGGGCCCAAAGTTAAGGGGGGCCCAAAACAAAAAGTTTTATTTTTTTAAACAGCTACGTAATTGCACACAAACTGGAAGAACTTCAGTCACTGACATTTCAACCGAGGCTGTGTAGCTCACTTGTGTTCATAGAAAATCAAACTGGCTGACCTGGAACTTACTCTCGATCACTTTCGTGCGCCGACACAAGTACATCCAGGCAGTGTTTTCAATTTAGCGAATTTGTCACTAAATTTGGCGACTTTGTAAACACGATGGAGATTTCCTAAATGAGAATGCGCCATGTAGCTAATTTAGCTACTCTGAATAAAATCTGGTGACATTCTAGTGACTTTCTATTCTAAATAAATAAATTAAAAAAACTAGTAAATAATACTTTAAATTTAAAGCCGGCCCCACATACTACGATGAGCTTATTTTTTTGTTACTCCCAATCGATATTTTTTTGGTGTTTTGCGGCTTTCCCAATCAGCTCGAATGACATATACCTACACCAATGTGATGGTAATTAACAATACGGTGCTAAAATGAGTATATGCGTTCTTCAAACAAGTAGCCAAAGCACAGCGAACTCGGGAGACATCGTCCAGCTTGCAATGCTTTGTTGTTATTGGAAATATACTGGATAGCCTAGATTCAATTTATGCAGTAACAAGTGACTGACTTGACGGAACTTAGACGGGATCTGGCAGCTGATGAAAACTGGCACAAAGTTGAGCTCTTGTCTCCACCTAGCTGAGAGCCACGTTTTACGACACTTGCTATCTAGCTATAATATCTATCTCTAATTTGACCCATAATAATATTATTAATGTTATAGTTTGTTATATGATAGAAATACTGCTTGGAACTCTGACAAAGCACAAAGCAGTAACAGCATCCCCAAATCGCAGTTAGCCATGATGCTATAACAGAAAAATAGAACAAACTGATTTTGTGAAAAGACTTTTGTGTTCCTGTTCCACATTCAACAAGCTGAACGTGTCCAAGTCGGGTTGCCTCATGAAATTTAATTGGTCTAATAATTTGATTAATTGGACAAATTGAACACTTCTCTCCAGTCCTAAACATGTTTTATAGGTATTGTACCTTGAATTAAGTGTATTTTTTAAAACTTGTAAAAGACCTAGAAAAAAATATTAAATATGTCCAGTTGAACAAATAATTAGATCAATTAAGTTAATTGAGAGCTTGAGTTGGAATGAAAACCAGAAGACCTTGCGACTCTCTGGGATTGGAGTTTGACACCCCTGCTCCATAGCCTGTGAGGTTTTTAAATACATACATCTTAATTCATTTTTTGGTCTCACTTAAAAGCCTGTATTCTTCAACTGAGTTCCCCGAATGAACTAACGTGCTTATTCAATATTGCAAACTATGCATGCTCTGTTCACCTTGCCAGAACGCGCCAGGGAAGTGAAGTCCTGCTTTCGTTTAATTTCTTAAAACTGTATCCACATAATTAATATCAAACTTAACTCGAGGGGAGCTCATTTATTAAACATATTTAATACGATTGACAAGTAGTAGGGAGATTTAAATGACTGACTTTCTTTTTCTCTATATATCTTTCAAACAGGGTTGCCAGATTTCTGACAGACAAACAGCAACCTCGTTCTTCAAATCAAGCCCAATAGAAGCAAAACCCTAGCCATGCCCCATTTCTGGTTCCACTTGTCAATCGTTCAGAAACAAAAAGGGGGTGGGGGAGGGGTATTACTTTCCGTTCTGCTATTAAGCCTATTTTTCGCTGATATATTTGTTTGAAATATGCGTTAAATCAAGCCTCAGACAACTCATGTAATTTTGAGGGGGGGGGGGGGGGGGCGCCAAAGTACAAGTTTACCCAGGGTGCTATTTTCCCTAAGGCTGGCCCTGTGTATTATCACGGTTGTTCCCAACGTAACATTTTTTTCTTTGTATTAAATGCAGGGAGATAATGCTTGTTCAGTGCAGCTAATAAATTCCTAATATTCACTTCTGTAAAAATGGGCATGTCTGACAGAACTGACATCTTCAGTGCTGTATTGTTTAAATAAACTAAACCCTTTTTTCTAAATTATAGATTCAATTTTTTTTTTAATTACAAATTTGAAAATTCTACATACATTTAAACATGAACCATCCATGTTTGTTCCAACACCTTTCACTAGGTTAATTTACTATGAGCTGAATTCAGGGGGGACGGGGGGCCAGTTTAAGAAGTCTATCCGAAATAATAGAGATTGAAAAGTTCCTCAATTGAGTGTAGTGAGTCCACTCATTTTTTATATTATGATAAATGATTTGCCGAAAAGTGTTGAAGATAGTGAGATATTGATGTATGCGGATGATTGTGTTGTTTGGAATAAACGTAGAAATTTGGATAAAATTGAATGGTAGATTGAATGAAATAAATTTATGGGCAAAGAAATGGGGGGTGAGATTTAACGTTAAACAGAGGGAGTTATTTTTTCTCGTAAAAATGTTCATCTCCGGTTGCAGCATTGCAAGTAGTTACTGGGGAAATGCCACTTTATTTAAGAAGGAAAATGCTGAGAATTCAGTATTGAGTTAAGGTAATGAATGGAGGAGATGGAAATCCTGTGCAAAGTATTTTTGAGCCTTTGTGGCGGAGTGTCCCGCCCCTATTTATTATTATTTGTATTATTGTTTGCGGTGCGGATAACAGCGCAGCGTATTTCTTATTATTTATAATTTAAAACCCGTGAGGATGCATGACTGATCAGCTACTGATTATTTAACTAGCTGACAGTCACGCATCCTTACCAAACGCATGCAGACTGTGGTAATAAGATAATTAACAGCTAGTTAACCCCTCGGCCAGAGTATAAGAACCTGCAGCTGTCCGTGCTGCAGGGTTGAGTGTAGAGAGGAGAGTACGGGAGAGCGGAGAGAGAGAGCGAGGAGAATATAAAAAGAACAATTGCTATATTTAAAAATATACTTGTTTCTGTTTGTTTGGCCATCGCACCTTTTTGTTTTGTGTTTTGTTTAAATCTTTTGTTTTTGTTTTGTTTATTAATTTCACCCGCCCATCCATTGTTGTGGTTCAGTTACTTCCTGGTCTGTGACGTCACCACACCTCACCACTGCAAGCCATCCTGTCACAGCCTTGTTGGGAATGTGAGGTAATGAAGAGAAAAAGGAACATGTGTGATAAAACTATTGGGGTAAGAATTCAAAAAGATATTGAGGAAGAGGAAACACTGAAATATTGTATAGGCAGGATGAGATTAAAAAGAGTACAATCTAATATTAGTCAGTGGTGTTTTAAAACTCCTCTGATTGATTTATATTTGTTGAAAGAAAAAATAGATGGTGAAGGACAGAGGTAAACGGGCATTAAGATGGGTAGATAATGATTGGGAGAATTATTGTAAGATTTTTACAGATGGGTCAAAAAATATAGGTAATGGCAGGGTTGCAGCAGCTTATTACATAGCAGAATTTGAGGTGGGAAAGCATGTTCTTAATACAGATGTGTTAATTATGACAGCAGAATTGATAGGGATTATATAGGCATTGCAATGGATTGTAGATTCATTATTGGATTTACAGGCGATTAAAAATGGATGGGAGGGTAATAGAAGGGATTTAGTGCAGGAAATAATGTATTTATTTAAAGAATGCTGCTAATTAGGTTTATATGTGGTTTTAGTATGGATTCTGGCTCATATAGGAATAGATGGGAATCAGAGGGTGGATAAGTTAGCTAAAATATCACTGAAGAAAGAGGAAGTGGATGTGGATGTGCAGTATGGTTTAAATGAATATTATAAAATAATTGAGAAACAGATTATTAATGAAAAACAATATATGGGATAAAGAAAAGGGTAGGACGTTTTATTAGGCTCAAAGTAAGGTTAAAATTAGGGAAGGGTGGTCTGGGTAGAATAGAAAGGAGGAGGTAGCATTGATAAGGCTTCTTGTAGGGCATTCAGCATTGGAAGAACACCTATATAGAATTGGAGTGCATGAGAATGGGTTATGTATGGAATGTAGTGCAAAGGAAACAGTGGAGCATCTGATGGTTGAATGTGTTAGATATAGGAAGGTGAGAGAAGTTATGTGGAAAGAAATTAGGGCTTTTAATATTTGAAAATGGTATAAGTGATGGAAGTAAAATAGAAAAAAGTACTATTGGAAGTATTGCAAATATATTGGAAACATCGGAAGATTCAAGAATATTTAACATAGAGACTAAAAGTTTAAGTGTTAACAGCAGTTTTAATAGCCAAATCTGAACAGTAGGTGGCGACAATAAGTTTTAACAGAAACTTGGTGTCCATAAACAAAACAGAAGAAGAGGAGGAAGAAGAGGAGGAGGGGGGAAGAGGTAACAAGGAAGTACGCAGTGGAGAGAGCATGTGATGCAAGTGCTGAAGACTTCTGATATACCAACCAAAACTAAAAAGAGCTAGTGAATTGGTTTGTTATTTTCAAATCGAATGAATGTGTGCCATTAGAGACATTGAGATAGTTAAACAACGAGTTGGTCAAGTTGTTGATATTTTGTGTTTGCAAGTTAGCGAATCTGTCAAGCTAACTAAAACAAAACAGTGCTCTTCAAGTAACCAAACAAGGACTCCAGCGAGTGGGTTAAGCTGGAGTTTACTGGAACCAAGGAGCCACACGGAAGAACTGCCATACGCTGCTGCCTGGAAGAGGAAGCACAAGTGGGAGTGTTGTTGCTAGACTACAGCATGCATGTTATATTGCAGGTCTAAAAATAATATTATATTTACATATCTTACGTCTCATCATGAGCAGGTACTGTAATCCATTTCAAAATAAATACAGAGCACTTGTCATCCACAAAGCTCAACAGTATTTAACACATGCAGCAGTCACAAAAAAAAAGAGTCTTTTTTTTTAAAAACCCAGCATTCATATCTTCAAGGGAAGAGCTTGTCAAAAAAGAATCCTTACAAAAATGTGTGTTTTTATGTAGTGTTTTGGTTAAATCAGGTCAGTTATTGTACTTTGCTTCATAATAAATTAATATATTTTATTTAAAGTGCGTAATACATATAATATAAACTGAAATAATGGAAAAACACCAGTGTTACTTTTAAAGTTTAATACACTGTAGATCTGCAGTACAACACAAATTACACAGAAACTGTATAAGTAATGTTCTGTCCCTTGTTCTTGTGTATTTTGCTGCCATCAAGAGATAGCCTAACTACTCTACTGCACAACAATGCTAGTATTTAAAATGTCTTGCTCTTGCAAACATTTCATGTTTTATAGTACGTGTCTTGTGGCTTTCGACCATATGGAAATTTTGGTAAAAGGGTCAGGAAGTTTGGCCACCCCTGTTATAAGTACATAGCTTGATCACTGCCTTGGCTTTTACTGTGGAGTAAAAAACTAAACTCCAGCCCTGACTAACAAAAAGATTCCCATACTTAAATTAAACTCATTATCATTGATTGGTACTGAAAATGCAAGGATTGCATATAATTGTAGAGGCAGGGAATCCAACCTTGCAGTTAACACATTTTAAACAAGTTCCTTTCCGTTTTAAGGAATATGTTGTTCCCATCAAACATGCTAAAAGGAGAGATTGGGAAATAACATTAAGTCAATTAAAACTGAAACGCAAGCAAATAGAATTGCCTGCCCTGGGCGCTAAAATACCTAGTTAAATCTCTGCTTCTGATAAACATTGTATTTTAGAAAGGTAATCATTGACATTAAAGTAAGCTCTGAGCATTTAATTATATTAGTTAGAAATTGCCTGTGTATACAAAATTGCGTATTGAAAACAGAAATGTTATATTTCTATACAGTATCGAGGAATAAGCTTTTGTTCTAATTGAATGAGAACTCCATAATCATAATTTCTATATAGAACCATACTGTTCTTTCCTCTGACATCTTTTATTTAAATTGAATCATTAAGTTATCCATGATTTCAAGTTTCATATTTGGACACTAATTTTGCCAAATGCTGGAACCCAATATATTGAACTTTGATGTTCGGTATACAACAGTGGTTCTTTATTGACCCTAAACCAGATGTACAGATATTTTAGAAGGTATATACTTAATCATAAATTACAGTTGGAAACAAAGTTGACACAAAACTAGCAAAACACCCCCCCCCCTCCCCCTCCCCCTCCCCCCTTTTGAATCAATTTCTTCACTTTTGCCGTGTTCATTTCAATATGCCAATTTGTGCAACCAATCTTTCCAAATAATCAGTTTGAAACATACAGTGGAATATGTCCTAGAAGACATACTGAATTACTGCCATTTAAAAAGATACAGTATCTTCATTACTGTACATATTTCAGACATCGTTCTGCAGAGATTTTTTTTAACACAAAATTAAGTGGTTTCTTTTTAATCTGCAGCTTCCTTTTTGCCCTTTGGTTAAATATTTTTGGCAAGCATTGTCTCATTTAACTTTAATTTCCTTTCTACAGGACTGACTTTTTACATGTTTCTGAATTTCTGTGGATTCCCTAATTTTCAATTAGAATGGCATATGAAATACAGTCTACCAAAGTGGTCAGTTATGTAACAGCAATTCGGACTTGACGGGATCTGGCGACTGATGAAAACTGGCACAAAATTGAGCTCTTGTCTACATCTAGCGGAGAGACATGTTTTCCTGCCAGATTTGTCCTTAATATATTGGCTTTGCCACACAGTACTGCAGAATTAAAACACATTTCACAAATGAGCCTTGTAAAAACAGACATAAGAAATCAACTGTCTACAAACATTCTGGATCAAATTCTAAGTAAAGGGTTTTGAAAAAAATATACAAAAATTACAAAACTGTATAAGCAACTGTTTAATACACAGCAATTTCTTGCCTGCTAATGTGAAACTGCTCGCTCCTAACAAACCGTTCTATAACTGCTAACATATGTTACAGGGCGCCACAAGACAGCGCTTTGCTTATTGAACACACCCAGTTGTTTCTCTCACATCGGTTCATCCTGACTTTTTATAAATTTAGAGTGACCAATTATTTCTATTTATTCTCACCCCCCAATTTGGAATGTCCAGTTACGGTATGTTTTTGTTCGTCTCTCCACAGCAAGTCCCCACACAGCACAGACGTTCTGAGGGCGTGTGAGCATCCTCCGATGTACAAAACCTAAAGCCAGAATCTCTTTTACGGCGAGAAATCCAGAACAGAGGTGGGCAAGCTACCGATCCTGGAGAACAGAGACCAGCCCTGCCATCTTATCCACTCAATGTGCTTGGTGGCTGGCCAGTAGTGTTTGCTGTTGCGCAATGAGGAAGCAATCCCTGCCGGTTTCCCATCCCCCACCCCGGGAGCGTCAGAGCCAATGCGACGCCCCCCTCATCCCCAGCAAAGTTCGGCCTCTTTGCACAGCCTGGATGCGAACTGGCGCTGCTGGATGCGAACTGGCGGGGACCACTCGCAAAATATTTTTGTTCCCATCCCTGAATGGTCTCTTATAATGTTAGTAAGTAACTTAAGATTCAGCCAAAACAACACTGAATGAATACTACACCCTTTCATCGTAATTCATATATACTATGTTTAACTAAAGCATGCAGCCTGCTTACTGGATATCGTTGCTATTGTTTTTAGCTAACACAAGAACATTTCATATTCAATACAATATACAAAAGAAAAAAAAGATTGACCTTTTCCTTTGCAGCGATTCCCACTGACAGACTCCAATTTTTCTCCCAATTTTGGAATGTCCAAGAGCAGGTCCGGTCCCAGCAGAGCCCATAACTCTTTATAAAACTGCATTAAGGCCATCGAGCCTCGGCACCCGTCCGTTGTTCAGCCCTTACAGGGTAGCGGTCAACTCTTGTAGAGTCAGTTGGGATTCCAGTCCCTTTTCTTCCTCCTCTGTGATCCTGGGGAGGTCCTGTAGGTCTCTGGCCCACCCCTGGCCTCCGCCGAGTACAGGCCTCTATAGAAACCTACAGCGAATCCGCAGATCTCCTCTCTGGTCTCCAGCACTGGCCCCTCAGGTGTCTTAAGGCAGTGCATCACCCTGCTCTGCTGCATCTTCCTCTCCAGCCCAAAGAAAAACTGTGTTGGCACATCGATCTCTGTGATGCTCTGAAAGTGGGACCTCACCAGCGCCCCCTGCACCTTAGTATCCAGCAAGCTGGCTAACTCCTGCTTCTTGAGTTTCAGATCTTCAGTCACTCTGATATTGTGATCCATCTGAGGAGCCGAGTGCAGCCCTCAGTTCTCCCCCCTCCTCATAGCCTCATTCAGACTGCCTGTGGTACCTTCAGTGTACTGCTGACAGAGGAGTCTGACCTGGGACTTCCCAATGTCACACCAGTGCCTGAGAGAGTTAAAATGACGCTGCTGTGCTCTCCACCCCTGCCAGAAGTAACTAAAACAGTTCTTAAAATCATTATCCAGTAGCAGGTGGTTGTTTAAGTGCCAGCAGGCACTGCGTGTCAGTGTGACCAGGCAGTGATCGGACAGACTATTGGGGTCGATCGTACAGGCTCTGCATACATTTAAATGATGTCTGGATGAATAAAATCTGTCTAGCCTGGCCAAAGAACCCTGACCAGAGCCAACCCAGGTGTATTTCTTTTTAATACCATTCTGGTTTGACTGTGTCCCCCCACCTCCTAAATCTGGAAAGTATTTTACATTTACTCCCTGCTTTCCTTTAGTCCTATTTACCTCTTTGGCGCTGTACCCCTCCACCTCCGCACTGCCTCAGTCAGCTCGTCTCCACTCTTCGAGGCCGAGCTTTCCTCCACGACAGAGCTCCGCAGCGAGTCTCTGTGGGAAGCCTGGCCTCCACGATAGACTCCCCATCCTGGGCTGCTACTGTTGCTGCTTCTGCTTGCTGCTCAGGTTTGCCTTTCACTTACCATCACGGTTCTTCTTTTTGCAGAGACTTTAAAGACTTATACATTATTTTTAATAATTTGTTTCCTTTTGGTGTTTAAATTTGCACTCCTTTATCTAATATTTGCTCAGTAATTGTATTAGAGGCCTGAGCTACACTCATGGCGCACAGTGTGCGTCGCCCAGCATTTCACTGGGAGCCACACTTAAACTGCCACACTTAAACTGCCACTTGCCGATTCTTCCTGAGCAACATACTCATCCAGAACTCCGCTGCTTGCCTGGTGTTCTCGCTGCCTCGCTTCTCCCACGCAACTCCACTGCTCCGCTCACTCCACTGGCTCCCGATCACCGCTCGCATCCAGTTCAAGACTCTTGTACTCGCTTACAGATGCCTTGACCAGACTGCACCCAGCTACCTCCAGACCCTCATCTCTCCCTACACCCCCACTCGACCTCTCTGCTCCTCCTGCACTAGAACACTGACTGTACCTCCTCTACGCTCCCCTGCCTCCAGAGCCTGCTCCTTCTCCACCCTCGCCCCGCAGTGGTGGAATGACCTTCCCACAGATATCAGTACTGCCCAGTCCCTGACCACCTTCCGGCACCTCCTCAAGACTCACCTCTTCAGACAGCACCCATAGAACTCCTCTTTTCCCTCTGGACACTTTATCATTCTTCCTTAATGCGCTTTACTTGCACTTATCTGCTCCCTATTTTACTGCATTTAATCCTGTACTTTATAGAGTACTGTACTGTAATCTGCCACTTGTGTTATTCAGTCTGTAGTATTTTGCATTTATTCGTATCCTGATGTAACTATCACTGACACTGTTGTCTGCTCTGATATTGATTCGTATTTTGTAATATACTTGTACTTACTAGAACTGAAGTCATTGTATTTTTTCTTGCTCTTAATTGTATTAATACTTGTGCTGTGATTCTTGAAATGTATTTTTTGTTTACGACTGTTAGTCACCCTGGATAAGGGCGTCTGCTAAGAAATAAATAATAATAATAATAATAATAATAATAATAATAATAATAATAATAATAATAATAAAAGAGCTGCGGTTTGGCAACCTCTGCTATATGGAAACCCCACAATTTCTATTAGTTTTTTTTTGTAAAACAAATATTTATTGATATTTAAAACTTCACTTCGCACAGACTGCACAGTTGGGCTATATACATTGTGTTGTAATACCAGTATGTTCTGTATTCTCCTGTGTTTTAACTATATTGGCAGATAACACACACACATTCTGTAAATATCCATCCTTATGCAAAGCCTGTATATTCTATTAGAGCACAAAAAGTAAAATTGGCATGTGAGGCATGTGAGTAATAATGGAATGTCCAGACAGTAATTTACGTGCGACCAAATAAAATTGTTTTATTAATATTATTAGTTACACGATAAAATAAAATAAAACGAAAAAGAATGGTGTGAGGGAGGGGGTGCTGGAATAATAATAACAAAAAGAAGGGTTCGGGTTCTCCTTAGTCCTCTTCACGATATCCCCGGACATAAAAGGGATAAAAACAGAAAACAAAACGTTAATGTGTATTCCAACACTGTGCCAACAAATAAAAACAAAACAAGCCAATGCTTAGTGTCTCCCTCAGGCCTATTCACCCCGCCTATGCTTTCCAGGACCAACCCCGAACACAGTAGCACGTTCCCTTTAGTATGCAAAGCCCCGCCCCTGTAGTCAGTGGAACACGAATCCCAAACTGACAAGTGTCCTTACAACTCACTTGATTCCAGTGGCCGGAATTTACATACTTGCACTTCCGCCCCTCACCAAGGTGATGCCCCTCATAAAGATGACTTTTGTTATGGTCACGAGACCTTGGTAAGGGAAGTCCCGAGTTGGTTTGATGCCTTCTACTGTCGGGAGGCTGAATTACAGACCGAAACCCCTTTGACTCATCACATGGTAATATTTGTAAACTTGATTAAATATGTCACAGGTGTATATATGTTAAACATTGACACAGGTTAATATGTAATACACATGATTAGTTTTTCTTCATCTATTCACACAAGGTGTTTAGCGATCTTAGCCCCACCCCAGCTGGCGCTAGGATTTACTGGGCCCTGGTGCAAGACTGTGAAGTAGACCCCACCCCCCCAAAAAAAAGCACAATGCTTCTGCAGCACAACCTAAAGAAAACCTTTAGAAAATAAATACATCAACAGCAGATTCGGAATCGGTCAAAAACGTATTTTTCAACAAAATACGTTACTGTGAACAAGACAGTAATCAATCAAGTAACAGTATATCCAAACATGAATAAATCAATTGTGTAAGAAGATGAATTATATTGATTAATAAACTTAGTTAATACTGAAACATATTAATAGCTTCAAATTAGTCACAAAACCTTTTGGGGATGCTGTTTGTGCATCGTGGAGACTTTGTTTAGACAAAAAGTTCCAAGCAGTAGTTACATCATATGTAATAAATTATAACATTAATATTATGGGTCAAATATATAAACACATCTCTCTATACAGTACAGACCAATGTAAATCCAGGTTACGTTTATTGTATTTTGCCAGTATTGTATACAGTTGTCATTTATCTATTAGAATACAGTGAATTAGCAGTCGAACTATGGCCACAGTCTTTTTTCACCAGAGTACTTATTTTTTTGTGAGAACAAAAGAACCTCAGAAAAGATCCGCCTCACGACAAAAGAAATTACATTCTAAATTCCTTTTTTGCTAGAGTATTTCTATTTTCACCAGAACAGCTGCTTTTTTCGTGAGAACAATTCCTTTTTCGTGAGATAACACATTTCCCCACTCAAAATAAAAAAAGACAATGTTAGAGTCAATCTTATGGAGTCCCAATTAAATACAGACATGTCATGGTTTACTAAAGATATGATTCAGGCATATTTTTTATTTTATTTTTTTAAACTGAAAACAAAATGTTCGTCTCACGAACAACATTTTTTTTTTCTGACGAAAGAAGATTAGACCCTCGCTAAAAAATTATAATTTTGCCGTGAGGCCAATTCCTTTTTCGATATCAAACATCTAACTGCAAGAGCTATAATGAGCATGCTCAGAACCAAAATTTCAAATCCCTATAACTCAGGAACAGATTCATATTTTTTCAGCAAACCAGAAAAAGGCAATATTCTGGGCCAGTCCCCTTGTACCCAAAAATTGTCAAACAAAAATTCCAAACTGTTTTGGAGCTGGAGACCAACAACAAAATCCAGCAAAGAACAAATAACACAGATTTAATTTTTTTCACTATCTGGCTCTTGAAATCCACGTATCCGAGCAGAACGAAATGGCCAACATCAAGAGATCTAACCAAAGGGACAACACATCCAAATTTCTGTGCAAATCCATTGAATGGGGTCAAAGTTATTACAGAAATTGGCTTTTAACACTGAATTGCCTACTTAACCCTAACTATAGTGGTGCTACCGTGTCACTGTAATGTATATATACTTTTGTTTTGTGTACTGACTCTTGAATGAATGTCTAAATGAAGTCATTGCAAGCCAGCCATAATGCACTGCACTGTTCCTTTAATTGACTTGGGGTTTTGTTTTCTGGGGTTGTTCTCTATAAAACAGTTTCCAAAACAGGAAAACCAATAGTGGGAACAGGCCTTAAACATAATACATTTTTTGACTATTAATGCAGGAGGAAGAATTCTAATCAGTTACACATTTCTTCCTGTGTGGTTTGCGTGACCATGACCAATTACTACTGAACTCTTTCTTCAGGTTTCACTTCCTGTGCTACCCAAATAATAATAAGTGGTCAGCCCAAGCTTGCATAGGGGGAAAAAAAACATGAATTGTAGAAATGCTTTTCTCCATTCTCTCACAAAAATAGGATCATAAACAAAGTGAAAAAATTCAACAAGACTCAACTAGCTCTTCAAACATTAAGATTCCTGACCAACTGCAACACTGTGATACCTTTTTGAAGTGTTCTTTAAAAGGTTTAAAGTTCCACTTGCACATTTTCAAATGCCTTTCTTCAATATATGGTGTAAAATTCATACACTAATTTACCACAGTTGTACAGTCGCCACTGCTTAGAACGGGCGTGTTTGTGTTAATGTGATTCACCTGCAGTAAGCAACGGATGGTTGTAACAAACTCAACTCGAGGAAAATCTAATTATTTTAATTACCTGATCAAAATTATATTCCCACCCGCAACAAGCCATATAGTACGGTACGGTCTTAGGACATTACTAAAACTCTGTAAAAGAACTGGAAAGTTGTACAGCTGTTCTCAAAAATGACTAAATAATTTGTATGCAAATGGCATCCATGACTAGTATTCTGCAATAAATAAAAGTTAAATCTCCCTATTGCATGTTAGATTAAGTCATACTGATAAGGCAGCAGACTTTAATAAGGGTAGGCTTTCATAATCCATCTTGCACACGTTATTGAAGTCTCACTGGGAACAGAATTTTAGAATAAGAGGGGTATCCCAGTGGCGTAGCTAGGATTTTGTTTCGGGGGTGGATGGAGATTTTTTTTTTATTTTGGTTAATAACACTGGGGTGGGGTGAATCGCCTGGATTATGTTTCAGGGGTGGGTGGGGGGGGGGGGGGGTGTTGGTGATGGATTGAGATTTTATTCCACATGGTGGATATTTTTTATTGTCCCACGTAGTTGAATAATTCATTTCGTGGGAGTTCAAACCCCTAAAACCACCCCCCTAGCTACGCCACTGGTGTATCCCATTTATACAGCTAGAAGATTTGCCATATCAAATTAGTGCCATCTTGGCTGCCCGTAGTGGCCCCACAACCTATTGACACAAATAGAGAATATTTCATTTGTTTTCCTCCAGAACTTTGTTGTTGTCTGTTTTATTTGGACAACATACCAACATGCTGCACCAGTCTTTTTATGGTAATTAAGGACGAGCTATGCTAATATTTAATGTCACACATCCTTAGAACTATACCTTTATAATTAAACACACATTACATTAAAAAGGGAGTTTACAATGACTTTTGTAAGATTTTAGAATGATATTCCAGAAACGTTCCAATTTTACAAACCTAATCGTGGCCATCCAAGTTTACAACAGATAAACTGTAACTGGAACATTCTACATCATCTCTGCTTTTTTGTTTTCATTCCTTTAAGATTCCTTCATACTACAAAATAGATTTATTAATGTGCTTTACTTAAGTTTTGCTACAACTACCGCTACCGCTCCTCCCTCGACATTGGCTCCAAGTGCCAGTGCAGTGGCTGGCTGTTCTGTGAATCCTCCCTCAAATGGCATTCGAAAATTTTACAGTAAATGGCAATGTTCAATTTAACGTTTATGGCAAATAAGTAAAAAATATATATGTAGAAATAAAACAGTCCTCATGGACTACTTTTTTCTGAGTGGAAGGATACATAATACATTTCTTCTTTTTATCCCAAAAAAATATACTTTTGTGTAATTATTTTCAAGAAAAAAAAAATGTTTATAAGCGAAATAACCAACTCTAAGGGTGTGGCGTAAGACACTTGTTACCATACTCCCAGGGCGTGTGGTAAGAATTGTCTTACTGTACACCCTTTTGTGGGTTATTTCTTACTTATATTTAGAGAAAATGTATGGTATAAACAGATTGTTTTTGGATTATTTAGAGCATGTTGTGACATTCCTAAGAATATACTTTTGACATTGTGGAGAAACACGGGTGTAGCCCTGTGCCCTTTCCCTGGTTGCCTTTCTTTTTTCATTGATCCAGCGTTATTTGTTCTGAAGTTGTGCGATTAGCATTTCTTAGCAAGGCACTTGCAACAGGATTACAGGAGATAAGAAAGTGTACTTGTGCCTCATTAACATGATGATAATCATACCAAACTGGCACTGGCTTATCCCCTTCAGGCAGGTTATGCTTGGAATGCGCATTTCCAAAATCATTTGATTGATAGGATTCCTAATCCATTGATTGTCTGTTTCTTTTTCCAGCATAGAGTTCAGTTGGGATTAACGGGTGTGGCAGGCGTTTACCACACCTCTGCCCCTAATGCTTTTTTCGTGTTCTTTTTTCCAAGGAGACTACTTCTGTACAATGATCTTCTCTCTGGAACAAGTTCTGGATCATTTCCAGTTATTCACTGTCAATACCTGAGGTGTAACCTTCTTAATACGGTTTCTCTTAAGTTAATTGGCATTTGAGAGCTTCAGAACCCCTTAGTTCACAGGATACAGTCCCATGCCTCCAAGCCCACTATGATTGCTATCAGCATTTTTGTTATTGTTGTTGTGCTGTCTTCTCAATTGAAGTCTTTCCTGAAAATATGCTGCCTATCAGCATTATTCTGTGTTGTACCTCCGCTGGTTTCAACATCTGATATTCAATCATAGCTGACAATAATCTTGGCTCTCCAGTATACAAGGCTTCGACGGATTCAAAAGAGAGTAGGGTCACCTTCAGTATAGCTCAGCAAGACACTTGACACAGCTGTCGCTAAGGTTAAGTTGTATTTATGTATTGCGTTTTCATTTCTGTCCTGGCAGAGCAATTAAATTACTTGTTCTATGATGGTTCTATTCAATTGGTTCAATGTTTATTGGATAATGCATACTATTGATTATTGGTTATTAATAACAAATAGCTAATCCTATAATTAATTATTGTATTCTTATTATTAAGTGCCATATCCTACTGTAGAATTAAATACATAAACATGTTATTGCGTTATTAGCCAGATTTAATTGATTATATTGATAAAGTATTATAACTGGTAACCTCATTTTACCAGGCTGGATTCTACAAGTCTATCTCTGTGTATCATTTGGCCACTTTGTACATATACCATACAGAAAATAAATGAGGGAAAACAAGCTTACCTGGAAATTAAAAAAGGTAAATTAGCTCATTTACAGACTTGATAGGTAATGACTGAATAGTAATAATGTATTTTTTTGCAAACAGTACTTCATTTTAAAATAAATGTAAATTGCTGGGATCATATTATAAATGTCAGATGCATGTATGTCTGACTAATCTTTCACATTCATTAGATTTAAATTAATATATTTAATAAATAAGACTACATTTGATTTAAATGTACTGCTCTCCAGAATTTAAGAATACTGTTTCCTTCCTTTCAAGTCAACAGGCAGTGAATTATTTATTTGCTTTTTATCACCGTAGCCAGTAATGCTTCTGGGCATTCAAAAACTCAGAACTTCTGAAAAAAGCCATACTCTAAATAAAATATTAAATAAGTGATTAATCTGTAACACTAAAATAGTGAGGAGCTTGGGGGGTTGCCCAGAAGTCCTGAACGCAGATTGTGTGCACTCAAGATTTTCATTTGGAAAATGAGAGAAATGTATATATTATACAAGAGGCATTTACAGTACATTGTATTTTTGAATTCTAGTTGGGAAGTAAAATTGTGAATTAAGGTACAATGTTTTCCATTGTATGTGTCAGTCTGGTTTGTTCTGTTCCAATATGTAACCAAATTATTGAAAAGATCTGAAAATGACATAATTATTGCATTTAGATGCAAAATTTCAAATATCATATTTCAGACTGATTTAAAGGGTACATAAGGATCTTTTTATTTTATTGTGTTGCATGTTCCCATGTGTTGCTACAACTGTTTACGTAAGGTGTGTGTATTGTTTTAATTTAATTTTTTAATTATTTTTTTTTTTACATTTTGACCACTTTTTTAAACTTTTAAATTGCATTCCCTGCCTCAAGATGGCTTCCCATGTACATCTCAGAACTACATTTCCCATCAGCCTCCTGTCCTGCTCACAGGATTTACCAGTGAGCAGGAGGATGATGGGAAATGTAGTTCTGTGTGGTCCATGCGGGTACATGGGAAGCCATCTTGAGGCAGGGAATGCAATTAAAAAAGTGGTCAAAATGTAAAAAAAAAAATTAAAAAAAATAAACCAATACACACACCTTACGTAAACAGTTGTAGCAACACATGGGAACATGTAACACAATAAAATAAAAAGGTCCTTATGTACCCTTTAAGACAAATACCCTTTAAGACATTTGCAGTTTAAGGTGTCTTTGCATGTTCACATATGTGACTAAAAAGCAGACCTAAAATGTGGTAAATTGCTTTTTTTTTTTATGGAACGATAGCCTGCACTCAGAATGGAAGAGCTACCGTGATATACAGTAATCCCTGATTTGTAGCAGATGTTTCTTATTAATATTTTTTTTCAATGCAGCACAGTAGCAATTTTATCTTACATATATATTTAAAAAAAACATATATAATTGACTATTTTGACTTCATGTTTTGGTGTGTAACGGGGTGACAGTCCGAGCTTACTCCCAACCACAATCACATTATTCTCTCAAGAACACAGAGGTATTTAGAACTCAGGAAACAGAAACTTGCTAGTTTCACAGGTATAAATATTTATTTTCGTAATGGATACTTCACTCAGATTGCAAATGACTAACAGGTTATACATATAAGGACTGACACTCACAAGATAAGCTCACGACTGACCACCTAATACGACTGCTCCCTCCAAAGGAAAGACATGGCATTAAATAATAATAAATGAATTATTCAACAGCTGGTTACATCTGGAATCATTTTATACAAAAATAAACTTTTTTAACATTCATTGCATTTACAATAAACAGTCATATAATTTATATTACACATATTTCTTCTCAGTTATATACATATATATATGTGCAGACGTGCTCAGATTTGTTGGTACCCTTACAGCTCATTGAAATAATGCTTCATTCCTCCTGAAAAGTGATGAAATTAAAAGCTATTTTATCATGTATACTTGCATGCCTTTGATATGTCATAGAATAAAGCAAAGAAGCTGTGAAAAGAGATTAATTATTGCTTATTCTACAAAGATATTCGAAAATGGCCAGGACACATTTGTTGGTACCCCTTAGAAAAGATAATAAATAATTGGATTATAGTGATATTTCAAACTAATTAGTTTCTTTAATTAGTATCACACATGTCTCCAATCTTGTAATCAGTCATTCAGCCTATTTAAATGGAGAAAAGTAGTCACTGTGCTGTTTGGTATCATTGTGTGCACCACACTGAACATGGACCAGAGAAAGCAAAGGAGAGAGTTGTCTGAGGAGATCAGAAAGAAAATAATAGACAAGCATGGTAAAGGTAAAGGCTACAAGACCATCTCCAAGCAGCTTGATGTTCCTGTGACAACAGTTGCAAATATTATTAAGAAGTTTAAGGTCCATGGAACTGTAGCCAACCTCCCTGGGCGCGGCCGCAAGAGGAAAATCGACCCCACATTGAACATAAGGATAGTGTGAATGGTAGAAAAAGAACCAAGGATAACTGCCAAAGAGATACAAGCTGAACTCCAAGGTGAAGGTACGTCAGTTTCCCAATAAGCTGCAGTGGTTGGTAGCTCGCTGACATCTGCTCTTGAGGTCCTGAGTGTAAAAGAGGAAGCTGGCTCGGTCATGGGATATACAGTATATATACAGTATATATATATATATATATATATATAGAGAGAGAGAGAGAGAGAGAGAGAGAGAGAGAGAGAGGATTAGTTCACTGTATTGTAGGTATCCAAGGGTGATGAAGAGAGATGGTAAGTATTGAGCCGGACCCCAGGGTTGGAATGCAACAAGTTTTATTAGATGGAAACAGTCAGAGCTCAAAATAAAATAAAATAACACAAACCGTTTTATTTTATAGCCCAGTGGATGTAAGCCCCTTCCATGGGTCAAACATTCCCTTAAAGAACTGGGTTTCAAGGTAAGTAAACACTTTAACCAACTGTTATTTTGTTTCCTTGTTTTCTGTTTTTTTATCCACAGGATAGTGTAATAGCCCAGAAGTAATCCTTTTGTACTTCTTTCACTGGGCCAGCAGGCGGCACTGTTCTCCAAAACAGTCTATGTAGACAGGTAAGTAGAAGTCGGTGGCCCCCTGGTGGATACTGGCTGCTGAGTCAGGTACGGTAAGTATCATTTTAAACAGCATCAATATTAAAATGAAAGACAAACTATTGGATAGAACTCAAAAGTTTTATTCAAGCACATAATTTCAAACATCTGCACAGCCGAAACACCGTATTTAAATGAACAATTAAACATAAAAGGGTTTATTTTCTAACTTAACACATGAAAAACTATAATAAAATAAACATTTCAAAGGAAACTAGTGTGTAAACAGGTATATCTACATAGAAAAATGTAAACATAAAAATGTAAAAGTAGTTTTTAATTTAAAACAAAAGTAACATGTTTTCTCTTGCGTGTCACTTGATGCAGCACAGAATCCAGGTTGAGCTGCTTCAGCTTGCTGCTTTGCAGTTTTCTGATCAAAATGTTTCTGCTGAAGCGCTGTGGCTAGATTGCTTTCCCTGTACAAAACGAAATAATTGGTGGCGATAACAACAGGCTTTGTATATATATATATATATATATATATATATATATATATATATATATATATATATATATATCAAAAAATAGAATATTGTAGGTTATATTCAAAATAAAAACATGTATTGTAAAAAGCAGTCAAAATGACTGCTCTGGCAGTTCTAGGCAGAGGGATTTAACTTTTTTTATTTTTTTATTTTTGCAATCCTGCCTTTCAAACGTCAACAGTGTATTTAATTCATGTATTCAGGAAAAGTCAAGAACGGGCAACCGCGTATCTTTCACACATGCAGAGTACTTTACATTTTAAAAGTGAAAACCATCATAATGACTGCCGTGGCGGTTCTAGTGTTATTTTAAAGATGAACTCCATTAGTATTAGTATCTCTAGCATTATATTCTAGTATTATGTACTGTATATGAATGATAAACACTGATGCATTGTAAATACTATATAACTGTGTGAACGGGAGAGGAATCTGAGCTGCAAATCTACCTCCCGACCAGGAAGGGCACTAAGTAAGGTCGTTGGTACACCTTCTCCGGGATGGGCCATCTTGAGGAAAGGCCATAGCTATAGAACTGCTAAACAAATCAGCTGTGGGGTGCGTGGCGATTAGATAGAGCGTGGCGCCGTGCTGAGCAGAGGGAGGAGTTTGGCGGTACAAAGGAGACGCAGCTATGTGAGTACGGCCCCTTACGTCGAAATACTAACGTGCCGAAGCGTGGTTGTTTTGGCATGTATTTGGTGTGCAGACGAGTAACGGCTTGGGAGCTGCAGCCACGGAGCCAGCACAAACCTTTTGTGATTGAAATTACCATGGCTTGGACATTTACTTCTGCTGTTAGAAGAGCATTGGACCATGTACAGTATTTGTTTTATTTATCCAGTGCATACTTTTTCATTACTGATAAGGAGATTTGTTAGCATTGCTGGAGGAAGCTCGGTTTTGTTTTGTCAAAAGAGCTTTGTCAGTTTAAATACATTTTCTAAAGTCTGTATTTCCATAGATTGTCTTCAAAAATATAATTTGATCATTTATTAATGCATGGGATTATGAATCATCCACTGTCATTATGCAGATGCATTTACAGAGGGTCCTCATAATCTCATACATCTTTTTACTATTTTTATAAAATCAACAGTTTATCTAATTAAGCTTAAATGCAATCAAAAATGAAAAGTTAGGAGGCTATGAGGCTATAATTAAGCGTGGACGAGATTTCTAAAAGTGCAAGGCACGTAGAATGTGACCAGCAGACTGACATGATCAGTGCATAAGGGCTCTGTGTTAATGATGACCCTTATGCAACCTAAATATATATAACATTAGAATACACCTTGTACCAAGTTCCTGTTTCATTCAAACTACAGCTATCCCTGCAGTCACAGCAACAAAAACACATATCTATCCTTGCACTGTGTGAGTGACTGGAGCATACAATTTCACTGCATCGTCTATTAAAAAAAACATAATGCACCTCTGTGTATCTGTGATATAGTCACTTTCCCATGGGGAATTCATCCTAAAAAAAATGTCTGAAGCACCAAACCGTCTTGCAATTTCCATTTTATCAACTTGTTTAGGAGTTGGAGCTAAGGCTGTATTTTTTTCATGGTAATCACAGATTTCACTATTTAAATGTACCCATTGCGGTGTAATATGTAGTTCCATTTCTGAAAGAACAGTGTAAATATTCTTTAAAAAAAAATACACCAACGGTTGGTTTTACCTGGCAGCTGGTTTAGTTTGATTGCTCTGTCCAGTACAAGGGGACAATTCAGGTATCTGTTCTTATTTTTATTTATGTTTTTTTTATTTATTTAATGATTCACTGATGATGAAAATATAATGTCTTTAAAAGATAAATTTAGCATTTAATGTTGTTCAGGTAAGTATTTAAATATTTAGTAACATTGTATAGATTTAGAATGTTGTTATGAATGACCCCTACTGGCCGAATAGGCACATTGTATGTGTGCATAAAAGACATAAGAAAATAAGAACATAAGAAAGTTTACAAACGAGAGGTGGCCATTTGGCCCATCTTGCTCGTTTGGTTGTTAGTAGCTCATTGATCCCTGAATCTCATCAAGCAACTTCTTGAAGGATCTCAGGGTGTCAGCTTCAACAACATTACTGGGGAGTTGGTTCCAGACCCTCACAATTCTCTGTGTAAAAAAGTGCCTCCTATTTTCTGTTCTGAATGCCCCATTATCTAATCTCCATTTGTGACCCCTGGTCCTTGTTTCTTTTTTCAGGTAGAAAAAGTGCCCTGGGTCAACATTGTCAATACCTTTTAGATTTTGAATGCTTGAATCAGATCACCACGTAGTCTTCTTTGTTCAAGACTGAAAAGATTCAATTCTTTGAGCCTGTCTGCATACGACATGCCTTTTAAAACCCGGGATAATTCTGTTTGCTCTTCTTTGCACTCTTTCTAGAGCAGCAATAGCACACTAGGGGGAATTCCCCTTTAGCGAAACTGTAACATGTCTGTCTTTTGTGCCAAGGGTCAGCAGTTCAAATCCAGACTATGGTGAATGTAAAAAATAAAATATAATAAATAAATAAAAATCATTACAATGTGATCAATGTGTGTTTTTTTTGGCTTTAATAAATATAATTTTTGAATGGGAAATATCTACTTTTAGACCTTGATGTGTCGTGAATCAAGCCATTTTTTACTTTGAAAAAAATACAGCCCAGGTTATGGCATTCCAAAGAAAGCATTTGACAAAAGCAGAAAGCAGATACAAATAAAATGTCTTCCCCTTGATAAGAAGTCTTGTGTATTGTGTATTTTGTGGCACGTTAATTTTCCAAACTACCACTATGTTCTACTATGTTCCTATGGTTCAGGAGACTGTTAAAGTTTTATTATTAGAAATAATTATTTCTAATGAAGGTTCATTTAAACATGTTCTCTAGCTTATGTAATTCATTTAGTTAGGAAAAAAAAACACTTAATCTCTCACTTTTTAATTATGCAGTTAATTAAAAGTGAGAAAGAGATTCAAGCCTGTATATTATATTCTGTTCTTGCTTTTGGGGCTGCTAAAACAACTGGGCTAAGCAGACTAAGGATTTATGTGACAAAGTAACATATGAAAGTAATAAGTCTACTATAAGTCATCAGACAGCCATATTACAGAGATAGGGATATCATAATTAAATGGTAATGTATTGTATAATTAACAGTATATGTTAATACGTGGTAAAGTAATTATGCATACTTAACAATTCTTTAACATTTAACTTTAACATAGCATGCTTAATCATGAAACACTAATTACACAGGCCTTAAACACAGGTTTTACCAAGACAAGCTTTAATTGTAAAAAATATCAAGCTGTTTTATCCACTGTGCATTTTATTTGGAAAAATAACTTCCTGTTATAATGGTGTGAATAATTTGTGGGAAATAATGTACGGCGTTCAAAGCCACAGCTGTAATATATGAATTGAGATACATTTAGTTTATGTTTTGTCTTGGATATAGTGTGTACTTTGTTTTCTGTAAAAAAAACTATTTGTCTCACACCTTAACCCTTTAACAACTGGTTCAGGGTTTTGTTTGTCATATCTTGCAATAGAAACTGTTTTTATGGTAGGGAGAGTAGTGTTTACCCTTAACAAAAAATCCTTGAAAGATAAATTCTTTAAGACAATGCTTACAACTAAGCAAAAAGGTCTACCAAAGTTCTCATGCGTAGCATTATCTAACTCATCCTACTGGATTGATTTTTTACCATGCATACTCTATTGACAGTTTCTCTTGTTTGGAATCTCAAGCATTTGGCAATTATTTTCAAATATTATATAAAAAAAATATACATGTCATTCAAACATTTAAATTTTAGCATGATATTACATTTTATGGAAGCAAACTGTGCAAGCACAGTCACAATTAAACAAGTAAGTCAATAACCTACATCCCCCGCCAAGGCTGTAATTCAGAATGTAGAGCTAGCAGTATGATGAAAAAGTTTAAGATCATGACACATGAACAGTATGTACGGAACAGTAAATGGTGCTGCCCCTCTATAAAGCTGTAGTCAGGAGCCATAGGTAAGAGACCATGTAATTTATGTTCTCCCTTACTGTATAACACAATAGCACTATGGGGAAAAAAGGAGCCATGACCATTATAGCTTGTTCTGTAGTATAAAGAGCCGCCGTATAACGAGGGTGAACTGGATGCACAGTACTTGGCCTCCCATTTTTATTTGCAGTAGGAGTGTTTGTTTAACTTAGCCACTTTTACATTTTTACATCTTCACATGGTGGGACAGATAAAACTGTGTTTAGTCGATATTTATGTGTTATGGTTCTTTAGCAACAGACCAGTTGCTGCATTCACTGACAATTCTGGAGGCTGCGAGACTGCCCGGAGAACACATCAACACATGTTCACTTCTTATGCTTTCTATCATAGGTATATTCCAGGTCATCTACTGGAAACCGGAAGGAACTTCTAGCAAATTCAGAATTTTCCTTGGCTG
Source organism: Acipenser ruthenus (assembly GCF_902713425.1). Taxonomy (NCBI): domain Eukaryota; kingdom Metazoa; phylum Chordata; class Actinopteri; order Acipenseriformes; family Acipenseridae; genus Acipenser; species Acipenser ruthenus. The sequence goes on from NC_081192.1 coordinate 67,440,535, forward strand.
TTAATAAATAATTTTTACATGTCAGTCAAATACAGTAGTATTTAACAATAAAATTGCTGGTTGTCAAATAAAAGCTTTGGATTGTAAAGTTCCTGTAATTAACGTATCATTTGTGAGCTCTGTCTTTCTAAATTTACAGTAATAACAAAACTTTACATCAATTAGTCAAATGGCTATTACGTAACAAAAAACCTTACCAAATGTCCAACCAAATGGTCTATTCTATATATTTTTTAAAATTATTATTAATATTAGGTAGCCCAAGCTTATTGTGGTCTGTGAAACCAGCACTTTATTTTCTAATTACAGGCTAACCTCACTATAACGAACCCCCCTGGGACCTGGAGAAATGTTCGTTATATCAGGGTGTTCACTATAATAGGGTTTGGCATTTTTCTGTATCAGAATAATGACAAAATGGCAAATTTGAATTGAACATCAATATATAGTACTTTTATGAAGATTCCTTCCATTAATCGATATTTAAACCGTGTTGTGACAAGGTACTCATGTCACATGTGTGGGTAACCGCATTGCAAGACAGGAGTTGGAGTTGAAACACTGGCACAGGCGCAGGATTTATTAAACACAAAACAGAAAGTAAACAAACGGGTCATGTGACGCTACCAAGGATGGTAACACACAGAGGACACATACAAGACAGGGAGGCAGCAAGTCTCAATCGAGCACCCGTCTGTAAACAATAATTTGATCAAACATAACTCCAAAAACCACACAAAACAAACCTGTTTCCACATATAAATTACACCAACACTAATTCCCTCCTGTGGTATGTTTAAAAGAAAACAGTAAAGAAATGAAAAAGGAAAGAATGTACATGCTGAATACAGTAATTACATGTCCTTTCTCATGAAAAAACTATCCAGCGTAAATTGCTCCTCACGCCCGTTGCCTGGTTGCAATTTGTGTGAAGATGACTGACAGGCAACGATTGCTTTCATCATGCATGATTCATACTTTGAATTAGCGTTATCTTTGAATTTGTCAACCATGGTCTTTGTTTTCACTGAGAGAATAACACACTTGACACTGGAGAAAGTTCAGTGTCAGTCAGTACTGAATCGTTGTATCCAGGTCGATCCTGTACGTGATCATTCTAATAGGGCTAATTTGCTTTGAAATAATCAGTTCTTGCTGTTGTGATCGTTAAAAATGGGTGTTCGTTATAAGAAGGGTTCGTTATAGCGAAGTTAGCCTGTATATGTCAATATATACTTGCTGTAGGACATGCCTCCACCAGCGATGAACCTACCTTTTTTAGAATGTTGCGAGCCAATCAGTTGTCCCTTAAATCATGCAGATGCACAATGTAGTGTAGGTGTATAAGGTTATGTATGGATATGTGTGTTTATATATGGTACTGTCACATGTATGTGAGACTATTTTAAAAAAAATGTTAACGAGAAAAGGAAGTAAAAAATCTATTCAAAATCCCCTAAAAGGCTTTATTATTACAGTAATGAACAAAACATCATAGTCCACCTGCAATTACACTTATCTTAGGTGTATTATACTCAGACATTTGTGCATGTACCTGCATTGTCACAGAAAACCATGTATACCTAAGTATAAGCCCATGAATCTACTGTATATGTGATTATATTGTAAAAGTCCAGACATCACTTTATTGTGTATGACCGTAGAGGCCAAAGGAAAAAGTATAGAATAGGTTTCACTGCTGATACAATACAATGACTTGGAGAGATGCCTGCAGGAATATGTATAGGTGATGTATTTTGGATCTTGGCTTTCCTTATATTTATTGACCTATACAGCATGCTCAAGATAAAACAGCTTGCATTGGGACTCTTATTAGAACTTGTGCCAATAGTCTGTTAATTGTACTTTATGGCCGTAAGGTTCCATTAAGAAATATTTCAGCCTCTGATCTTAGTTTATCTGAGTCTACTTCCACTTATGAAAGGCTTCCATATATAAAGGGAGAATGTGCAGTGTTTACCTCATGCTATTTAAACAGCTCTAACTGCATCAGAAGGCCTTAACAAGTCCCTAATTGTAGTGGTTAAGTCTTTTTGTTTTGCTAACCCATCCAACTGCTTCTTCAGTTAAACAACATTATGGGTTTTTTGGTGTTCTTGAAAGTTCTGTAAGCAAAAAGAATGATTTTTCTAGTGTAAATCTAATGTTAATACCTTGGAAGTACAAATGGAAGCAAAACAAGTTACACATCCAAGAATTATCCACACATGGTTCAAACTATCCACTTTTCAGAACTGATTCACTTGTACTACAGAAATATGATGGCCCCATTCCTCTCCAATCAAAAGTTAACAAAAGTGGCATCCCCAAGTGGCTCACCTGGAAAATGCATGACCGCATGGTGTGCATAGTCAGGGCTGGATTTTAGTATCATGGGCCCCTGGACAAGGAACCAGAACAGACCCAGATCCAAATAACCACTCCATTGTTTTAATGTGAAAACCGAAATTTGATAGTCTCGGAATGTTTTCCAGCAGGCATTTTTCAATAGCTTGCTTTTCCTTTTGTTTTTTTCGTTTCGCTGCACCGCTAAGTTTTTCCATTTTTTCTGTATCTCTCACTCCCGCTCTCTCTCTCGTCTCGCCGTCCTCCAGCGTGTGCGTGACCAGTAAGAGACGCAAGTGTTTAGCTAGCGCGATCACGGGGCAAGTGGATTGGATTTTAAACTGTAAAATAGCAATTTTTATTTTTGTATTTATTTTAACTAGGCTGCGGGCCCCCTCTGTAGCTCAGGGCCCTGGACAAATGTCCCAGTTGCCCCCCCCTTAAATCCGGCCCTGTGCATAGTAGATCATGGTAGATCTGCACTGCCTGCAGTCAATTGTTTCAACCAAGTAGCATGTCATGTGGGTGCTGGCATTTAGTGTTTCAACCAATTAGCACTGATCATTACCATGAGAAGGCAGGTGTTTATTGTTTCAACCAATAAGCACCAAGCATTGCCCTGTGCGTGACAGTATGGGACATACCTATAGAAATTAGTCCCACACTTAAACATGGTTTATTTTGTATTTATCTCTATAATCTGTTCAATGGTAAAATGTCATTTTTACATGTTCCAATAGCTTGGTTATGCAGTATATTAAAATAGTAAACATTGCAACGCAAACTCCGCATTTTTTGGTGCGCTATCAATAAACATTATACTGGGCCAGTAGAATGTCTGTGGAGCCGGTGGATTTTTCCATCAATTAGCCCTGATGGCTAGTGCATGGAAAAGTTAATTTCAAGCTCTGAAATTGTAAACAGTAAAACAACAAATTTGACTCCGGTTGACAAATCATAGTGATTTTCATAGTCCAAGTTTTAGTGTAACATAGGTTTCATGGGACTTAAAACCAGCCAGAAATGAAGGATGTCATTTTGAGGGACAGCCTCCCTTACAATGGGGTTCTCAAAGTAACTGAAGTAAAACTATGTTGCAGTGCTGTATAAGGGTAGTATGCCTAAAATTTTGTGAAAGTTGTATGTGTATCTGAGATGGTCAAGTGAGAAGTGGTTTTGATTTTGGTTGATTTGTCATGGAATGACTGATTTTTAGGAAGCTAGTGTAATGTCAGAAAATGGTAGACTTCCATCTCAAGTATTTAGGTAAGAAAACAAAACATTCTGGGAGAAAATCTAAATAAACAATGAATAATGTTTGTCTGTTAATATGCAAATTATTAATCAGAGTGACACAATAGCAATGCCACGTGTGTTAAGTTGTTTTCTATAATAATACTCAATTGATTTTCAAAACTTCTGCACTTACATTCTCAATGTACAGTAGAACCCTCGAGTTACAAACATCCAACTTACGAACTGACTGGTCAACCCAACACCCCACTTTTAGCTGGAAGTGTGCAATCACTCAACCATGCGTACAATGTAATCAGAATCCACTTTTTAAAAGTGCAAGGTTAGCCTGCTGAAATTGTAAGAACTGAGAAACACAAATGTGTTACACTTTCAATTGAAAGAAAACACTGAAACTATTTTTAACAATTTGACAACAGTATGATCCTTGGCAGAGGGAATACGGTATTGGGAAATTGTCAGCAATATTTAAAAAGGCAATAATTTGCAAAGGAGAAACACAACAGCAGAGCAGTAAAACTGATGTATTGTATGCAAAGCTGCTGCTGATGATTTTGATAAAGCACTTCATAAGTGGTGTGCTGGTCATGAAGAAAACAAAATTACTGTACCAACAAATGTATCCAGACATAGGTGAGGCAGATTTCAAAGCAAGTACGGGCAATTTTAGTAAGAACATTTTAGTTTGAAACAGCAGGGTTTTCTTTAAGCCAAAGAAGCAAGCTGCAAGAATGCATTTTGTTTAAAATAAAACAAAAACAAGCACAAAGTTAACCCAGGTTTTCTGGACATAATCTGTGTTTTTGCTACAGATACAATCTGAATAATTAGTTAAATTTAGCATTTTTCCATGTGTAGTACGATTTTAAATTCTTTCAAACCATAACAATATGAGTATTGCATTACTGTGCTGTATCCATGTATTACTTGCCAGATTAAGGCATACACATTTATTAAAACCATTGAAACCACATTTTCAGAGTTACAGACATTTTACACTTATGAACAACCTCCATTCCCACGGTGTCATCCCAAGCTGGCTGTCATCCTATGTACACCCCATAATATTTGCACTGTTTAAAGTGACAGATAGCATTCTTCAGGTTACAGACGTGCTCAAATTTGTTGGTACCCCTCCACAAAAAACAAAGAATGCACAATTTTCTCTGAAATAACTTGAAACTGACAAAAGTAATTGGCATCCACCATTGTTTATTCCATATTTAATAGAAATCAGACTTTGCTTTTGATTTTTTATTCAACATAATATTGTAAATAATAAAACAAATGAAAATGGCATGGACAAAAATGATGGGACCGTTAACCTAATATTTTGTTGCACAACCTTTAGAGGCAATCACTGCAATCAAACGTTTTCTGTAGCTCTCAATGAGACTTCTGCACCTGGTAACAGGTAGTTTGGCCCACTCTTCCTGAGCAAACTGCTCCAGCTGTCTCAGGTTTGATGGGTGCCTTCTCCAGACTGCAAGTTTCAGCTCTTTCCATAGATGTTCGATAGGATTCAGATCAGGACTCATAGAAGGCCACTTCAGAATAGTCCAATGTTTTGTTCTTATCCATTCTTGGGTGCTTTTAGCTGTGTGTTTTGGGTCATTATCCTGTTGGAGGACCCATGACCTGCGACTGAGACAGAGCTTTCTGACACTGGGCAGTACGTTTTGCTCCAGAATGTCTTGATAGTCTTGAGATTTCATTGTGCCCTGCACAGATTCAAGGCACCCTGTGCCAGGCGCAGCGAAGCAGCCCCAAAACATAACCGAGCCTCCTCCATGTTTCACTGTAGGTATGGTGTTCTTTTCTTTGAAAGCTTCATTTTTTCATCTGTGAACATAGAGCTGATGTGAATTGCCAAAAAGCTCCAGTTTTGACTCATCTGTCCAAAGGACATTCTCCCAGAAGGATTGTGGCTTGTCAATATGCATTTTAGCAAATTCCAGTCTGGCTTTTTTATGTTTTTCTTTCAAAAGTGGAGTCCTCCTGGGTCTTCTTCCATGGAGCCCACTTTCGCTCAAAAAGCGACGGATGGTGCAATCAGAAACCGACGTACCTTCACCTTGGAGTTCAGCTTGTATCTCTTTGGCAGTTATCCTTGGTTCTTTTTCTACCATTTGCACTATCCTTCTGTTCAATCTGTGGTCGATTTTCCTCTTGCGGCCGCGCCCAGGGAGGTTGGCTACAGTTCCATGGACCTTAAACTTCTTAATAATATTTGCAACTGTTGTCACAGGAACATCAAGCTGCTTGGAGATGGTCTTGTAGCCTTTACCTTTACCATGCTTGTCTATTATTTTCTTTCTGATCTCCTCAGACAACTCTCTCCTTTGCTTTCTCTGGTCCATGTTCAGTGTGGTGCACACAATGATACCAAACAGCACAGTGACTACTTTTCTCAATTTAAATAGGCTGAATGACTGATTACAAGATGGGAGACATGTGTGACACTAATTATAGAAACTAATTAGTTTGAAATATCACTATAATCCAATTATTTATTATCTTTTCTAAGGGGTACCAACAAATGTGTCCAGGCCATTTTAGAATATCTTTGTAGAATAAGCAATAATTCATCTCTTTTCACAGTTTCTTTGCTTTATTCTATGACATACCAAAGGCATGCAAGTATACATGATAAAATAGCTTTTAATTTCATCACTTTTCAGGAGGAATGAAGCATTATTTCTATGAGCTGTAAGGGTACCAACAAATTTGAGCACGTCTGTATGTACCTTTTATAGACCTATCGAAAGCCTTTGGCACCAGGAACCTTTTAATTCCTTTAAGAAACTGTTATCTATTAAATCTGGAAAATAAGCCATACACTGCTTGCATGTAATTTGGCAAATAGATAGCAATTTGTCTCCATTTATGGAATCCACTGTACTGGGGAACGGAGTACCGCAGGGTTCAATCTTGGGCATCTTATTACTTAGTATCTTTATTAACGATATGCCACTGGTCTGCCACAACTGCCATCTTCATTAGATGCAGCATACTGTACAATGATGCCTGAATTATAATTGTCTTTGCAATTACATTTTAACAACCTAAATTATTAACAGTTAAAATTATCTTCACATTGTTCACTGTTATCATCTTAGTCAAGTTTTAGTGATACTATATTAACCTGTTATAATTAAAAGTAATTACCAGTATAGTTGTTTTTTTTATAAAGCGGACCATTAACCTTATTCCTTCCCCTCACCATTATTAGTAAGTTCTACAGAGAAAAAGAAAATATGGGTTAATACTTATATAAACAAAATGTTATTGTCTAGCTATGCATCACAGTGGTTTTCAACTTTTTTTGATACCCCTTCTGTCTGGAGGTTTCAGCTCAAGTACCCTTTACAATTTTCGCTTTACTGAATAGAACCACAGTTTCAATAAAAGGCAGAATCATCTGATTAACAAATGTATTTGTTCCAATTTATATAATTTATATAGTTTATATAATTTATGTCACAATAGTTTGGGACTGATACACTTCTGGTTTAGGAGAATACCAAACAGTAGGCTTAAATTCTTAAAACTTTTAAATGCAAGTCTTTGGATGCACAGAATTAAAAGACAGTATCTGGAAATACTCACTTTCAGAAAAGTTATAAATAATCCAAAAACAGTCTGCACTGTAAATGTTTATCATGTTAACAGTTACTTCCCATCTCAGCATATTTCTGTGTGCCATTAAAATGTTTACAATATTAAAAACATTAACCTCAAGATAAAACTATAACTAAAAATAACAATAAAATAATCCAAAATAACAATTATCTGGATCAAACACCAAAAACAAATTCAACCAGCAGCTATTACTGTTACTAAAATGCAGCCGTGCCTAATAAATAAAACAAAAACAGTCTAGGTATGAGTAATTATTATTTATTACCAGAGCATTTATACTTCTAAAAAATGCAGAAAGATTGTGCTTCACTGATTAGTATTCAATTATATGACAAGCTGAAAACTGAAAAGTTCATGAGCAGCACAGAACGCTCTAAGCAAAGTTCTCCATAGCAGAATTGCCAGACGCCTGCTTCACCCACCCTAATATCAGAGTGGAAATCAGCTCAGTCGAAGTAAAGCGTATGTATAGATGGATGATCATTTTGATACTATACTACAGTAACCACTGAGCTGCTAAATAAAAATAAAATAATTATGCACAGTGGTTTAGAGATAATATATGTCTTCTAGTTTCCAATATCTTGACCAGTTACATATCTTTCTTTTTTAACTTAAATTTACACATTACTTCAAAGCCTACAAGCATCTGATACTTGTCATCAACACAGTGGATTGGGTTGTGGTGTAGAGAATTATCCCAATCCTTACAACCCATAATCCATCCACTTGGCAGTAAAGGTGTGCTTATTTCTAAGAGTTTCCATGACTAATTGACAACTGGTCCCCTCTCACTGGTATAGGCTGCATGACATTTATTGTGGTTGGGCAAGAGTTCAATGTGACAAATCTGCAAAGTGTTTAAATTGACCTAGATGGATATGTGACTATTCCTCATGAATCAGTAATTTGTACAGTTTATGGAGGGGTATGCAGCTTAGATATTATTGAATACATGTAAATGCATAACAGAGTCATCAGAGATGTGAGGGACAGTCCATTTAAAAAAGTGTGTACTGCTAATAGCATGTGTTTCTCACTTTTTGCCGTCGCTGTGTTTAAATTTGATTGCGAACACAACAGTTTTACAGACTCCAGTTATCAATTATATAAAATTACATCAGGTAAAGAAATCCAAAATTAGGGCTAATCAGGCCTTCAAAATCAAACGACATACATATTTTAAAAATCTTAAAATCGTGAATAACAAAACATTAATTTTTTTTGGCATGTTACCTTCATGTAAATCATTATTTATGTCACCTAAAATTACATAAAGTCTTTAGTATATCAATCTGAGTTTTTAAAATTAACTTGACTGGCTCCCTATGAGGAAAGCCAAGCAAACAAAACATGACTAATGAAACAACTAAGCTATTAACCAATCGCCTCGAGATTAAAGCCCAGCTTTCTACACTAATGCAACCACCAGAATGCCACACTTGTATCTCATATCATTTACAAAATAAATAGTATTCCAGAACAAATTGATTTTGTTAGATAGAACATTGATCACCTACATTGCCTGGAGACAGAATATGGCTTTACAAGCAATAAGACACCAGACAATTATATTATTTTTAGTGAAATAAGACTAAAGAGATACACCAAATAAAGACATCAGCGAGACCACTGGAGGTGTATTTCTGCTTGTACTTTATCCTCAAGTGACACTGTAATCCACTAAAGTTTCTAGCTCTATTTCCTCTATGCAATCAGGAGGTACAGAGTCGCCAGTGATTGTGTTCATTTGTAAAGGCATCCAAACCAAAATTGAACCCCAAGGCTGATAAACTATAAAGATGCTGATCAGATCTGAGCTAAATAGACTAGGCTGTAGGGCAGGCTATGTCAAAGATAGCTCAGGAAGACCGATGGCTTTATATACCTTATTACAAACACGGTGCCCTGACTGCATTAAAACATAACATGAAAGGATTCTTTCCTCCTCTTACATAAAGCTATTTTGTTGAATAGGTAAATAACTAAAAATTGTAAACCACACCTTATAATAAGTGTATTCACTGTGGGAAATCTAAGTGTTTCTGGCAAAAATCCCAATTAATTTAAATGTCAGCACCCAAGGAAGGTCCCATTTTGTTAAATGAATGCAAGCAACAGCCTGTTTTCTGGCTAAAGTGATACCTAATTATTAAATGATATACAGGGAATTCATTTGTTAAGGATATGCCTTGAGAAGGGTTAGGTATGATCTGTCTATCTTGAGATGGATTAAATGTCATCCAAAAATAAAAATTAATTGGTTTCATTGCATGTTGAAGTTTGTGGCATGATTATAATAAACAATTATTCTTTATAATTGCCATTTTCATTATCATTATTTTTCTATATAATTATGATCTGGAACCGATTTTGTGTGGGTTATTTGGGCCAGAATGTAGCAATACTAAAAGAAACAGTATTTTTTTTACAAATGTTTCACATAGAAGTCTTTTTCAGTTTTCCATACCTAAGCCAGAATGGTTCAAGAGGTTATTCTTCAGTCTAATTGGTTATGTGTTTTGCTTCTGAAGCCATTTGGCATGATTTTTAAGTGGAAATCTAATAATATTACACAACTGTGAAACACCTGGATCTTGCTTCTGTCTCCGTTGTCTTACCTGCCACAGTAATATTTATTTTTTTCAAAATTAAAGGGATACAATTTTGTGAAGTTGTTATTACACCTGTGTTAGTTTGTGTGAACTCTTGAGCCGAATGTCAGAATGTCTGGTGGCATATTCAACACCTTCTAACCATGCTGAGCTGATATGGTAAAAACAAAACCATTGCTGTAAGTTTGAGCTGTATTTAGATGTGTCTCTGTTACATATTCTGCCCCTATAATACCACCCTTAATAAAACATATTGACAACGTTCAACAGCAGATGATCAGGGGATCACAAGTGAAAATGTGATTGAAGATGGATTATCACTGTTCTCCTTACCATTGTTTAGTGTTAGCTTTCCTTGTCAAAGGAGTTCTTGCGAAGGTTTTAAATTTCATTTTCATGCTCCCCTTATCATTGAATGCTACCCTGCTCATCACATCTCAGTATCTCTGCTAAAAGTCTAAGCTGTTATGGGTGGTATGGCATTTCCTAACCTTTGTGGCTTCAAGCTCAAACCATACTTATAGAGATTACAAATTGGCTTGAAGAACTTATTATTGCTGAATTAATTGTTATTTTATTTCATATAATAGCTGGCGAGGTTTAATAGAAATAAAAGCTAAGAAAATGGGCTGGTAAGGGGAACTGTTTTAATAAAAGCTTTCATTTCTGTCTCTGTCCGAGGCTAGACTCAGGGGCTTCTTGCACTGTGGGGTTGACAGTCATATCTCCTATGCTGGATCCCAGTGAACTGCTCACCACCTTGGGCTCCTCTGCGTTGTGAAATGGAGTGAAGGAAGAAATCTAAATTGAACAATTGCTGCAATTTATTGTCCTTTTCGGCGAATGGACAATTCAGGATGGTTTTTGCCATTTTTTTATTACACGATAGACAAGCGCTATATTCAGCTCTTTCTTGTTGACAGCCTTGTGTGTCTACTTATCAGCACCCGTGTAAACTGCATCATAAGTATGATTGTACATAGGTTTCATTCTGCAGTTACGGTCTCTCGTTTATTCTTTTTTTTCACAAACAAGTACTAGTCTTGGATTTTCTTTTCTTTTTTCAAAAAAACATAAACATCTCTAACTTTATAGTATCTTTAATGAAACAAATACATTTACCACTGTCGCCATTTTCTCCCGTGTGCATTCTTATGTTATACAGATTTTAATTTAGAGTAAAAAATACACATTTAAGTATAGTATTGCAATTGAATAAGACATACCACGTGGATTTCATTTTTATTTTTGCTTGTAATATCTTCTGTATTGATCTCAAAACACCACCTCGCAAAATGTGTCAGTGATGACAGCGGGAAATGGATGTTTGCCACGGTTCCATGGCGCTGTGTTTTTAGTTGCTACCCTTATGTAAGCACCATAACTAGCTGTCTTTGTTGACTTTGATTCATGGTTGCATAATAAATTAAAAGTAGACAGTGTAGGCCCTAGTACGTAGGTACAGAAAGATAAAAAAGCATTCTTTAAACCAAGTCAACTATGGTTGAGTTTTTAGATATTTGGTCGAAAATGTGATCCTCATTTGGAAAACTCCAAGCGTGTCATTTTACAACGGTGATGTAAAAGGCAGGAGCGAGCTTCACCCAGTACTGCCTCTATGACACAGGGGCTTTTTAACCTCAAAAATATACTGTACAAATGATTGCAGCACATGGATAATAATATATTCTTAATAGACTAAAACATCACATTTTAAACAAGACTTTAATAATTGTGTTTTAATATATAGTAAACAAAACCCATGCCTTTAAAAGTGACACATGCGCATGTATCTGCATGTGGCAGTGGCAGGGCGAAAGTGAAAGTGGTGTGGGGAATAATGGGCTGGCAGGGAGGGGGGTTAAATTTCTCCCTGTCAGAACAGTGAATGTGACTGGAGCCGTGAATTAAATAAATGATTGAATGATTAATTAAGGTTCCAGCCATAGGTGTATAAATAGGGTGATCACGGGTGGTATAGAATGGTTAAGGTAAATGTTGGTGATAGAGGTAGAGGTTTGTGTTTTGTGTGCTGCATGTGGAATTAAAAAAAGAGAAGTATCATTGGTGTTCAGGGGAGTTTATGAAGCTGTGTTTCAGTTTAAGCGGTGTCTCGGCCTGAAACCAGGGTATTTGAAGTATATGTACTGTTTTGTTTAAATGTTTGTTTTGGCCAACATGCCGCTGTTTGTTTGTTCCTGTGTTTTGTTGTTTGTTTGTTTTATTATTTATAATGAAAGTGCGCGTTCAAACCTACAACTTCCTTGTCTCTGAGTCTCACTTCCTGGTCAAAATAACATTGCCATCGACGCTGTCCTGTCACACTGCAGTATGGACTTGGTACACTGGCAGAACTGCTGTGCCCTTGACATGCCATCCTTGCCAGTCTGCCCACAGTGAAAGGTGTGTTTTTGTCAGGCTTAAAACTTTGGCCTTTTAATTTAAAACCATCATCTATGTTAGACAATTTTTTTTATTGGTAAAGTGGTGATATTTATGTATACATGCTTTATTTTTTTATCATGAAGGCTCAAAGTCAGTTGAGGGTATAACTCAAATCCAAGATGGCCACCTGGTAGAAAAAGCAGCTGATTTAAAAGCAGCTGATTTGGTGCGTTAAAACTACATTTTACATGATTAAAACACATTTTTACATGGTTAAAACTACATTTTACATGATTAAAACACATTTTTACATGGTTAAAACTACATTTTACATGCTTAAAACTACATTTTACATGATTAAAACACATTTTTGGGGCATTTTGATTTCAGATATGCTTAAGTTAGGTAAACACTAAATATAATACATTTTGTTTGTTGAAATCTAAAATTTAATTTGACCACCCTATTCTTAAATATTAACCACCCAGCTGCTTATCCCACGATTTCCATGTGAAGCGCAAGCAAGTCCAAATTTGTCACTCCAGTGAGAATAGCATGCAAGGGGTTCTCTGTGTATCTGCAAAGTTTCTCACATCTTTTTGATGTGCTACACTAAGAATATACGCTACTATAGCCTGCAGTTTTGTTTTTTGCCGGCAGATGTTGATAACAACAGAGACAAACAGATTTGCTGAACAGGACTTGAGAAAAACAGCTGAGTAAAAAATGGATGCCTACTACAGAGAATGAGATGAGTGTATTTATTTTGTTGATGTTACAAGGGGTTGTAAGAAACTGAATTTTGCTTAATTTATGAGTAGAAACCGATGTATTCTGCTGATAAAGTACCGATGCTTCACAGATAATAATGCATATAACAGCGATACACCCTGGTACCTGAAACTGTGGAAGATATATGATGTGGTTGAAAATTTGCGACGCAAGTTTTCTGATTTATATGTACCAGATAAAGACGTTAAAACTGATGAGAATTTGATGATGTACAAAAGGCGTCTAGGATAGAAACAGTATATTCCTCTAAAAAGAGCCAGATTTAGAGAGAAACTTTGTGTTGTGTGAGGCAAAATGCGGGTAAATCTGTGATTTCATTATTTACATTGGACAAGGTAATGTTTGCAATGAGGAATACAGTGAACATTCAATCTCCATAAAATAGCAGCTGTTGTTATTGTAATGCTGCAACTGTAAAAATGTTTGTTATTTATACTTATATAATGCTGCCATTGAAAACAAATGTATGTTATGTTGTTATTTAATTTGTTAGAATGCTACAATTGTAAATACATAGTTATTTTATTATTTAAGTTCTATTAAAATAGTATATTTCTGTTTTTCATAATAACAATAAAAAAGTGTATTTTTTTAAAAAATAAAGCAAAAATTGTTTTGAAAACTGTCCAAATTGCTTACTTGTGGGCTAAAAATGAAAAATCTGCAAAAAAAGGCAATTTCGACATGAAATTTCCAAAATAAATGGGCAACTGGGTGGTTAACTCTTTATCAGAGAAAAAATGGGTAAATATACATCTAATTAGCAAATCTTCTCCTCAACATAAACCCATATATTCTGCTTAATTAACTTGCTCTTTACCTGCAAATAAATTCAAGTGGGTGTTTAACATGTTTTTTTGCTCGTGGGTCTGCTTATCGGCACCTGCGCAAGCTGGTAGGACCTTGATTGTTATAATCTCAATAACACAATTTAGGGCATGAAGTGTGTTATTGTGATTCACCTCGTGCCTCACAACTAACCTGAAGCGTGGTGTTATCCCAGCACAACACAGGCCCTTAAATATGACACTCCAAATCAAGAAACCTTCTGAAACAGTTTAAGTACAATTTATGTACCTTTAAATATTTAACGTACAGTACTGTACTATAAATACTAGAGATGGAAGGCAGATAGTGAACTATCTCAATGACAACAGGGCAGAAAAGCACACAACAGGTTACAATCGGCTATTTGGATAACAGTAGTGTTTGTAAAATTGAAGTTTGGATAATCAAGATTTTACTGTATCTATAAATCTTTCCTTATGTTAATCTGGAAATCGTGGAGAACCCTTATTAAAAAAATGTTGTGTTTTAAGGCAACAACTAATGATACAAAATAGTTTGACCCTTCTACTTGCTTAATGCAGTTGATAAGGAATAAACTTAAAACATAAACAATATGTGTCCAGTTTATCATTCATGGGTGTTTCAAGACATAAACTTAATGCTTACGTCATTAGTAGGCAACCAGATTTGATATAATTTTTCAAAATGTAAAGCTATTTTTAATACAGATTATAGACTATTAAATTAACTTAATACAGCTTTCATTTTGGAAAGAAATACTGACTGCAGGGACTAGCAAAATAACGCCGTCTTAGTCCCCCTCAACCTAACCTACCAATTTAAGAAGCTGTCAGCTGAATTTGTGGAAGGTAAATCTATATAATAAATATAATATTCCATGGTTTGAAAAGAGTCAGGATGCTTTACATTGCTATAGCAAGGCGATCAATAAAGAATACATTATTATCGTTTCTTTATAACTATATAGTATGGGCATGCAGGCCTTTTGCTAAGTAAATTTGATGTGTAGTGTTGGAATTAAAAAAGAAAATGAGTTTTTGTTTTTATTGTAAGACCATGTTTTTGTACAGTAGTTTAAAGTAACATTACAGTTAAAATGTAAGGTTCTAGTTAATGCATACCCCATAAGTTAGCATTAAAGTATGTACAGTATTTATTGAAAGGCAGTGGCGTGCAGTGGGTTTCCCAGTAGGTCATGCAGCGAGACTATATGAATGTAACATTAGATAGAGGTCGGCACTGGTACCCGAAAACTGGGTACCCGTTGGGTTTTAAATTACCCGACATGACCCGGGTCCAATTTTCCTACCCGGGTATCAATTTATTAATTTGAGAAAATATGCCATTGATTATTTATTTATTTATCGCAGTAATTTATTCGTATACCACAAGCCAGTACTTTGGGTGGCAGTGAAAAGGCTAAGCTGCCTGCCTTGGTTGTTGCGCCTAACGGTGCAAACATAATTAAATCAGTATGAGCTACCGACAGTGCGCAGTTGCTTGAATACAGCGTGACTTGAGCTCCACTACGTGCGTGTGGCTGCGACGTCACTCAGAGAGTCTGGTATTGTTTTAAGTGCCAAACTAGTCATGCAGAGCTAATGCAGCATGACTCGAACATAGCGCAAAGAATGGAGCGGTCCGCGCAATGAACACGCATTAAAAAAAAGATTATATAAAGACAGAAAGACATACAGAAGCACATTCACAAACACATTATCCTTCTATAAAGAATTGCCCTACATATAATACAAACGTAGCTTCCTTTTCATTTAGCAGTTTTCCGCCACGGTGACTTTTTGACAATGTTTTGAGTTTAAAAAAGCTAGCTGCAAAAATGTAGGTTCAAGAAAGGATTGGGTGATCTGACTGAAGGCTCATTTTGACTGACAGGCTCTTTTCTTTCTCTAGGCCTGGGCTATTGACAGTTTGGTTCACCTCACACTATGATAAAACAAATTTGGTCAACTTTAACCATACTGTCTTTTTTGTTTTACTGAAAAACTGAAATGGGTTCATCCTACAAAACACATTTGTTTCTTTTGCACACAATTGCCAACAAATGTATATCTTGAGTGATTAAACTTGGGAATAAGTACCATGTTGTGGTTGAAGTGCATACTTTGTTGACATTTTAATATGGTGCCTGTTATAATAAGAAGACTGTAAACTGGAATCATTGATCCTTTGCCAAGTTCAATAATTAATGTTCTTTCCAGACAGTGCCATGGCATGATCTCCTTGTGAAGCCTTCTGTCACGCAAGTATAATCTGTTGTTTTCCCTTTTTTTAATTTTTTTTTTTTACTAAACATTATTGCTTATACAGTAATTTATTTACACTATAAAAACACTGCTTTTTTGTTTAAATGCCTGATGTGGACAAATGTCCATTGAGGGCTACTGTAAGTTGTTTTTGCAACAGATTATACAAATATATGAACCATCACTTTAAACACATGCT
The DNA here is from genome assembly GCF_902713425.1 of Acipenser ruthenus. Lineage (NCBI taxonomy): Eukaryota > Metazoa > Chordata > Actinopteri > Acipenseriformes > Acipenseridae > Acipenser > Acipenser ruthenus. Next base: position 67,456,842 of record NC_081192.1, read on the forward strand.
GAATTTTTTTTATCTCTACACAACATCCTTTGTCTACAGATAATTTGGCTAAATGTGTTCCCAAAAAAACACATGGCCCTTTTTATTTACTTATTGTACCAAATACCAAGGAACTCGGTAAAAAGCTCAAACAAAAAGTAACTGTTTACCATGTTCTGTGGTCACTTTTTTACTTATTAGCTGGAGGAAAACAGCATTACAATTCTGCCTTAAGTTTGACTTGGAGCAGCCTGCTTTTATTCAATTCAATTACAAATGCTTGACCCTTATACTGAACCTCTTATCTTCATTGCTTGCACATGCACTTGATAGTACTGCAGCAGATGTTGGAAACTAATAGGAAGAAATCCCACCACTGACTGTGTCTGAAGAGAAAACCAATAGAGGTGACTGAATGTTAGAAACAATGTCTATGGATAGCGCTGGGGTTCTAATGGTCTTTTGTGTGTTAATGGATTTTGAACACTGAAAACAATGCACACCCTTCAACCAAATACAAGAAACTGCATGTTGTACAGACAGATATTTACAGTGTAAAATAATGCATTTTGCCCATATTATGTACTCATTTGAATGTCATATCACTGCTGCAAATCATGTACCGACCCTTATCACCTCACATAGTGCAGCCCCGCACTGCATTATGCCACAACAAACACATGTTTATTTGCCTTTAAAGGCACTCATCTACATATGCTGCCTACATGCTTACATATTTAAAAAACCTTAAAACATCCCTTTCTGTAAGCAAACATTACAATTTGTTCAGAATAGTGTAGTAATACTGTTAAATGCATTTTGCTGTTAGAGCAGTGTTGCTATATTCCATTTATTAGAGTTGTGTGGCTTGGTTATTTATAATTTAGTTTGCTTCTTTCTTTTTCCCTAAACATTAAACAGGCTTTTATTGTTTGGAATCTAAAAAGGTGTATGCAGTATCTGAAGAATGTTAAACATATGGGTTGCTTAGTTATGGGCGACCACAAGTACATGAGTACCAGTCTGTGCATTGTTGAGAAAAAGCCTGCATGGTAAGAATGCCTGAACAGCTAAATCAGTTGATGCCCTTATATCATGCATAAAATGATGTTACCATGACCAGGGATAACTGGAGTAGTTTAATACAAAACAAGGATAGCACCCATAGAAAATAGCATTTTTTCTTATTTGACCTACCAAGCAGGTGAAGGAAGCAGGCTAATTTGTATCAACAACCATACTAAAAGCAGTATGCACCATTATATTATTGTATTTCATTTCAAGTGTGTAATCCAGTCATCCTTTCTTTTGATATGCTGCCTTCATGCTGGCATTTCCTATCACCTATCCAATAATATGCAGACTCTCAACACTTGATACACATTGTCATTTCATTTAAAAAGAATCTCAGGCAATTTAAATAAAATTAAATGTTGTTGCAAAACAGCAATTATGTGAAATTCTTAGATTGATATTTCTAATATCAACCTGGTGGGCCATTTAAGAGTTTTGTATATACTAAAGTTAATTATTGTTCTCTGATATACAATGCTGGGCCAAGGGTATGTCTTAATTGTTCAGTTCTTTCACAAATCATTGTTACAACTGTCAGACAGTAAGCAAAACAAAACAAAACACAAAATGACAGAATTGTACTTTAGGGGATTAGCCCATCCTTTGCTGTCATTTTGAATGTATTCATTGGTACTTTAAAAGAAACTTCAAAAAGGTAATTGTATTTCATATTTTGTATTCAGTTTGTGAGACAAGGCAAGGCTGTAATATGAAGCTTATATCCTCTCTGTAGTAACAGTGGAGTAATATTGCTTCAATAAACTGGGCTGTGAAACAGGGAAACTCAAAACATATCTTATTGAGATTGGTGTGTATCATTTCTGTATCTTATCAATTAAATATAAATAAAAACTGCAATGAGACAATATTTCCCCCTCAAGATAACATCTCAAGTTTTTTTTTTACCAGTACTTTTTGCAGTTTGGTATGATTCCACTGGTAATTTAAAATTATTTATACATTATCTATGTTTCAAATGAAGCACATGCCCATCAACAGTGAATGTGCCTTACAATGAGCCCTTTATTTATTATTTAAACAGTGGCAGTATTTAGATTCCCTGCCGTTTAGATCAATTTAATAGGCAGCTTTGAACTGTCAGCAATAACTTTCCCTACATGTAGATTTGTAGTTTATCTGGTAGCATAAATTTTGCTAGCATTTGAAAGATTTGAGAAATAAAAATATTTACGCATACACATTTCAGGTAAACAATATACATATAATTATTTTTCCCCTACCTTAATATAATAATATGATGTGTACATGCAGGTTTTGTATTCAAACAGATACGCAATCTGACATATAGTAATCCAACACACTCATACAGTGTCCCAGTCGCTGTACATGCCCAATAAGTTCAGGTCATGGTTAGGAGCTCGGACCACTGATACATGTCTGGATCAATAATGTTGAGATTGGCCTGCAGTTTGTCGAAGCCTAGCCAAGCAGTACCAGTAACTGCTGGTGGTGTATAGAAGCCAAATGAATCAAGAGACTATTCAAAAACAGTAAGGACACCTATACAATGTGGATATAACTTACAGTTTTAATTTTAATTTTATTTAGATGTGAGTTTTAGATTCCCTTTTAGAAAGCCTTAGGAATGTATTCCACAAGTAGTTATGGTACTGGATTCAGAATTGCACACCCCCAGATATTTAACATTATAAAAAAGTGTTACAAATAGTGGTGTGCCGAGAACCATACATAATCATAATAAATACCTGTATAATGCATGTACTCGGCACACTCTTAGTTACACGTTCATGTTTATTCATTCTTAAATGGTGACTTGCTTTTATTCATACTTTTTTGTAAACTAGTCCAAGATAAGTGAAACTAACATTTTCTTAATGTAATATATTTTTGACCAACACTATCAGTTTAAAAATTACATACATACATACAAAACTGACAAAAACATGCTTACCTCTTTAAAAATTCAGTATAGTGTCCAGGAGACCTTCACTTGGGCATTAGATTCAGAACAATGTCTGCTACTATAACATAAAACATAAAATAAACAAATCTTTAGACATTTTTGACTGCACCATACGTGTACAGGCACCTTATAAGACAGGCAAGTCATGAACATTTAGGCATAAACTCAAATGTTAAGCTAAACTTGTGCTTTGAATGTTTAGCCTTAAGGTGTTACAAAAGAGTATGTAGATCAAGCTTACTTACGCACCACAAAGTCGGACAGCATGCCATTTCATTTTCAATATATAATAAATAGGGGTACACCAAACTAAGCTCCCAAAACATATGCAGATAACAGGGTCATTCATTTTATTATGTACATGCTAAAGCTGCCTGTATCGTAACAATTCTAGCCCTTATTATACAGTACTTTCAATATATTTCTGACAAGTTTATTTATTTATTTATTTATTTTAATTTAGAGTGACCAATTATTCATTTTATTTATTTTCCCCCCAATTTGGAATGACCAATTATTATCACCGCAGTGAGTCCCCACACAGCAGAGACTTTCTGAGGGTGTGTGTGCATCCTCTGATCTCACAAGCCTAAAGCCAGCTTTTACGCCGAGCAATCCAGAGCAGAGGATGAGCCACTCAGGGACCCCCTGACAAGAGTTTATTTAATGGTAAACAGAGTACATTAATATCACACAAGAGTACTTCCTAAAAGTGTATAAACAGGTCTGCGTGGGGTGCCACAAGGATAACCCTTCCTCAATTATATAACTAACCTGGGTCATGATATAAACTTCAAGCCCCTTTAATTTACTGACAACACTAACCTTGGGGAGTAGATCATTCTGCCTAGTTTTTTCAAAAGAATTTGGGTCTGCTTTAAAGTTTCATCAGACTTCCAGCCAATTTAATTTAATTTGAAGAAGTGTATTCCATATTGGATGCAAACATTTAGAATCTGACATAGAATGGAATTAATAATGAGTGGGAATACTTTAGGTTATAGTGGACTTTCAGCAATATGGATAATCAATTAAAGGACAAACATAATACTAAGTTAATAGATTAGTGTCCTAATCAAAACCAGATCATGTGAAAACTTGTTTATATTCTCCCGGAACTGGAAAAGCAGGCCTCCTACATATGCCATTATGTTTGTTTAAGGGTTTTTAATGATTGATGCAGCCCAGGATTGACACATCTGTGATCTCAAGTCTTTTTAAATAACTATTTTACAGTGGTTTCATTTTCCATTGGAAGACAGTTACATATTTTAATTTGAAAAAGTAGTTACATAACCCACTAATATGAGACATACTGTGTATAGATAATTATATTGCCCTAGCACAGTATAGTACAATAATCCATGGATAGGCATCAGCTGTATGGCCATATTATTATTATTATTATTATTATTATTTATTTCTTAGCAGACGCCCTTATCCAGGGCGACTTACAGTCGTAAACAAATACATTTCAAGAATCACAGTGCAAGTAATAATACAATTAAGAGCAAGATAAATACAATGATGACTACAATGACTTTGGTAGACCTACATAAAAGACAGTTACTTCAAGGTTGCAATAAGTCAACATGGACAAGGTATATGGTATTATGATAAGGCCTTGAGAAAGTAGATTTTACACAAACGGACTTACCTGCAATTCAGTCCTATACCTGAAGGTGTCCATGTAAAGTAACCAAAGAAGGGCTCCGATGAAGGGGCGTACCCATATGCGTAATTTACATGGGGGCACTTTTTTAATGACAGTGAAATGCCCTCCTCACATTGCAGCAGTACTAAAACTTATGGGCAATGTCAAACAGAGTGGAGAAAGCGGAACCGGTACTAAAGAAGTGTTACGAGTTTATTTTTATTTTCATTATGAAATTTCTTAATCGTAATACCAATTCAGATGTCTGTTGTCTCAATACTTTACATATTTTATATTTACATTGGGATCTTAATGTCATAGAGATTGGCTGTGAAATACCTCCGTTGCCCCGTTTACCGGCACAAAATCAGGGTTGCATTTCATCAGTTGTTGGTTAGAAAGCGTGAGGATTGCCCGCTATAATATTGTAGCAATAAGACATTGATTTGGAAAATAGAAACGGTGAATATTTGTTAAGTAAAAATACAGTTTTTGGATCAATTTGGATACTGCTATTTCTGTTGTTTTATAATACAGACACTAAGGATTGCAAATATAGTCTAAAAAGTAACATACAGTATTAGTTACTTATTATACTTACAGGAAAAGCAAGTGCTTTACCGCCGTATTTATTCAAGAAGGTGGACCGGGATATACTGATTATTATTATTATTATTATTATTATTATTATTATTATTATTATTATTAGTCATTTAGCAGACACTTTTATCTAAAGCGACTTACAGCAACTAGGGGGTGAACTATGCATCACAACTGCTGCTGCAAAGACACTTACAATAGGACCTCGTCCGAAGGACAATACTAACTGAGGCATATTATTAACGATTGCCCTTGTACAGTGATTTTGCAGGCTACTTTCCCCATGCGTTTACAATGCTTTACCTTGTGCTTACCATGCTTTCATGATGCTGTACTGCACCTTACTATAGTGTACCGTTTAGTATTACAATGCGGGTGTATTGATAGCCTACTATAGCTGAAATAAACAAATTAAACATGTATTTATTCTTTTAAGAAAATTCAAATCGGCCATCGCAACTAGTTGTATTTGCTGATTCAATCCGTAGTTCACTTTTGTATATTCGCTTTAAAATGAGAGTTTATGCTAAGCAGCGCAGAGACATGGCAAAAACAGCCACTTTGGCTGAATCTGTTTGTTACCCCGACACATCAAACAGAACACCTACCTGTTTGTTTAATTTAAGAGCAGCATAGTTGTGTACTAATATCAGCGAGCCCAGGGTTTAGACTTCACAGCAGTAATTTTCATCTCAGAAGTAAAATAAAATGCTGGACAAGTGCAATAAACAAAATAACCAATACTGAAGGAAAGAATGGCATTTATGTATATTACATTTACGCTCAGCAGCCATTTAGTGTATATTTCCCAAGTGTTCTTGAATAATACAGCCTGCAAAAAAGTATTTACAATATGGAAACTAATATGTGCCTTTAAACTTTAACTATGGTATCAATATTACTAAAAAAGTGTAAAGCGGGGCTCCCGAGTGGCGCATCCAGTAAAGGCACTCCACGTGGAGTGCAGGATGCGCCCTATAGCCTGCAGGTCGAGGTTTCGAGTCCAGGCTTTTCCACTGCCGACCGTGGACGGGAGTTCCCGGGGGTGGCGCACAATTGGCCGAGCGCTGCCCGGGGGGAGAGGGCTTAGGTCGGCCAGGGTGTCCTCGGCTCACCACACACCAGTGACCCCTGGAGACTGGCCGGGCACCTGCGGGTTTGCCTGTAAGTTGCCCAGAGCTGTGTGGTCCTCTGACGATGTAGCTCTGAGGTGACTGCATGGCGGGCCTGCAGAGTGAAAAGAAGTGGACGGCTGACGGGACACATTTCGGAGGACATGTGTGTCGTCTCTCCCGAGTCAGCTTGGGGGTGGCAGCTGTGGGCCGGGTTGAAATAAACAATAATTGGGCTTACCAAATTGGGGAGAAAATAAGAAAAATAATTGCCGATTGCAAATTAAAAAAAAAAAAGTGTAAAGCAGTTATAACTAGGCTTGCTACTATTGGATTTTTATTTTTTTTGCCAAATCAACAATTAATATCGATGTTTATTTTAGAAAGAATTTACAGTTTTTTCCAATCTTTATTTTTCCATTAAAGCAGAGAATGGGTGAAATTGACCATTATGCTTTAAAAAAACGTAGACTTTTTATGCCATTGAGAAACATCTCATTTAGCGAAAACCCTTTATCATATTCAATATGCAACAAAACCATGGTTATCAACATTCTAATTGAAATAACGTTTGGTCACAGCAGAGCTATACCTTGTATAGACAGATATAGATCCTACACAAATTAAAAAATGGTCTCAAATAAACCATAGAAAACACAGCATATAAAAGTGTATTACACAGACTTTTATAGCATAAATTTACGAGTCAAAATAATATGCACAGAACAAAACTTTATATAGTTGAACAGAACTAACTTGCAGTTATTATTTGGAGTCTGAGCTCCCCCTTTCCTGCTTCAGCACAGCCGGACTCAGAGTCACTGGAAGGCAAGGCAGACGGGCCCGCTTCATCCTGCCGTGGAGACTTCAGCCATCGGTCAAGGTATTGTGCACAATATTCATTAAGCGTTTTCCTCTTGTGCCCCATTTTCAAATCAAACTAGTAACTGTCATTGTATACCTATAACAAAAGTCTACCTACACCTTAACCTGCTAATATCAAAGTAAGCGGTTTGAATGACAGGCGCTGTAGCTGTCAAATGAAAGTGCGCAGTCGGTGCAGGTCTTGATGATTGGCAGTCATTTAAGTGAATGAGAGCATTCTAGCGCTGCTTCAGTCAACAAGATCTGAACAGGGTGAAATGATACTGAGATGATTGACAGCAACCCCCAGCCATTCAGAGCGGAACAGAGATGGGACAGACAGCAAGTATAAAAACTACACAAACTAGAGAGGATTTCTAAATGATTATTTTTGGTAAGAAAATAAAAAATAGCAAGTGGTTTTACCAACGTTTATCTTATATACATTTTTTTCAGTCAAACTCATATTTTTGGGAAATTTGACGTTTAGAGCTTTACTGATTATTATCGAAAAGTAGCAAGCCTAGTTATAACTTCATAATTTTTATGTTTTATGACTACATTTCTGCTGTGCTGACTCTTAATTCAATAGATGAAATCTGAGCAACATTTCAGTCTGAAATAAATAGTAATTGCATTAATTGGGACTTATTATATTATCTACAAAAAATAACTACTGCAGTTCCTGAAAAAGTTAAAATTACACCAGCTGACAAACTACTGGGAGTTATTACTAATGACAGAATTTTTGTTTTTCATCTGGAGCACTGGTGTAGTTTAACATGGGTGTGTATAAGGGGTGGGCTTATATACAGGACTTATGTAAGCGGTAATTTATTAAGGTGTGCATAAAACAAATCAAAGCAATGTTTTGAGTTCCCCAAGTATTCTAGTATCAACTGGGGCTGTACTGATTTACTATTTAATAATAATAACTGCTTTCAAAAAGCTAAGCAAAATGTAAACAGTAAATGTAATACAGCAGGATCAAGTCTGTGCAGTTAGCTATCTTTTGGAACTGGATTTATGTGTTTTTGGTTTAGAGAATTGGCTTTCATGGTATGCGTCCATGTATACTGATCTGTCTGCATTGCAAGAAGGGAAAAACAGGTGTGAGGAATAGAAGTCATCATGTCACACAGAACTGCTAAACACACAAAAATGGATATCAGAAATGTTATTTGTGGAGCAAAAGCAGGCTCTTCAAGCTCAGATGGTGTCTTAGCAAATGCAGGTGTTGGTGGTTTGATACATTTGATTAATTAGTATTGTTTATTTTACAGATTTCACTGACATTAATGTCACAGCCTTGCTGCAAAATTGGCCCCATACTTTCTCATTTAAAAACAAAAAAGTTTTTTTTTTTTTTTATGGTGACTTTATTAACAGATATATTCTAACTTTGCATTGTAGTTTCTGGGTTGTGCATATTTGCTTTGTTTTTAAACGCTTTCATTTTTATTTTAGGAGGTGCAGGCAAGTGACAGCAAGACAGTTGATAGATCCACAGACAATGACAATGAAAGCAGAACAGGCTATATCACAACAGCTAGTAATTCCAGTGAGAATTTAGTCATAGATCAACAATCTAGCACAGTTTCAGAGAACAGTTTAGAAGGACTTGAGACAGAAGCTATGCAGTTTGGAAGTTCAGAAGCAAATAATCTTGTTCAGCCAAACCTGATATATCGTTGAGCAAAAACTCCCAAATAAGACTCTCCACTTTCAAGAAAAAAAGGTTTTAGGCTCCACTACAGTGATTCTTTAAAAGGGGTGTTCTGATTTTATTGTGCAGAAACATTGTGTTGCAAAAAGTCAACGGTTGCCAAAAATGCAGATTCTGCATTATAAGTTCTGGTTTTAGAAACTGGAAAAAAAGCACTGGAAAGGTTTGCTATGCATGCAGTGTGTCATTCTCTTAAAATGGCATTGATGAGTCACATCTAAGAGACCAGTTGCCAGTCAGATTTCCAGTGCTATTGCTTCACAACAACAGGAGGCTGGATCTTGCTTGTTGAAGATTTTTACTAGCATACAATATCTGGCTCAACACGGTTTAGCATTTAGAGGACCTGCTGATGAGGGAGGAAACTTTAACCAGCTGGTAATGTTACGTTCTGAAGGTGATCCAAAACTTCACACATGGATGTCACGTAATCACGTTTATTCCAGCCCTAAAATTCAGAATGAAGTGCTGTGTTTAATGGGTAACTCAATTGTTTGGGATATTGCAAATCAATTGCCTGCCACTGCTGCACTATTCATTGATTATTGATCGGACACAGGACATCTGTGGAACTGAACAAGAATCAGTTTGCATTCATTATGTGGATCAAGATCTCTTGCCAAATGAAGAATCTTTTGGTCTTTATGAAACCTCTGCAACAACAGGTGAAGCAATTGCCAAGATTACCACTGATGTTTTACTGTGCTTCAATCTACCCCTTTGTGGTCTACGTGGGAAAACATATGATGGTGCTGCAAATATGTCTGGCCAATATTCTGGTGTCCAGGTTCTTGTAAGAAAACAGCAACCGCCCTCCTGTCTGTCTACTATGTTCATTGTGGTCCTCATTGTATAAATCTAATTACTCAGGCAACTTGTACAGGCTCTCCTTTGGTTCAGGATTCTCTGCAATGGGTACATGAGTTGGGGCACTTTTTTGCCAATCGAGCACATTCAAAGTAATATTTGAAGCAATAGCCAAATTGCAAAGTGGATCCTACACTACACTGAAACCTGTGCCCTATGAGAGGGACTGTACATGTCAATAAGCCTGACTTCTATAATATGTAAACTTATGGAAACTATAATAAGATCCAAAATGGAAAATTACCTATCTGGTAACAATATCCTGGGAGACAGCATGGTTTTAGGAAAGGGAGATCGAACTAACCTGCTTGATTTTTTTGAGGATGCAACATCGACAATGGATAATTGCAAAGCATACGGCATGGTTTATTTAGATTTCCAGAAAGCTTTTGACAAAGTCCCGCATAAAAGATTAATTCTCAAACTGAACGCAGTAGGGATTCAAGGAAATGCATGCACATGGATTAGGGAGTGGTTAACATGTAGAAAACAGAACGTACTGATTAGAGGAGAAACCTCAAAATAGAATGAGGTAACCAGTGGTGTACTACAGAGATCAGTATTAGGTCCTCTGCTATTCCTAATCTACATTAATGATTTAGATTCTGGTATAGTAAGCAAACTTGTGAAATTTGCAGATGACACAAAAAATAGGTGGAGTGGCAAACAGTAATAAGCATTCAAAATTATTATTATTTATTTCTTAGCAGACACCCTTATCCAGGGTAACTTACAATTGTTACAAGTTATCACATTATTTTTACATACAATGACATTATTTTTTTACACATTATTTTTACATACAATTACCCATTTAATGGTTTCTCATACCATTTCTATGCTGATGATGCTCAGATTTTCCCTTCCTTCCCCACCTCTGACTCCACCATCCCCTCCAGTATCTCTAGCTATCTCCTCCTAGATGCACTCGCATCACCTCAAACTCAACCTCTCTAAATCTGACCTCCTTTTCTTTCCCTCCTCCTCCTCCTCCTCCCCCTCCTCTGATGTCTATCTACATTCCTCTGGAATCTACTACACTCTCTCCCTCCTCCTCAGCTAAGAACCTCTGAGTCACCCTGGACCCCTGCCTCTCTTATTCCCAGCACATCTCCACTCTGGCACGCACTTGCCGATTCTTCCTGAGCAACATTCCTAAGAATCCGACCCTTCCTCACCAACTACGCCACCCAGCTCCTGGTCCAGGCCCTGGTACTCTTCCACCTAGACTACTGCAACTCCTTCCTGGCTGGCCTCCCTGCGTCCGCCACCCGTCCACTCCAGCTCATCCAGAACTCCGCTGCTCGCCTGGTGTTCGCTCTGCCTCGCTTCTCCAACGCAACTCCACTGCTCCGCTCACTCCACTGGCTCCCGATCACCGCTCGCATCCAGTTCAAGACTTGTACTCGCCTACAGATGCCTTGACCAGACTTCACCCAGCTACCTCCAGACCCTCATCTCTCCCTACAACCCCACTCGACCTCTCCGCTCCTCCTGCACTAGAAGACTGGCTCTACCTCCTCTACGCTCCCCTGCCTCCAGAGCCCGCTCCTTCTCCACCCTTGCTCCGCAGTGGTGGAATGACCTTCCTACATATGTCAGGAGTGCCCAGTCCCTGACCACATTCCGGCGCCTCCTTAAGACTCACCTCTTCAGACAGCACCTGTAGAACTCCTCTGTTTTTCCCCTGGGACACTATCACCCTTCCTTAAAATGTGCTTTATTTGCTCTTATCTGCCCCCTATTTTACTGCATTTAATCCTGTACTTCAGAGTACTGTAATCTGCCAAGTGTTTAATCTGTAGTATTTTGTAATTAATCATATCCTGATGTAACTATCACTGTCACTTTTATCTGCTGTATTATTGAATTGTATTTTGTCACACTTGTACTTGCTTGAACCGAAGTCATTGTATTTATCTTGCTCTTAATTGTATTATTACTTGTACTGTGATTCTGAAATGTATTTGCTTACGATTGTAAGTCGCCCTGGATAAGGGCGTCTGCTAAGAAATAAAAAAAAATAATAATAACATAATAAAACTGACATGTTTTGGAGCATTTGGTCTACGCTATGGAATTATGTGGAGAGGGGAGGACATGTTTTAGTGATTGAGAAGGAATCAGAATGTGCCTTGACATGTGCTATGGATTAATGGGGTTACTCATCTCCTCTGTCATGTTTTCTTTTCTTTTTTCTGTAGGAATGTACTTCTGTGTATTGCTTTGAAAGTATGGTGCTCCTTTTCGATTTTGGTTAAAAGATTGCTATGGCCCAATTGTTTTGTTTTGTTTTATTTTGTATGGTTAAATGTTATTTATATATTTATGTATTTCTTTCTGTACTTTTATTTCCCCTTTGTTTTTTGTACTAAATTGTATAAAACCCAATAAAAAGAAAGAAGATACACCATATATTGTAGTACAGAGCACTATAAGTAAAAGTGTCTATATTTGTAAACTATGGTAGTATGTATCTTAGTATTTATATTTTACGTAGTATTTATATTATATGCTATCTTTCTAATGGTATTGTAACATTTTAGCACTTGTCCTATATGGGTTTCCCAGCTACTGTAAGAAGATTCTTTCTTAATAAATAGTGTAGCAAAGGATGTGCCAGAGACCTATACAATTCTTTAAGTATACTGTAAAAACACAAACCTGTACACCTCCATGCGGTAATAAGTCATATTATATGAATAAAGACACAGAACACCAGATAGACATTTTTTATTGTAAAAAAAAAAACTGAAGCCAATTTATAGAGTAAGTAGCGGGGTTCCGAAAAACGTGTTGCTACAACTGTTTAAATAATGTACCTGTCATTTTTCTTTTTATTGTTAACATCCTGACCTTTTTTTTACACTTATAACTTTAAAATCTGTTTCAAAGCTCTTTTCAAAATGGCCATATTCATTTGAATATTTTTATTCGTTCAAATTAGAACATATAAATAAATAACTTTGTTAATGGAAAATGTGCATGCAGAAATAAATATATTCATAGACATCCATGATATAGTCGACATTGTATAGTCCCAAATGACATAACCTTTCATTTGTATTCAAGAATTCGTTTCCAGTTTCATTTCTTAAAAATAAACTGTGCATTTAAATGTATTGTGAAGTTCTGCATTGAAAAAGTGGCATCTCAAAAGTAGAGGGCTGAGCACATGATGATGTGGACGCTCAAGAGACACATATTCAAGTCCGTTTTCATCCTTTCGGATCTCAAAATATGTTTTTGTCAGTTGGTGAATTGACCACTGTGTCCGGTGAAAGTGCCTCAGATTCACGCAGGCGCTTAAAATACATGTCGGTAATATGGGGGTGGTATACTTCCTGTCAACAGAGATGTTAAAACGTTTACTGTTTTAGACAAAAAGGAAAGGAGAAAGAGCTTTATGTTTCAATGTTTCCAGATTTTGGAATAAATACATTTTAGAGATGCTGAGTCACGTAGTATTTTTAAATCAAGATTAAAGATGTTGATGGTCTGGGCAGAGTTTCAAATAACACTGAGGAAGGAAGGCGAGCAGCTGCGATGGATGCTGAAGCCGGATCTTGAGGTGAGTTTGTGACCTCGTTATATGCGAGGTCACACATATTCAACTCCGTTTTCACCCTTTCGGATCTCAAAAGATGTTTTTGTGTCCACATCGTGCCAGATTAATTTTAAAATCGAACCAGACTTTATGCACCAATCCGACCGCGGTGTTGGGACAGTGCCTCAGTTTCCCGAAGACGCTTCAAATCCAGGCCGGTAATTTGGGGGGGTGGTGTCTGGCCTTGTCTACCTGCTTTTCTAAAAGTTTTTATGACTGACAGGAGTACATTATTGCTGGTTTTAAACTCACTGCCAGCAGAGATGTTAACACTTCTGTTAAAATATCTAATTAGTCCAGCTCTCAGCGTTATAAAACTCGATACTGAATACTGGTCACTAGTTGAACATCTTGCTCTGTGTCCTTTCTTTTGTTTTCATTCTCGTAGCAGACACTGCACCTTTTTTGCAGTCTCTGCTTCCCTTGTGTTGGAGGGATAGTCACAAATGCGTGTACAGGGCTACTTTGCGCAGGCATTGTGATAGATCTGGCTGCCGTAGATGCTTGCTTTATTGCCTTGTACCCAGTACTGCGTTTTGATAGTATTTCGTCATAGCACTGCCATTTCAAACCAAACAGCTTCCCGTTTGCAGCTGGCTTACATGTAAAGTAGCTGCATGCTCTTTTGTTTGTACAGTCACAAAGGGAAGCGATCAGCTTTTTGGGAACAAAAGCCAAAAAGCACTCAAATGGAGAACGCAAACTCTCAAGATTCACGGCGGGGTACACATCTGTGTAAACAGGAGCAAAATCAAATGATGTAGAACTGGCATCATGATAGGGATCAGTAATAAACACCCAGTCCCCTGCTGTTCTTGGCTCCACATCCTCTTCATCATCATGGCTGAGTGATAAGTCAGCATCACTTACATCGAAATCCTGCAAACCAACTTCGAAATCTTCATCACTCCCGTTGTCGTTTTCAACGTACGTTGCCATATTTAGCTTTCGCTAAATACTATATAAACTACAACTAAACAGTAAAACTAACAATAAAACCAAAATAATAATTTAAAACACTATATATATACTTGTAAAAGTTGAATGGCTTTCTATCTCAGTCTTCTAAATGCCTACAGGTAGAGTGGAATCGCTACATGACACGCAATTGGATTCAAATGTCACCTGACCCTCCCACGAATTTCATTGCACATTCCACAGTACTAGCATTGCCTTACAGAATGAAACCTGAAACGCTACACTGAGAAACCGCTCATAGAATAGAATGTGAAACTTGAAGTACGCAGTGTTGAAGTGGTTAATGTTGTTGAGATTTTTTTGACTTATTTCCTTAAAATGAATGTCCATATTTTTTTGTTTAAGCCAGTCTTTAAGTACATTAACAGCCCATGCTGTTTTTTTAGTGTTTTTTCAACCTTAGTTTTCTTCTATTTCATTTAGCTGTTCCTCATCTACTGTTATATGTCTACTTTTGACAGTTGCTGGTGCACTTATTTTTTATTTATTTATTTTCAGATGGACTGCTGTCTTCACTCAGCACATTGGTGTTGTACCAGTTATCGTTTTTCATCCCCAAATATATTAAAGGGAATAGGTGGAATGTCACTCATTTTTGGTAGCGATTTTGTAACTAATAACAAATAAAATGGGAGTTTGTCATGGAATTTAGAATGTAGTGGTGCGCAGTGATTTATTCAGTGTGAAGCGGCTCATGTGATGCTGTTTAACCAATCAGAGGTTGTTATTTTTCCAAGCCGTTTATATATATATACAGGTAGTGGACCAAAAAATGGAAACACCTGGGTAAATGAGGGACACCAAGTATATTGAAAGCAAGGGCTTCCACACACAGGTGTGGCTCATGTGTTAATTAAACAAATAACATCCCAGCATTCTTAGGGTCATGAATAAAAAATGCTGGACAGGCCTGGTTGCCTATAATTATGGCTAGCATGGCTGCAAGAGGCGACAGTGGCTTTGAAAGAGGGGTGATTGTTGGGGCGCATTTGGCAGGAGCTTCAGTGACCAAGACAGCTCAACTTGCTGATGTTTCACGAGCAACGGTGTCTAAGATGATGTCAGCATGGAACTCCGAAAGACATCATCAGCAAAGGGCAACAGTGGGCGAAAGCGCATACTCCAGGATTGTGATATCCGTGCATTAATTTGAAGTGCAAGGCAAAACAGGCAAGCAACTGCAGATCAATTGACTGCAAATTTCAACCTGGGGCACGAGCAGCCAGTTTAATCAAAAATGGTCTGCCAAGAACTCCACAGAGCAGGCCAACGCCCTATTAAGTGACTTTACATTGGTGGTGCTGTGGAGTTGCTTTAATTAAGTAATAATTATAAAACATAATTGTTTTCCTGCAGTGCACTAGAGTATACATAGATTGCATTTGCACTGTAATCTAGTTAGATTTGTTTAATACATCCAATTATTAACATTTTAATAATTCTCATTAATGTAGTTTGCTGTATTTTGCAATTCTTTATTTATTGGCAATGATAGGCTGTATTGTTTAAAACTTAATTTGTTATAATTTGCAACATTAGAATACTATAAAGTTTACTTGATTTAAAGTTGAGTTAAAATGTTTTTACACTATTTGTAATGAATATTTTCTATAACGACATGTTGTACTAATAATTTGCTTAGGTGGTTCTGCTGTTTATGAGCTGCTGAAGGTAGCACAAAACAAAATATGAAGTCATCATTATCATAAATGGAAAAATCAAAACTACAAAATACTTATCAAAGCTTCAGAAATAATCCAGTACACTTGTTAAAATCAACCATTCCTGTGGGATGAACAGTTCAAAAGGACCGTCAATCCAAAAATATTCACTACATATTCATGTCTGCATAAAAGGTTTTGACACTATTATCAGAATGCCACCTTGCTATGAAATGACTGAATTTATACAGCTCCTGTGAGAAAATAACAAAGGCCTTTCATCAAAACGGTATTTACCAGATCAGTGTGTTTTCTTTCACAGTCATATTTCCTGCTCGTACCCACATTGAGACAATAACTGCATGAAAAAGGTACTTGTTCTGTCCCGCTCATTTGGTTCACATTCCACACCGTAAGATGTCATGCAATCTCAACACTGAAATTGTAACCCAATACCCCCACCATCTCTCCAAATCCCTTGAGTGACACCCAATATTCATCCCATAATAATTGTATTTTCTTTTGTGTTAAGGTACCTCTACCTAAAATTGACGCCACTGCCAAAAATAAATTTTGGGGTCAGGGTATTGAAATGTAAGAAGTATCACTTGCAGTTGGTTCAAAGCCAATAAAAGAGAATATCCTGGTGGGATAGAGTTTGCAAAAAAAGCTTTTAAAAGTTAAAGAGTAACCTGCTTGTTAATCTATGGTTCTGTAATAATACCCCAGTCAAGGATAAAGCTATTTATATACTTGTTCTTTTAATGTGGCATACCTAAACCATTTCAAGTGAAGGCAAACCCTCAGTTAGATTTGTTAGACTGCAGGTTTTGGTAGTCTAACATGACGTGCAATTCAGGTTGACACTGTGATAGTCGAGAGGTCAAGCTTCAAAGGGATTCAAATGTTTACTTTAGCCACTTAGGTGCTACTCTAAGAAATGTCTATGCAAGTATGATACCGTATAACAGGACATTTTGCCGGAGAATTTATTTTGGCATTATTGGCGGTTTTGACTGGATTGCCAATAATACTTCCACCAATCAGAGGGTTGCATAGAGTACTCATTAGAGCGAACCCGCCCTCTGGCTGTGTAGCGCTGAGAGGGAAAGAGAACGTTGTTAACGTTATTCAAACTCTATTGTAAATTAGAGCAAGGAAAATGTCTATTTTACAGTGCTTTAAGTGATTAGATGGATTACCTGCTGTACTAGACTCTGTTCCAGACCTTTCTGAACATGAGTAAATGCTACAGATATGTTAATGACTCAGATTTCCGAGGACTCACAAGTTGTAAGCAGAAAAGAACCTAGTACTGGCCCTCGAGGCCCACTTATTGTTACACCAACCTAAATCACTGCTGACCCACATTGGACTTTGTAAAAAGAAAAGCCAGCACTAGTTGGATAATGTCACTAGCAAACTTTGGCAGTGTGAGGGATTGTGGCAATGTGGCTGCTGAGTGAGAAAAGGTGCAGAGGTGATGCAGTGCAGAAATAATCACAAACCAGGAAACTGTAATCTGTTTTGGAAAAAGGGGTCTTTTATTTGTAATCCCGGTCTGATGACCAAACAATAAACCTCCGGCAATACACACCAATGTGTAAAGCACGGAGGTAACAATAATAAATGGATTGCAGTCCAAATAATAAACACACGTTATCCGCCCCACTATAACACTGTACACGGTCAAGAGTCCGGGTGCGTGCAGTAGTGCTCGTGGTGGGTGATAACAATTTATAAAGTGACTGTAGTGTAGTGTTATTCCGGGTAGGCGACAGCCACGAATACATGTTAGCCGTCTTGTGATTTACAAACGAAAGACAATTATTAAGAACAACAAACAAAAAACACTCACAAATGCTTTTTTTAGTATTCTCTGTGTCTATCCTGGTCCTTCCAGTTCTCTGTCTACAAAAACCAAGCAAAGGAGTAGATTGCGATTCTCCATCCCCTTTTATGCTCTCATGCATGACCCCTTGATAAACGAGTGCAGCTGTCTCTACAATCTGTAGCTGCTACGTCGTTTCCCTTCTGGGTCAATACGTTCCTGCAACGGAGTCTCGCCTTCTTCCACACTGACCGACTTCCTGACCCTGGGAAAGAACTGTTAGGCCAGCCCGTCCAAAGAACTCTACTTTCGCTGCTTAGCGCCCTCACAGGCCGGGAGGGAGATTTACAACCAAGATTCATTATATTACTGTCACAGGGATGTTCCTAAATAGAGTTGTCAGCAGTTAAAAAGGACAGCATCCTGGAAGAACTCATTTTAAACTGGGATCAAACAGCATTACCGCTGGTTCCAAGTGGAAAGTGGACCATGGCTCAAGAAGAATCAAAAAGTATTGAAATGGCTGGAATGGATGATAAACAACAAATTACTGGGGTCTTCTCGTCTTCGATGACATTTCTGCAGTTACTGTATGAGGGGAAGACCATTGGCTGCCATCCACATTACACATTTCCACCAGGCTTTGATGTATGGCATACACTGAGTCATTGGAGCAATGAAGAATCCATGCTTCATTAGATTGAAGACATCACTGTGCCTTACATGTCAGACAGAGTTTAAGCTCAACACATTCAGCTTTAGCAATTTTCGATGTGTTTCGAGCACAGAGAAGCCCATCGGTATTAGCAAATCTGCAAGAACACTACATCCCCCAGAATGCCATAGGGTTGAAATTAAGAGGGTAAGCTCCTGGCTCTAATAGAATGAGGAAATTCTGCCTCTACTTAAGCAGACAGGTATAAAATAGCAGGTCTGCTTGAAATGTAATGTAGTACTTAAGAAGTATGCGTTTTGTTATCGGTAAACAGCTTAGCTGTCCGGTTGATAGCTAAGACCTGGGAAAAGTTTAGTAAGCACTCCTGGAAGGAGTTAGGCTTTTGTTTTGTTTGTGCAAATAAATATACAGGCGCCACCCTGTGTTTTACTACATCTGCTGTTGTGAGTTCATTTTACACAAGACAGTGAAAAGGTCACGAAAGTGGTAAGACAAACCCCCGGTTTGCCACACTGGTTAAAACTAAATTCTACCCAGAGTGGTCATCTTCTGCAACAGCAATGCATACTATGCAACAAAAATGATAAGCACAGCTGAACTAAATTCAATAATAATTAATCAGTAAGAAATAGCTCATGTGGTAGTTATTCCATCCACTGGGGGGAGTGTTCCAGGAGGGCGGTTAATGGTTACATTCAGATGTACCAGTTGTACTGAAATATAAGAGAAGTCACCAGGATACGATAACTGAAACAGAAAATTATATACAAAGTGATTTTAAACAACAAGAAAAATGTGACAACCGTACCAAGTTGCTCGTTAAGGTAGAAAATGTTTGAACATGTGTGTTTATAAAAATCATCACTTCCACACTGATCAAGTTTATTTTTCCACAGTACAAGCCATTTTTGTTTGTTTATGATTAGACTTTTATCATTTGTGAGATGGCAGGGAGGGGGTTAAAACCTCTCTGCAGAAAAAACATGTGCGGAATGCACATTTGTCTTGTTTAATTGTTTTGTTAATTGTTTTTGTATAATTGTTTTATTGATTGATCATTACCTGCACCTGGCTACTATTGAAAATTGGAGCCAGGTGCAGGGTTTAAAAGGAGAGCAGTCAGTCTGCTCTGTGTGGCTGCTGAAGAGGGTAGAAGCCTGACTGTGCTGGTGTGTAGGTACAGCCGTAATTTGAAAAAGAAAAAGGTAGAGTGAAGCCTTTTTGTTGTGTGTGTGTGTGCTGTTTTGATGCAGATAAACAGCTTAGCTGTCCTGTCTTTTAGTTTAGGTTCCTGTTCTGTTTAGTTATTGCTCAAAGAGAGCTAGGTGTTTGTTTTGTTTATTTTTGTTTTGTGTTTATTAAAAATTGCGCAACCGCGCTTAAAAATCAATTTCTGTGTGTTGGGTCAGTGTTTTTAAAGGGGCAACGACCCGTGGTGAGTGCGAGTCTTTCACACATTATACCTCGTGCCATGTACAGGAATCTCTTACAGAAAGCATATTGTTAAAAAGAGAGAAATATGAGTTTTGCTAAAATGTATTGCTGTACCCTGACCTGTACCCCCAGCACTGATTTCTATTTATCACTGGAAAAAAATGAATTCATGTTCCTCACTAAATCAACTGTACTTCTAGAAACCTACAAGTTATACCTTCTAGTTGAGATTTAAACATTATTTGTGCCTTGTAATTGGCCTTGCTGTCAGTATAGATTGTGGTTTTGATTATGGAACCATTGGGTCATTAGAATTGAGCATTATTCAAGTTACTGCATCTACAGTATATCTTGCACAGACCTGTGCTTCTCATAAATGTTTAAATCTATTTTGTTATTATAACCAATGTAATATTCTATACTGCATTTATTACAGGCTTAAATGCATGGAATTTAAAGTTAAAGAGTTAAAGTGATCCCATATCTTATTTCTTGCTTTAGGCTCACCCTGTAATTATACACTCCAAGGAATTAATGCTTCAATTGTCATGGGCAAATGTTTAGTATTTTTAAATGAGCCTGCAGCCATGTGAGATTCTGATGTCATCAGATCAAAGAAGATAAGCAAGATACCCATTCAATTCTTGGATGAACAACTTCAAGAAAAAAAATTATTTGCTATAGGAAGTGTCATCGATGGCTTTATGGAACCCTCTACTCCCTAGATCACTACTGGAAATTAGTTGCTTAATTTCAGCAGAACTTTCCATTATATAAATAAATCCTCATAATATCATACATACCTACCTATATACCAGTAAGCAATACAGACCTCAAAACAACAACTACAAATGGGAATATATATTGGTGGAGCATTTGTCATGTGATTGGTCATTGCTGATGTCATGAATGACATCATATCTGATGTGACACATAGTTAAGGTTCCGTGCCTTAACGTCCCATTTCCTGACTTTTGTGATTTTGAACTGTAACCTTAACGTTATTTTAATAAAGTTTTTGTTACTGAATTTCCATATGTATTTTTTTTTTGTACCTGAATCTACTACAGTATCAATTTCTAAGTCCTACACACGTGGAAGGAAATATGTTGTACAGCAGCCCATGAAGTGGAGACCACACAAAACAGGCAACTAGCCTGGTATAATGCTGGTGAAACAGGACTGTTCTAAGAGTCCTGACTACAGTATTTGCGATAAACGAGCATGACTGTACAGTACAGTGTTTGAAATGGTTTTGTATATTTGGCATTTGGCTAATTGAGATCTTTTTTCTATTCTATACATTCCATGTTATTTACACTAGAGCATCAAAGTGCATAGCTATTTTTTTTACGTTAGAAATAAACAAAATGATTTATTAGGAAGTTCTATGGCTTTTGTGGTTATATGGGTGAGTGTTTTTTACGATTTATTTCGGACCTATTTTTTTTCGGCCGAAAAGGCCATGTGTGCTGTGCACAAGGGTGGGGGGGGGGGGGGCGCATGTGCAGCGGAGTGTCCTGCCCCTATATATATATGTGCACTGTTTTATTATTATTTGTATTATTGTTTGCGGCGTGGATAAAAGCGCTGCATATTTGTTATTGTTTTTGCATTTTAAAAACCTTGTGAGGATGCGTGACTGATCAGCTACTGATTATTTAACTAGCTGACAGTCACGCATCCTTACTAAACTCGTGCAGACTGTGGCCGAGGGGTAATTAGATAATTAACAGCTAGTTAACCCCTCGGCCAGAATATAAAAGCCTCCAGCTGTCTGCGCAAGGAGGAGAGTGGCAGAGGCGAGACAGGTTTTTGAGAGACAGAGGAGATTAGAAACAAAACTGCTAAACCTTATTTGTTTGGCCAAGGTGCCCTTTTGTTTCTGTCTTTTGTGTTTGTTCAAATTGTTTGTTTTGTTATTTAATAAAATAGCTGAGCGCCGTAGCGCTCAGTTTCACCACCACCATCCATTGCCTTTGTTTACTGTTACTTCCTGGTCCGTGACATCATTACCCACACGTCACTGCAACAACAGCTCGGCCACATGCAGGTAGTAATTAGACAAACTCCCGACTGCAAACAATAACAAATAACACTTTATTTTCTACAGCCAGTTCTTACAACACCTGCTTTCTCTGCGCTCATATGTGTGTCTCGCACTATATTGCTCTCAAAGACTAGGAACCTTTAAACAGGAAACACTATCCATAACAGTAGGTTCCGCCTATATTGCTACAAAGCGTGCGAATATACCTACTTCCGCATAGATCAGATGATTTCTGCACTAATACATTTTGATAACGTACTGTATTAAACCGTACAGATTACTGAAACACAAATTATTGAAACACGGATTAACGGGAGTCTACTGTGTGTATATATATATATATATATATATATATATATATATATATATATATATATATATTACTTCGAATTAACGCCTCGCTCAGATATCAGTTTTTTAATAGACGCCGCCCTCGAATAAA
Organism: Acipenser ruthenus; assembly: GCF_902713425.1. Lineage (NCBI taxonomy): Eukaryota > Metazoa > Chordata > Actinopteri > Acipenseriformes > Acipenseridae > Acipenser > Acipenser ruthenus. Next base: position 67,479,342 of record NC_081192.1, read on the forward strand.
TGCCACTCTCAATAAAGAAATGTAAAGGTATTTTTTCTGCCCCTGCTCAAAAAAGAAATAAACGCACAACTCTGCCTATGTACATGACACCTCCAAAGAGACTGCAACCTCAATCTAGCATGTAATACAAACTAATGTACACCCACCTTAGTAAACAAATGTTATTTTATGGTACAGTCCCAACAGACAACCCAAGACAACTACTTACAGCACAGCAGTCCTTCATGTTATTTTTTTCCCAGCAGACTTCAGCGCCAACACAGCAGGGGATAAAACAAGGGCTGTCTGTTTACCTCGTCGTCAGCTTCTATGGCGAAAACTTAAACTCAGAGGAACTTAGAGCTTTGCCGGTCACTCTAAGCGCTATCCGAAAGCTGGCTGAAGACATCTTCTTGTAGGGGGTTTAGTTGTTTTGTTTTTTATTCAGTTGGAATTTTACTCAGTCCTGTACAATTATATATAAACAAAACTTGCTTAAAATAAACACTGCGGTGCCAAATTGAAATAATACGGTATATATATATTATATTAAAATATTAAAATATATAAAATATATATATACAGTTGCTTAGAAGCAGAAAAACCCAGTAGGCACCAGCTAATAAAGTAATATATTTTAGTAATAATAAAACTAAAATAGTAAATGGCAAACTTGTCCTGAAAGTGCAAATGCCAGAATAGTATATACAATATTTAACCTGGCAAGTAATGGATAGAACAATCTTTAATACATGGGACCCAATTAGAGCAAGCTGCTGATAAAGTTATCAGTTTCAATACTGCAACACAGATGTAATACAGGGCATTGAAAGTGTAAGTACTAGAATAGTATTGTCAATATTTAACCCTATGACTGTAGTTATGATACTAGCTGCCAAAAAGTCATTTATATAAACTCAGGCACCTCACATTGAAACACAATGAGAGCAGCGAATCAGTGTAAAAACAGTTTCTAAAAGACCACATACATTCTACATTGATTCAATGGTTCTTCAGCAGCTCAAGAGACATGGATTCCTTCCTGGAAGGGCTGGGATCAGATAAACAGTTTTTTTTTTTTTATAACGCTGCCACTGCTGCAGTGCTCATTTCCAATTCTGCAATAATTAATCAATCAAGCAAATGCCTGTTTCGTATTACACAATTAAATAATTAGTAGGCATTTGGTTGTCAAATCTAATTAATAAACAAAACTAGAATGTATATTAAATGTGCTAAAATATAAATATATATTTAATGTATCATAATAATAATAATAATAATAATAATATAAACTAATGGCACCAAAAGCTACAAGAAAAGGGCATAGGTTTATATTAAAAAAAAAAAAGCACAACAGTGCGGCAGCTTGAGTTGCAGAAACAGAAGAAGTGCTTATGAAATTAGAAGGCTGTATTAATCATATCTCGTCTCCCTGAGTAAGATTTGAAGGTCAGACAGCCATTTTATTTGCAACCCGCGACCTCTGCTCTGTGTTCTTTATGGTACAATTCCTAACTTGCAAAATTTTCATAACCCACGATGCCCTCCTCTTACATTCCAAAACTGTGGTTTGTCAGTGTGGTTTCATGCCTAGTGCTGACCAACAACTTGCCTCTTGTTCAATCACATCATACTGAAAAACCACCACCACCTGCTGTTTGCACAGGGATTTAAAAGAAAATTCAGACGGTACCATAGCACTGTGTTCCTCAAAGCTGTGCCTACAAGCACTGCTATAATCTTGATTTCTGCAACATAATGTACAGGTAGCAGTAGAGTAACTAAAAAACAATTACAATCCCCTACTCTGTGCTCTCAAACTCTTCTATTGAGCCTATTTTGGAATAGTAAACTCAAGATAAAAAGCAAAGCTTACATATAGTTTGAAATTGTGCTTTATACACTCTTTATATGAACTCAGGCATTTAAAACCAAAACAAAAGTTATTCTCTGTGAACCTTTTTCTCAAAATCTTTTTGAGACAGTCCACAAAGGTCCTAACAAACCTGCTCAGGTGTTTGTGTACATCTTAAACCAAATAGTAAATTAAATCAATCAAACAGTTAGTTTCAGTGAGGCTTCCCAGCTGTTTCAAACATAGCTCAGCAGGCAGTCCCCGCGCATCAGCGACCCCTCTGGCCGATAGGGCGCCTGTGGTTCTGCAGTGGAGCCGCCAGATCTGTGTTGTCCTCCGGCACTGTAGGTCTGGTGGCATTGCTGTGGATCTGCAGTGCGAAAAATGATGGCTCGGCAGGAGCACGTTTCGGAGGACGCATGTTCCAGCCTCCGTTTCCCGAGTCGGCGGGGGGGTTGCGAGCGGTGAGCCGGGGATACAGATAATAATTGGGCATGCTAAATTGGGGAAAAAATCTGGGGAAAAAAAAAAAAATTGGCGACGACTAAATTAAAAAAAATAAATAAAAAAATAAGCAGCTAGTTAGTTAATTAAAGGAAAGAAAGTATTGAAGGGAAATAATTGAGGAACATTTTTTCATGCTGGTGAAATAACCAAGAAACATCAAGACTGCTTAAAAGACTTGCAAACAAGTATTTATTTAACCTGTAGTACCGGATGAAAAAAATAAATAAAAAAAATAAACATGTTTAACAACTATTTGCTTATATACTTATATAGTAGTCAATTAAAAAAAAAAATCAAGTCTAGCATTTTGTATTTCTATTTTCTGATGAGATTCCAGCTTTTCACGTGTAGCTTTGGAATTCTTAATTCTTCTTCAGGGCTTTGGCAGGGGGTTGATGGTATGTCTACTCTATTTATTTTTACTGTCTAAACCATTTTTGATGGTAATAAATTGTTTATTAGCCTGAACATAAAACTGTTTTATTTTCACACTACTTTTACATAAACATATCTACATTTTCTATCATACACTGCATACTATTTTGCTCAGAAGAGACTGTAAAGTTACTACAGAGGCTGGACAAAAAATAACAAGTCATAGAGTTAGTGTCACCCAGAGCCAGAATATCACTAACTCTACAGTATGTGACAAATCTGTGAGTTGCATAACTTGTTGTGGAAACATTTCTATTATTCCTCAATGACCACTGCCTTTAACTAATTTATTGAAGTCTGTTATCCAGAATGGCCTATAGAGTCCCATAGAGTTCTTGTGAACTCAGTAATTTGTGTAGTTCTGGTCACAGAAGCACCTTTTAACTGATCATAAGAACATAAGAAAGTTTACAAACGAGAGGAGGCCATTCTGCCCATTTTGCTTGTTTGGTTGTTAGTAGCTTATTGATCCCAGAATCTCATCAAGCAGCTTCTTGAAGGATCGCAGGGTGTCAGCTTCAACAACATTACTGGGGAGTTGGTTCCAGTCCCTCACAATTCTGTGTAAAAAAGTGCCTCCTATTTTCTGTTCTGAATGCCCCTTTATCTAATCTCCATTTGTGACCCCTGGTCCTTGTTTCTTTTTTCAGGTTGAAAAAGTCCCCTGGGTCGACATTGTCAATACCTTTTAGAAATTTGAATGCTTGGATCAGATCACCGCATAGTCTTCTTTGTTCAAGACTGAATAGATTCTTTTAGCCTGTCTGCATACAACATGCCTTTTAAACCCGGGATAATTCTGGTCGCTCTTCTTTGCACTCTTTCTAGAGCAGCAATATCCTTTTTGTAACGTGACCAGAACTGAACACAATATTCTAGATGAGGTCTTACTAATGCATTGTAACATTACTTCCCTTGATTAAAATTCAATACTTTTCACAATATAGTTCTCTGTCAAAGTCTTTCAGATTAAGAAATAATATGATTCCAGTTATCTAAGACATAAATTATTTACATTGGCAATTACTTTTGTTTCATTGACATATCATATGCAATTATCCCAAAATGTCTTTCCCTGTCTTATTCATCAAAACAAACAAACAAACACAGCATATCGGGCCCTGGTAAAATAATGAACAAAGAGCGAGCATTGAAATGACTGAGGTGTGACTGATCAGGAGGAGGAGGAGAAGCCCCAGAGTCATGGCCTCTCAATGCTGCGGCTAAATCATGTGCACAAGCTGTTTCCAATAAACTGTTAAATTTGATAAAGAGGGTGCTATTATATTACAAAAGCCCAGAAGGCACAGGGACTTGCAGAGTCGTGAATAAATATGGCTTGATAATAATGTTGCAACTTCCATGGTACAAAGATAAACCTGTATACTGGAAATCAAGTGTTTAGACTGGTATTAATCTAACAAGAATATCATATTTACTAGTTAAATGACTCAGTTAGGAGAATATCTATCATATTTCAATAGGTGAGTAGCTACATAGCACAAAATAGAAATCTCTAGGGACAAGCTTGCTGTACCTGTGTTGTTCTCAATCTTTTACCTTTCACAGATTTATTTCAAAACTATCAGACAGCTTCCTAAAAAACATGTACTGACACTCTGCCAATCATTACATTTATGTCAATTTACACCTTCGAGCAGCTAGCAAAGATGGCTTCTGACTAGACCTTCTTTGCCATCCACCAGACATAAACACATGTACTTTTTAAATAGGGCATTGAGACTCTTATCACCCAGTGATTTTAAAGGGGGGAAAGGTTAATTATACCATATGGTGTTTAGTAAATATACTGTAATACTGAAAAATCAGGAAACACCGGTACATAATTAATGGCAAATTATGTTGACTGTAAATTAGTGACAACACATCTTCTAAGATAATGTGATACATCGCCTTAGCATGTCTGTGCTAAATATAAGATTACCACCATTACCACCAATTTACTGCATAAATAAATCATTTAGAAGAAAAATAAAATTTTCTATGCAGTATGTGTACATGTTTCAAGTAGGTTTTGTAATGTAAAAACACTGACAATGTATTACAATACATCGACATGGCTTATATCTGTAATTTTTTATTTATTTTTTAATATAAATTTAGTCGTTGCCAATTATTTATTATTTTCTCCCAATTTAGAATGGCCAATTATTTTTTAAGCTCACCACTACCACCCCTGCGCTGACTCAGGAGGGCGAAGACGAACACACTGGCTGACCTAACCCTCCCTCCCACTGGGCGACGCTCCCCTGGGAGCTCCTGTCCACGGTCGGCTGTGGAATAACCTGGCCTCGAACTCGCGACGTCCAGACTATAGAGTGCATCCTGCACTCCACATGGAGCGCCTTTACTGGATGCGCCACTTGGGAGCCCCCCCATTATATCTGTAATTTTAATTAGATTTCTTTATGGGCCACCTTTATAAATCAAATAAGAAAAAAAAAACAGGTTGAATGCTGTCTTATGAAGTACAGATTGAATTCAATACAATATTTTAATAAAAACATATTGGTTTTAACAATGTAATTAATAATAACTACTGTACATCATTTTATGCATTTACGTGTACAGTAAGCAGTGGCGGATCCATAGAGTGGCTAGCACTGGAGAATGCCAATAATGTGGTAGAGGCAGAAATAGGAAAGCAACAATCAATATATTCAATTTTCAAGAATTTTCCAGAGGAGCAATCCAGAGAGCAATCTACTTGATTTATCCTTGATGTAATGGCTGTCACTGCATCTCCGAGACCATGTGTTGTATTTACTTAATAATTCTAAGGTACAACCAACAATAGTTGATAGACCTTGATTTTGAAAACCAGAGCCCATCAATTATGACAGGAATGAATGTTTACTGACCTAACACGAACATAGCAAGGTTAGATAAATAAAATACTAGTAAATGGAAAACTCTGTTTGTTTCTGAGCCACAACAGAACCTGTCCGTTAATAATCCCATACTGAATCACGTTTGTAATACTTGTGAAGCTGTGATCTTTATAAAATCCTTAGTTTCAGATTTGAAAATCACTTCTGATTATGAATTAGAATCCACTGCAATATGTCCATAAAATAAAACAAAACATTTGTAAAAGTACAACAATAGAATTCTTTTTTTTTTTTTATTGACTTCATATTCAGGTAGATCTGAGCCTTTCCCAGTATATACCATTCCATGGTAAATGATATATGTTCAATAATTGGAAGTCTTCACAGCTACAAAGATTTAAATCTATGACACTGAGAAATGGCAAATGCCCCAAGGGAAATTTCAGCTATAAGGAAGTGCAGTGAATCTGTCCAAATAACTGATCACACCTAAACTTGGTAACTTATTCAGAAAGCACACTGAGATATTAGAGGTATGTTTCAACAGGCAAACAGATGCCTGAGTTTACTATTTTAGCTGGATTTAATTTAAAAGCTTTTTTTTCTAGCCAGCCATAATATTTAAACTGTGTGCAAAAAAGATTAATATTTAATATTTACTTTCCCAATGGCATCACTATGTATATAAGTTATGAATATTCACAATAATGACAATTGCTTGCATGTCTACCTCTTTGAAAATCAAGGCAACTAAAAATGATTGACCTGATAAGGCTAGTCTGACCAAATCAAGCCCTCCAGCACATTTTAAATAAATGTGTGTTTTTCCCTTTAGTAGCTTTGTATTTAGGGCAATGGTCTAAGTTCTAGTCTTACAGTTTCAAATACTGACTGGTTTGCCACCTCTGAGGTACAAAGCAACGAGACATTAGAACACAAGGACAGTTTTAAAAGCGTAAACTCTCTAGTAATCCTACAATCGAATAGGTATTATTGATAATATTACTATTATAGAATTGACAACCAATTAATATTGTGCATCTCTTGCAGTAATATTATCTTGCTTTATTTAACTTGTGATCAACTTATGGTACTGGCATTGCGGGGTTGCTGTTGTACTCTACATGGATGTGGAAGTGTAAGAGTAAAAACAGGATAAGATTAAAAACCAGGATCTTTCAGTGTCCTGGGAAGGCATATTGAAATCCGTGACAATCCAGGGAAACTAGTGACGGGTGGCAAACCTAGACAGAGATAACCAATTTGATGTGAATGTATGTTTGTTCTTTTCTGTGCACAATATCAACCTTCAGATGAGACAGAAAACAAAGATCGCACCATCTGTGATCCCCTTAACCTGCACACAGTAATTCCTCCAGGTTGTAAGCGTTACCTTTACAACTAGGCAGCCAATAAACTAAGCTACTTTGGAAATAAATATACATGCCATACACAGGACAATTTAATACAAATGCTGCATCTTAGTTGACCACCCTCTTTAACCCTGTTTAATTAATAGTAAAATCTAAAAGCTATAATTTACAGTCTTTTAAATAACTAAATCCCTCAATAGAATGGCATCTTTAATGTTATGTACAGTGTACATTATTCCTTATATTAACACAAATTATATGCACCATTTAAAGTGGAAATATTTTGTTATGTGAACACTTTAATTTGTATGGAACTAAAAAAAAACTATTTTTGTAAAATAACACATTTTGTCTATATGACTAACATGCAGAAGAGCCTTGGACACAACATTGCAGGTTATTAGAGGGCTATTAGCATAACATAGGTGTTCAAGCGGAAGACAGTTCAGATACAGATTTTTATGTAAATCCCATACTGGCAGCCTCTCCCTCATTCACAGTCCTGACCGAAATGGAATGCCTTCAAACAGATGCAGTGATGGGGAAGATGTGGCTCACAGGATGAATCCACTCCACACTGCTGTACAAATGATGACAAGAATCTCCTACGTTCGAGTGGCCAGGTTTAGAAATATTTACTTACAGTTTTATTTACAACAGAACACCCTTGTAATGCCTAGATGAACAACAACTTTAATAGAATGAACCCTGCATTAACACAATCCCTTTAAAGCACCATGCTAACTTTTAGTTACAATCCTCCCTCACCTCTTTTGTTGTTCTATATATATATATATATATATATATATATATATATATATATATATATATATTAAAGGAGGTTTGCAAGTGTGGATGTATATACATTTTCAGAAATAGGACTGTCCCTTTACAACAGCAGAAGGACTAACCTGTAGATGGCAGAGTAGGAGCATAAATCCATATGTGCATTAGGTGTGGGGGTGAAGTGTTATCTAGGCTTGACACTTGACAAAAGTTGTGAAGCAGCCATCTCTCACCGTTGGACCACTGCAGAAAGCTGTCATAAGTGGTGCAAAACTGTATATTTGTGACAGTGAAATATACAGCAGCTATTTAAATATTTGTTTTTGCACTAACCAAATTTTGAACAACACCTGAGTCTAAATTCTGCATAAATATTTGACAGTTGTTCTAATTAGTGTAAAGAAAAACCATGCATTTGTAAAAGAGTTTTGTTAAAGTGTTACTGAACAGGCTGTATGGCTTACAGAAAAATACATTACTGTTTCTGCCTGTTGTACTGTTGGTTTTTCAGTTTGTTTCTTATTCTTTTTCAGCATAATCAAGATGAAAGAGAACCATTCAAAGCAACATTTTTACATTCAATATGTACTATGATGAAGATGCAACTGTTATATCCCATCTATCCTTAAATCAAATAAGAACAATAATGAGTAAGTAGCGGGGTTCCAAAAAATATATCGTTATACATCCCCACGTGTTGCTACAACTGTTTAAATAGCGTACCTGTCATTTTTCTTTTCATTGTAACATCCTGACAACATTTACACTTATAACTATAAGTCTGTTTCAAATCTCTTTTTAAAATGGCCGCTCTAGTACACTGGGTTTTGAGATCTGTCCTCTAAATCACTGTAGAAAGAGCTTTGAAACAGACATTATAGTTATAAGTGAAAGATGTTGTCAGGATGTTAACAATGAAAAAAAAAAAGCTCTTTATGACTTCTGTTTATCCAACCAGTACTGTATCATTTTATTCCTAATTCTCAGACTCATAATACAGTAGTCTCCGGCTAAGAGAACACCCCTCAGGAAGCAAGCGAAGTGTTCTTTAAGATGGAGTTGACCACCAGACACATTATGAATCAATAAATAAATAAATATGTATTACTTGTCAAGAAGCACATGCATCAACATATGATATGAATAGAATAAGTAAGAGAAAAGCAATAGGAACAAAAGACCCAAACTGGCGGGCACTGCCCCTTTTAATTCCCTCATATATATATGAATTCATTGCTCAGAAATTGCTAAAAAATGTAACAAAGATCACATTTTACATTGGTTCCAGATTGGGGTATCTTCAGATTTACATATCAATACAAATCAATTCATTGCCTTATTAGTATTAAGATCATGTGCTGTTTGTTTGCTTTCTTGCATTCGGAGCTTAATTTTGAATGACTAAGAAATGCAGGGTGGCCACGAAATCCCTGAGACAAATCAAATCAGTGCTGAGTCCAAAGTAATACTTCATTTGTTCTTTTTTTGTATTTCAGATAGTCCAGCCCTTACATGAGAATGGTAACAATGTGTCACTTCTCAAATGTTGACAGCAAGGATTCTGGACTTTAAAACTGACTAAATACAAGAAAACGGTGGACATTTATATAGCATTGTTTTCAAGACCTAAACAAGACATCAATATTATTGTAAAAACTGTTCAGTTTGTAGTCTACTGTAATAATACACATTTTACATTAGTTTAATTTATGTCGGGTTTCTTGGCCATCCTGTATAAAAAGGTTGTATGGCTGAAGCGTGCTCATTCAAGTTGTCCCCCCCCAAACTCTCTCTCTCCCTCCCTCTCCCCTCTCTCCCTCTCCCCTTTCCCCTTTCTCTCCCTATCCTCGCTCTCTCCCTCCCTCTCCCCTTTCCCCTCTCCCTCCCGATCCAAAAATAATGCTTAACAAAAGGTTAAGTACTGGTATTAAGAAGGATCATCTGATTTTCATTCCACCTGAGTTCTTAATGACAACTGAATCCATTATTGACCTAACTGGTCTAAATTGTAACCATTTCCATGTCTTTTGCCATTGAGGATTTGTAAGTTCCCTGTAAAACCTACAGGATTGTGGCTCACCAGGACCAGGAGTGACTATCATTTTGGTACAGTTTAAACGTGCAAGCTGTCATCTGTCCACTGTCCAGAACTGGTGTGGCACAAACTCTGCAAGTTGACACACCTCCCCATCCCCCGTCCCTGATCCCCATGGTCTCCATAGCAACCCCACAGAATGTATCAATATCTGATCGGTTTCTGCACAGCGCGGTGGTGAGAGTCAGCAGTATACAGCTTCATTTAAGTGCAGGCAAATCCCCTACTGAACAAAGTCTAGTTTGAGAACGGGGGTAAAGGTTTCACACTGTATGATGAGTTCTAAACTTAAAACACCCTCCCCCACTTCCCACGGTCTCCTTCAACAAAATGTATCATTTTTTGTGCAGCCGCTGCTGCAAAATGCTAGTCAGTGTACTGTTATATATGCTCTGGAGCAGTGCTTAATTTGTAAATAAAGGTGTCAGGGCGCAAGCAATGACAATAATACCATTCTTAAGAACTGCACATTCAAAATCCTAACAAGTTTATTTGAAAGAGCATTAGTTAGACTTTACAATCAGTATTCTACATCATATACAAAGTAGTCGTATGTGCAGAAAAATAAATTGGGGATGGGAGCGACGACTATGTATTTTGCCCGTCCACTTTTTTTGCTTTGTGTATATGTGTAACAAGGTGTTAGTTAATTTATATATTATTTCTGAGTGTGAGGGTATGTATTTTTATTTTTATTATCACTTATAATTTAATGCATAATCTTTATTCTACCTGAGTTTTGTGTAAATGTTTTCTTCCTTGATGTAATCCTTGTTTTCATTGCCATGTTTTACATGTTAAATTGCGACTGATCTGTTGCTACGGAGATTTGATGCACTCCGTGTTTATTGGCTCCATTTTCCCTACCTGAAGTGGAAATGTCTTCTGTGAGGGAGTTTGGCTATTTTGTATAGAGTTCCTGTGTTGGGAGAACACACCTTTCTTTCTTTGTGTCTGGGAACAGAGACGGTAGACTGTATTCTTTTTTGGTTTTTGTTTGAAGGGCGTCTGTCGACCGAGAAAAAAAACAAAAAACCTTTGCAGCAAGGTACAGAGGTACAGGTTGCTGAGTGTGTGTGATGCTGGGTAATTGGCTGTATAGTTGCCATTTGTTGGTTTATATATATATATATATATATATATATATATATATATATATATATATATATATATATATATATATATATAAACTAGTTGTTCTCCCACCTCAGGTACTCTTTACGTATTGTTGGATATTTTATTATTATGTTATTTGTTATACACGTGCACGTGATTTTTTTTTTTTTTACTTACTGAATTAAAGACCAAATTAAATCATAATAAGCTGAAAATAAATACAAGTAATTTGTTTTCGTTACCTACCTTTGTATTAATGTATTTCTGAAAGTTCTACTCTTGTTAAACTATTTCAAAGTTAGGAATTTGTATACCTGTCCCTTGTATTTTTGTGTTATATCTGTACAATTCAAATTTGTCAAATTAATTCCTCTTTGCTGTCTTTTTGAATGGGTTAAAAGTTTTATATCTGTTTTATATCTGGCTGATACAGTGGACCCAGGTCATTACAGTAGGGTTTTCTGGCTCTCCTCTGCGCTCCGCTATTTTTTTCTTTTTAAGTTTGTTGCTGTTACTGTAACTATCTTGTAATTGTGTTGGAGCTAATTTATTTTTATTGTTTATTTTATGTGTTTGATATGGTGTGGAGAGAGGCAGTTGAGTGGACACAATTATTTAATTTGTTGGATGCACTTATGTGATTAGTGTGCTGTATTTACTTGGATTTAAATTATTTTTAAATGTTTGATAGCTGAATCATCTGTGGTCCCATTGTAAAGCTTGGTGTCACTTTAAACTATTCCATTACTATTGATAATCTCTTCAAGATAAATAATTGTAAGATTAACTAAAACTTTCAGTATACTTTAGTTTTTTTCATATATTGTTTATTTTGTGAAACTGAATAATAAATGTTCAATTGTTTTTTTGTTGTTTTGTGTACCTCTCACCAGTCACTGTTCTGCCCAGTTAACTATCTGTGCAGGAGATGATTAAGGATCCCTCACTTTCTTGAGGGTGACGTAGTCGAAACTTTACAATTTCATTTAACCCTTTGTTGGATTAATAATTTAATTCTAGTTGCACGCTACAACTTGGCGCAGTCTAGGCGCATTCTGGTTTCTGTGGATTCCAGTGACTGGTTTTGGTTGTACACATCACACTGATGGACATAGATGCTAATGAGGCCAATTTGACCCCTGTTTTTGATGTCTCCATTTTTAATGGGAAATATGAGGGCTCAGAAATTTAAAGGCAGAAATTCTGAAGTAGGATTAGGCGAGTGGAAGGCTAATTTAAAGGTTATGTTTAGAATGTATAAAGCACCTGAAAACACTCGGGTAGATCCAGTTATAAATGGCTTGGAAGGGGAAGCAAAGAGACACATTTTAATTTTACCTGAGAGAGGTAGGAGTACAGTTGACCAAATGTTTGTGCTTTAGAAGATATTCATGGAGATAAAATGCCTGCTCCAGTCCTTTGTTCCCTGTGTTTTAGTTGCAGACAGGAGTCCCAAGAAAATGTCTCGAGGTTCGCCCTGAGACTTCAAGAACTTTTGAAAAAGCTGGAGAAGAAAGATCCACAAGGGTTGGGGATGTGGATCTCCTTGTGCATGATCAGTTTATAGACAGCCTCCGTGATCTGATGCGGTAAGTGGGCTGAAAGCAGAATGGAGTCAAGTGGAACCAGGATAGAATATCTGGCAAAGTCCACCTCTCTGGTATGACGGCGCCCCTGCACCAGTCGGCAATGCAATTCCTTTTGCTGCGACCAGAAAATCCCCAGGCTAGTTCCAGAGAGACTAATTTCAATCAGTATGATGCACATGAGAGGCCTATCTGCAGACAGTGCCAACAACCAAGGCATATTCAACATTATTGCTGACAGAGGGGGAGGCCAAATTCTTCCAGCCAACTGCTTTTAAACTAATGGGCCCCACTGCCTGGGACCAGACAGTGGGGAGAGTCGACGCAGCACAAGACGATGAGATGTTTAGAGAAGCCCTGTGGTTTCTGTGAAGATGGGAGGTGATTTGGTCCCAGATACAGGTTCTCAAGTGATGATGCCTCGGGAGAGTTTCTTCGACCAGTTGTTTGGATATTGTGGCGCTCAGCTTCAGGATCCCTCAACATGGCTTACTTTTACAGCTGCTGATGGACAGACTATCCCTTGTTGGCTGTGTAGAAATGGATGTCCAATTATCAAAATGTGGAATTATCATTGTTAAAGACAGATGCCTGCCCCATGTACCTGGCCTGCTCAGCATAAATGTCATCCGCAGCTGTTGGCAGTCATTGTTTCAAGATGACCATAGAGGGAACTCCAGCTTTTCAGGCAAATCCTATGGGACAGAAGGCCTGGAAACAAGCCTTGCCATTTTGCAGCCAAGAGGCCCACTTTGCTGACCCAGATGGTGTAGTGGGGTATGTGCATGTACAGAAGAATGCCACATCCCTCCAAAACAAGAAGTACTCTTTGTTGGACGTGTCCGTGTTGATGGAACACTGGGCCCGAACACACACCATGGCTGGTTGCTCGAGCTGTTGTAACTGCTGAAGGTGGAAGGGTCCCAGTACGGGTCAAGAACCTGGGGGAGGCGCCAGTTTATTTTCATCTTTATCAGAAGCTGGGAAGACTTTCTCTGATACAGCCCTGCAATGTTTTCTCGGAAACTATAAACTTGTTGCCTGCTTTGCCAGGTGTAGTGGGCTGTGTGGTCCAGTGGTTAAAGAAATGGGCTTGTAACCAGAAGGTCCCCGATTCAAATTCCACCTCAGCCACTGACTCATTGTGGACCCTGAGCAAGTCACTTAACCTCCTTGTGCTCCGTCTTTCGGGTAAGACGTAGTTGTAAGTGACTCTGCAGCTGATGCATAGTTCACACACCCTAGTCTCTGTAAGTCGCCTTGGATAAAGGCGTCTGCTAAAAAAACAAATAATAATAATAATTGTAGTGGAAGTCCATCTACAACAAGTTTTCAGTGCAAATCTTGAAACAGAGACCCCAGTTCCTGTAGACCTTTCTGGGGCCACCTTGACTGCAGAACAACTTGCTCAGATTTCCGATTGTTTGGCTCGTTATTGCCATGTGTTCTCTTGTGATGAGAATGATTGTGGCCGGACGGCAACTATCTCTCATCAGATTCCCAGTGGTGATGCACCACCGATCCGAGAGTGACATCGTCAAATTCACCCTAATCTTTATTAAGTTCGCACTCTTCTTCAGGGAATGCTGGAGGCAGGAATTGTCCACAAAAGCTGCAGCCCCTGGGCATCACCAATTGTCTTGGTGCATAATAAGGACGGATCTTTAAGATTCTGCGTGAATTATCACAAAGTAAATGCTGTAACATTTAAGGATGCTTTTCCACTCCCTTGAATTGAAGAATCTTTAACCCTTTGTGGTCCTATGTCGGACTAGGTCCGACATCACAATTTTCCCTTTCCGGTCCGATGTCAGACAGGGTCCGACATCATCAAAAAGAAGCCAAGCACAGGTCTCTAGTCGTTTTTCTCCAGAAAACACAGAGAAAACCTTTCAATGGCCGAGTGAGACCGATAGGAGCCGAGGGAAGCCGATAAAAAAAAGGGGCGGATCTGAGCAATACACATAGCTCCTGCACCACAGAGATAACACGGACATAAACAAACAAGATAGCTGCTTCCGCATCCAGCGCTCAAAGAATATCACAGACATTTGCAGAGCTTTTTGAGATGTTATAGTAATAAAATAATGACTTGGATAGCATTATTGAGGAGTTTGGTGATAAAACTAGTGATCAGGAGATGATTTATCAGTATGCATGACTATGAAGAGGTATGTGATAAATACAGCGAACAAAGGGTGGGGCGGGGCTGGAGATGCAGTACTGAGTGTCCTGTTGATATACAGTGCCTTTTAAACTGGTTTTAGTGTGAAAAAATACTTTCTTAAATAAACAGCGCATGTGAAAATAAATTGGACCTGACGCGCCTGACAGGTGCTGAATAAATGGACCGCAAAGGGTTAACAATGTTATCTAAAACTTGTTTCTTTTCAACTTTAGACTTAGCCAGTGGCTACTGGCAGGTCCAGGTCCATCCCAAAGATCAAAAGAAAACAGCATTTGTGACTCGTATGGGGTTATATGAGTTCGATTGGATGCCTTTCGGCTTGTGTAATGCCCCAGCAACATTCCAGCGGTTGATGGAATCTTGTTTGGGGGGGATCAAAACTTTGAGTCGTTACTAATCTATCTGGACAATGTAATTGTGTTTTCTCCTGACTTCTCCTCTCATCTTAAACATCTTAAATTTGTTTTTTTTTTGCAGGCTAGCGCAATATGGGCTCAAGCTGAAACCTAACAAGTGCCATCTCTTTCAGAAAAGCGTACAGTACTTGGGACATGTGGTCTCCGTGGAAGGAGTCACCCCTGTTCTCGAGAAGGTGAGGGCTGTGGTTGATTGGCCACGTCCAGGGACGATAAGGGAGTTACAATCCTTTCTGGGACTGGTAGGCTATTACCGATGCTTTATCAAAGACTTTTCTGCACTGGTCGCACCACTTCATGTCTTGCTAGTGTGCTGCCCCAAGAGGGCAACTCGACAAACAAGCCCATCATTGGGTGAATGGACCACAGAGTGCGATACAGCCTTCCAACAATTGAAGCAACTGTTGACCCAGGCCCCTATTTTGGCTTTTGCTGACTTTTCATTGTTTTTTTCTCTATATACTGATGCCAGCAAACAAGGGTTGAGAGCGGTCCTGGCCCAGACTCAAGATGGAGTGGAAGAAGTTATTGCGTACGCCAGTTGAGGCCTCCACCCCTCAGAGAAAAATGATGCCAATTATAGCTCATTTAAGTTGGAATTTGTAGCCCTCAAGCGGGCTATCACAGAAAAATTCCACGAGTATTTGCTGGGGTCATATTTCACTGTTTTCACTGACAACAACCCTCTTTCTTACCTACAGACAGCCAACCTGGGAAGTTTGGAATAACGTTGGGCTGCTTGTCTGTCAAGTTATGACCTTGACATCAAGTAATGATCGGGAAGGGCTAATGCCAATTCAGACGCCCTGTCTCGTGTACCAGTGAGAGATGGGGAAGTTGAAGAGGATGAAGAAAACATGGAAGTCCCCTATTGCAAGGCAGTTTCAACCAAGGTAGTGAGTGCCTGTTGTGTCGGAATTGGAGTCTCAGACCCAGCCTAGCAAGAAAGTCGTCCCCAGGTTAACCAGGTTACTGGAAGTGAACTTTTTCCAGGGTGGACCAGAGAAGACTGGAAACAGGTCCAGCAGAAGGATCCTTTTATTAATAAAGTGTTGTCTTTCTTGCAGAAGGTTACAACCCCCAGTCCCAGAGAAAGAGATGAGCTACTGCCAGATGTACTGTGGATCTTGAAACAGAAGGAATGTTTGGTCCTGAGGGAAGAGGTTTTGTATCGGTAGTTAAGGGAGCCACGGAGTCTAGAGCTTAGGTATCAGTTAGTCTTGCCTGCCGCCCTGAAGGAGAAGGTGTGGCAATTGTGCCATGAAAAAGCAGGACACTTCGGAGTGGAGAAAACCTTAACATTCATTCGGAGGTGATTCTATTGGTTGCGGCAGGCCAACAACGTCCAAGCGTGGTGTGCAACATGCCCCCGCTGTATCCTCTGAATGGCTCCTGTTGTCCAGACTAGGGCCCCTGTAAGAACCTAGGGACCTGTAA
Organism: Acipenser ruthenus; assembly: GCF_902713425.1. Classification (NCBI taxonomy): domain Eukaryota; kingdom Metazoa; phylum Chordata; class Actinopteri; order Acipenseriformes; family Acipenseridae; genus Acipenser; species Acipenser ruthenus. The sequence goes on from NC_081192.1 coordinate 67,495,970, forward strand.
TTTCTTTTGTTGAATGTGTGTGGTTGTGCTTGTGTGTTACTGCCCGCTCTGTATCTCTCACTACACTAGCTCATTCTCCCTACCTGCCTGTCGGTTCTGTGTGTGAAGTGATTATGTCACTATAGTGTAGTGGTTAGCACGTCTGCCTAGCATGCCAAAGATCAGTGGATCAAAACCTGGTGCAATTTTTAAAAAAATATTAATTATACTTTTATACTAAAAGGACTGGAGTGTACCTTAATCAGTGCTCAGTGCTGTTATATTGCAGAACAGTTTTTTTTAAAACAAGTATTTTACGTTCATTGCTGCAGTGTAATAGATTAACACAAATATGCATGTCTGTGTCCCTTTCAATTCTGTGCATCCAGTGAACGCAAGACAAGATTTTTAAATGTCACAGTTCTTCGTTAAGTATGGAAACTACAAAGCGGTATGTAATTCAGTATGTTAACGTAGCATTGTTCCACAGGCTTCATTCAAATAGGTGAAGAAAAACTAATCATGTGTATTATATATAAACCTGTGTCAGTGCTTAACATATATATATATATATATATATATATATATATATATATATATATATATATATATATATTGTAGAAAGAGCGGCGTCGCCTTTAAGAAATGGTGACGCCATTTGAAAAACTATACAACCCAGGAACCTTAGCTTTAATAGGGAAGGCAGGGTTTCTGGGTATAAAGGGAAGTGGAGCGGGACAGCGGGGGTGATTGTGGGGAGCACCGCCAGTGTGTACTGCTGAACAGGGCTCAGAGAATTGATAGTGCATTACGTGTTATTGGAAGGTAAAGTGAACGTTTGATTTCGTTTTGAGCAAAAGCTGTATTTTGTTTTACCGTGGGCGTTTATCCTCTTGGTGAGGTAGTCTTTTGTTTTGTTAAGGTTTAATTTATTTTTATGAAATACTGGACAAGAGACGCTGTCTATCGGTAGCGAATTTAAAACAATTCCGCAGTTTCCGTGACGATTGGTGAACCGTCACAACTGCCGTTTGTATGTGGATGTGTATTTATTTCGGGACTCAGAGGGAAGCGCGCATTCATGCGCAGCAAAACTAGCGAGCTGTAACAGCAAGAACTGAGGCAACAGTCTGGGGTGTTGGACGTGGTTTTATTGTACAGACAGAAACAACAGTTTCCACAGGTGGCGTGGACAATAAGGATATTGTGCTTGAACTCTGAGACACCCCCGTGTTTCTGTGAACCACTGGGACACTGGTTGCAGGGGTTCATCCCCACAACCTGGATACAATTCCATTCCATACTTGTGGATCCTTCCCGGTGTTGCAGCGATACTCTAACAGAGGGTGTCCACGTTATCCTTACAAATCACCTGTGTTCAGGGATACTCCAACAGTGGGGGGTCTCTTTGTTCTTACCTGTGTTACAGCAAGTTCCAGCAGAGGGAGTCTGCGTTATCCTGACCTGTGTTGCAGAGAGACTCCAGCAGAGGGAGTCTTTCTGACACTCACCTGTGTTACAGAGACATTCCAGCAGAGGGTGTCTTTGTGTTCTTACCTGCGTTACAACAAGATTCCAGCAGAGGGAGTCTGCGTTATCCTGACCTGTGTTGCAGAGAGACTCCAGCAGAGGGAGTCTTCCGTACCCTCACCTGTGTGACAGAGATATTCCAGCAGAGGGCGTTTCTTTCTTCTTACCTGTGTTGCAGCCAGACTCCAGCAGAGGGAGGCTGCGTGATTCTTACCTGTGTGGCCGAGAGACTCCAGCAGAGGGCGCCGGTTCCATACTTACCTGTGTGGTAGGAATACTCCACAGGGAAAGGACTGGCAAAGGCCTCGGCATTTCTGAAACAGTTAGTGAGGGACGAAGAAGTGAGCCAGTTAGTGACCCGTAACTTTAATTTGTGTAAATATTGTAAATAAAAATTACTTACCTGAACGTTCCTTGTGTCTGTGCCAGTCGGTGGAAGCAAAAGTAGAGTCTTACACGGGAGTACTCTACTGGTTTGTTACACTATATATATATATATATATATATACCTATGACGTGTTTAATCAAGTTTACAAATATAGCCAGTTTTACATTTTGTACTCTATAATAGAATATAGGGCTTTCTAGCTATAAATATATTCTCAAAAAGGAAGAAAATTCTTTGCAAAAAAATGTCGTTAATGCATCTCTTAGGGTTGATATTAAAATAACAAAAGTAGGGAAATGCGATGTTAGGGTTTTTAACCCTAACTCTGCATTCACTCTCACCGCCTTACAAGCAGTGGAAGGGGCAAGGCAACACAAACAACAAACAACAAACAACATACAACTCTCTGCAGATAACACAAGATAACATAATATATACACATAGCATATATGTTTGTGTATTCTATATACATAGAATATAATACCCGTAATATTCAAATCTGAAATAAAATTTGGATTTAGAGAACAGATCCAATTCCTGGCAAAACTAATTTATTCATATTTTAAATATCTGTTTAGTTATTTTGCTTTGGATGCTACAAACAATTCTCAGAATCTGATCTTGATTAATTCTGTTCAAATATGGTAATGTCCTTTTATTGTCTGCCAAATAAACAGTGTGCTAAACTGGTAAACATGAAGGCAGCAGAAGTTTCTGTCCTCAAAATGACTAAAGATAACCACTTTCAAGCAAAGGACAGTCTTCTGCTGTACCATTGCATTTTATATGAAAAAAACAAGAGGACAGAAAGAAGTGAAACAAATCTGGTTTTAGCTGCTCCCTGCCCTTTTATTTTAAGAAAGCTTTGTAGTCGTCTACAGTTTTTTCACAATAATTCCAAGGAGGAGTTATAGTCTCAAGATAAAGACCAATAGTAGCTGAAAGGCATGGCTTCTTTTAAACCTAAACAAAGTGTTTTAGGCTTAAACCAATAACCTGCTATATCACAATTATGGAATATAATGTGCTCTGCAATACAGAATGGTCCTGCACATTGAGACCTCCTGGTTTGTTTTTCAGCTCTTATCATATGCCCCAGTGACTACGCCTCATGACAATGATCTAAATATGGTTTAATGGTTTGCTTACGATTATATTTTTTTGTGGAGTTTATTGATTGATGTTTGAAGTGTTGTACATATATTGGATTGCATAATCCCTTGTGGTGGTGTCCTAGCTTGTAACTGCCAAGCAGTGGTAAATAAATCTTTTTGTCTTCAATAAAAAAGGACAATTTTCTTCTACTTTGTAATGTAATACTTCCTTTCATTATATTATGTTTATATTATTAAGGACTCATTAGATGTATATCAAGCGGGGCCAGAGATATTAAAAAGAATAAGGATTCATTCTATTTTTCATTTGCGGTTGTGATTTCACCTATTTATTACTGAAGTGCTGACATATACAATAAAGACATACATAAAGAAATATTTGTGATACTTTTCTTTCCTGATATCATCAATTTCTGTGGTAAAGGTCAATTTTCATAGTCTGGCTTGGTGGCCACAGTCCCAGCCTCACTCCGTTAGGCCATGTGAGTCAGTCTGACAAAAACAAATGAGAAAATATATTTTGCAATGTGTCTGCTCTTGTGCCAGTCAGCTTGCGTTAAACCACCAAAATATACTGACGCTGGTAGAAGCACGTGGTACACACAAGGCAGTCAAGTGCAACGAAAACAGTATTCCTCCGCCATTAAAATAGTTCTATCAGCCCAGCCAGTGCTCAGGACGTACATTTTAAAACTGGGACAAAATCCAGATTTTTGCAAATGCTTCGGGACACCAAGACAGCCTTTCTGAAACTGGGAGTGTCCCGACCAAACTGGGATGTTTGGTAGCTTTAGCACTGGGGCAGCTACTCAATCAGTGCCTTCCACTTTCGACAAGCGGTCTACAGTGAGAGATGGTGTTTTTAGAGGCATGTATGTACATCCAAGTCAGTGTATTGCTATTTTAACAATTTAACAAACAATTTGCAAAGTATACATTTTGTCGTATGTACTAAGATACAATATGTTAATGAAAAGAGCTGCAATATACTAATTTAAATATTTGTTTGCGTCTTCTTAGCGAGATCTCTAGCATACATTGCGAGTGTTGTGCGACATTGTTCAAATAAATAGCGGGAGTTGAGTTGTGGTTTGCTGCAGCAGAGGGTGCCCGAAGGATAACATCTATGCATGCAAGGGTGCAAGAATCAAAATAACATTGTTTTTGTTAAATGTAAACATCATCTGTACAATGCATTCTGTTCCATCTTCATTTGACCTATTTTAGTACTGTAGAATATATATATATTCTACCTTCACCCCAAAAAGCTTTTCATAATCATACAGTAGCCCCTCGCTAAACCGGACATGTTTGTCTGACATAAGGAGGTGTCGGGTCTTAATAAAATCTTACACATACAGTACATTTACAGTTCTTGATGTATTTTAAATATAAATCATTGCGCTGAAATAACACTAATGTGTTTTGGGTAGGCTACACATTACGTTATGTACAAATATAAATCTGTACCATAGGCCTATACAGTATATAGTACAGTAGTAAAATCAAATGAATATCTAGAGCACTTTCTTTTTACTTTAGTCTACCGGTAACACAAACTAAATCATGTTGGTGTGTTGTACACATTGGTGTACAATGCAAATAAAAGATTATTTTAAATTGAAACTAAATGATTTTAGGGTTTATTTTATTTTATTTGAATTATTATTATTTTAAACTTGGCCTACTTAGTAGCCTAGACAATAAACACACAATGGATCATGGTCCTATACAGATGCTCAGAATGAGCTGGATGGGTTAGTGGCACATGTGTGCAGTCTATTGCTCCCAACACACTGGGAAAACAGAAATGTTATCAAGACTTGTAAGTACACCCTGACTTTAGTGAAAATTAGGTACTTGGGTGTTCGCCTCAATAATGCATTGAGCACAACTGGCAACACACAAAAAAAGTGGACTGGGAAATGCCAGCAACAATTGTGACTTAAAACATGCTTTCAAAAGTTCTTAACAAATTGATGCAATTATAAGTGTCGCAATTGTCAACAGCTTTAGTACATCTCATTATAATATTTGAGAACCTTCATTTGCACTCTCCGCTCCCTTTTCACAAATTTATGCAGGAACGCCCATAATTACATATTCATCGAAGAAAAACTGCTGTCGCAAAGCATTTCCGAAAAAGCTGCTAACAGAATTGTGCATGCTTAGTACATTTCACCCTAGACTTCCGACTCGTTTGCAAATGGTTACGAAAGGTGCAACACTTTAGTATACATACCCCAAAGTTTGCACAAAAGGGGTTAACAGTTTAAACAGCTATTTATAAACAGTTTGTGTATTCTGGTTTTTATGGTGGTGTTCTAGAAACATAAATAAATAAATAAATAATTAGGTTTATTAAAATAAATCCCACGTAATCTTACGTGGGATTGTGAAGTGCCTTAGCTGACCAGAGGTCAGTCAACCAACTATAGAGTAATACTTCAAGTATCCACAAGAGACACTGTTCCACCCAAAGGGTAAAAACCTCATAAGCTGCCAGGAGGTGGCGCCAAAAGCACAAAATATTTGCTCTATTTCTAGGAGGTTTATAAACGGGTGGTTTAGCCACCAGAGTTTGATAGTCAGGGTGTTCCAAAGTCAGTAAGTGCCCTCTGACAGGGCTAGACTTTTATTTTCTTAATATGGTTTGTGTTGTTGCACCTGTTTGTACTCTGTGTAAATAAACACGCCCTTCTGGTTAAAAGGATATTGCAGTTTTGGAGTAAAATAACTTAAACCGCTAGGGTCATCAGGGGCTGACCTCTAATATATATATATATATATATATATATATATATATATATATATATATATATATATACACCCGACAAGTTTTAAATTAACTGACCTGGGTCTCTTTTTACTACCCGGGTATTGATTATTCATTTAAATAATAAAAAAAATGCAGAAAATATAACAATGCAATTGTAAGCGTGGGTTTCTGGCCAGCGTAATAGACAAAGTTGAAACAAGCTTTGCATTAAGCCTTTTCTTAACTGACAGGATTTCAATATTTTACAGAAAATAATAACACAGCAAGCAGGAAGTATACCTCAATAATAATAACGGCAGTGACTATTCTTCTCAGGAACTAAATCGGAAAGAAAACAACATCCTTTTGGGTTTATGTCAGTTTATCTACAGTTATTGCACAGATATAGTTTCTTACCAAAAAGATAAAATAAGTAGCCTTTATTTAAAAATAAACAAATAAATACAGTATTGTGAGTGGTGTACCCCAGAAAACAGACTGAAAACTGTAAATATTTGTTTTGTATTTTGTGAAGTAGATTAAGAAAAAGCATACACACTCCAAAAGTACAAAATTAAATCAGTCTGTGAAAAATATTACTCACTTACTTACAAAATGTTTACCTATTTTGTTTTGGCTTAAATAAAAAACTATTTGTGGAGCACATTAAGTAAGTGTGTTTCCTCCTTTGAATTAAATATTCCCTTGGCAGAGTTAGCAAATTCAATTTTCTCCTGCTTTGGTAAAGAAATTCCCCACAATGCTTTGCTGGGATGCCATGTTAACAACAACAACAGTGGAATATGGCCAATAGATGTTGCAAAGAATCGCGCAGCATGAAGCGCATTTAAACTGAGATGTTTTGTATTATTATTATTATTATTATTATTATTATTATTATTATTATTTCGATGTTTATAGTACTGAAAAAGGTTACACAAGTGTACAGATTTGAAATGACTAAATGTATGTGTACTATACAGTATTTAAATATATATGATGCACTTAAAACACTAATATATGTGATTTTTTAAAATCATATATATATATATATATATATATATATATATATATATATATATATATATATATATATATATATATATAAATCGTATACCTGAGTGCGGTACCAAAAAACGGTGTGCGAAAAACAAATCTTGAGAGAGTGATGTTATGTACCGTAATGCTTGCAGTGACAGTGGAAGAGTTGTGGGGAAGCTGGTTGTAGTATAAGCATGCAGTCAGTGCATTACTTTGGCAGCTTCAAACTTGGAAGAATATCAGTTCATATTCCTGTTTGTATAATCTGAAAAAGCATAATCAAGTTACTGTATGCCCAGGAGGCACAAGAATAAGTGTTAGCTGGATTGGTTTCACAAACATCTGTCTGGAAGTGGTTTTCTTTCACCGATCGGCCGGGTACATAGCTTTATGTTAATACTTTGTAGTACTTGTAATTGTTTTTCAATACAATTTCATATCACTAACTAACAGCTGTGAATAACAGATTGGTGCTGTGCTATGATTACTATAATATGAGTGATACATCTTAAGAAAGAAACTTAATTTAAAAAAACCCAAACAAACTAGAAAAATGTCATTATGATTCGATCCTAGTAGTTTTAGGTTGCAAGGCAAGCTTGCTATCAATTGAGCGATCACTACTGTCTAGATATTCAGTCAGTTTTCAATGCCTTTAAAAACGATAGTGCTACATTCAATTCAATGCTGCATGACAGACTCAATTCCACTTAAAATGTAACAAAATGAATAATCAATGCAGTTGTACAGTATTAAGAACATAAGAAAGTTTACAAACGAGAGGAGGCCATTCAGCCCATCTTGCTTGTTTGGTTGTTAGTAGCTTATTGATCCCAGAATCTCATCAAGCAGCTTCTTGAAGGATCCCAGGGTGTCAGCTTCAACAACATTACTGGGTAGTTGGTTCCAGACTCTCACAATTCTCTGTGTAAAAAAGTGCCTCCTATTTTCTGTTCTGAATGCCCCTTTATCTAATCTCCATTTGTGACCCCTGGTCCTTGTTTCTTTTATCAGGTCAAAAAAGTCCCCTGGGTCGATATTGTCTATACCTTTTAGGATTTTGAATGTTTGAATCAGATCACCGCGTAGTCTTCTTTGTTCAAGACTGAATAGATTCAATTATTTTAGCCTGTCTGCATACAACATGCCTTTTAAACCCGGGATAATTCTGGTCGCTCTTCTTTGCACTCTTTCTAGAGCAGCAATATCCTTTTTGTAGCGAGGTGACCAGAACTGAACACAATATTCTAGATGAGGTCTTACTAATGCATTGTAAAGTTTTAACATTACTTCCCTTGATTTAAATTCAACACTTCTCACAATATATCCGAGCATCTTGTTGGCCTTTTTTATAGCTTCCCCACATTGTCTAGATGAAGACATTTCTGAGTCAACATAAACTCCTAGGTCTTTTGCATAGTTCCCTTCTTCAATTTCAGTATCTCCCATATGATATTTATAATGCACATTTTTATTGCCTGCATGCAATACTTTACACTTTTCTCTATTAAATTTCATTTGCCATGTGTCTGCCCAGTTCTGAATGCTGTCTAGATCATTTTGAATGACCTTTGCTGCTGCAACAGTGTTTGCCACTACTCCTATTTTTGTGTCATCTGCAAATTTAACAAGTTTGCTTACTATACCAGAATCTAAATCATTAATGTAGATTAGGAATAGCAGAGGACCTAATACTGATCCCTGTGGTACACCACTGGTTACCTCGCTCCATTTTGAGATTTCTCCTCTAATCAGTACTTTCTGTTTTCTCCATGTTAACCACTCCCTAATCCATGTGCATGCATTTCCTTGAATCCCTACTGCGTTCAGTTTGAGAATTAATCTTTTATGCGGGACTTTGTCAAAAGCTTTCTGGAAATCTAAAATAACCATGTCGTATGCTTTGCAATTATCCATTGTCAATGTTGCATCCTCAAAAAAGTCAAGCAGGTTAGTTAGACACGATCTCCCTTTCCTAAAACCATGCTGACTGTCTCCCAGTATATTGTTACCATATAGGTAATTTTCCATTTTAGATCTTATTATAGTTTCCATAAGTTTACATATAATAGAAGTCAGGCTTATTGGTCTGTATTTACTTGGTTCGGTTTTGTCTCCCTTTTTGTGGATCGGTATTACGTTTACTATTTTCCAGTCTATCGTACAACCCCTGTGTCAAGAGACTGTTGCATGATCTTGGTTAGCGGTTTGTAAATAACTTCTTTCATTTCTTTGAGTACTATTGGGAGGATCTCATCCGGCCCAGGGGATTTGTTTATTTTAAGAGCTCCTAGTCCCTTTAACACTTCTGCCTCTGTTATGCTAGAGTTATTTAAAATTGGATAGGAACAGGTCGACATGTGGGGCATGTTGTCCGTGTCCTCCTTTGTAAAAACCTGTGAAAAGTAATTATATTGTTACCATATAGGTAATTTTCCATTTTAGATCTTATTATAGTTTACATAAGTTTACATATAATAGAAGTCAGGCTTATTGGTCTGTAGTTACCTGGTTCGGTTTTGTCTCCCTTTTTGTGGATCGGTATTACGTTTGCTATTTTCCAGTCAATTGTCTTTGCAGTTCCAAGTACTCTTTCTGTGTACTTTGTTTTTGGTCCCTTTTAAACGCTCTGTAAAGTGCCTTTTTTCGCTGAATATTTTTTTTTAATTGATCTATTAAACCATTTTGGCCATTTTGTTTTAGATTTAGATTGGTCTACTTTTGGGATGTAATTGTTTTGCGCCTCTAGTACTACATTTTTAAAAAACAGCCATCCTTTTTCTGTGGATGTTTTCTCTATTTTACTCCAATCTACTTCTGTTAGTCTCTGTTTCATACCTTCATAGTTTGCTTTTCTAAAATTGTAAACCTTAGCTTTAGTCATGACTTTTGGGGTTTTAAAAAATGAGAGATCATGTTGTGGTCTGAGTTTGCCAATGGCTCTCTGACCACTGTTGTAGTTATTCTGTTTTCATTATTTGAAAAGACTAAATCAAGGCATGCCTCCCCTCTAGTTGGTGCCTTGACAAATTGCGTTAGGAAGCAGTCATTTGTCATTTCCACCATTTCAATTTCGTCCGTCGTGCTCCCCACCGGGTTCTCCCATTTTATATGGGGGAAGTTGAAATCCCCCATTAGTATGGCTTCTCCTTTTCTACACGCATTTCGAATGTCATTGTATAACAGATTATTTTGCTCAGAGTCTGAATTTGGCGGTCTATAGCATGCTCCTATTATTATGCCCTTTGAATTTTTGTCCATTATTCTGACCATATTGATTCTGCATTGTTTTCTTTGTCCTGATTTAACACCTGGGCTTCAAGACTATTTCTTATGTATAGCGCTACCCCTCCACCTCTTCTGTCCTGCCTGTCTTTCCTATACAGTGTGTACCCACTAATATTATATTTGTCTCCATCACTCTCAGACAACCAAGTTTCTGTAACACCTCACATCGTAGTTACTTGTTAGTGCAGTAGCTTCAAGTTCTAACATTTTGTTTCTGAGACTTCTAGCATTAAGATAAATACATTTAATAGTTGTCTTACCTGAGTTGTTGCCCTTGTTTTGATGTGGTCTCCCTTCTGTTTTTTTGTTTTCTCCCCCCTTCCTTTATAGTTTAAATGCTTTTGGACTGCCTCAAGGATCCTTTCTATGAGTAGATTGGTTCCCTTTCTGTTTATGTGCAGTCCGTCCTACCTATATAGATAGCCCTTGTTGTAGAATGTGCTCCAATGTTCAAGAAAGGTGAAGCCTTCCTGTGTGCACCACGATTTCAGCCATGCATTTTGATTTTGTATTTCCAGCTGTCCATATGGTCCTTTGCAAGGTGCCGGCAGTATCCCAGAAAATACCACAGTTTTGGTATTGTCTTAATTTCCTTCCTAGCTCTCTGAATTTGTTTTGCAGGGATCTTGGTCTGTCTCTTCCAATGTTGTTTGTACCGATGTGGACGACTACTACCGGATCGTCTCCTGTTCGTTCTAGGAGCCTGTCCACGTTCTCAGTGATGTGCTTGACAGAGGCTCCTGGAAGGCAGCACACTGTTGTAATAAGGGGGTCCAAACTGCGAATTGAGCTTGCTGTGTTTCTCAGTATGGAGTCCCCAACAATCATGACCTCCCTTCTTTTTTGCTGCCTGGCCAGCACTGTTTATAGGGTCCTGGATGTTGTTCCCTTCATTCTCTTGATGTTGGTTTTGGTCATCTAAATGTTGAAGTGGCTCAAATTTGTTGGATGTTTGGATTTCTGGTGGTTGTGTTTGACGAAGTTTCTTTTTTTCCCTGCTTCTGCCTATCTGAACCGACTCTCTTCCATCTCCCTGGTGGCTTTCAGTCTGCTAGGGATGCAGACTTCCATGAATTGTGGGTGTGTCAGCTCGTCAAGCTCCTGTTGCTGTCTCATTTCCTCCAGCTCCGTTTCTAACAGACTTACTCGTTGAAGCAACTCCTGGATCGTGTGGCACTTTACACAAACTTGGTTGAGCTCTGTTGGGTTTTCTCGGATTTCCCACATCATGCAGTTGTCACAGATTACTGGCTTGAAGACCATGTTTTATTTATTATTATTATTATTATTTTTTTGGAAGTTTAGTTTAGCTTCTGCAGCTGTCAACCTGCTTTCAAACTGCTTCTGACTGCGCTGTACTTGTCCACTCGTACTTAACTATGTGTTTGTTATTAACTGTTTGTTATTAATTGTTATCTAAACCAACGTTATTCACTTAGTGCAGAGAACTTATCGGCACCTAACAGTGTGGATCTGTCCTTTGGACCTCCTCAGCTAGTCCGGCAGTATTGATAAATGATCCCACCTACTGCTACTTGTCACTGACGGACAGGATTCCAACCCTATCACTGCCTTCCGTCCTCATGCTTACCACACATGCTCAGCCTAGTGACTTGAAAACAACCCCACAGCAGAAAGTAAACAGGGACTCTTTTGGCAGGGATACCCTCCCAATTATAAATGTGACAGTGCGCTTCCAGGGTGGTTGACGTATACCTACACCAACTAAGCCTGACAGCCTAGTCGTCGTCCATCCCCCCACCACCCCAACAAAAAAAACATTAAACAATATGAACAAACTGAGTGACTGCTTGAGGTTTAGCCACACATTGGCTAGGAGAACATTGCCTCCCAGGGTATTGATTTGAAAATAGACCATCTTTGTCAGGAGTCTGTATGAATTTAGGACTTCACTTATAACATCAACAAAGGTGTTTTCTGAAAATATGGGATAATAGTACGACTTTAATTATGGTTAAATTAAAAATAAATAAATAAATAAAAACTTACCAAGCTTTGTCTGAGATAATAGGAAACACAAAGAAATCACATAACAAAATACAGTCAGACACTTACTACTTGTAGTTTAATAATGTTGCCAAGGCACAACTGTAGCCTACCTGTTTGACTATGTAGAGCTCTCTATACCTAGAAACTTGTATGTGGCTGAACTGATACAGTATGTCATTTCCTTCCAGTTCAATCACAGACTATATATCAGCCTGAAATTGTGGACAAAACTCAACTCTTTTTTTTAAATGTGCTTCACCCCCTTGCCACACAAGCATATACTTATTACTGGTTAAACAAATCCTTAGCGAATGACAATTTTTCATATTAATATAAATAATGACAAGAACACCCAATCCTGACAGACAGGGGTGGGTGTTGCCCCGTCCGCACAGTAAACCAAAACTAAAAAGAAAAGTCTCAAACAGTCAAGACAGAGGCAGAGGCAGAGGCCAAGGCAGAAGTGCAGGTACCAGGTGATTTTATTTACCTCAGAGAAATGAACTACAGGCACAGGAGCTCAAGTCTAGTTCCCTACTCAAGACCAGGATAATACAGTCTTAATGTCACTAGCAGATCGTTATTCACAGCCTGCTACTTTTGGTTCTGCCTTCCTCCCGCTTTGCACCATTTTTTAACTCCTCTTATCTTCTCTGATCAGTAGCAAATTATTTATGGGCTGCCTGCAGTGACAAAACCCTCCTGCTTTAAAAAAAAAAAAAAGCTTTTGTATATTTAACAGTTGTAACCTTATCAACCTATGTAGGTGACTCCTGTTAATGTTTAAGCATATTAAAAACGTTTTTATTAATTAGTTTGCTTTGTAATCGAGCTCGAAGAAGATATTTAATAGCTCATATGCAAGAACAGTTTTCCCTACAAACACTGCATTTACAAAAGTACAAACTGGATATCAAGTGGCAGGAGCTTTGATATCCAAGACTGGACAAATTGCTAATGTTTTACAGGAGCATTTTGAAGAACGGACTTTGTTATAGATTCCCACCTGAAACTACCATGAAATAATTAGAGAAATAATCATCGAGGAATGTTCATGTATCTACAGCAGTGGTTCTCAACCTAGGTCCTTGGGACCCCATGTCTTTCGGTTTTCATTCCAACTGAGCTCTCAGTTACTTAACTAAACCCTTAATTGAACTAATAATTTGCTTAATTAGACCTTTTTAATTGTTCTCAGCTCCTAAAAAGTTGCAGATACAATTTTACAGTTAACTTAATCTCCAACTGTTTAAGAACTGAAAACAATTAAAAAGGCCTAATTTAGGCTAAATATTAGTTCAATTAAGGGTTTAGTTAAGTAATTGAGAGCTCAGTTGGAATGAAAACCAGAAGACACCATGGGGTCCCGAGGACCAGGGTTGAGAACCACTGACAGTGAGCACCCACTTATCCGCCTCGAATTAATCTGTCACTTTCATTTAACCGTCGGTCACCGCTATAACAGATTGATTCTACTATAAAATACTGCATATAACTATCACACACATTCTCCATCTGTATTTTTTTGTTACACTTGCACAATAGTGCTTGTTATTAATTCTCATTTACCCATCCCAAGACATGATTTAAAAACAAACAAAAAGCGTTGAGAATGCGCACGTCAGTGTTTGTTTGTTGCTTTATTATGCAGGTTTTACCAGTTGAAAAGCCATTTAAAAGATTTTTTTTTATTTGTTAACTAACTGAACAAAGTTAAAGGTTACAGTATTGAATCATTGGCAATATTGCATCTGATACAGCAAAAGCAAGTACTAGCCAAGTGTACTGCTCGTATCACAAGTGCACTTGCACTTTATAGTGTAAGTATAATAGTTGGGGGGGTGGGGGGGTTAATGTTTGACTGACAAGAGATTAAAGGCAGACATATGACATTTTATTAAAGCAAACATTTCAGTATGCCTACTGTGATAAAATGATCTAGTTTTCCTCATACAAGAAAGTTTCTGTTGAGTGATACCTTGGAAATTCCTTTAGGGCAGCCTATTATTCACTTGCCTCAGCAGAGAGCAGCTGCAAATGGCCTCCAATTTCCAAAGAGTCCTGCCTGGTCATTCTTTACTGTCAAAATGAAGAAGAGCATAAAAGTTAAGTCAATAAAGTAATATGAAATGCTTAATATAAAAAATCAAGAGTGACTGATTAACCGTTCAAGGCCTACTGTGGTATTTCTAAAGAGGACGGGAATAAAGCTCTTGGCGATTTATTTTTTTTCTTTAAAAAGTCTAAATTCATAAAAAAAAGCAGGCAACACACAATCTTTGAAATTATCTGTTTTACCTTCTGTACCGCTTACAGTCTCCATCATGTAAAATAGCTGTTAACATCTAACTGAGCAGTAACATTCAGCAAGAGTGCTGCCTAATAGGTAAAGCTCAAGACCAGGGCATGTTTTTTTAATTCCACTTCAACCTATGATTGAATGTTCAAAACAGTATTGTAACATAGTGTTCTAACTGGACTGAAGCAGAGTAGCGTGTAGCTGCCACCACGTTTGGTAGTTCAGGAAGGTCTGGGGAAAATAAACCCAGGAAGAAATATGGTAACTAGGGAACACTGTGAAGCACTAGAAAAATAGCTATATTTCAAATATACTTAAAAAAACAAGGTTGGGTGTTCAGTCAAGATATACAAGGGTAACAACTGTGTAGCAATAGATACAATATTTGGGATTCACTAATAGTTCCCTTTCAATTTGAAGACAACCACTAACCAATACTTTTGAGATATGCCTGCCACAGGTCAGGTATTATTTACTGAGCATTTTATGTCAGAGTTGCCGATATTCCCCACCTGGGTGTGACGACCTCGGTCCTGCCTACCGAGGGAATTAGTAGTCACTCCGCAGAGGTCACTTTCTCTTTTGCTTCTCACATCAGATAAGTAAGGTAGGTATAACTGACCTGTCCAGTTGCTGTGATTGAGTCTGTGTAAAGGATCGGCTTGCCACTTCCCTGGAATTAGAAACTCAGCTTCTGTGAACTGAGCTATAAAAACTACACAACTGCGCTGCGTTTTAAACTTTTTCTTTTCAACAGCCTACATCGCTTGCGATTATAGTCTGCTTTTCTAACCTTACAGCGCTTGCTGTTTTGTGTTTTTTCCTCTACTATTGCTGCTAGAAAAGAAAAGAAAGAGACGCGTGATCCTCCACCAGGCCCCAGCTCTGCCACTCCCCACTGAGTTGACTCTGCTGGATTGTCTCGGCCCACCCTCTTGGTGTGCTTGGCAAAAAGAATAAATAAATAACTACATCTTTCAGTTCACCCGCGTTGCCGTGGTGACTTCTATTTACCCTCACAGCTTTGCTGTTGTGTGTGTGTTTTTTTTCTTTTACTGTCTTGCAGTTTAAAAAAAAAAAAAAAAAAAAAAAAGAGAAGAGTGATTCCTCCACCAGGACCCAGCTCTGCTGCGCCCGGTTGTTGAGTTGACTCTGCCGGCTTGTCTCAGCCCGCCTACTCAGCGGGCGTGGTAACAAAAAAATAAATAAAGGAAAAAATTAAATAGAGGATTTTTACAGCTCACCCACCTAGCGTGTTGACTGTTTTCCCCTGATAGCTTGAACTGCTATGTGTGTGGGCCTGTATTTTTTCCTATTACTGAGCCCTACACTTTTTCTTCCTGTCACACACGCCACAGCTCCTTGAGCCTCTGCTCCACTCCGGTGTACGCTACGTGCTACTCTGGGTTGTGTTGACTATACTCAGTTAGGGCTAGGCGCCTGTCCCCTGTACCCTCGGTGCTCGGTGCCCTTGGAGCCTCGGTGCTTCGGCGCCCTCGGTGCTTAGACTCTCCGTGCCTCAGTGCTTTGGCGCCAACACGTCGATAACACCTGCACTCGGTGCCCCGATTCTTTGGTGCACCAGTACTGTACTCTTCCTCACTCAGTGTCCTCGTGTTTCTACACCCTTGGTGCCTGAGTGCTTCAATACACAGGTTTACACCCTCCAGGGTTTAAACCACGCCCTCGGTGCCATAGAGTCATCAAGAATGGCTAAAGTCCAAGCTTGCACGTCCTGCACAATGTCCCCAGTTACACACACCGTCACGTTCTCCAGTCTGTCTGGCTGGGTGACTTGTTTACTACTGTGGACTTAAAGGGCGCGTATTTTCACGATTCCTATTCATCTCTTGCACAGAAAATATCTCTGCTTCACTTGGCCCTCTTGAGGCTGCAAGGGGTAAGGGTGTTGAATTACCTGGACGACTGGTTGATCTTTTCCAATTTGCAGAAAGGGGCAGTGGCCCACACGGTGATAGTGACAGAGCATCTGTTGTGGCTGGGTCTCACCCTCAACGATGCCAAAAGCCCTCCAGCTAATATTATTATTATCATTATTATTATTATTTATTTCTTAGACGCCCTTATCCAGGGAGACTTACAATCGTAAACAAATACATTTCAAGAATCACAGAACAAGTATTAATACAATTAAGAGCAAGATAAAATACAATGACTTCAGTTCTAGTAAGTACAAGTATATTACAAAATAAGAATCAATATCAGAGTAGATAACAGTGTCAGGATATGACTAAATGCAAAATACTACAGATTGAATAACACTAGTGGCAGATTACAGTACAGTACTCTGTAAAGTACAGGATTAAATGCAGTAAAATAGGGAGCAGATAAGTGCAAGTAAAGCGCATTAAGGAAGAGTGATAAAGTGTCCAGAGGGAAAAGAGGAGTTCTACAGGTGCTGTCTGAAGAGGTAGGTCTTGAGGAGGCGCCGGAAGGAGGTTAGGGACTGGGCAGTCCTGACATCTGTAGGAAGGTCATTCCACCACTGCGGGACAAGGGTGGAGAAGGAGCGGGCTCTGGAGGCAGAGGAGCGTAGAGGAGGTACAGCCAGTCTTCTAGTGTAGGCGGAGCAGAGAGGTCAAGTGGGAGTGTAGGGAGAGATGAGGGTCTGGAGGTAGCTGGGTGCAGTCTGGTCAAGGCATCTGTGGGCGAGTACAAGAGTTTTGAACTGGATGCGAGCGGTGATCGGTAGCCAGTGGAGTGAGCGGAGCAGTGGAGTTGCATGGGAGAAGCGAGGCAGAGAGAACACCAGGCGAGCAGCGGAGTTCTGGATGATCTGGAGTTGACAGATGGTGGACGCAGGGAGGCCAGCCAGGAGGGAGTTGCAGTAGTCTAGGCGGGAGAGTACCAGGGGCCTGGACAAGGAGCTTGGTGGCATAGTTGGTGAGGAAGGGTCGGATTATTCGTATGTTGCTCAGGAAGAATCGGCAAGTGCGTGCCAGAGTGGAGATGTGCTGGGAATACGAGAGGCAGGGGGGTCATCGCACCTCGTAAACATTTCTGTTTTTGCTTGGATTATTTTTATAAATATACTCATCAAATTCTATTATCCATTCTTGTTTTCCAACTTCAATGGCATTTTCTTCAAAAAAATCAAATAAAGCGAATGCCATTCCTTCTTCTGTATCTCTTGCTGCTGTCCAGACTGCTGAGGTAAGTAACGGTCACCTCTCGCGCAGGTAAATCAAGCTGACAAAAATACTGTGCGCGTGCCTTCTGTCAGCGCATCCTATTTCCGATGAACTCGATAGTAATATAATACAAAGACATTTATTTTTTAAAAATGGAAAGGTTTCCAAGAGGACCTTATAAACGCTATTTACACCATGAAGCACAGGAAGACATGCCGCGGATGACAAAAGCAAGGAGAGGGATAGCTAATTCAACGGAAATTGAGAGGCCCATAAACGTATACGCTCAACTAGCGGCTGAAATTCAGGATAACCATGATGAGAACGACTGTATGGTCGAAAATGTAAGTAGCTTATTTTAGTAAAAGTGTTTGATACAATGATGTTAACCTAGTGTATTTGTCACTGGGTTGCCAACTTTTCAACAGACCAAACCCAGGCACATTTTTCAGTAAGCCACGGTCGGTCAAACACATAGCGAGTCACCTGTAGACTACAACTTCAAAGTTAAAAACCAGCAGACACAGTGGTACTCAAAGACCAGGGTTGAAAATAATAAAACCAAACAAATTGCAACCCAGACACAGAAGCCAAAAACCCTGATGGCAATTCTAAGTAGTAAGTAGTCTGTACATCATACATATCATTTTCATTATTGATTTTTTACTGATTGATGACATTTTTTTAGCTGTGCGAGGAAGACCTTAATTCTGATGCAATAGAGCCACACATGCATGCTGAGTCTGCAGACAGTTGTATAGATGTAAGTAGCCTACCTTTCAATCAAGAGTGCACAAAGTGTGTTTAAATTTGTGTATAAATCTATATATCATTATTATAAACATCTACTATTATTAAGAATAATATCTGTTATTGAAAGCCAAGGACTTATAAACATGTTCTATTTTTAGCTATACTCCAGATCATCTTAATTAATGTATTACTTTATTTTATTGTTTTTAGCTGAATGAAGAATATTTCCATTGTGATTCTTTTGGATTAGAGACAGACATCCATGCTGAGTCAACACATGATTGTACCAATGTAAGTAAATGTACACATTTGTGTTTAAAATTAGTTATAATTATGTATGCATGACATTTAAATCAATATTACTATTGTTACAATACGAGACATAAAACTATTGCCTCATCTACTTACCATGGATTACATTAAGTTCCATAATATATAAATCAGAAAGATGAAGAGCAACACCAACAATGACCAGATTTTAAGACATAACATCTAAACAGTTTGACAGGATTATAATAGGTTCTATTAATTTAAAATTGATCTTAAGTTAGCATTGGTAGATGAACTTTTAACACTTTTGCCTATGCTCCCTGATACTGTTATGTAATACACAAGAGAATATCCATAAAAATGTTAATGTATTGTACATAATGTAAGCTATAACTTTTCGAACAGGCTATTTTTTTCTTTTTTTTTACTATATTTGGTATTATATGATGTTTAAATCAGTTCAGTACTCTATTTTAAAATAGAGAGATCAAATGTACTGTATGTATCGTTTATGTGTTTAAAATAAATTTAAAAAATCTTAACTGAAAATAAAAAAGAAAGTTGAAAAGCATACAAAACTGAATAAATGATAGAAAAGTTAGGACTCTGTTGTAATTTATTTTCTATTGGGATATAGGATGTAGATGTGAAAGAATGATATTCACAGTGCCTGAATAAAGAGACAGCTCCTTTGTTTTCATTTAATAATAATAATAATTTAGACAGTCCACAAAAGCATAAACTAAGGAATGAGTGGATAAATCATTTAGGACTAAAGTAAAAGGTTAGTTAAATACCAGTAGTCTTTTTAAGAAATACAAACATGTAAGTTGGTCGATACATGTAATAAAATATATATCCTGTGGGAGTGACAAAGGATAAATAAAGGATACATATATTTAAATATATGCTGATATTTACTTTTATATTATTCTTTATTTTTCTTTATTCTTTAAGTTTGACCATGACCTATTGTATCCAGATGCACCACTCACTAAAGATGAAAGTGATTTACTTATTATGGCTTTTGCACTGAAACATCGGCTAACTGGGGAGGCTTTCGATGACCTTTTGGAACTCATGTCATGCCACGTGAAAGATTTTCCAAAAAGGTCTCAATACCAAATAAGTAAAAAATTCAAATGTACAGAATTGGATTCTATGACTCTTCACTTTTTTTGTAAAAAAAATGTCAAGCATATAGTTGTAGTGATCATGATAATTCTGATTCCTGTGGTGAATGTGGTGAAAGGTTTGCTAAAGAAGAAAGTAGAAATGCTGGTCACTTTTTTATCCAGCTACCACTAAAGAAGCAATTGCAAGAATTGCTTGAAAAGGATGGTGTATTTGATTCCATTGTGAATAATGTTAACAGCACTAACAGTGAAATTAGAGCTGTAACTTCAGGTAATCTATACCAAAAAGTAAGAAATTCCCCACACTTTGGTCAGAATGATATTTCGCTTCAGTGGAACTGTGATGGTGTTCCAATATTCAACTCTTCGCAGAGTTGTTTTTGGCCCATACAGGTGATGGTTAATGAGCTCCAATATAAGACTCGAACCAACAACATTCTTCTGTCATGTCTTTGGTTTGGTCCTGGAAAACCTAGAATGGATACATATTTATGTGTTTTTGTAAAAGAGTTAGAAGATCTACATGTAAAAGGCATAACAATAACAATTCCAGAAGTAGGTCAGAAAACAGTAAGAATTCATACTTTGATTTGTTCTGCTGATTCTGTAGCAAGACCAGCTTTAAGAAATACAGTACAGTTTAATGGAAAGTTTGGATGTGATTTCTGTATCCATTCAGGAGAGCATCTTCCCAAGGGAAGAGGATTTGCTAGAGTGTACCCAATATCAGAAAATGATCCCCCAATGAGAACACACGAGCAGCATAAATCAGATGCAATTTCTGCTGCTGAGAGTGGAACCAGAGTGAATGGTATTAAAGGGATATCCCCATTGTTATTTTTACCTGTGTTTAACATTTCAAGACCTTTCATACCTGAGTATATGCGTCCTGTTCTTTTCGGTGTTGTAAGGGTGTTTGTATCACTGTGGTTGGATAGTGCAAATTTTGTTTCTCCATGGTATCTAGGTAGAAGGCTCCCTGAAATTGATGCAAGACTTTTGCAAATTTCCCCTCCAAAAGAAATTACTAGAACACCACGCTCTTTAAATGAATCATTTCTTCTGTTCTATTCAATTCCTTGCCTATCTGGGATTCTACCATCGAGATATTCAAAGCATTAGTTTTATTTGTTGTATTCAGTCTATAGTCTTCTGAAGTACTCAATTTCAAAAGAAACGCCTCAGAAGGTAAATAAGGTACTTAAAGAGTTTGTAAGACAAACAGAAGTGTTGTATGGCCAAGTTCATGTAACCTTTAATGTTCATTTCCTTCTCCATTTACCTAGACGTGTTAGTGACTGGGGACCTCTTTGGGCTACATCTGCGTTTCCATATGAAGGTTACAATAGGGTGATAAAAAGTCTTTTCCAGGGTACACAAAGAATATCATTGCAAGTTTGTGAAACCTATGTTGTATTAAAAAAAGTTCATATGAAAGCAAATAGTCAAAAATTAAACGAACCAGTGGAAAGGTTATTAAACTCTTTGGAATAATGGAAGTTTCCAGAGCAAGGAAATATAGCAATTGCCTTACTGTTCTTGATCGTCCACTGCAGGCAACTTCTAGTTACAGAAAAAATTGCAATATGAAGGGGTACTAGGCCATCTCTTACACCACTCGAGGATGCCGAGACCCGTGTTGCTATGCCTTGTGATATACGGGCCTTGGCACCTCGAGCGAGAGAAAGGCTCCGCACACCGAAGAGCTCGTCCCATCTCTCCACTACCTCTGCCATGAGGATGTCTTCATTCTCTCTGCTGAACCAGACCTGAGTTTTCTTTTGCACTTGGGAAAGAAGAGGTGTATTCTACATTAGCATCAGCTGAATAAGGTACAATAACAGCACTTTGCATATAGGGTGTGTACCACCCTATATGCTATATGTTTGTATAATTAAATAGTTTCAGTGATTTTCTGGAAATGCAGCCATTTACAGTTAAAACACAGTTGCTTCCAGGGTTGGGGTCAGTTCCAGTTTTATTTTTTTATTCAAACTCCTACTTATAAGTAAACTAACCCTGTGCTGTATTGGAATTGTAACTGTGTGGAATAGGCTGTATTAGAATTGGATTTGCTTATAAAACCGAATTGGAAATGGAAAATAGGAATGGACCCCAAACCTGGTTGCTTGTATTGTTACAGCCTGGTGTACTACATATTCATTCTCAAGTGTTGTATGTAAGGTGCCTTGTTGGGTAAATGCTTTAGCCACACTACTACGACTATTAATAACATCAACTACATATGAACAAAGGTCATATTGTAGGTTATGCTAGCTTTACAATATCGCCACTTGGTTCTGATTGCAGATCAATATGTATTCATGTGTTGGTTTTGTTCTCATTAGCATCTTGTACACGTAGATATAACCGTTCAATTGCACAAAACATAAACAATCTTGTAAAAAACTGTTGAATACAAACTCATTAACAAACAAAACTCCAGAAAACAACTGCATCGGAAAAACACACAAATAAAACACACATCAGAAAACCACTACATAGGGAATACACACAAACAAAACACACAGCGAAAACAACTGTGTAGAAAAACACACACAAACACACACAACGTTAAATGCCTATAAGAAAAATACTACTACTAAAATAATAATTATATATACTGTATATATATATATATATATATATATATATATATGCGCACCAGGGTTTTGCGCGTGTATTAATTATTTCACAATCAGACTCTTACCTTCGTTTGTTTTCGGTAGCGTTCTTCCTGTTTCCGCCTCTTTTGGAAGGTCTGGAATGTGAGCTGTGATTGGTCAACAGCTGCTATTTTGTGCCTTCCTACCTTTGCTTCCCAAATAAGCGATATCCATCTCCACCCCTTTCGTGGATTGGAAATGGCTAGTTTTGGTTTCAGGATAAAGAAAATGCGATATGGAAACTAGCGATATTATCACATAAACACTCTTTCGCAAGATCAGGGTTTGATTTAGTCTGGCCCCTAGTTTGCTATGTACCATATTTACATATTTTATGCTATATTAGAAAATATATATATATTTTTTTACTAGATCTGAACAGATGCGATATTAGTTATTTCACGGGACGGGAGCCAGGGCTACGTAAGGGTTAGGTAGAGGCTTGGCCTCGGGTGCATAGAGGTTGAGCGTGGCTTCAGGGATAAAAGTGCTTAGGAACGTGTAAGGGAGAGATGCTGAAGGGGAGAGAAAAGGGCGGACCCGGACCCACCCGGGGGAGCCTTCTTGAAGGGTTAGAGGCCAGAGGTGTTGGTCTACCGGACCCCTGAAATGACAGAAACTCTGACTCTCGAGAGCTGTTAATAGGCGTTGCCCCGCAGCTGGGTTCTCGAGAGAGCTGTTAATAGGCATTGCCCCACAGCTGGATTTCCCTCAGAGGATGGAACAGTTTTGGAACCTTGAAAGAAAAGAGAAAAGAGTCTGAAAACATAGAAGACTGTTAGTTGTGGGACACGAGCACGAAGGTAAGAGGGCCACATCCCAGGAGGATAGAGAAAGAGCCTTCTCGTCTTGAGGCAAGATATAGCACATGAGCTGTGAAAGAATAGTTTGGCCGGTGGTCCCCTCTGACCATTCGAAGAACCTGCGTATTACTGACTCCAGGCCGGGGAAGTGAGGCTCACTATCGCCCCAGAAGAAGGACCACCGGCTTCCCGCAGAACCCGCACCTGTGAAGACAAACAAAGACCACGTGCCAACGTGTAACATAAAACAAGGAAGAGGCAAACAGAAACAGAAAGACTGGTTATGGGTAAAAGCTATGTGTAGGCCGTCCGCTCGGCGGAGAGGAAAAACCCCCTATATTACGGGGAAGCCTCCGGTAGTCCTGGCGGAGAGGGCATCCCCCACTCCGGGCATGCAAGCAATAGACTGTATGCTGCTGCAATGTCAGAAGGCAAAGAGCGGATGTATGAATTAACTGCTGAGGAGGACCAGGGACCCATAATTAGGTTGTGGTTAATGTTTGCCTGATGATATTTCTGGAGCAATCGATAAACGGGGGATCTAGGAAACTGAAACGTTTTTTGGCTGATAGGACCTTGGAAAGAGCTGAGTAGGGGCAGAAGGAATCTACCTTCGATAGTTGGATGAATTGGCCCTGGCGGAACGGGTCTGCCTTAGATGATCTCAGGAACAGAAAGAAATGATGGTCTGGAACCAGGGAGAGGTCGCAGGAACAGATGCCTATGGTTGGAAAACTGGAGGATGAGGGTACAGTGAATTCTGAAATCCGAAGAAAGCACCCTGATCGGAGAATTGAAACTAAAACATTGAGGATATTGCTGATTACAGGGAATCTGGAGGGGGATGCGGGGGGAAGGCTCTTGGTAATTCCTCAGAGAGTCAGATGAACTGCTGGGATGGAGAGGAGGGTCAGGAGGGGATAGACATACTACTGAAGTGGAATTGGATTCCTGAAATATAAGATTTTATAGATGATGGAGTTAGACGCAGGGTGTCCCGAGCGTGAACTATGAAGGCTACGATCCAGTTTTAGTTGAAAGGGGTGGGGGATATCCTGTTCTGAGTGCAGAAGGTGGAATATGTTGCCCAGCCTGTCGAGTAAGAAGAAGGAGTAGATAGGGAAAGAACTGCTGACACATCATTTCTGGCTGAATGGAAAAGATTGTAGAATTCATTTGAAGATGAGCTGATGGAACCATGGGACTTGAAGGGGAACCAGATTTATTCATTTATTTAAAAAATAAATTAATAAATCACACACACACATACACACAGCACACATTTATAGTGCTCAGTTTATTTTCAAATATACATTTTTGTATAAATCATTGCGCTGAAATAACATTAATGTATTCTCTGTACACATTACATTAAAAAATATAAATCTGTACGGAAAGCATATACAGCACAGTATCAAATTAATACCTAGCACATATAGGCTACCATTAACACAAAATAAATCATGCTGCTGCATTGGACACATTACTGTTTTTTTTTTGTTTTGTTTTTTTACCTTAGCCTACTTAGTAGGCAAAATAGATCTATGGCTGGATTAACACATTATAATACTATGCAGTACCTTACATATACTGCACACACATAACAGAAATAAATCATTTTTAAATTGACATAGAAAACTTTACAGTGTATGACTGGCTGCAAGTAAAACACATAGCCTACCTGCTACTTTTGTTTTCTGTTGGTAACAGTCAAACTGTCTTTTCTTTGCATCTTGCGTTTCAGCTGGAGTGCATCAGTATTTCTGAAAGCTTCTCGTCCCTTTCCAACTGTTCAATCACAGTCCGTCAGTTTAAACTCTATAGAGTATGAGTTTATATGCCGTCTTTTAATCATGTTATTAATTTTAGCGATTTAGTAGGCTACTTGTATCTGTTCGTCAGTTTATTTTCATCCAGTCTTTTTTGTCTGTTTGGATCATGCAATTCAGAGTGATCTAGCATCACACTAAATTGTTTATTATTGAGTGACATAAGTTCTGTCAGGCATATTAGAATGTAAGGCATAACAGTGTCTGTATTAGCAAGGAACTACTGTCCTAAAATAGTGCTGCATGTGAGTGAGAGGTTAAGGAAACCTAAATTCACTCCCCTGGCACTCACAGTATTAAAAGAAATACAATGGGCTGTGGCTGTCCGTAAAAAAATATGGCAGAAGATAGATGCTCGGGTTAATGCGGTTGGTAGCCTACTGTAAAAAGGGAGATCATACACTGACAGAAGTCTTGGCAAGATGAACATCGGATTGTTAAAAAAAAAAAAAGAGATCAGCGGCTTCTGGGAGGATCATCTTCCAACATCTCCCTCCTCCTGATGAACAGCTCACACAAGCACAGAACCCTGCCATTAGAGCAATGAATAGGCTACAAACCTGATTTACATGTTTCCCAACCAGAAAGTAGTGTGTCCTGTTCACAGAAGTTAACAATGCAATTTAATGTATGTGTTACAAATTACTGGATAATTAAACAGACATTTTTTTATTATTATTGGCTTAAATACATGTACAATTATGCTAGGAAATTAGACAGATAAAACTCATCATATTCTCCACTTGGTCTGAGGTACGTGTTAATTATGATGCCGGTAAGGGTCAATTAACAGCACCATACAGCTTTATGAATCGTACAAATAATTTGTTAATGAGAAAATTGGTCTCTAAGGGCACGTTATTCTTTTCTTTTTTTTTTTTTATAAATTTAGTCGTTGCCAATTAGTTTTTATTATTTTCTCCCCAATTTGAAATGCCCAATTATTTTTTTAGGCTCAGCTCACCGCTACCACCCCTGTGCTGACTCAGGAGGGGCGAAGATGAACACACGCTGTCCTCCGAAGCGTGTGCCGTCAGCCGCCCGCTTCTTTACACACTGCGAACTCACCGTGCAGCCTCCTCAGAGCTACAGCATCAGAGGACAATGCAGCTCTGGGCAGCTTCCAGGCAAGCCCGCAGGCACCCGGCCAGACTACAGGGGTCGCTGGTGCGCAGTGAGCCGAGGACACCCTGGCCGACCTAACCCTCCCTCCCCCCGGGCGACACTCGGCCAATTGAGCGCCGCCCCCTGGAAGCTCCCGTCCACGGTCGGCTGTGGAATAGCCTGGACTCGAACTCGCGATGTCCAAGCTAGAGAGCGCATCCTGCACTCTAGCGAGTACTTTTACTGGATGCGCCACTCGGGAGCCCCCTGGGCACGTTATTCTAACGTCGTGGTGAGTGATGTTTTTTGATGATAAATTACTTTTATGAATCGCCTGACGAAATACAGTCACGTTAAACACTATTACTGGCACGATAGAGAAGTTTTATGCATATGGGCCATACTTAAATGTGTAGTTTCCACTTTAAATTTATATTTTTTTTATCAGTTTCTAAATGCTGGAGATGATGATATTTCCTGAAATGGTATTTTTTTAAAAGGAAAATAAAACAAAATCTGTCAAAGTATTGTGATTATTATTTATGTTTACTAAAGCATTTATACTTCTTAAAAATGCAGAAATATTGTGTTTCACTTATTAGTATTTAATATATACGATGAGCTGAAAACTGCAAAGTTTGTGAGCAGCACAGTGTTCTGAGCAGAACTGTACATAGGCATAATTGCCAGGTGCCTACTTCGCCCACCCTAGGTATAATAGATATTCATTCATTTCTGAAGGAAAAGAAGCAATACTGAAAGTGTAGTTGAAAGATACCTGCATCAAATAATCGGTTGAAAGAGTTTTACAGTGTTAATGATGCCTGAGCTGACATGTCAAGCATATTGCATATTTTGATCACTGCCAGAGAAATCTAACCTTTGAGTGAACTAAGAATACTTGTAACAATTGTGCTGGGTCCTGCTGTCCAACACCGAGATTTCATTATTGTCTGTGTCACTTTTTCCCTGCAAGAGATTGATAAATAAAACTTCACATAAAACAACCAAAATATGTTCAGTACCCACTTCATTCAACTTTCATTATCTAGCAGTGCTGTTGCTATCGAAGCATTTTTTCCAATCATTTTAGAGGGAAATTGACAGTTTTAGGACCTGCCTTTTCTCTTATACACTTAAACATGTCCATTTTTTGGATTAAATATTAGGGGAACACAATGTAAGAGTATAGCATGCTTAAAGAGCCTATGACATGGAATTTGACTTTTACCAAAAACATAAAGAATAATATTAAGAGGTCTCACCTGAACATATAATAACATTAATTTTACCAAATTATGTTTAATCACGCTACAATTAATCAAATACCCGGAAATACACAGAGGGTGATCTCCATTTCCTGGTTTGGGGCCAGGAGACTGTGACGTCACAGAGGGAGATACCTGCAGGCTCCTTCCATCTGCCAGTATGGCTGACAGCGACAGTGAAAGTGAGAGTAGCCAAATTTGATCAGTTTCAGACACCTCTTATGAATGTGAATCATGTAGTGATGGATCTGATGTAGAGAATGAAAACAGGGATTGTCTCCCTGTGACCGAGTGCTGTTGAGTGGCGTGTGAGGTGGCGCCACGGACCAGGAAGTAACAGAAACAAAACAATGGATTGGCGGGTGAAGCTGAACGCAACGGCGCTCAGCATTTTATTAACTAAATAAACCAAAAGATTTAAACAGAACAAAACACAAAACAAAAAGACACGTTGGCCAAACAAATAGAAATAAACAAATAAGCGTGCTGGTTTTACCACCAGCACGATACTTAGCAGTTGTTTTTAATTTGTTTTCTCTCTCCTCGCTCTCTCCGCTCCCCGTACTCTCCTCTGTACACTCTCCCCCGAGCACGGACAGCTGCAGGTTCTTATATTCTGGCCGAGGGGTTAACTAGCTGTTAATTATCTTATTACCCCTCGGCCACAGTCTGCACGAGTTTAGTAAGGATGCGTGACTGTCAGCTAGTTAAATAATCAGTAGCTGATCAGCCACGCATCCTCACAAGGTTTTTAAATTATAAAAACAACAACAAATACGCTGCGCTTTGATCTGCGCCGCAAACAAAAATACAAATAATAATAAATATATATATATAGGGGCGGGACAATCCGCCACACATGCCCCCCCTTGTGCGCAGCACACATGGCCTTTTTGGCAACCTCCCCCCTTAGTCCCCAAAGTCCCGGCTAGCAGTCCCGGCCCAGGAACAGGGCAGCAACGGGCCAAAGGTGGCGGCCACGGTGGGATGTCCTCCTCTGACCCAAACAGCCGTAGCGTCCCTGTGGACCGCGCACAGGCCAGCTCCTCCGGCCAAGGAAATTTTGGGGGTGGTCTCCAGACCTCCCCCCCCTTCTTCATGGCCGGCAGTTCCCCTCCGTGGGGCTCCGGCCACCCTTTCTCCTGCAGTGAAATTGCCACGGGGGAAGCTGGTCTGACTCCCCCCCCCCCCCCCCCCCTTCTTTATGGCCGGCAGCTCCCCTCTGTGGGGCTCCGGCCACCCGTTCTCCTGCAGCGAAATTGCTGCAAGGGGAGCTGGTCCCCAGGAGAAGCAGGACCCTCAGGAGGCGACGGCAGCAGCTGCGGACCCTCGGGAGGCGACGGCAGCAGCAGCGGACCCTCGGGATGTATTTAACATATCTCTCTCTATATACATATGTACAGTATATTAAGGATGTGCACATTTTTGGTTTTTATAAATATCACCCTGTGGCAAAGTGGTTATTAGTAGCAGGTGTATAGCAGGTGTGGTGCGGATGCAGCTCCGGATTCGTGTTTAGCCGTCTAGTGCTATATAACAAAGACAATTACTAAACACACAAAACAAACAAAACACTCATTAACTTTTTCTTTTTATTTAGGGAGATCTCCCGGTCCTTCCAGTTCCTCATATCTCTAAACCAAGTGAAGGGAAAGATTTATGATTCTCTGGCCCCTTTATTACACCCCAGGGAATTATGCACAGGAAAAAACAAAATTATGCAAGGAAAAATACAAAATTATGCAAAGTTATGCAACATTAAATCCTTTGTATTATTTGCTTACAAATTGAATTAAATACAACACTATTAAATACAACACTATTTTAATACGTACAGGTATTTTGTATTTATATAGCACACAGCACATTTGTATCACAGAATAAACTGCCTTGAACAAAAAAAGTGACCCATTAGGTGTAAATTTTAAAACTAAATGCAGTTGTTAAATAAGGAAAATAAGGACTTTTCAGCAAAATTACCCTGCTGTGAATTAGATGCTCACAAGTGCAAAAAAACAAACAAACAAACAAACTATTAAACAAAAGTACTGTGCAATGTAACAAAAAAAATATGTGCAGTTATATTGGGTACTTCTCATACTACCATAGCCCAGCAGGTAGAAATTAAATAAAGCATCAAAGACTAATCAAAATGATTTTATATTGACGTGAAGTCTTTTTAAATTGCAAGATTGAAGTAAAGGAAAACCAGCTCTTTTAGTTTGTCCTCCGAAAGAGAACGCCTTCGATCAGAGAGAACAAGGTTGTACAGCGAGTTGCTGCGCTCAGCATCAGCTGTGTTTGTTACAGCATGTATGTATCTAAAAGCCAATGTTTTTATATTCTGGAGTCGGTCGGATGTTGCTGATCAAAACATGGCGATGTCAATTCCCCCTGACTGTTCAGCGCGCTGGATCGTGTCGAGCGCCACCTTCCCGGTATACAAAGCAAACTCATCTTGTGGAATGTCACTGAAGCCAGGAATTGAAGCGTAATCCTCCTTGACATGAGACATTACAGGAACTCTTCTGGGGTTGAAAATCCGTACGCATTTCAAGAACTTAATTGCGGGCTGCCCACTCTCAGTATCACTGATGTACTTCTTCAGCTTTTCAGCTGCGTTGTCTACAGCTGAACGAAACAGGTGCACCAACTTGCCACTTTGATCAGTTGTTACATTGTTGACATCTTCAGCCCTGAGAAACCTTTGAGTGTTTTCCTCCAAAAATTGAATATGTGTCTCAAAGAAAAACAGCAGTTCTTCCATTTTCTCAAAAGCAAAGAGAGTGCACGGTCTCTGGCTTTCAAATGTATCCATTAGGTCAATGATTGGCTTGCACATTTCATTGATGAAACACAATGTAATCTTCAGCAATAAACATTGGGTTTCATCTGACAGCATTCTTTCAAGTTCCTGCAGCGAGTGTGGTGCCGATTTGCCACACACAAACATTTCTTCTTCAACAAAGCCATGATAGTGCTGAAAGTGGTTTGCATGGTACTAAACAGCAGCAAACCAGCTGTTCCATCTAGTTGCTACCGGGACTGGTGCCATTGTTGCACTGGCAACTTTTTGCCTCAGGTAATTTAAGTACTTCATCTTCCTGCCCCCTGCCTTATAGAACATTTGTGAGAAAGCTCTTACCATTGCATTGACGTACTCGAATGGCCTCCGAAAACTTTCCCCCACTAAGTTTATTATATGAGCGAGGCATGTTACGTGGATGCTATTGGGAAACAGTCCAGACAGTACTGTTTTATAAGCTTTTTTCATATATGCGGCATTATCTGTGTCAAAGACAACCACATTTTTGTAAGCAATTTCGTAACTTTGCACAGTCTGAATGACTGCTTGAGACACGGTGCTGTGGTTTGTTTTCTGCATGAAGTGCGTGTCAGCAAGATAGAAGGACACCTTCCCAGTACCGTCTATCACTAGTGGGGCGAGTAAAATGTTAAGTACATAGCGGCCTTCATCGTCAGTCATTTTATCAAATATAACTGACACATTGTTATCCTTTAGTTTGTCCTTAAGTTTATTTCTCTCAGTTTTGTAGACATCTGTAAGATAGGAATCCTGAAGCTGGTAACCTCCTGGAATTGCACCACCATTCTTGACTCGAGTATTTAGAAATTGGCGTACGAAAGGATGGTCTGTTTTAGATAACGGTATGTTTGCAGAGGCACAAGTTAAGACCCAGTCACGGACAACATCCAAGCACTCATGTTGTGCTATTGTGGTTGTGTTGAAACACGTTAAAAGTGTACGCTGCATGTGCGATTCTCCCTGCGATGAAACTTTTCTTTTTAAATGCTTCTGTGATTTGGTTAGGTGGTTTGCAATGGTAGATTTTCTCTGATGGTCCAGAACAACGTTGCACGTTTTACAAAAGAGTTTTCCGCCATCTTCAAAAACCTGTCCAGGAAAATCTTTTTCTCTCTCTTTTGCTGTTTTATTTGCAATGTGTGACTTTTGTCGTGGCGTTTTCTGGCAAAAGCGATCAATACTGCCTTCGCCCTCAGCGTTATCCACCATTTTTAACGGTCTTAAGGATTATTATGCGGCAATGCTTGATCATACGTTTTATGCGTAAAATTACGCGGGCGCGTAATTGCGTAATTCCCCGGGGTGTACTTCATGATATCACGCATGACCCCTTGGTAAATGATTTCAGCTGTCTCTATTGCCTGCAGCTGCTACCTCGTTTACCTTCTGGGTCAATACGTTCCTGCAACGGAGTCTCACCTTCTTCCAGGCTGACCGACTTCCCGACCCAGGAAATTAACTGTCAGGCCAGCCCATCCAAAGACTTTCCCTTTCGCTACATAGCACCATCACAGGTCTGGAGGGAGATTTACAACCAGAACTCATTATATTTCTGTCACACACCTCTAATCATAATGCACACTATTTTGGAGGTTCCGCTATGTTGAAGGGGTATGTATAATACTACTACGATTTTTAATAAATAAATAAATGATGGATACTCCCTGAACGTTTATGAAATATTATTTGAATGCCATGTGTTTTTTTGTATGAATTAATGGCTCTTAATACCATATTTCACTGACAGTTTATTGTGGCTGACATACTAAATCTCTGAGCCGGGTTGCTTAGTAACCGGTTTAGAAACTGAAACTACCACACAAAACTTAACAGTTTTTTTGTATTACCGAATTTATATATTACATCATTATATTGCACATTGTGCTTATAAAGACCCTGTGCTTGCACTGTATTTTTTTCTGAAAAAAAACCCCACTAAAAACAAATTACTAGTAGTATACAGGTAGTGTTTAATGCACAACTTACCCGAGACTTCTCCCGTTTCTCAAATGCCTTTCTTGGTCGTTTCGCATGGGGACCAGAGTAGCTTTTTTATTAAAAATAATTGGAACCGCGGTAGGTTTTAAAATCCTTATTCTTTTCACACCAATGCCCATCTCTGCCATCATAATTGGGCTCTCTTCAAAACAATTCGGCGCAAAGTGCGCACTACATATGTAGGTATACTTCCATGTCCGCATACACCACTTTCCTCAGGTTTTTTTAATTTGAAATTATGTATGCTAATATTTAGTTTTTTGTTTGCCTGATTGGAACAACCAGCTACAACACAAATACGAGGCATTTTAAAATTAAAAAGTGGCCTGTCTCTATCAAAATGTATGCATTTGTTCATACACTTTCTCCCTGTGTTACGTCACTTCCAGTATCTTCCAGCCGCTTTAAAACCGAGAAGGAAAGTTGCGTCAGTCACATTAAAATTTGCATTTTATCAAAAAACTATATCATTGCCAACAATTTTAAATCTCGTTGGGGAATACTTGTTAGTCAAACATTATGTTTTTTAAATAGTTCGGACCGTGTCAGTGGGTCTTTAACAACAACAAAAAAGTTGTTTCTATATAAACATTTTGTAGTGGAACGCAACACTTGACAGGACATCAGAAGAATTAACCCCAATGGCAAATACAAGCAGACTGTGACAAAAAGATCTTACTAAATTGTTCTCTGTGTTTTTTTATGTTCCCTGCAGCAGGCATACCTTCATAACACTGCTAATTTAGAGTGGCAGCCAGGATTGTCACCTTTCTCACTTGATTATTACTAATATCTAACAGAGGAATGAAAGGCTATGAAAATGCTTGCAGGGCCAAAAGAAACTCCCAACAGTGCAGGCATGTAATAAGCACAACAGGACTGGTGAACAAGAAGGAGAATGTGCATCGGGAATTAGTTTTCCTTCTGCTTCCTGTCCTGGGGGCCTTTGAAGCAAACTGTTAATATTACTGTTACTGTACTGTATAGAGTTACGGGGAATCCCTCAAGAAGAGCCATGTCTAGAGTTAGGCTCAGGGGACAAGTCCACGTTCTGTCACAAACTGCATTTATTATTAACGTGGAGGTCTTGAGGTTGAATCACAGCATTCTGAATATAAAGGCCAGTGATGGCGATCCTAAGTACATGTGGAATATGCATTTATCATAGGCCTGTGACAGTATGGGCTTATCTAAAGTTTCTAATCTGTTTATTGGGGAGGTTGTTCATTTTAGTAAGTTGGTTTTGCAAGTTGTAACACAGCCAACTCTCCTGCATAGAGCCCCTTGAAACCAGTCTCTAAAACTCATGATTTATGTTACCGGAAGCCCTGTAAAGAATTACATCCTTATTATGCAGTTATTATTATTATTTTTATTATTATTTTATTTCTTAGCAGACGCCCTTATCCAGGGCGACTTACAATTGTTACAAGATTTATTACAGTTACAGTTAGGTGGGTATTAATAATAATAATAATAATAATAATAATAATAATAATAATAACAATAATAATAATAATAATAATGGTAAGCTTTTTATAAAGAAAATATTGTGTTTGTACTATCCGGTCATGGGAAATAGGAAAACCATTTCCCACCATCATGTACTGGGACCTTTATCATCAGATATTGAGGGGGGTTTAGGAAGTAAGAGTTAAACGAGAAACCAACAAATCTGCAATACATATTATTTATTATTTGTGGATTTTATTTATTTTGATGGAGAGCTGCTTCTGTATAAAAAAATAAAATATTATTTTTCAATATTAGGCTAATGCCTATTTATTGAATCTGCAACCTCAAAAATACACAAACACACATTTTCCCAAAACTTTGAAAAGTGATATTGATATCTCTGATGAAAAATTACAATGCATGTCACTTTAAACAACAGACACAACTAAGGGGGAAGAAATGCATACAGCTTGTGGAACATATATTTGCCATAACAAACAGACAATAGCAAGTGTGTGCAACATTTGGAAAGTGCTCAGTGCGACACCCACGGAATCATACGCATAAAGACACACATACAGTTCTATATATAATAAAAAAGTAGGTTCTTTGTGCAAAAAATACCAGTCTAAAGTGTTCATGAGACACACAAAATAGATGACACACATGCCAACAGTCCATGTGTGGCCGGACAGCCCAGATTTGCTTGCAAATGTCCCGCGTCCTGATGCATAGGAAGAAAATCATGATATTTATCCTTTGAAATTCTTCACAGCTTGTCTATGGTTTTCACTCTCATGCCGTACTGGTTTTTTTTCTCTCTCTTTAGCGGCTGCTGACCCTCGTGCACGGCACTGCCTGGCAGAGATTGTGTTCATGTAACAAGATCTCAGTTTATTGACATATGTCACATGCAGTCATATTGCAGGAGCGTATTGTTTCCTCACTGCTGCTGCTGCAATATGATTTGATGTGTATGATTTTGAGTATAATGTGGGAGCCAATGGAACGTGAAGGACTGGAGTTAGCTACACCCTTCATTGTTGTACAGCATTTGTTATCTATATGATAACAAGTGTTTGCATGTATGTGTGTCTTTATGCATATTATTTTGCGGGTGTCGCACTGAACACTTTCCAAGTATGACAATGTGTACATCAGAGTTTTTTTCTTTAATAAATGAAAACAAAATTAGCTTCTGAACGTGTGCACACGGACATAATGAATATCCTTGAAAAAAGTCTAAAATCCATAAATGAACGTAATTTGAACAAAAACATAGATTTTAAAATATCGTGTTTTTGGAAAGTTTATCTTTACGAAATCTCTTTTTCAAAGTGGATGTATGCAGAAATTCGCTGACAGCAGCTCTGGTCTCGTCTCCTCTGAAACTGTAATGGAGCATGTTTAACTGCTGTGCTGATCCCCCCTCTCCTTAGATTGATTCTCTATCTCTAGACTTTATATTGACATCACTGGCTATTCAATTTTTTTTTTCCCTCTCCAAATAACAACTAATAGCCAAATAGCATGCATTACTTAAAATCGGGGGAGGGGGTGGCCATACTCGTTACAAATGTCCGTTTGTACTCTTTCCTCGCCACAGCTGTAATAGGTATAACATTTGATTTAATATGGTTTGGATTTCGGCCTTACGATTTGAGGTAGCCAGTCCAAAGTTTAATAGATTTGTATTGTAAATACCACAAGTCTTCTTCAAGCTGTTACCGTGTGCAGAGTAGAAAGGGCCTCCTACTGAGTCACCAACACCACTTACAATTTTTCTTGGACGTCACCTATCCAAGTATTGACAAAGCCCAACCTTGCTTAGCTTCTGACAAGATCAGACGACAAGGAGGGGTAACGAGTCAATTGGAAGGATTCATAGCTTACCACCCAACCTCGTCTGCTCTTAAAGAAATGTATATTTATGTCATTGACAGCAGGAAAATAATGGATTAGAGAGGAGGTGTAAATTATCAATGAGATGTTTATTTGGTTTAGGAAAGTAGCTATACAGAAATAAAGGCATTTTACTGCTGTTGCTAAGCTCTGTGTTATAAATACTAGATATTTGATTTTTAATCTGCATTAGAAAAGTAATAACTAAGCTGTCAAAAGTTTACTATTTTAGGCTGTGTCCTTAGCATTAACAATTGGAAATATTCATGCAAAAAAAAAAAAAAAATCTTATTTCGTAACTATGGAACAATAATTATAAAGGGAAAATAACGATACATGCAGTATACTAATACCTTATTTATATGTTGTAAATGTAATTATGTAATGTAATGCAATTAAACAAGTGGTAAAGTAATCATAATAATTCCTACTTCCTAGAACTAGCAAATTGTATTTCCAATTGTTTATGAGTTGTAATGTAGTTGTGCATGTGGTTTGATAGTCTAATGCTCTTGACATGATTCTGAGGCTGTACGCTCGTGCCCAACATAATAGTTTAGCTCCAATTATTTATGATGCACTAAGCAAAATACAAAAAAGATATTATTTAAGCACCTTCCAATAATTTGAAAATGCTGTTTAATGTGTGCTTGCGTTTCTGGAACATTCTTGAAAAAACAAGATTTAGATGAAACGCAAAATCATTTAAAATAAATAAACAAGCTAAACAAACAAATTTATGCTTGAGAAAAATTAAACTACTTAATAAAAATTAACAGGTGTTCCTTATAAAGAATAGATCTGTATTAAAGACTTGAGTAAAGGAGACTTTAAACATGTACCCTGGAGTACCCTGTGAAAAAACGTCATATATTATTAAATTATTTCTTTTTTGCACCGGGCCCAAATATTTTTAACAAAATAAAATATTGCTTCACTGACAGTGAAGATAACAATCTAAAAAAAAAAGTATGCTGCCAAGTCAGTGTATCTTTAACTTTTCTTCTCCTCTTTGCACTTTTTCTTGACGTGCCTGGCGTCTTTAAGCAGGAGCCATGAGGAATATTCAAAATATAGATTTTAAGATTTACTCCTCATTTATTGGACTTTTTTCTGGGGGACTGTATTTAGCATAACGGATTACGGCAATACATACAGTCGAACAACTCAGGGGTTTCGTTATGGTCTATGTTCAAAGAACAAAGGCCTTGTGTGTATCTGAGTTCCTATATTGATGGGTGTGTTGTTCAGTGTTTTATTTAGCAATTACTTAGCAGTCATTTTGGAAAGAACCACATACTGTAAATGTTAGCTTTAAAGGTGTGATAACCAAGACTTAAAAAAAGTAACATCTTTGAGTAACATCTTTATTGTTTATTATTTTTAAAAGAAAATGACAAAGTGAATGGAAATGCCTCTTGATTTTTTTTTGTATCCACAGATAAACAATTGATCACTCTGGGCATGAACATTTTCCTTGTCGTCCTGATGCGTCAAAAAGACAGTGTTCAAGGCCAACTATGAGAGACAAGTCCACAAGCATAGGCCTGCTTAATCCTCCTTGTACTACAATTGGTGCCGCTTCATCGGGATGCCTCGGGAGATATAAAAATATCCAGAATAAGTGGCTGTCCCAATTAAACGAGAGACATTTGAGAGGCCCATACTCACACTTATATTCATAACACATGCTCAAGTGAAGTATTTTTTACTGTTTTTTGTATTTCTAAATTAAAGGAAAAAGAATGAAATCACATCACATTATAAAAACATGTTAAGTATATCATTTGAAATAAGAGTTCATTTTTTTATTCCTAAACTAAATGAATCGCTGTTTTTTATTTCTAAATGAAATGAAAAATAATGAAATTGCATCTCATAACAAGGCGAGACACCTGAGATGTTGACACACCAAATGTATTTGCCACAGCAGCCTGAGAAACCACAGAAGACTCCAGCTTATGCTTTTCAGTAAACCACGGAGGTCCGTTTTGTCGTCTGACTGACAAGATGAATTTCGCAAATATGTTGTCGAGTTGCTGTACTGGTATTTGATGAAGTTACCTGTTTTCACCATTTTCTTTGAGGTACCTTTAATAAATTCATATCGCTCGACGTCTTTTTTCTGTTTGTGTGCTGTGGTGAAGTCAGTTAAGATGCACGCACATCTGTACATAATAAACATTATAATCTTCATAGTAAATACTAAGACTGAAAACTCCCGGAAGTTCCAATAGAATGAACTATAGGGTTGTCAACGGCTACTACTGATTGTAATACTAATACATTGTCTGCTGTACACAACATATACAATATACGATAGCCTTTGAAATACAAATTACAAAATGCAAAATGTAATGAAAATACGGATTTCAATTAGTATTTTTGATACTGCCCATCCCTGGTTCTGTACTCCCCTCCAAATGGTAAATGGTCGGTAGCATGTGCAGAACTGTAAACTAAACTGTAGTGTGAAGATCCTACTGTTACAGCCGCTGGCAGTGACATATTTGTATCCAAATAAACTACATGTGCAGGTTATTCGCGTTAAAAATATATTAGTACAGTAGCTGGTAGGAAATAGAAAATAAATGCCAGGTAAATGCAAATTCAATGCTGGACATAAAAGGACA
This sequence comes from Acipenser ruthenus, assembly GCF_902713425.1. Classification (NCBI taxonomy): domain Eukaryota; kingdom Metazoa; phylum Chordata; class Actinopteri; order Acipenseriformes; family Acipenseridae; genus Acipenser; species Acipenser ruthenus. The sequence goes on from NC_081192.1 coordinate 67,534,174, forward strand.
TAAATGTGTATGCTGACTGGCTATTACCAGACCCAAAGAATATTACCTGTGCGCTGTGCTAAAATGTGTTAAAGATTTTGACTTTGCAAGTACGGGAGAGTGCATTGAAGAGCCATATTGAGTCCGCTAAACATCAAGCTCTACTGGCCAACGATGGAAAATGTTCAATAACAGGATTTTTTTACACCTGCAACGACGTCCATAGAGTCCGCAAATGACAAAACAAGCTGAAATGGTTTCGTTTATAACTATTGTGGAAGTCATTGGTGTGGTTATTAAACATACAGTAACTGGTCTAGCAGCAAGGCTGAGGCGAGCGCCTCTGTTTCGTGGCTAGAATGTTCAGTCTCTGAGGTAAAAACGGCTGAGGCCCTGTCTCATTCCACAAATTGTTTTTCCTGCCGTGCTTGTCACACTATAGCTAAAATATCATCAAAATCATTGTGATTGTTTTGATATTTTTATTCACATATTGCTGTTTAGAAATAAAGTGCTAAACGCACTGTAACATTTAAGGAGAGGAAATACTTTTTTTTATTATTGAGGTGGTGCTGGGAGAATGTATGATATAAATGTGTATGGTTCAATGTACACATTTACTGCTTAAAAAAAAAAATACATGGATTGGTACTATGCCACATTGATCAATGTATCAAGGAAAGAAATGTTAGCATATAGAGAAGCCATTTGTGGTAGATTGTAAAATTAATGTGAGGAATAGAAAAAAAAAGATTTCTAGGTCTGTTATATGGAAATATTTGGTACATGAACTAACTTATTTTTCTTAAGCATGAGACTTATTATTATTATCAGTGCTTAATTTCTGCCCGGGCTTATCCTGGCCACTTATCAAAGTTAAAAATCTCATATGCGATTTCTTAATATTCTCGACACAGTTTTATTCATTCAACATGTCTGCGTGCTCTAAAGAGAGACAATCAGCTGCCGGGGCTTTTTTTCTCACTTTTTTTACTAGGCAGCTGAGTGAGAGGCAGAAAATTAGTTATCGTCATAAAGTTGGAGAAGGATACAAGAAGATTTCCAAGCATTTGAGTATCCCAATTTCAACTATTGTTTCTATTAGGATACAAGAAGATTTCCAAGCATTTGAGTATCCCAATTTCAACTATTGTTTATATTATCAAGAAGTACAATACTCATGGTACTGTCACAACGCTCCATCGGTCTGGAAGAAAGAAGGTTCTTTCACCAAGAACAAGTAGAAGAATTGTGAGGAAGGTTCATAACAATCCGAAATCGACTGGCAAAGATATTCAAAGTGAATTGGCTGCAAGTGGGACTGGGGTTTCCATTTCAACCACAGGTCGAGTATTGTATGGTGAAGGTCTCAATGGTCGCAGGCCAAGGAAAATTGCAAATCTTAGGAAAACGTCACAAGAGCAATCGCTTAAAGTTTGCAAAATGGCATTTGAATGGTGGACGAGTTCTGGTCAAAGGTTTTGTGGATTGATGAAACAAAAATCAAGCTATTTGCTTATGCTGACAGTCGTTAGTTAAAGAATAATAAGGTTCTAGAATGGCCTAGTCAAAGTCCTGATCTAAATCCGATTGAGACTCTTTCATATGAGTTGAAGAAGGCTGTGCACAAGAGGTCCTCGGAATTTGAATGAACTGGAACAATTTTGTGTTGAAGAATGGTCAGATATCCTAATCATTTAAAATAGGTTATTATTGCTAAAGGTGCCTTTTGAATTAGCATTTTTGGAGTTTTGCAAAAAAAAAAAATGCTGACATTGTGTATTTCTTAACTTTTTTTCCTCATCCACAAAAGCAAAACTTTTGCTATAAAAGATTGTTCCTATAATTATTTGTTTTTGAGAAATTTCTAGAAATTATACATTTCCATTGGGGTATGTAAAGTTTTGACTACAACTGTATATATATATATATATATATATATATATATATATATATATATATATATATATATATATAAACTGTACATGCGGTTTCCTTTAATTTATTTTTCTGCTCATACTATGACTATATGTGGTAGATTGTGTCATTGTGAACATCTAACACTAGTACAGTAGTCTTTCAATTAAACTTATTATAATTATGAATGTTTGGTTCTTAGGAACGGTATCCAATTATTGTCATTGTTATTATTATTATTATTATTATTATTATTATTATTATTATTATTATTATTATTATTAATAATAAATAATTAATAATAAATAATAATAATAAAATACATTCAGCAATATTAACATATATCAATACATGGTTTATTACTTAATTTAGAATAGATACCAATACAAGCAATCTTTGTAAAGCCCACATCCATTCTTGCGATATTATTTATTTATTTTAATTTAGTTACCATTCTTTATTATCCATATATATCTTGTGCTGTATATCCAAGCCCCTTTGTTTTCGGTTTAATCTGATTTTTACCGAAAAATTCCCAGGTTTTACAAAAACTATGATTCGGTTTTACCGATTTTCACCCGAATTTTGTATCACTCAAGTACATAAAAATAGAAGTACAATACATTGCATGCATATATGCACAGCTGCTTGTTGAAGTAAGGCAATGCAGATGAAGATATACACACATAATACACGCAAGCACTCAGAGGTGTAATGAGGAATCTCACACACACCACGTACACAATTCAATTCATCCTACCAGCAGTCGCAGTTAACAGTTTTAAAAATAAAATGGGACAAAAAGAAAAACTGTATCAGAGTATGTGGCAGAACATAAGGAGGTTTTTGAGAGTTATAAAAAAAGGACAGGGTGATGTTGTGTTGCATCGAAATTGACACTCATGCAGACCGGATTAAAGAACATTTGGAGAGCAAGCGACACTTACGACTAAAAGGACAAATTAGAAATCAGCATGCACTGGAATCATCATTCATGCGGGCACGGCAGAAAGATTAGGATCAACACGATGCAGTAAGTGAATTTGTCCGTGCACTGTGTTTTTCAGAACAGCCTCTAGGCCTTGCTGACGGTCCTTTGGGGGAGTACGAAACTTCTGTCCAGCTGCAAGTTCAATCAACCTGACCAAGAAATATTTGGAGGAGAATGATGTTGCCCTTACCAACAAAATTAAAGAGCGGTTGACTGGAAATGTGGTTAGTTCTTTGATTTTTGACAAATCGCAAGATGTTCTCGACTGCCCTACCCTGGTGATTTTGTTTTCATTTTTTGATTTTGTTGTGGAGAAGCCTGCGCTCATTGTAGCCGATTTGGAGTTTGTAACGTTAGCAAATAGCAAAACAGTTGAAGCGTGTGTCAGTAAGACTTTAAATGAATATTCACTTACCTGGAAGGATGTGGCAGCAGTAAATTCCGACTCAGCTTCTTACTGCGCAAAGTTCACACAGGATGTAAAGCTCAATGAAAAACCTGAATTGATTAGTTTGTCTTGCCCAGCTCAGCTACTGCACATTGCTGTCTCTCATGCAACAGGTGTTCCAAAAATGGCTGATTTAAAGAAGTTTGTAATTGATGTTGGTGCAGTTTTCAAGCATTCCAGTAAAACAAAAAACCTCTTCTATGATGTCTGTGAAGATATTGCGTTTGAATGCAGCCTTCCAATTGCTGTTGTACTGACTAGATGGTTTAGTCTGTATTTGGTTGCACAGAGTGTTCATAAGGCATGGGGTGTTTTAATGCGTATTTTAGATAACAAAGAGTTCAACAGTGGAAAAGCCATAAAGCTCAAAACTCAAGCAGCTATGCAAGAAACTAGGCAAAGCCTCTGTACAAACCTCTAATTCCTAATTGAAACACTTCAGCCATTGCATGAAGCACAGAAGAAACTGGAATCCTGTTCTTCAAGAGATGCAACATTCTCTAACATGAAGGTGTATAACATTCTGGTTCTTAATTCTTTACAATATCTCTGCAGAACTTTCTCACAAAAGCACATCGGGGGAGATTCCAGAAAAAAACAAACCTTTCATGTCCATGTTGCCAGTCAGTGAGCAGGACATACTGCAAATGCTTTCAAAAGTTTTCACGAAGAGCTGTCAAAGAAGTGGGAAGCTACTGTCACTCGCAATATGTCCCCTGAAACTTTTCACAACGAATCATCATTCTGGAAAGTAATTATGCTGTTTGACCCTCATCGCAAAAGTGTGTCCTCAACTGATAAATGTATAGAGTATGCTCGTATAATGTCCCCCTTTGTGGCACTTAACGAAGAAAGTGCTAATCTAGAAAGTGAATTTCAGGCGTACATGGCAATGCCTTCCCCAGACAACCGCACATTAACTCCTCATGAATTCTGGAAAATCCACTGCACCCTTTCCAACTTTGAGCCGTGCTGCTTCTCGCATCCTCAGTGTTCCACCTGGCTCAGCTGATGTGGAGAGAGTATTTTTGAAATTTGGCTACATCCAAGACTGCAGGAGAACGAGCCTTGGAAAAGACACTTTAAAGAAACTTCTGCGAGCCTACGCTACGTGAGAGTTCTGGAAATTTTACTAAAGCCCCAGCAAAATCAAGCGCCTGGCAGGTAAATGTGTCTAAAATGCTAAAAGTTTTTTTTTATTGGGGTATTAGAGATATATTGTTTTTCTTAAACTCAAAAGTGGCACAAAGTGTTTTGAGTTCTTTTTCAGTTCTAACAAACCACATAAGTTTCCATTTGTCAAAGCATCTACTTTTTTTTTGTCCTGTTCACCAAAATAAACCCCAATATTTACCCAGAAAAATCATGAGTCATTTTATTACACCGACTTTCACCCGTTTTTTTGTTTTTGTAATAAACACTGATAAATTCCCGGGAAAAAGAAAAGAAAATAAAAACTGAAAACGAAGGGGCTTATGTATATCATATACTGGATATTGTTGCACTGCTTGGATGAGACATTCACCTATCTTGCTAGTGTGATCACAGTAGTTTATAGAAAAAAAAATATTTAAAAGATGGGCATGAAGAAGGGCTGCGTAATAATGATATTGACGTTACAGTGTGAATACAAAATGCGAAAAAGCAAGTGAAAAAAACAGTGATTAAACTCTACAGTGTGTTTTGCCCTTAAACTTGGACATGAAACCGAAAACAAACAAACAAAAAAAAGAGAGTGAATTTCAGCATTGCCAATGCCAGTATTAACCCTGAAAAAATGCATCACAAATTTGCAACAGCAATATTGTACACCAAAATCTGTTGGTATTTTATTTATCACAATGAAATCACATTTTTTTCAAAACAATTGCAATTATTTATGTGTTATCCAAGGATAAGGTGCGTGCTAGATAATCCCGTATTTATCAACCACGATAATGCGCGACTTAAAGCATAAGATGTGAGTTAGCACTCACGCTTTAAAAATAACACGATGGGTACATTAGCATCTGCTGAATATGCAAAATGAATAGTTATGTATTCAATTGAAGTGGCATGAGAGCACTAATGAGGCTAATGATTTTCAGACGATATTTACTAAACTGCTAACCATGAAGCACACCTTAAATTGCGTGCTAGATAGCACTGATGGAAAGCAGGTGTTAAGAGCCAAGATCCGTCTTAAAGCTGTCTGTCAGCACAAGGTACAGGTATATGTATGTACGATACTACACATCCGAAACTCTGTAAATAAGTAAGACTAATTTTTTAAATAAATGCGTTTATATACTAAAACGCACATATATACAATGTTACATGGCGTGCAAAGCTTTTGTGGACACTGAAAAGTGTCACCTTCAACTACTCCTACAACAGTTTAGAGGATAATTCTAATCTTTTTCAATTAATATTTCCTGATAGTGCAATTGCTCACACTTATGCCTGTGGCGAGAAAGAAATGGCTTATATGTTGAATCACAGGCTGGCCCCATATTTTTGTCTCCTCCTCTTAGGAAAAATATGTAAAACTAACACCTCCCAACCAGAAAGGGTACTGTGTAAGGCTGGTGTTATGCTTCCCCCTAGACAGGTCGACTCGAAGGTAGGCAGAAACCAGAGGTTGGCCATCTTGATGGAAGCTCGTAGTGGCACATATGCAAAACAACTCCCTTGTGATCAGCTACAGGGCAGGCAGTGATTGGAGAAACCCTGGTGCCGGGCTGATTGCAGGGAGGAGCTGCGTAGTACAAAGGGGACGCAGCTACGTGAGTCCCTTGGGCTGAACACGTAACACGCGGCTGGAGACAATATTTATTAATGGTGTTAAGGTTTTATTTTTGTTTTGTATTGCAGAGGAGGAGTAGGTCAGCATGAGCTGCCGCCACAGAGCCAGCACGAAAACCCTGAGCACTACCCTCACTGCACAGCACAAACACGCACCACGATTCCCCAGAGTTTTGAAGAGCACAATTTTGTGCACCGTGGAGTGGGACTGTGATAATTGAGTACCTATTGTTTGGGTTTGCAAGCTCGCCATGTCGTTCTCCATCTCCGAGTCTTATTCACCAACTTTGCCAGGGCCGCGACCCTTTCACAGGCTTATTTTGCAACGCAGGCACAACATTCTTGTGTGACTAAGTATGCAGTGTATGTTTTGGAATGACATTTAGACTATGTGTCTATGTCAGATGTCTTTGGACTTTCTTCAGATTCTGATCTTGATCTCTGAAAAATGTGGTTTATTGTGTACAGGTGCTGGAGTGATGCAGTGCATAATTAACAGATGAGAGTTTTGTAATCCAGTTGGAAATGGTTTATTTTATAATCCAGGTCTGGTGACCCAATAATAATCCCCGGCAATACACAACAATGTGTTGTACACAGAGTAAATAATAACAGGGTTGCAGTCCCAAGAATCATTGTACTTCTGTCACAATACATAAATCAATACATAGACATTGATTTATTTATCTATCTTTATATTTATTTATTTCTTTTTCACTATCAGATATAAATAAACACTGCCATTTAATACTGTATGAAACGAAAATAAATACTCAGCAGTTCTTGTTCAATTGTATATTAGTGAAGATTTTTGTACATAAAGGTTGTCATGCTTTCATATATTTTTACTTTCAAATTAAAAAAATAAATTGTAATGACCCCGGCAGTTGCTTTGTTGCAGGACTTGTCTGTTCAGTTTGTCTCGTCTGTCTTTTATGTTACATATATTATAAGGGGAACAGGTCACGCCGTTACTTAGCATGGGAAGGGGGAGTGACTGAGTGAGTGGAGAGAATGTGTGTTGCTGTTTTCGGGGGTTGCATAATATATAATAAAGGGGTGCATGAGCCTGGGGACTGGAGACAGTTCAGTGCTGAACTTGAATGAGAAAATGTGGGTGCATGAGCCTGGGGACTGGAGACAGTTCAGCACTGAACTTGAATGAGAAACTGTGGGTGCAACTGAGTGACTGTGTGAGCTGTGACCGGAGAGAATATGCATTGAAAGTGCCAAGATTAAAAAATAGGGTTACTAATTTGGCTTGTTATACACTAACTTGGCTTGTGTTTTTCATGCAAGTTCGATACACTTTTTTTGTGTCTGAAAACAAGTCTAGTAGAAACAATTGGGGCAACCTCGACCCCCACCGCTTTTACAGTTGTGCCTATTTGCTTAGTGCTGGCCAAGGTTGCCCCCAATTGTTTCTTCTAACTTAGCTTGTGTTTTTTATACAAGTTAGAAGAAATGATTGGGGCAACGTTGGCCCCCATCGGTTTTATAGTTGTGCCTATTTGCTTTGTGCTGGTCAAAGTTGTGTCAATGGTTTCTTGAAACTTGACTTGTGTTTTTGATATCTCCACTTTAAATGGCTGGGCATTTTTGATAACTTGCCATTTTTTCACATTTCCAATGTGTTTTTGTTTCAGATAGCACACTCACACAGACCTGAACAAGAGTCAATTTAACAAACCGTTCTGGAGGAAACTATAAGCTCTACAAATAATTGAATATAAAATGTTATTTAGGGGTAGAGATTGATGTTCAACAATGATACAGTGTACACGTTGCTTTGTACTTCAGATTTACGTTGGGCTTAAATTAAAACTTCAACAAGGAAAACATGCTTTCTGTACAGTGCAGAATAAAGTACGGTAGTAAACTTGGACAGGTGACTTTACAACAGAATGGTTTGTTAAATGGACTTTTTCCTGTTCAGGTCTGTGTGTGCTATATCAAATGGGGAAAGCACACAACTTAAAAATGTGTTATTAGACAAGATAACAAAGGAAAGCAAATTCCATGTTAGACAGGGAAGAATACACATGGATCACGCACAAGGTTTCCACTTCATGATACCAACTTTGAAATATTGCACTAAACCAGATGTCAATATTGCTATGTGTGTCATTTTTGCCTGCTGTTCTTGTACCAAATTCCTTTTGGGCCCGGATAACTACTTATGGGTGACGTAGAGGGGTTCTCCCTGCATTTCTATTAACTTTGAAATGAGCAGCCCGAGGCGATTTATCCCCTGAAATACCCCAGGGCCCAGTAACTTATTCAATTTTAGTTACATTTGTGCATATTAGAGAATAAGAAGCTGGGATGCGAATAAGAAACTGGGATGCGAATAAGAAGCTGGCCGAATAAGAAGCCAACTTCAGCATCGTGTTAATGCGGTAATAAATACGCTGCAGACATGCTTTTAAATAAAATAAAAATGAAATAAATGATTAATAAACCTTTTGTGTACATCCAAAAAAAACACCTTTTCATTCAGTTTCATTTTTGTACACTGCAGTTATACCTCCTTTCAAACCTATAACTCCCATAATGTGTTACGATCATGTTTGTTTGTTTTATGTTGTCCTAATTAAACAAGCAGTTGATAAGACTGAATGCAAATAAGAATTTGCCCTTGTGTTTCATTTGCGTTTTGACTTATTTTTACGCTGGTTTGGTACAATTCTCGATTGTGTTTATATAGCATTTACTAACACAATTGAACCGGAAGTATTATTTTGGCGGATGAAACCACTTAAATGCTCATTACTTATTCATTTATAGCTGCAGAAATGTATGCATGAAATGTGATCCGATGGTGGATAAAATGGAGGATCACGTTCTAAAATTGGCAGATATATTTTAATGGATTAACAGGTGGAACGGATTCCGCCATTTCCACCGAAAATCAAACCCCTTTTGAAACTTGGGCCCATTATGTCATCATTCACCATGTTAATATATTTATTACTGGACCCCGGGCAACAGAGAAACAGACTTCAACAGAGAAATAGCCCTCAAGCTCTCTGCAGACCAGATGTTATTTTGTATGCATTTTTTACATAAAAAAATTCACATTTTTGATATCAACAGTTCTATTTTTTATATCAACAATTCTATTTTTTACATCAAAAATAGAAATGTTGATATAAAAAATGTGAGGATTAAATGTTAAAACGCCTTGCCATGAATTTGTGACCTCTATTTCAGCAGAGGAAGATTGGAGTTTAACAGATTCAGTTCTGTGGGAGCAGCCCAAGCACTTTTTCCCCCTCTTTTGGATGTTATATAGACTGTGTCTTTTCTGGGAATTCCACAATAAAATGACTGTTATTTATCATTACAAGCCTCTTTATCATTTAGTCAATAAAGGGCCTCTCACTTTTTTTTCTTTCCACAGCGAGCTCCGAGTCAGATATCTGTATTAGTCTCCCGTGGCCTGGAGGCAAGAGATGTCAAAAGCTAAATCATGATCAGCCTTGGCTTTCTGGCTAAATTGTGTATGAAGGCCTGAGGCGAAAAGGTGCACATGTTCATTATTTGAAACAGAAAATAAGTTTTTGCTCACACTGAAGCATATAGTCTCCCTTATAAAATAAGTAATATATATATATATATATATATATATATATATATATATATATAATTTCTGTGATAGGGAGCATCGACATGCACAGTATCATGACATTCGATACTATCGCGATTCTTTGGATCTTATGTCCATTACATGTTAAATGCCTGCCAAATTGCTTGAGGTTAATGTTATGCTTGCTGTTTATATATATATATACTGTATATTCGTTCATTTTTCAAAAAGTAATACAAGACATTATATTGCGTGGTGTGTGTGTGCCTTTATTTTAAAGCAAGACCTTACAATATGTAACACGTTAACATAGAAAAATATCCCAGGAGTAAAGAATACATTGTGTAGGCCTTACTTTACCCCAGTGAGTTAACTACAAAACAAAGGATGCCAAATAGCAGTTCAAGTTAAATGTTTTTTTGTTTATTCCCCAAATAAATAGTACATAAATCTGACACTGCATTTTATTTATTTATTTTTTCATTCCTTGCCATTATCGTTTCTTCACAGTAAACAGTGGCCATAGGCATGTTTTCATAAACTAGTAACATAAAGGTTTACTTGTGATGTTTTGTAGCTGAACAAGCAAACGAAAATTACAATTTTCATGTTCTAAATTCTTTTTCATTACTGTTTTTTATTATGGTAAATTACCGTGCATAAAAACGGTAACCTTTTCACTTGTTAATGCACGTCTATTTTTGTTTTTCACAGTTCTACCGGTTTTGAATGCAGCGGTTCATTTTAACCATTTTATTATTATTATTTATTTCTTAGCAGACGCCCTTATCCAGGGCGACTTACAATTGTTACAAGATATCACATTATTTTTACATACAGTTACATTATTTTTTACATACAATTACCCATTTATACAGTTGGGTTTTTACTGGAGCAATCTAAGTACCTTGCTCAAGGGTACAGCAGCAGTGTCCCCTCAGTGTACGCTCCCCTGCCTCCAGAGCCCGCTCCTTCTCCACCCTTGCTCCGCAGTGGTGGAATGACCTTCCTACAGATGTCAGGACTGCCCAGTCCCTGACCACATTCCGGCGCCTCCTTAAGACTCACCTCTTCAAACAGCACCTGTAGAACTCCTCTGTTTGTATCCTGGGACACTATCACCCTTCATTTAAATGTGCTTTATTTTGCTCTTATCTGCCCCCTATTTTACTGCATTTAATCCTGTACTTCAGAATACTGTAATCTGCCAAGTGTTTAACCTATAGTATTTTGTATTTAATCATATCCTGATGTAACTATCACTATTTAATCATATCCTGATGTAACTATCATTATCTGCTGTATTATTGAATTGTGTTTTGTCACACTTGTACTTTGCTTGAACAAAAGTTATTGTATCTCTTGCTCTTATTGTATTACTTGTATTGTAACACTTGAAATGTATTTGCTTACGATTGCAAGTCGCCCTGGATAAGGGCGTCTGCTAAGAAATAAATAATAATAATAATAATAATAATGTATTCCTCCTAAGCGAACCACCCAGCTAAGACACAGGAAACACCAACATCTCTCAATTATTATTTGTACAGAACAAAGTATACAACTAAGTGGAGTTGGTCATCATAGACATTACCAGAATTCTACTTTTAGATGTATTTGAATTACCATCAACCTGTCTGACTTAATTTAAACACTATTTATAAAATATTTTGCCAAATATATTTTGCAGAGCAATATAATTTAATCTAAAAGTAAATATATGCCGTTTTGAAACATTTTAAGCATAAACATTGTTGGAATATAGCATATACTGTATGGTTTTCAGGTGCTTTCAGAAAACTGTCCCTTTTCAATGCATGTTAGCTTTCCAATTTGAACTGAATCCAATCTCAATTGCTTCTATAATCGTTTATTGGGTTAGGGCTGGTTGCATTGCATCTTGTCTGTTTTCAGACACAACCTCAATGAAACTTTGTAAATAGAATTACACTGTCAATGACGTGTCAGTAACATAGTGGGCAAAACAGATCAATAGCATGTTAAGGAGGGGAAAAATACAAGAATTGTATGTGTGCAGGGGGTTGTCTCAGTTATTCCTTAAATAAATAATATATTACATATGGGCAGTGCCTGGCACAGTCTAACTGTGAAATAGCTGGTGTTTCAGTTACATACATCCCCCTACATGGAAGAAGTCAAAAAAATTAAACAAATAAATAAAGCAAGGCTGTTTGTAACAGATGCTACAGCCTCTTATCTCAGAACTCAGTATACCACTCAATATGAACTGCAACCAGAGCTCCAATCTCCCTCGAAATGTACAATATTCAGGTATTATACCTGACTATTATTTAAAGAAAAAGGGTAAGAAAGAGAGAGTATCAGACCATTATTAAAAATAAATAATAGGGCTGTCAGTTAATGTCAGATAACTTCTGTGATTAGCAGATTCATTTTTTGGGAGATACTTTTTTTGGTTAAGGCCCGTTAATCGCACTCCTTTCTTGTCCCTTAGCATACTGTAATTCATTTCCTGCAGCACCATTTTAATACACTCGAGTGCATGCCAGGATTGAATGAGTGTAGTCATTGTTTGAAAATAAAATTAGTCACGGAACCGCATTGTGTAGCAAAGCCCTCAAACTAAAGGATGTGAATGGAAAGTTTATTTTAAAAAACTCCCTGACCTTTCATTGGCTAGAAAGCAGGTTACTTGTATCTACTGACAAAGTGAGTTCCAGTATCACAGAAGTGCATCTAGTCTGCTGTACCACATGGGTACTGCTAAACATGCTTTCACTTCTCAAAATACACTCTAGTAGTTTTTCTGCTACAGACAACAACAATACAATAACAAAAGAAACACGTCAGTTTCAAGTACTCTTTTAGAAATTCAGGATCGCTGTAAACCCATGAATCAAGCGAAATACAATACTATAAATATAACTACCGAGAGCTACCGACTGCAGACCCGTTGTAGCTTTGTTTTATTTCAATAACCACATTTATTTTAAACGATATTATTTACAATTATGGAGGATATAACCATTACTCAGTGAATGTTTTGTTTTATTTTGGCAATTTCAAGTCATCTCCACGTATAGGAACACCTCCATACTGATTGGTTTATTCAATCGTTCCAGAACTGCCGGCATTTATCATTGGCTAGTTTTGTATTCTGATTTCCACGAGTGAACCTCATAGCTACAAAATGGCATGTAAACAAACGTCGAAATGTGCTGCTGTTTCTCTTGCTACACAAAGTTGGAAATTGTTTGAGCTCTAGAAAAAAACCTGAATCGGACACAAGTTGCCAAGCAATTTGGTGTTTCCCCTTCTGGTGAGTTCCTTCACCATTCTGTTAAATAATTTTATGCATGTCTTAAATATTTCTCCTGTATATGTATTCATAATGAATCTAGACCTGCTGCTGCATTTTTTAATGTGTGTTGGGTTGCTGTGTTAATTTAGTATGACAGTTAGTTTATTCTCGTTAGTTTGTCTGTTACTTTATTATTATATTTTATTAACATACACTTGCCTATTGCTTTTCTCTTGCTTTCATTATGTTGATGCACATGTGTCATGACAAGTAATAAATATTTATTTATTGATTGATTCATATTGTGTCTGGTGGTCAACTCCGTCTTAGAGAACTCTTTGGCTAAGAGAACACTTTGCTTGCTAGCAAAGTTGCCAGCAACTTTACAGCTTCCAGTACCAGTACCAGTAACAGTACCCAAACACTTTAGCAAATAGTGCAGAATGCCAGTACCAAACACTTTAGCAAATAGTGCAGAATGCACACATGGGTTACTATATGTGTTCCATAACCATGACCCTATCTGCACTCTCTTAGGAGTTATGAACCAGTTTTACATTTGACCTTTAGGAGAGGTCAAAGGTCACGGGCAATGACATTTCTTGATAGAGCATACATGGGTTAGTATATGTGTTCCATAGAAACTATGACCTTATCTGCACTCTACAAGGAGTTATTAGCCAGTTTTGTAAGTTGATGTCATCCAACGTGGCCACCATGTTTTTTATTGTATCAACTTCCCTTGAACAATGTTTAAAGACAACCACACTAGGATCATGTGTGCCATTGGGTTTGTTTCAATCGGACTAGCGGTTTGGGAGAAGAAGATCTTTGTAGTTTGTGATTATGATGTCTGTACCGTGCAATTTTGACGTAATGCAGCATGGCCGCCATAACACACAACCTATCAGCTTCTTACGAACACCAGTTAATCTTGGACTATCCCTCAACAACAATACCAACTTTCAGCAGTCTGCAATAAGTTGTTTTCGAAAGATGAATTTTTTTTTAGGCAAAATGTTTTTTTTCAATCCAATATGGTGGCCAAACCACATGACTTACGACATATGTTCTTTAGCATTTTCCATCTTCCCATAAGCATCTACCAACCTACCGAATCTGGTGAGTTTTCAAGCAAGTTTTGGCGGAAAGAAAAATAAGAGGAATTCCAGCAATAACAATAGGCTTCCCAGCCCTATGGGCAGTCTGAGCTGTGGCAGTCTAAGGGCCACAAGTCCAATTGCAGTCTGAGCTGTGGCAGTCCGAGCAAGGACAGGTGTAGCGAGGATCTTTCCCAAATCCCTCCCAATGGCTACTAGAGGCCTCATTCCTACTTTGACACCTAATGTATGGATCCCCTGGACAAAGCGGACTCACTTGTTCTCCACTCCCAGAATGAACACTGGTAAGTACCTGCTGCACACACCGTTACTAACTCCTCCCCCTACACTGTCTGCTACAAACTTGAAAATCTCCTTTTTCAATTGTCGTTCCCTGACTAACAAATCTCTGCTTCTCAGCAAACTTATAACTGATACCAATCTTGATCTTCTCTGTCTAGCTGAAACCTGGATGTCTGCCAATTTTCTTCAGCTGAACACTAGCAAATCTGAACTCCTAGTAGGATCTAAAACTCAACTTGAGAATCTCAATATAGCTGCCCTGAACCTCGGAAACTGTCTGCTGCTACCTTCCCCCACAGTACGAAGCCTTGGTGTACTTCTTCACAGAAACCTCTCTTTTGATGCCCACATCTCCTCCGTGGTCAAATCTTCCTTCTACCATCTTTGAAACATCTCCAAAGTCTGTCCTTACCTTTCCCTCCCGGATGCGGAGATACTTTGTCATGCGTCAACAATGATACAATTAGAAAAATAAAGCCATAAGCTTGTGGATGTTAATTTAAATGTATAGGCTTTATTTTTCAAAGTGTATCATCATAAGTGACATGTTGTTAATAGTAGGGTAATTTTTTTAGGTTGTGTTAGTGTCATTCAAAATAAAATAAACAAAGTTATCCATTATGTGTTTAATAATTCTGATCATGTGTATAACACATGTTTAAATGGTAATAGCTGATTTATTTTTTTTATCTGGCTTTTTTGTAACCTTCAATGTGATTCGGGGGGCAGGAGCTAGGGCTCCAAGTGGTTAACAACACATTTCTTTCTGAATGGAAAAAGCAACAATTCTGCTGCATTATGACCCGTATTATTTCTGTTTGATGTTATTATTCAATCAAATCAAACACACCACTTCATTAGCAAAACTGTCAAACTTTTCAAATGTATTGTGTTACTGTAGCATTCTATATTTTACTAACTTTAGGTACTAATTCCTAAACTTTTATATTAGTAAAAAGAACAGTGAAAGATATAAGCTTGGATTGTTCTGCAGTGTGAAAACCATTTAATTAAGTAGTCACATCCACTTCACAAACTCGTTTACATAGAATTTACATTTGTAAATATAAAAGTAAACCGTATCCATTTGCTTCAGTGGCCGTGGGTTTTCAGAGATTGTTTTGATATCAGCATTACAGGAAAAGAAAAATAATAATAATAATAATTATTATTATTATTATTATTATTATTATTATTATTTGAAGATTTAACAGCTGGTTTTGAAAATAACCAATTCAAATATGTAGTCAGTTGTAGGATGTGTCATTGTGTCAGCACATAAAGTGAGCAGCCTTTTTTAAAGCTACTATGGAACTAAGGAGGAAAACATTACTGAAAGTGGTGAGAAGACACAGAGAAGTGACACCTTAAGTTTAAGATGCAAGCAGGCCCAGATTTATTAATATATGTGTATCCTTTCAAAATGACATTATCGCGTGCTTGTCGTCATTCATTATAACTGATTATTGATAATATTTCAAGTCACTGTAGCATTTAAAACAATAAATATTACAAATGCACTTAAACCTTTATTACAAAAACATAATTATTTAGACTGATTTTGTTACACTAAATATATTTAATAATTGCTTCTAAATAGAATCTGAAGCACTGTCAGTTACATATTTCAGTTAGGAATGCAATTCACAAATAGTTCATTTAGACAGACAAATCCATTTCTATAATGTCACGAAAAATGTCACATTGTTTTCAGATGAGGCTAGCAAGACGCAGAAGTCTGCGTTTTAAAAAATAAAATAAAACAGACAAACAAACAAAAAAACACTCGCCATATGCAGCTGCTCCAAAAAGCCATTGAAGCAGCATTGTTTAAATGTCTCTGACCTTCCTACTCAACCAGCAATACATTGCAATTACAGTGAAGAGGACAGTGCTGGCAGAAGTAACTGAACTATAGCCAAACATCTGACATTATGGGCTCTTCACAATAAAATCGGGTTTTATTGGTAATATTTATTTCATTCTTCAATGCACATCTTTTATTGTACATGTTATTATGTATATGTGAGAATGGCCTTAAATCTTCCTTCTTTGGATTTGGCCACCGCCTTTAAAAGGTATCATCAACTCACTATAAGATGGGGGGAGGGTCAGCTTGATAAATGATTCTACCTTCACTTTCTGTCATTACCACCACCAAGTCATTGGCAAACAGTTAAAGCTGAGAAATCACCTTCAATTATTTCCCAGTGCACCTCAGTGTTCAAGGCCTGTTCATTCCAATAGTGGTCTAATGGTCCAAATCACAATAACAGATGACACCTTCAGTACATCAATTCAATCAATACAAGCAAATGAAAAACTAATGCCATTCTTTATTTTTTCTTTTCTTCATCGCTGTTTACATTTTGCAGGGGCCTTTATGTTTTGTTAGGGGAAATGACAATCAGTGTGTTTACATGAACATAAGAATTCCGATATTTTTTGGAATATATTGTTTTCCAAAAACTAATTCCAATATCAAAAGTCATGTAAACACAGTTTCCAGAAAAATGTATCAGAAAATTCAGAATGTTAGTTTTCATAAAACACCACCTAGAATATTCCAATAGTATTCCGCAAACTAACATTGATGTCATGTAAACTTGTTCTGATAGTGTACTGCACATGTGCAAACTTTGACATAATTCCTGCACACATGATTATTAAAGCAACCATATTCCTATTTCTCTTTGAAAAAAAAAAAGAAAACTGCGGCAATAATGATTAAACTTTTTGGAGACACAGAGACTAGACTTAGTACCTGAACAATGGGAGATGGGAGAACGAGTTTTGTTTTGTTACATTCCTATTTCAACGTCCATAGGTTAACACTCGCATCTTAATTGACTTTTTGTAAATATTACAGCCCAACAACTTCATTTTTTGATCGTAAAAAGATCAACAAGACGAGATCAAGACGAGGAGAAAGGAAAGCATGATAACAATTTTTATCAGTTTTTCTAGGCAAATTATAGAATGATGTCTTGTGTAAGGGTAGAAATAAAAAGCAGACTAGTGGCACATAATGGGAACCGCTTAATGAATAGATTTGATAGATTTGTTTAGTTATATTATTAATTTAAATAAAGCAATAGTATTTGATCAAAAGAAAACTCCATTATTAAAACTATAGTTGTTCACACAGAAATTGCCTATATCGTTGGAGCAGCAAATGAATTCTAGCTTCGTAAAATGGATTGCGAATTTACAGTACCGTATGTAAGGTAAAGTAGCTTATATGAAGAAACGGAATGGACAGTTTGCACACACTAGAGGATTTAGAACAAGATAGATGTACAAGATAATAATCTGTTGAATACAGCATAAGAATTTGCAACTTCGCTAAATCTAAAATACCTGATAATTCATGCCTCAGTTTTACTGCAGACTGAACTGAGCCCTGTTCCCATCCTACTCACAACTGTGCAAATGCTCTACGTTTTCTTAAAAATTACACAGTACACAGTTGAATTTATCGGAAGTGTAATTGGATTATCTATACCAAGTCATTCAGTTTTCCAAATACATTTGTTTTCTGAAAACTTGATCTCATGTAAATGTACTGAATGAAGCGCCAGAAAGACTATTTTGTCTACTTAAGTTATCTGAGTGACTTGCTACCTCCTCGGTTGGCTGAATTGTTGAGATGTGCTAAACTGACAGTGTTAAGTAAAACACAGAGGTTCACCAGAAACTTTACACATGCACCACTTAAACTGCAGGCTCATTTATGCCTGAGGTATACAAAAAGTTTACATCTCACTGAATATGATGTATGCTCAAATTATGCCAGACTAACAAAACATACGATGCCTGTGAAAACATCCAAATTGAATTGTATATTAACATTGGTTAGAAACTTGCCTGCAAATTGATGTTCACGCAGTTTACATGCACCATAAACCAAATAAACACATTTTTTTAAGAAGCGCTTTTGATAAACAAGGTGCTTTTAGCACATTTGTAAACACATCCCAGCTTTACTTTGTAAACATGACCCAGCGTATTAAATAATATTTGCTGCAGGGGTTCAATTATTAAAAACCTTGAGTTTTTATGAAAACACATCTATTGTCCCCTTTTCCTAGCAAGGCCGATTAAAAAGCTACTTATGGGCCATCAATACCTCACAGATTGGAATTTGAAGGTCTACCAGTTTACTAATATGGCATTTCTTGGTTTGTTGCAGACATTTATATCAAGCAGGCAATCATCACCCTCACACTTCTGTTCCAGCCCTGTTTCATTTCATGATCCCAAGAGGTTCCTGTGCTAAGACCAATGGATAACACAAATCAGTAAAGGGAATTCTGATATGCCTGTATGTGTGAATGTCAAGAATGCAATTCCATTGACAGGTTACTGTATGTGTGAGGCACATTTGAAGTGAAGAGAGAGTAATACATGATAGATAGCAAATAGAAACTATTAAATACCCAGTCTTCTATTTGGGGAGAAAATGTGAAATAAGCATTTGTTAAACACAGTACGGTATTAAATATTGGTAGGTTAACAGTAACTGTTAAGCTACCAATATTTAACACCGTGTTTAATGGTGTTTAACAACTATTGTATAGCCTTACTTAATTGAATCATGACTACGACTAAATTTATGTTCTTTTGTGCAACAATAAATAAATAAATAAACTACTATATTTAGGGATGTACACAAAGCTGAGTCCCAACCATACGTATATATAATTTTAAGGCATCTGTTGAACAAAAATCTAAGATCTTTGCTAAACCTATACAATTAGGACCTGCAGCTTACTTGGTTTTACAATGTTCCTTCTGCACTTTACCCTGAATGAAATAATTGATTTAGATATTGTATTTGGTTTGCAAGAAAACCATTAAAGTAAAAAATGTACTATTCCTGTAAAGCCACTTTGCCACTTCACATTGTAGAAAAAAACAGAAACTGCACCAGACAATGGGTAACAAGATTAACAGGAAGCTTCAAGATGAAAGATGAGCATATTGAGAAGGTAAAGGCTATAAAATGTTATAGGTCTCAGATACAGCATTTTCTCATGCCAGATTTCTGTGGTGAATAGCTTTTTCAATAATGGCATCAGCAGCATAATGCAGACAGCTGACTTTGTAGCAGCCCTTTAAATGCATTAAAATATCATGATATAAAAATACATAAAACCATAATAAAGTTTTGAACGGCATCTCAAGTTTTCAAATTCTCATGTTATGCCATATTGTTTCCTATGTGTGGCAGTGATTTTGCCTCAGGTTTCCTAATTATCTTGTGCTTACAACATAAAAAAAAACATGGACGTCCATCCCACTTAGAAATAGTCCTAAAATAGACATTAAATACAACACACTTCATTTAGAAATATATCCATGTATAGCTTTAATATATGCACAATGCCAAACACCCCTAGGCATTGGCAGGATTACAGAGGGGCAAGGGGGGCAGTTGCCCCCCCCAACCCACCTCCACCCCAACAAACACAGGGCCAGCACCTGAGCCTTCGGAAAGGGATCCATTTCATGGTTTCGCAAATTGTTTAAGATTCATTGAAAACGGACCGTACCAACCAGATACTTCATTCCTGGTGAGTAGAGGGAGGAAATTTAGAAAAGAGTGGTATGTAACCTACCATTGGCTTGAATACAGTCCAGCATTAGATGGAGCATTTTGTTTTACTTGTCACGGATTTGGTGGCAGAACTGGGTGCACTTTCTGCTTACAAAGATTCCCAAAAGACCGGTAGCGTTGCTTCTAAAATAAATTCGGAACATTGCAGGCAAGTTGAGGAAAACAGGCAATACTTAAAAGCTGTGTGTCAAAGTTTAATTTTGTGTGGACGAGCCGGTATTGCACTGTGTGGCCATGATGAGAGTGCAGGGTCTTCTAATCGTGGGAACTTATTAGAGTTAATGGAACTGAGAGCAACTGACAACCCTATTATTGATGGCTTTTTTAAAAAGCGGGAGAAATCCTTCAGTTACTTTCAGGGCAAACATCAGAATGAGCTGATTTCAATAATGAAAGACCAAATAATAAGTGAAATCGCACAACATGTACAGAATGCAGGCATGTTCGCTTTAAGTAGAAGTAGAGATGAACAGGTTGCATTTGTCCTCAGATACGTTGGCAGTGAGTTTGAAGTGCAGGAATCCTTTGTCAGCTTCTACCGAACTACAAAAACAGACGGCGAATCATTGATGCTGCTCCTGAAAAGCACGCTGTCAGTTCTTGATCTTGATATAGGCAAGCTAAGATCCCAGTGTTACGATGGTGCAGCAAATATGACGTGGGCTTATAGTTGAATTGCCTCTCATATTTTAAAAGATAACCCGTTAGCAATGTACGTGCACTGTTACGCGCATATTCTCAATCTCTGCATTGTGGGAGTATGTAGCAGCGTCCCAGCAATTCGGCATATGATGAGCAATGTGTCTTCGCTACACACCTTTATTGAGGGGTCAGCTAAACGCCATGCCATCTTTGAAGCTTTACAGAAAGGTGAATTTTATGGGCAGGCTACAACTTTTAAATCCCTCAGTGATACAAGATGGAGCTGCCGTTCTGAAGTGCTGAAAAGCCTTCTCGATAATCTTGATCAAGTTGTTGCTGCTTTGGCCGAAATTTCTGAAAATGATGCGCGACTGGGAGGTCAAGCGAATGGTATAATGGCATCAATTATCAACTTTCACTTTCTTCTCATGCCTCCTGATGCGGAGAGTTCTAACACAGTGCAATGCACTTTCGAAAGCTTTGCAGTCATCCAACCTCAACTATGCCTCTGTTAAGGATATGGCTTGTGTTACGATGGAAACAATTGTGTCCATGAGAACTGAAGATTTCTTCTTGCAGTTGTGGAACTACGTAAGTGACATATGCACTAAGAATAGCTATCAAGGCCCGCAGTTGCCAAGGGAAAGATATATCTGTGCAAAGTCTGGTGGACATCCTGAAACCGAACAAGTTCATGATTTTTACTGAAGAGAAGTTCTGTTTGCAGTACTGGATAACACTGCTGATGAAATTAAAGAAAGGTTTAAGGAAAACGACATGGAGGTCCTGACTGCGCTTAACAGCATCCTGACAACACTTGCTAAAAGCATTAAGGAGTCTCATTTGGATTTGATTTGCAAAAACTACAGCATTTGTAAGGAGGTATTGACAGCAGAGTTGTATTCAATGAAATGCTCGAAAAGAAAGAAAGTTCCATGAATAACTTTGAACACTGACTGGCATTTTTTAAAGAACAAAGCCTTCGAAGCAGCTTGGGTAACATGGATAACCAATTTTGCCTCTTCCTCACAATACCTATGAGTAGTGCAGCATGTGAACGAAACTTTTCCTGTCTTCGTCGACTAAAAAACTACATGCGAAACACAATCGGACAGGAAAGACTTTCTGGATTAGCCATGTTAAATATAGAATGGGACATTCCAAATGATTTGGACCGAGTGATCGATAACTTTAATTTTCTTGTTAATGTGAGCAGACATCGTCTTCCTCTTCATTAAGGTAAGAAAAAAAATATATATATTTTCAATAATTATAATATATTTAAATAATGAATGTGTTTAGGGTTTCATAATTGGCCTGAGTATGGCTTCACAAACGGCACACTGTAACATTGTATCCCACAATTATATCTTCTTTGATGTAAACTACTGTAAAGACGGTATAGTACTGTTTTCATTTTTATTTTATTTGGGCAGTAAAAGTGTCGCATAACTGTGATGACGCAGTGTCTAAAAATGCTAGTAAATCTGCATGATATAGTATAGTACACACGAGAGATAGTTACAATAATTAAGTCATTTTTTTTTTTGCCCCCCCCACTTTTTGGTCCCAAATCCCTCCCATGCCCCTAGGTTTAGATAATGTTTTCAATGGAACCCAATTTAAAATAAGTGTTATTTGTGGACCCTTTTAAGGCTGGCGCAGCTGTTCTGCCACTTCATAAAT
Organism: Acipenser ruthenus; assembly: GCF_902713425.1. Taxonomy (NCBI): domain Eukaryota; kingdom Metazoa; phylum Chordata; class Actinopteri; order Acipenseriformes; family Acipenseridae; genus Acipenser; species Acipenser ruthenus. The sequence continues at coordinate 67,556,516 of NC_081192.1, forward strand.
CTAATTTTAATACCACAGAATTGATTTACAAATGAGCACCACCTACAATTTGCTCATGCATATAATTAAGGTTTGACACGCCTTAAAATGCATGGCTAATGAGAAAAGGAGCTCACAGGGCCTTAACTTGCCAAAAGTCATGATACATACAAGGCAATTTTAAGGCCGGTGCAAACGCTTGATACATGTCCCCCAATATTTTTTAATATTTTTTTTTTGCTTGCTTTGCATTCAGAACAAAAATGCAATGTGCAAAAGAAAATGATAACCATACATGCTATAATTATGTATAGCAATTAGTAACATTATAGAATGAACGATATAGTTGTGAAAGTTAATTACAGATAAAAGTTCATTTTCGGTTTCCTCTATCAAAGGTATATGGAATGCGTGGGGGGGGGGGGGGGGGGGATTTTAGACTAGGAGGTAAAGGTTTTAAACAAAAAAGTTTTTTATGATGCATTTGCTACTTCAACTTTAATTAAAGATTTAGATGGAAGTTGTAAAAATCACTCGGTGGCAACAAACCTCAATTTATTTACTCTTTCATTAAAAAAAACAATATAGAGATAATGGATGCTAGATTACATTATTCTTTTATATTTCCTTCAGAGATTTCTTGATGGTACTTTCTATAGTAATTAGTGGTGCAAGTTTTACAAAGCACACTTAACATGGTTAAACACTTATCTGGCACCCTTGCTTTGCATTTGAGCTCTAATCCTGGGCTTTTCCTATTTCATCGTTCCATGTGGAGTTACAAAATCACCATAAAGGTGTATCAGGTCACAAGTGATCCGGGTTATGCTTGTGGGTACAAGTTAACAGTTACTTTTATTGCCTTATTTGTTGTTTTTAGACTTCCTAAACACACTGTCTACTTATTTTACCACCAGTAAAAGTGCTTTATAAACTCTTTCATCTGTTTAATGCTGCTAGGAAATTAGGAGGCTTTAGAATCAACTGGAATAAAAAAAAAACTACAGTGCTTTTAAAACTGAAAGATAATAATAACACATTTGTAGATGGCATGAAAATGTACATACAAACTTTAAAGTATTTCTGCTACAAAATAATATTTGATGTAAAAAAAATGACCTCCATTAATACCGTATTGTCTACCCTGCATCAACTTGTTCACTTTCACGCAATTCCACCTAATCCTCACACAATAATTGTGCCATGCATTACTTTTTTTTTGGGTGGACCAGTTTCATCCATTACCAACCAGTTCAATCAATGGGAGCCATTCTCACACGGGAATGGATGCTTTCTAAGTCACAGCTAGCCCTGATAGAAAAATAAATTAGCAACAGAAGAGAGAAGTGCGCTAGTTGTTGCTATGCGCCAATCACAGTGCCATCCCTCTTGGTGATAGGCTACGATACAGGGATGATAGGTTCATTGTCCCACTGCTGTTTGCCTATAACCTGATGAATCCTTCACAATTTTACTATCCAGGTCCTGTAGCACTGTGAGACTGCAATGTTGGCCATCAAGATAACTTGTTTGTGCTCTGTGCTCCCTGTTGGGGCTCCAATGTATTACCTGGATCTAATTATCTCATCTACGTTCTGACAGAGTGGGGCCTTCTGCAGAGCACTCTCCATCACCGAAACCTCACCCAGGCCTCCAATGTTTTAAATTGTTTAAAAACACCAGGGAAAATACAGTGCACAAGGCTATATTCTGGTCCTGTCTAAAAGTCTTGATATATCCTCGGACCTGCTGTTCACTGGGTGAACAAGTTGGAGCAAATCAAGTATTGACCTAAAGCATTTATAAGCTGTAGAACATTATATTCTCATCAGAGCCACTGGCGCAGTAAACTATGGCTTCTTTGTCATAAAACAAGGCTTTGGTTATGCACCATGCTGTAAGAAATGTACCTAAACAATAATACATCATTTGTGGCGCTTGTCGCTTTCTTTATTGAAAGGGAAAACAAAGATTTGAGTCTGCAAAATCATTACTTTTTTAGCAATTTTTCAAAACCAACAGCAACAACAAAAAAAGCTTCATTTTGGGTGCTGGGTACAGGGAAGGGACATGGCACTGCAATAGAAATGATGTATGGCAGATTGACACATTTAATTTCCTTTAAGCAAAAGTGAGACCCAAGCCATTTTTTCCCCTTTGTTTTTGAAAGTTACTTTGTTGTGACTAGGCTGTTTTATTTGTTACAAAGAAAATACGTCTGTGCCCCCTTAATATAAACTTTCTTGATTTACATGAAAAATGAATTAGTAGAAGGAGCTATTATAGAATGTTTACTTCTCATGATTCCCTGTACTGTTCTGTAGTTTGTGAATAAAAATATATTCAAAGAAGTGAATGTGTATAAATTATCATCTACATATCTAACTTTCTATCTGAGGAGAACTCAAATATAGCAATATTGATTTAAAAGGATTTGTTTTCCTACTATATTTAATGATATGCAGAAAACATAATTTAAAACTAGCAAATTCCTTGGGCAGAAAACACCTCCATACTGATTTGTATCCAATTGGCTTCAGATAAAAATCATGAGTTTGCATTCATAATGCATTATTTTTTATAAAAAAATATTGACATTGACTTTCATTAAACAGTATAGTGTGTTTTTTTTTCTGGGTGCTAATACAGTGTTGGAGTCGAGTCCATCGTATCCGAGTCAAGACCAAGACCAGGACTGTCCGAGTCCGTGTCCAAGACCGAGCCTGAGTCAAGTCCTCAAGTCCAGCAAAAATGTAACTGCTAGATATTTGGGTAGTAATAATAATAATACTACTAATAATAATCAGTAGTGGCTGGTGAACTTTGAGAGGGGTGGGTCGTCGGAGAACCAACTCTTATTTTATCCTCCAACCATAACCCCCCATATACATATGTGGTGTACTGATATGTGAAAGTACTGATTAGAGGAGAAACCTCAAAATGGAGCGAGGTAACCAGTGGTGTACCACAGGGATCAGTATTAGGTCCTCTTCTATTCCTAATCTACATTAATGATTTAGATTCTTGTATAGTAAGCAAACTTGTTAAATTTGCAGACGACACAAAAATAGGAGTAGTGGCAAACACTGTTGCAGCAGCAAAGGTCATTCAAAATGATCTAGACAGCATTCAGAACTGGCCAGACACATGGCAAATGACATTTAATAGAGAAAAGTGTAAGGTACTGCACACAGGCAATAAAAATGTGCATTATAAATATCATATGGGAGATACTGAAATTGAAAAAGGAATCTATGAAAAAGACCTAGGAGTTTATGTTGACTCGGAAATGTCTTCATCTAGACAATGTGGGGAAGCTATAAAAAAGGCCAACAAGATGCTCGGATATATTGTGAAAAGTGTTGAATTTAAATCAAGGGAAGTAATGTTAAAACATTACAATGCATTAGTAAGACCTCATCTAGAATATTGTGTTCAGTTCTGGTCACCTCGTTACAAAAAGGATATTGCTGCTCTAGAAAGAGTGCAAAGAAGAGCAACCAGTTTAAAAGGCATGTTGTATGCAGACAAAGAAGACTACATGGCGAAGACTGCATACAGTATATATATGTAGTCTTCTTTGTTCAAGATTGAACAGATTCAATTATTTTAGCCTGTCTGAACACTGTCAGAACTGAAAACAATATTCTAGATGAGGTCTTACTAATGCATTGTAAAGTTTTAACATTACTTCCCTTGTCTCAAGTGACTGTTGCATGACCTTGGTTACCGGTTTGTAAATAACTTCTTTCATTTCCTTGAGTACTATTGGGAGGATCTCATCCGGCCCAGGGGATTTGTTTATTTTAAGAGCTCCTAGTCCCTTTAACACTTCTGCCTCTGTTATGCTAAAGTTATTTAAAACTGGATAGGAACAGGTCGACATGTGGGGCATGTTGTCCGTATCCTCCTTTGTAAAAACCTGTGAAAAGTAATCATTTAATATATTTCCTATATTTTTTTCTTCATCTATGATTTTGCCATTTGTATCTCTTAGACATTTAACCTCCTCTTTGAATGTTCTCTTGCTGTTATAATATTGGAAAAACATTTTGGAATTGGTTTTAGCCCCCTTAGCAACGTTCATTTCTATCTCTCTCTTGGCCTTTCTAACTTCCTTTTTGACTTGTGTTTGCAGTTCCAAGTACTCTTTCGGTGTACTTTGTTTTTGGTCCCTTTTTAATGCACTATAAAGTGCCTTTTTTCACTGAATATTTTTTTTATCTATTAAACCATTTTGGCCATTTTGTTTTAGATTTAGATTTTTTGTCTACTTTTGGGATGTAATTGATTTGCGCCTAGTACTACATTTAAAAAAAAAAAAAAAAGCCATCCTTTTTCTGTGGATGTTTTCTCTATTTTACTCCAATCTACGTCTTAGTCTCTGTTTCATACCTTCATAGTTTGCTTTTCTAAAATTGTAAACCTTTGCTTTAGTCATGACTTTGGGTTTTAAAAAATGAGAGACCATGTTGTGGTCTGAGTTTGCCAATGGCTCTCTGACCTCTGTTTTAGTTATTCTGTCTTCATTATTTGTAAAGACTAAATCAAGGCATGCCTCCCCTCTAGTCAGTGCCTTGACAAATTGCGTTAGGAAGCAGTCATTTGTCATTTCCACCATTTCAATTTCGTCCGTCGTGCTCCCCACCGGGTTTTCCCATTTTATATGGGGGAAGTTGAAATCCCCCATTAATATGGCTTCTCCTGTGCTACACGCATTTCTAATGTCATTGTATAACAGATTATTTTGCTCGCCGTCTGAATTTGGCGGTCTATAGCATGATCCTATTATTATGCTCTTTGAATTTTTATACATATATATATAAAAGTTAACTTGCTGTGTTGAAGTGAGGATGTCCACATTAGGATTCCGGCAATGTAGAACTCTGCATGCAGTTTAAATCCGAGAATTGTGAGAAGTAACAGATTTCATTTTACGCCCATTACCGCCTGCATATCTATCACACTACAATTCATGTTTTTTTTCTGCCCACCCAGTTGTAGAACTATAGCGTACTGTAATAATTCATCTCAGTATACAAGAAGTTACTAAATTTTCACCTAAGATTAAACATTCATCATGCTACTGTGATTAAGGTTTGATAATTATGTAGCTATAATAATCATACTAATAATTAGGCAGTTGTAGTACTAAAAAAAAACTTGTATGTTTATTAGTAGGAGCATAACTGTACAACAGTTATATTTCCAATAACTTTTTCGGTTCATCCCTGAATAAAACCGTAACGCCATGTTGCTGGTTTGTTTGGGTTTGTACCATTGCGTCATTTGCTTAGCAATACCATTGCTAAGCAAATGACGCATTGACGCAAATTACACATGTTACGTAGTGCACAAAATTGATGATTGGTCAGTTGCAATGTCTTTGCACACTGTCTGCCTTCTGAAAGCTGTTATCTTTATGTAGAAAGAGAGTAGTGAATGATTGACATTATTTAAAATATGTTGCCAAATCTCACGTTTATCAGTTTAAAAAAATTTAAAAAACACATTTTCTTCAGGTCTTCAGGGGTGTTTTTTCGGTTATTATTGGTTAAAACATCAAGCCCTAAATATACAGTACTGTATGTGGTAGAACCTTTTTGAAACATCTTATTGGCACAAGTATTCTAAAGTTGTGCATGCCATTGGTATCTCAAGATACTGTTACAATTTGATTTAAATAGATTAAAAAAAAAGTATCTCTGTTAAGGTATGATTTTTACATTTACTTACACATTGGGGGATTTTTGTCAAATGAAAATTTGTATCTAACGCTTAATAACATACTGTTGGCTTGGCTTGGCAGATTGATTATTAAGAAATGTACAAACCATAAGTCACAGGAGGAACCCATTAAAAATCAAAGCTATATTTAATTCTTGCTCCTCCAACACTGTCCTCCACACAGCAGCACAAGGAAGAACAGCTACCTCCAAAAGGACACAGGTGACCGAACTTATAACAAGATGCATCAAAGTCTACCACACTATGACAAATTCGGGTGAGGCTCACCAAGAAGAGACATATTGATTTTAAATGATTAATAAGGAGAACATAATTGTATTGCATTAAGATGGATGGGATTTCATTTAGTGTGTCTTCTCTTTTTCACTTCAGTGGGAGAAGGCAATCAAATCATCAACTGTGGCACCTTGTGTTAGCCTGCCATGGCAACAAGGTCATTGATTGAGTGGGAAGTTTCAGGGAGCCCAGGCCAGTCCCTGGTGAATGCTCTACCTCAGACCGCAGAACTGGAGAAGAAAGCAATAGTCAACAGTATTTAATTTGCCACATTGCTCAAAGTAGCCATATCTTACTTTTTAAAAAAATATATAAACAGAGATGGAAATGTTGTGGGTGGGGGGGGGCTGCAGGGCTGCAGACCCCTTACATACAGTTTATTAACAACAGTTTTCAGTCTCTTGGAAACACTATTTGTTTCTATTACAATGACCTACTGAGGCTATTTAATGATCTAATCCCACTACCCTAAAACTTAATTAAGGGGTCAATAAATCACACCCAGGGGAAAACCACCAGCAGGATTAATATACAAGGTGGCAATCTTACGATCTGCCACGGTTTTGATAATTAAAATATACTGCACCTTTTATTGTACAGTTTGTTTTATTGTTCACGATTTTAGATTTTTCAGATAGCCAGAGGTGAACTGAAATTTTGTTTTAAACTGGTCTATGGCACACTTATGATCTCTCCCTGTGTTGTACTGTGATAAGGTACCTGGCACAAGTCTGGATTTGAGCATGCAAGCACACTTTTATTGTCACACTTTTTCATATTAAAACTATGAAGAAAACACTGCCATACAGCAGGCAATCTAAACAAATGTGTGTCGCTGTTGTCAGAACCAAGATATGCACCAACTGCTTTTTCCAAACACTGTCCTTGGCCTTTTATCCAAGGTTGCTCAGCTAACCAGGTCATTAATTGGCTAATTGCCAATTGGGTGAGAGCCAAATGACTCTCACCTTTCATACACATTCTTAGGATTGTATTAATGCCTTGTTAAGGCACAGTCTTGAATAGTGCCCTGGACAGATTCCGCCTGAATGAGATAGGGAAGCTGATTTTTCTTAATTCGGTAGGGTATTAACCCCGTACCTGACATTTAAAACATACATTTTTTAAAACCGTATTCCTTCGAATTTAAGATGTACTTTTTAAACCATGTTTTCCTTCTCAAAAATTGCCTGTGTCTATAGTGCTGCGTGTATTAAAATTGCCAACAAAAGACGTGTCTGCCCGAGTCATGTCTGACTGCCGAGAAAAGATGAACAAAAACGTCACTCTCCTAATACACAAACAGCAACATGGCTGACTGCTGAGAAAAGATGAACAAAAACGTCACTGCCCGATCTCGAATCATCCATGACATACAGCAGCCATTTTCAAAGAAGCGTCAGTAGCTTCCTGAGGAATTCGAAGGAATACAGTACACTGGTTTATTTTAAGGCAGGGATGAGCAAAGCTGGTTCTCAGGGGATATTCTGCACCCAGTTATTTGGCTTCTTCAGCCAAAGTGGTTCTAACTTCATTGGCAAAGAAGCAGAGAGAGTGAGGCCTGCCCTCCTTCCAATTTGCAAGAAAGTGTGGGACAATGTGCTTATAAATTGATCAATCTGGTGCATTCTTGGAACCATGTCATATTGATTATCCTCATGTAATACATTCATTTTGTGAAGCTTGTTATTACAAAGATAATTAAGTATTCCTATTAAACTCAGTTCCTGGAGGGTTGCAGTGTCTTTTGGCTTTCGTTCTACCCAAGCTCTCAATTACTTAATTGGGCTAATTATTTGATTAATTGGACAAATTTAACACCTCCCCATACCTCAAAATGTTTTACAGGTACTGTACTTTAAATCAAGTGCATTTTAAAATTGTCAACTGGAAAAGACCTTGAAAAAATATTAAACATGTCCAATTGAACAAATAATTAAATAAATTAAGTTAATTGAGAGCTTAAGTTGGAATGAAAACCAGAAGTCCCTGCGGCCCTCGAAAACTGGTGATTGACACCACTGCACTAATATCATAATATATATTAACAATTAACAATAGCATTATTCTACTGTATGTGTAGCAGGCTACATTGATACTTCTAGGATATAATTACATTGAATTAAAAAATAACTTTATAAAAAATTAAATTAGGCACTCACAGTGATTTTAACCAGAAACATGGCATCATAAACTATTGCTGGTTGTCCTTGTTCCTTATAATGAATCAAGCATTTATACTATACATATCACATGTTAAGGTTTATAAAATACATGATTTGATAAAATATATTCAGGTTTTAACCACTATTCTTGCTAAACTAGTTAAGTGGATTCCAAACTGAATCTGAAGTCCAACCCATTCCTTATTTAGGATTCCATTTGCTGTATAGTGTGTACTAATTCTATAAATGGCCCCAAAGATGTCCATTAAATATATAAATGGCCAATTAATTGGTTGCAAATGCCTAACTAGAGTTTAAACACCCTTAAACTGTAGCATTTCTCAATGGAACACAGAAGAAATCTATAGAACATAGTAAAGATATCAAGAGAGTATTCTATTTTAATGATTTAAAGGATGGTGCTACTTAGATCCACCATCATTTTCATTAATCATTCCATGTTTTTAGTAAACTGATGTATCACAAAAATGAATGTACTGAAGCCATTCATGAGAAAGTTGGTATTTAATAGATTGCGTAAAAAATCATTTTTTTCAATCTATGTACCTCATGATTACTTTCATGAAACATTTAATTTTCACAGCCTATTTCCATCAACAGGTATCTACCCCTCCCCCCACCCATTTTATACAAATTGATTTAGAGCTAGGAATAAGAAAAATTCAAAGAATATAATACTGTACAAATTCTTGCTGTTTCCTCGGGCATGCACAGCAGTTGCTTAATGATACATGTATCATTATATCCCGGTGTAGTTGGAGGGCACAAACAGACTTGATTACACTATAGACAATTGTTCCACAATAACACCAAGCCATTTTTCATTAGCCTTGTGTCCTCAGAGCAAAACCAAGGATATTTTTAATCTGCTACCCCTAGCAGGCTGCAGTACATTGAAACAATTTTAATAATTCATCATGTGAATAATCTCAAGTAGAATGCAAATGTTAAGAACAAGATAAATGTCAAAAAGTACTCATATCTTTTTTCCTCCAATGCAAGTTAAAAGGGCAACATAAGATAATGCAATTATAATATAATAATAAACTGTTGTCCAATTAATTGAACAAATACTTTTTTAAATAATCTGTATTAGCAATAAAACATTAAAAAAAAAAAAAAAAATTACTACGCTAACATTCTTTTGGGTTCACTTTTTTCAAAGGAAACAGTTTTTTTCCCCACAGCATTACATTCCTGTTTGAAAGATGTACTCTCTTCAACAGTTGGCTGCAATGGCATCCTTATATCATTTAAATGCACCTTTTGTTACCTTGTTTGATTTGCTTTGAATATCGATATACTTCTTACCGATTAAAACACTTTAGAATAAATGACTCTCAATGATTTGGGAAAAATAATGTATATAAAAAATGTATTTGTTTAATAGAAATCTGTATATTTTTCACAGCAGAAATGAAAGAAAACAACAGTGGTCTTAAGGGAATGTCATCTCTCCTGGTGTGCAAATGCTTTTTTCTTCCATCTTTTCATGGATTGACCAGCACTAATCAACTCAAAAATTTGGCTCGAGAACTACCATTTTTAGGCCTTCCTCACAAGTTCCCAAATCAAACAAGAGGCTTGCATTTTTCCATCAACCACAACCACAAATAAAGATACATATGTTATGTTCATGCCATCAATCTGAATTCGGTCTGGAGCATACCTTAATGGCATCAGTACATTCAAGACAAAAATATATCTTGCATTTGGCCAAAACCACGTGCCAGGCAGTGGCTTAGACACTGCGTTACAGGGAGAAAAAAAGTGCTGAATAGATTTTTTTTTTTGGTGGCCTCAATATGCTTCAATCAGTACCACTTTCAATTAGTATACACATGAACCGCCACTCACAACTGACCAAGGACATGCTTGCTGTCTGCCAAAGCGCGTGTTTCAAATTTGTGTTTGTGATTGGGCTATTCACTGTCATTTGTGAGAGGTTCAACCTTGAACTCTTCTGATTGGACAATGCACACAGCTTTTACACTTTACAGTCCAAACAGACACGCAACGTGACGTAACACTGAGTGACAGACGTGAAGTATGGCCTGACAGTGTTAGGGGAAAGGAAAAAATATTCAAAAATTAGTTATTTGTTTTGGTAATTTGTCTAAATGGCAGAAAACTGTTGATGAACCAACCGTCTGAAGACAACAACCTAGCAGCTACCACCGGTAGTCCTGCGCCAGTCAAACAGTAATTAAATTAGTCAAAATTTGTGAGATTAAATAAATGGTTTGCTTTGCTTTCAACACAAAATGTTAGTTAACAAAAACGAACAACAATAATTACGAATGAAATTATATATAGTTATTTTTATTTATTATCATAATGTGAAATTGAAATCTGATGCGCATGTTAAAAGTTCAAGTCCTTTGCTTTGTATTTCCTTTTTTGTTTTTAATCTGGTGTCCTGAACTGAATCTTTTTTTTTTTTTTTTTTTTAACTATTTTGCACAACAGTGCATTTGGTTAAAAAAAAGATTGTTCTTTATTTTCAAAAATAAAACATCAATGCACAAATAAGAAATTAGGCTGCCAATTGCACAACTATGAGTACTCACCTTAAAAAAGTTACCATTTCCATCCCCTCCCAAAAAGAATCCTGGCTACGCCACTGCTACCAGGGTTTATTATTTAAAAATATATATATTTATGTTTTTCGTAAGTCGGTAGAGAATATGTAAGTGCGCAGTTCATTTCAAACTTTCAAACCTTAATACATAACCAAAGAGTGTCTAAACGTTGGTTTATGCTTCTCTCACAGACAAAAGCCATACATCAGCTGCAGACACTTCTACGGGTGCGCCAGAAGGACTGAAGCACCCCCGAGTTTGCAGACTTTTTGACGCAGGAAAGTGGTTGTAGCTGTCGGTCATAGTTTCAGCCAGTCTGCGTTACTGCCGGTGTTGACTTGTGACTAGGGTTGCCAACAGGCTCCACAATCCAGAGACACTTTGAGAAGGGATTGTGTAAATTGGCTCATATATATTTTCATGAGCAGCAAACAAGTAAAACGGATCAGCTATTCTCCATACTGCTGAGCAACATTACTGATTTGATGGGGAAAGTAAGTGCATACAAAAAATAAATAGCGACGTTAACTTATTAGTGACTCAAATATATAAAAAGAATAACAATAATACAAATAAAAATACATTGTATTTATTATTATTATTATTATACAAGTGGTTGCTGCGCATGGTAGCCTATGTAAGCACCAACATTCATTTTAGCAAAGGTTCATTTACACTTTAATTTCATTCAGTTTAGAGGCAAGTGTAAAATCCTGTTCTGTTGTTCATGTTTATTGGGTTCCTCAAAAACTTGCTCTATTGCGCTTCACTGGCTTGCGACCATGCAACAAATGTTGGATTTTTTCAACATCATCCGATCCTGTGTGTTTTGCGGTCGCAGACACACAAAAAAAGGCAAAAAGGCAATGAATTGTAAATGTAGAAAAGGCAATGAATTGTAAATGTAGTCACTGGGGGGGTCACTACACAATCCTGTCAAAAGCATTATACAGCATATGAGAAAAAAGGGTAAATTAATGAATGTATCAATAAAATGACAGCTGAAGAAGTGAACATTGCAGTTGAAGACTGGAAGTCAGAAGGAATTGGCTCCGTAAACCCAGGTAGGTTGGAAGATGAAGCTCCTCTAAAGCTGCAGGACATGGTTGATTTGAAGGTAGGGCTCGCCGTTGTTTTTAAATATGGTTCCTGACACTGGTGCTTTAATAAATTTGTGGTCAGGACCAGCTTCAGGGCTTCAGTTTCTGGGGACTAAGTAGCACACCTGTCATTAGAGACTATTAGAAATGAAACAGACGTTTTGTAATTAGGTGCTTCAGTCCTTGACTATCGTTACCTGCTGGTTTTGCCTCAGTGATGGTTTTGTTATTAATAGTTTTTCAATTGCCAGTGCCGGTTCTTAATGTCTGATTTATTACATTTTAATACCCCTGTCAGAAGGTATAGCTTTGAAAGGGAAGTGCTAATAGCCACCATTACCAACATTTCCAGTGGGAATGCTTTGCTTGAAAAGGGGTTTTTAATGTGGGGTTTGCCCCTTCGTTGTGTTTAACAATTATAAATGTGACTGCACAGGCTTCTTTTGTGGAAACCCTGTAGGTTTATTTACGAAAAGCATATTATCATACTTTCTTTACAGAAGTAAAGGCATGGAAGATATTTTACCGATGCTTTAAGAGGCCAGAAAAGCAAAGCTGTTTTTCATGTTCATTAAAACTAGGCTTGACAATACATTATTAAAAGTGTATGGTTATCTCACCACAAGACTCCTGTGGTTATCCAAGTTCATAGATTTTGTTTGAATCAGGTAAGTCAAGAACTAGCTAAAAAGAAAACTTAAAGCTGTTCTGTTGTTTTAATATACTGTATCCTTGTGTTATTAAGTTTTAGGTAAGTTATTTCATTGTCATATTATGGAGGTTATGTTACAGCACTTTGTTTTATGATGGGGGAAATAAAGAAATACAAGACAATAGAAGCAATAAAAAAGTTATTAAATTGAATTCAGAATTCTAAGAAGCTGTTTAGCACTATTTGATCAAAATGTGTGTTATTGTTTATGAACATGAAGGTGTTCTTCCCTGCACTACAGAGATTTAAGTGATAATTCAGATATCAGATATATACTGTATGACTTTTAATGAATATATTATTTTGAGGGCCAAAGCTATTTTTCATTTGATTTCACAGATATTCCTGAAAAGTGTTGCAAATTAAAATAGCGTGACGTGTAGGTGTTATCTCCACTCATCGTAGTGCCAGAATCACATTTCACATAATTTTGCTAAGTTTCATTGTTTTGTCTCTTTTTTCGTAACAGCAGCTCAACATTGCTAACTGACTTTACAATTACCCTGTATGTGTATGTATGAATACACTATATGGATTAAAATATTATGTTCCAGCAAGATAATACAAATTATTTTAACACACCTGATCCTATTTTAAAAAACCTTCCATATTCACTGATAATTACCATACTATGAGTACAAGTTCAGTACTAAAATCTTACACAAATGCTATAAATACAAAGAAAATAGCAGCTACCTTACCAACAGTAACTAAATTGACTGGAACAGTTGTCATTTAACAGACTATTAATTGACTAATGTGCATTACTTCCATGCATAATATAGGTAGGATCTTGGGACTTAACAGAAGGGATTTGCTAAATTAACATGCACTTACAAAAAGTAATGGAAAATATATGTTTCCATTATGATAGGCTTTTTTCATTATGATAGGCTGAAGAATCGTCTTTTGGATGGATGCAACAGCATTTAACCAATGGCTATTCTGGGCCGCTCTTTTGTACCGATATTTTTTTCACTATCCGGATTTCGGAATCCGCACATTCTACTCAATCCTAACTAGAGTGGCGCAGATAATTACGTGTTGAAAAGTGTTGTTTTTTTAATTCTATTTGAAATCATTCTCAGTGGTTCATATTTGATTATTCACAATTTTGATCACAGCACAAGGTAGTAAAACTAAAACAAAGGTTCTTGTTGCCTGATTATGGGGCACTAAAGTGGGTCCAATTGACTTGAGGCAAGTCACTCTACCGTTCTCCAGGAGTTTTTAGGAATTTTCTGAGCTGTATACCGTAATTTCTTAATACCCCCTTCCCTCTCTTAGAGACTGTATTAACAAACACCTTTCAAATATTAGTTTTGATTGACAGTGAGGCTAGTAATGTATAGGATAGGCTGTACTGCTTAGAATTTTTTATATTATAAAATGTATTTAAAAACATATATGTGTTCCTGTGAAGTACATTTTTGATAATCATATTTTTCAAGTGCAAGCATTCTGCTATACATATGCTTTGTTTGTCACTACAAATCTTAATGGAGTTGTTTTCTCTGTTTTCATATATAAATCCAACATTGGCTACATCTGTTCTCTTTGACGTAAAACCATTCAACAAGACGATTTTTTAAAAATTAAAATTGGATAAAGGTGTCTGCCAAATAAATAAATACTACGACTACTGATAATAATAATAATATAGATAAAATGTTTATCCATTTATTTTCCTAAAAAATAAAATACTGTAATAGTTAATTTTAGGCCCTTTCATACCTAGTTTGTTTGTAGACGTTAATTCAGACAAGAGTTCAGTTGACACCCAAGTTCGGTTAGTTTTGGCAGGTGTGAAAATGGTGACCACCCATCCCTAATTGGACGGGACAGTCTCTAAAGGTAAAGATCAAGTCCAGGTCCCGGACTAAATGCCTCAGGGACGGAATTTGTCCCAGATTCCTAGACACAGTGCACAGTCAAACCATAGCATATCTGTTTGGAGCAAAGCCCAGCCCCTGCCACATCATTTTGCAATGCCTTACACAGCCCCATAATGATTGACACATTGGATAGCCAACCTAAAACATATAACTATATAACCCCACTATAATGTGACTTTTTACACTCACGTTACATGTTTCCCAACAGCCTGACACTGATCTGCTTTGGCGACAGCAAACAAAATACAATTCATAGACTATTTTAATTTCAGTGTTTTCATTGTTTATGCAAAATGACTAACTCTAAAAGTCACTGATAGTGATACGTTGGGAAAGGAAAAGAAAAAGAACTCCACAAAAGAAAAAAGTAAGCGTCTGTGCAAATTCAGAGAGGAATGAGTTCTAACGGTCATACCCGTGGATTAGGAAAAGTACAAATGATTGTTGAGGTGAAAACATTGTTAAGAAGCATTCAAAGTTGATAAGTTGATATTTCATTTTGAAATACTGTTATAAAATATGTAAATATACAATACACCCCCCCCCCCCCCCCCATAAAAAATGACAGGTGTTGCGTTTTTTGCATTTTGAAAGGTGTGAAACGTCAAAAATATTTATTTTGCATCAGAAAATTGATTTTCACATAAGCGTTTTATTTTATGAATGACAAATGTAATGACATTTTCTACTATTATTTTGAGCTGCAAACACATTACTTTGTATTTATTGTTAAATAGGTGCATAACTTATGACTTGTATAGTACCCTGTCATATACAATACACCATAGAAAGAAAATACCTGTATATTTTTCTAATCTTCAGAAACAGAAAACAGCATCACCTTCCATGTTTATGAAACTACAACACTGTATTTAGCATACTGTGAAGAGGATAGCCGGGTATCTAAGGCGGTCAGGAGTTATGAAGAAGACTCGGAGTTCAAGAACTGTTTATTTCAAATTAGTTCCGAGCATCACATATTATATTGGATGCATAGCTAGGCAGATTGTTGTGTACTAATACAAAGATGCATGAAACCACAGCATGAAAATCTGAAGTTATTGAATCATTGGATAAAAAAAAACAAAAAAACAAGACGTTATGAATTAAGTAATTTTTCACACCCTTTGGACATTTTGATATATGGAAGTAAAATAGAAAAATGCAAATGAGTTCCTACCTATTTAAGCGTTTGACATATATATCAGGCTTTTTGTTGACGGAGTGCCATGGTTACACAGCATAAAAGAGAAACATAGCCCAAACTTGAACATAGCCAATGGCAGCTACCCAACAACCACTAGGGGACTCGAACATAGCCAATGGAGGCTGCAAAGAGGTTGACGCAGACAACTTTCTTTGATTTGTCAGTTGCTGACTTCCCTTGTGCAGTAAAACATGAAAAAATGACTAATTTTAGGGGTTAAACTGCACTGTCTGAGCGTTTACATTTGAAACCATTACTGAGGCCCCCCTTCAGGGGTTAGGTCCCATTCACCTCGGTTCCATTCAACTCCATCCAGGACACAGACCAATAAAACACACATCCATTATTTAATTTAATTTACTTTCTTCATCCACATTCTTAATTCATTTTGCCATGATGCACTCCTTTCCTCTAGACAAAATCAGTCTTTATAACAGCACACAAAACCTAGCAAAATGTCAGACAGCAGCCCCTTTCAAAACATGTTGTGACATCAAAACAGATTAGAGTTTAGAGAGGTGCTGTAAATAGCTATTTGAAAAAAAAGAATGTAATAACCGTGATTATGTTTGTGTGCTGGACTTCCCTTTTACCAAGTACACTAATAGATTTCTGTTTCACAAATCTCAATGATTGAGGTAATTGTACGCTGTTCATAAGGCGCTGGTGGTTCCTGCCTGAAGCCAGGTCATCTATTAGCATTTGATTGTTTGTAGATGGAGTTAATCACGGTGAAGGGAGGGGGACATGGCTGTCAACTGTCACCCATGAGCCTTTCGGAGGTGGGCAGATTGCATTTACCTTGAGCTGCTGGTTCGAGTGCAGTTTCTCCCTCTGGCATGACTTCTGCTTTTAACAATTTTTTTCTTTTTTTTCTAAATTTAGTAGTCGCCAATTGATTTGTACCTTGTTTTTTTCCCAATTTGAAATATCCAATTGTATTATTTTGGTGCATGGTGAGCCGAGGACACCCTGGCCGACCTAAGCCCTCCCCACCCGGGCGACGCTTGGCCAATTGCGCGCCGCCCCTTGGGAGCTCTCGTCCATGGTCGGCAGTGGAATAGCTTGGACTTGAACCAGCGACCTCCAGGCTATAGGGCGCATCTGAGTGTCTTTACCAGATGCGCCACTCAGGAGCCCCCTTAACTATATCATATCATGCCTTTGATCAATTGTAACAAACATGGAATGCATTTAACATTATAGAAAATAAAATACTGATTTGGTTTCACTGATTTTATAAAAGTCCAACATAATCTTTTCTCAGTTTTGTCAGGTAAATAAAGTAACTGGATATTTTATTATTATATATTGGGATTATGTGCATGTATTTAGTATTATACAGTGGTTTTAAAATATACTGTTATCTGATTGGCCAATGAAGGTTAAACCGTTGTTGCATGTAAGCACAAAGTCACCACTTAGAAATTATTTGCCTAATTACATTTTTAATCTTAAATGGATTGTCATATTTTACATTTAAAGTACTAAGCTTTGTTAAATTGAACTGAATCCAGAAAACATTTATTCAATAAATCAAAGGTGCAAAAGTGATATCTGTTGACATAAAAATAACATTTATTTTCTCAGGTTTCATGTGTGAATTAAATAAAAGTAGGACTCATGCATTCAGTAACTATGATACAATCCATCTCCACTATTTTTAACTTAATATGAGGATGTACTGCAATAATTATTATTTAGAATTTTGTTAGAACGATTAGGTTGAGTGTCAGATAACTTGTGCTTTGTGCTTAGTATAAAGTCAATTCCAAGAACATCTTGTGCCTGCTGTAGAGGTTATCAGAAATGGATTTGAGAACCTTCAGAGTTCACCATGACCATGTCATCCTACTGAGGGGTACTCTGTCCTGCTGGTTTGGTACCAACAACAGTGTGAGGGGGTCTGTGGATTCAGCTGTTTTTGAACAATAACAGCTGCCTCCAAATTATATTTCAAAACTGATGTAGCTGCAAGTCTACAAAATTGTTTCTACAAATACTGAATGCCAAAACCCTAATTTGGACATTACCATTGCAGTGATAAAATGAAGGACACATTTCCCACTTAAAAAGCAATAATAATGCGATCAATGTTGGTTTATATATGAAAAATACACATGCTGCACTCATTCAACCCCACTTCAACCAATAATAAAGATAAAAAGGTAGATAGTTGGTGGGTGTAAGATCTATGGATCAAGAAAGTCCTATGCTTTGTGAGATTTCACCTGTGTATTGTGCCTACAGTAATACGGGTATTAGTGTTAGTCTGGGAACGTTTAACACATTTTAAATATAAGTTTGGTAGGCTCATAAACAGCTTCATTTATGGATAAATGGTGGTGCTAAATCAAGATATGCCCCTAACGCACCTCTGGCAATAACAGGCAACCATGACATCAAACTTCAATTTGGTAAATTCCATAGTGATGTTCTATTAGTGAAAATTCTTATGTGAAAAATAAAAAAGAATGTTTAAAATATACAGTATTATAGGACCAGTCTTGAAAGTTTAAAATATACAAGGGTAGTAAAGTTATCGTAAAAACTAGGTTAGTGTCCTGGTACATAAGTGAAATCTGAAGCCACTCGGGTTACTACGACTTCTACAACTAAGTCATTTTTGCAAATTTATGTTTAAATTTACTTTAAAAAAATCAATTCAGTTAAATATCCTTATTAGCACCCTCTGTTTTGACACATGTCAATTTCATATCTACCACAAAAGTTTTTGATAGATAAACTGCGGGGGCCTGCTGGACTCCCCACTCCGGGCATACTAACAATACACTGGGCCAGGACCATGGCAGAGCACAGCCAAAGGTGAGAAGGAGCTAGAGGCCGAAGCGGAGAAGGACAGCACTGCTAGGGTGACGGAGCGAACAGACCACAATGAAGAGTGAATGAATCAAACGCTACAAAGGGGTGAGTTATATGGATATTTATGTTTTGATAGGTTACGATTAGGCTTGCTACTTTTTGATTGTAATTGGTAAAGCTTGTTAAACGTTGAATTCCCCAAAAATATGAGTTCAACTGAAATAAATTTATATAGGATAAACATCGGTAAAACCACTCGCTATTTTTTTTTCTTACCAAAAATAATAATTTAAGAAATCATCTTGTCTGTGAAGTTTTACTTGCTGTCTGTCCCGTCTCCGTTCTGCTCTGAATGGCTAGGGGTCGCTGTCAGTCAAATCAGTGGTTCCTTAATAGGCTAATGTAGTTTCACCGTCAGTCATTTCATCCTGTCCTGATAGATCCCGTTGGCTGAAGCAGCGCTAGAATGCTCTCATTCGTTTAAATGACTGTCAATCATCAGACCGACTGTGCACTTTCATTTGCCAGCTGTAGCCTGTCATTCAAAGCCCCTACTTTGAAATTAGCAGGTTAAGGTGTAGGTAAGCGTTTGCTATTATAGATATATACGGTGACAGTTACTAGTTTGATTTGAAAATGGGGCGCAAGAGGAAAACACTTAATGAGTATTGTGCACAATACCCTGATCAATAGCAGAAGTCTCAGCTGCAGGACGAAGTGGGCCAGTCTGCCTTGCTTCCAGTGAGTCCAGCTATGCTAATGTTTTGTTCTGTCTGTGCATATTATTTTTACTTGTAAATGTATGCTGTAATTCACTTTATATGCTGCGTTTTCTACGGTTTATTTGAGACATTTAAAAAAAAAATTGTGTAGGATCTACATCTACAAGGTATAGCTTCTCTGTAACCATGGTTTTGTTGCATGTTGAATATGATAAAGGGGTTTCTCTAAATGAGACGTTTCTCAATGGCATAAAAAGTCTTTTTTTTTTAAAGCATAAAGGTCGATTTCACCCATGCTCTGCTTGAATTGAAAAATAAAGATAGAAAAAAACCCATAAATTCTTTCAAAAATAATAGACGATTTGGCAAAAAAATTAAAATCTTATAGTAGCAAGCCTAGATATGATTAGATGACATAATGCATAGGGGACGTCCCTCCTCCCGAACTTAAGTTATTTAACTCCATTAATATTATTAAGTAAAGATTAAGGTCCTGTCCACACTATGCCTTTAAACCGTATTAGTTGCCTTTAAACCGTTTTAAAAGTGCTAAATACGGTTTGCGCCCACACTATGCAGCGTTTAATACCGTACTCGAGATCACCTCAGGGGGTAGTCTCGAGTCCGGTTCCAATTACATTGCATTAGGTAGTGCGGTTTATCAGAAGTGTGGATGCTGTAATACTTATTTTTTGTGTACCCTCCAATATCCCAAAATGCTTTGTGGTATGTTTGGCGAAATACTGGCGCCTGAAGGACTTGCTATCAGTGTACACTCCGCAATGGGTGTTCATTTTTATGCTTAAAAAAAAACTGTCAGGACATCTCTGTTAAACTAGTGGGGAAAATAACAAAAACACAACGTTAAATTAGGTGACTGCAAAATTGAAGTGCGAGTTAAAAGTAGGCTCAGGGATGAACACGTAATTTGTCAGCTCTGTTTGAAATAAAATTAAGGGGACCTGAATTAGGCACAGACAAGATATGAAGGTAAAAACAACGATTATTTTGTAATTAACAGCTATTTTCTGAGTTTAATTATGAAAACAGAATCAGCTCACTTTGTTTAAAGGGACGTCACCTGATTTAAAATAAAACCTGAAAACTTCGAGCCCTACATGTTTGTGTTTGTATTTACTTTTTCCAAAATACTTGTTTTATTTCTTTTTAGCAATATGCACCTCTATTAATTTAAAATAAAATACAGTGCACGCTGGGATACTTTCATATTAATTTCCACGGTTCATTGCACTGCTAGGAACTGTAACTGAACTATTCTAATGGTGTGTGGACGCATTAAGCCTGACTAAACATGAAACGGTACTTCAGTGTGGATGCTTTGAGCTGGATTAATTAGAACGGTTTCGACTACAGTTCTCGAGATAGTGTGGAAAGGGCTTAAATGGCTGCGAAAAAGATAGTTGCCTTTTTTCAGGTGGAAAATAAGGAAAGCCATATGTACAGTATTTATTGGGGAGAGGACCTTTTTTAAATGTTCAGACTTGACCGCACCAAGTGTTCAATTACACCAAGTTTTCATTCAGGTTTATGATTAGCCAGCTGACATCAGAACCAATGACAACTTTATGCTAATGAGATATTCATTGACCTTTCTTTATCTCAATTCGTTTAAAATATTCCTTCAGGAATGAATGTCCTCGACACACGTCACATGCGGCTATGGTCAAAATCCGAACACGTACTCCTGTTTTCCCCTTATGACAGCCATTAACCATTTATGAATAGACTAAGGGTATTTTAGGGGATGTGACGTGCAATCTGTTCCTTTGCTATGGTTATGGAAAGACCTGTAAAGGACGGGCAAAACTGAAGGTAACCGTGAGTGTTTTGTATTTGTGTTTGTTATTAACTGTTTATTTGTAATTATTAGACGCTAAGCAAACTGGGAGCTGTCGCTGTTAAGCCAGCATTCAACCCAGTTACAAACACTGCACCAGTCACACTTAACTGTGTATTCACCACCAGCACGAGAGCACCGCTAAAGGACACTGAACCGTGCCAGTACATTGCCTTACTGTATTATTATTTTGGGACTGAATCCCTGTATTGTTTGGCTGTACAATTACACATTGCTGTGTAGTTGCCAGCATTATTATTTAACGGTGCCAAACGTGAAAACAAATTAAAGAAACTGTGGACCGTGAACACTGTTTGTTGTCATTGTTTGAGCGCTGCATCACCTCTACACCTGCGCACTGCAAGCCACAAACTCAGAAAAAACCCTTGTCATTAACGTTAGAACCCCGCTGTGGAATTGATACCATACCATGCCTACTACAGGCAAGAACACACACACAGTGCACCAATGAAGCGCCAGATCGACCGAGAATAAAACCCACCCCAGTGTCAATCTTTCTGTTGCACCAATTAGAAAAGCTACTTGGAGGCAATTGCCAAACCCCTTCCTTTTTATAATATCCGCCCTTACTGTGGCACTACAGCAGTCGGATACAGACTACTAATGATAAATTACTAAAATTAATGCATAAAAAATATGCATTTGGTGAGATCTGTCGCTTTAGAGTTTATACGTTTAAATGTTTAAAAGTCCCATGCCTACTTTATACATACTTGTTTGTATCAAGTAAACAGTATTAGGTTAAAATCAAAAGACCAAGATACCACTGCATTTCTCAAAAGTAATTTTGTGTGTTTCTGAGCTGAAATTGGTGACATCTGAATTGAATGTTACCTGAATTAAACAATGTAGGTGGCAGCTTTATTTGGTTTGTGGTTTTATTTATATTCATTAACCAAGGAGCATGGCATAAAATGCTGTCTGATGAAGACTGATGACTGCTTTGTATGTATGGCAGTTGACATTAGTGTTAAAGTTGATAGACAGAAAAACATTTGTTTGATTTCTACAATGCCATTCAAATGGAGACCAGTTGCTATTGCTGTTGTGGTTACTGTATTGCTGCTGAGTGACAGCAAATACTATTTTTTTTAAAACTTTATTTGCTATACTAAATTTAATTAGATAGAATGTATAGGACAGTGAGGAAGAAGACTTTAGTCTACATTGAAAGACAACATTAAGGGCACTGTGACAGAGATCGAATGGTGCTTGGTGTTAGATCTCCCTCTCGACCTGTGAGGGCACTGTGTAACAGGAACAGAGTACCCTTAACTAAATGGCTCTGGACATTGTTAATTAAATCAATAAACACCCTTGCACCTGGAAATCATTGTCTGTTTTGTATCCGCTCTGCACTGCATGCACCTGTATTAACTCACCACTTTGCCACAGGCATGTACTAGAACAGAGATTTTCTTTCCTCAAGCAGAAAAAAAGGTAAATTACATAAATGAATACTATATTTACATATTTTCCAGCAGACTGATTTGGAACAGAGATAATATTCAAGGTCCTTTACCAGAGATTAGGGACCTCATATTGACCAATTAGGTTAAAAGAAATCTCTAATCTATTTAAACGATAGTGCCCGTAGATAAAGGCTCTACCATGTGGTAGTTGACCGTGACTGGGATTTTGCGTCCCCAGCCTAAGGCACTAAAGAAAGTCAAGCTCAACTACCATACAGAAGAGCCTTCATCAACAGATTGCATATGTAAGGTTTAACTGCTGGGATTACCATTTTCTTGATATTATTAGTAATACAGTGGAATAAAGGCAAGGCATGGCATTTCAAACAAGTTACTGCACTTATCCAATTAAGAATGTCACATTCCATCCAAGTAACCTTGTTTCTTCAGCAAGTATTGTAATATCAGATCAGAGCACGTGGTGCAGCCTAAGGTAATATGAAACATGTAATTCTGGCTTCCCATCTTTATTTGCTAATCCTCTAATTGTTCAAGTATAGATTTCCTGTACTTACTTGGATGGTTTAATTGAGTCCCAGTGGGGAAAAAAGAGACCACCAAAAAGACCTACCTTAATATATTGCTCTGTTAAAGGTTAAATGAATTAGAAAACATGTATGAGGTGGGTTGGGGATTGCAAGAGACAGGTTTTCATGTCAATCTGTCAACTGCTTTGACATTTTAATCATTCCCACCCTGATCAACTTTTAATGGCAACAGGTAGCAGTCGCCAATAGACACAGCCAAAGCTGGGAAACAAGTACCCTCTAATGCGCATATGTGCAGGTTTCAGTAAGGTCATTTTATATCTGTCAATCAGTACTTTGTATAAATATGCAGAACTTCGCTTAATGTTGTGAGAAACACGTGTTTTGTTCGCTTAATGTTTTGAGAAACACGTGTTTTGTAAAGCAACATAAATTTGCTTTGAGATTATATTATTGCAGGAAATCGATATGAGAATGACAAATCCACCTTTGCCAGGATAAATAGACATGATATTGTTCATGGTGTAACATGGTTTAAACATGGTTTTTGGGAGAATTTTAATAAGCCTTATTTACTGATATGGCAGGATCTGGAGTCCTACCCTTGCTTTTCTGTTTTGTTCCTCGATAACTTAGAGCAATGAAACAATATACCAAATTAAATGGAATTGAATTAAATTAAACCAAGATCAACATCTCCATACATGCTAACAGGTGCTGTGACAGCTCTTCAGTCCACGCCTTTAGGGACTGCCAGAGTTATTCATATTAATCAATATGACAGATGCCAAATAAGATGCCATAATGCAAAAAATAAACATTTTTTTCTGTCAGTGGTGTCTTAATATACACACTCTATGGAAATGTGAACATTTGTTTTACAATAAATATTATTCCAGCATGACACATATGTTTTTACCCTCTGCTATGTTTCAATTATACTTTTGTTTGTTTTCAACAAAATAATTACTTATCAACTATAATTGTTGTTTATTTTGCTGTAGTTTGTGAACCTTATTGGCCAGTTTTCAATGGTTTTATCTGGGTAAATTAAGGAACTAAACCGAATGGGGTATTTAAAAAATGCAAAACATACAACTTTTACGCTGATGTTGTGGCCAACAAGCCAGCGTTTGGATACATTTTGGAGAAATATTTAATACACATTTTAATAGACTAATAAAGTTAATAGGATGTTGTTTGTTCATACGCTGTGCTAGATATAGTTTAGCACACTAATAGTTCTGGATTGAGGTGATTTTTCCTGGGATTTACTCACTGGTCATAATTTGGAAATCTCTCTTCTCGGTAGCTGGGCAGTTGATTGGTATCCTCCAAATGGAAACTGTCAATTTAAATAGGATAAGCCTTTATAATGTGCTTTAACAGCCCAATGTGTTACATTGCATGGTGGGGATTGCAGAGGGGAAATTAACAACAATTTTCTGTAATTATATTAAACTTTTGCCCTCTTCATCAAGCGGCTCTGCAGGGTGTGTACAGAGAGAGTGTGCCTCCAGATGAGAGGCAGTGGTATAGTGTCAGCTGATTCATGCAGGAGATAAGACAGGAAATTGCCCCTGTATAGAAGGACAAACAAAAAGGGTCAGGGTCCTGCTCTGAGGTGGCCTCTTTCAACCACAACACCATCTTCTCATTTCTGTCTGCAGAGTTGATGCATTCTCAATAGTTTCCCACGTAATTTAGTTAGTCTTTGTTTATGATAAAGCTTGCTTTGAAACCTATTTAAATTCTATCCAAATGCCATCACTTCACCACCCAAGTTATAATGTGGATACAAACTTCTTCCTCTTAATAATACTATAGTTACGAAACAAT
Source organism: Acipenser ruthenus (assembly GCF_902713425.1). Classification (NCBI taxonomy): domain Eukaryota; kingdom Metazoa; phylum Chordata; class Actinopteri; order Acipenseriformes; family Acipenseridae; genus Acipenser; species Acipenser ruthenus. The sequence goes on from NC_081192.1 coordinate 67,581,424, forward strand.
GCTATGAAGCAAAGGAGGCATGCCACATTATAACGAGGGAGCGCTGTATATACAGTATTCTTTTTCAAACCAAAAAAAAAAACAAAAAAACAAATAAGGTACACAAAACAGTCATTAAATTTACCTTTAAAATATGTTCTTAAAAACCATTCCTTAAAACTGTCTTTATGATTTCCATTACACGAGAGTAGATGTTAAAACTTCATGCTGATTTGAACTCGGCTCTCGCCAAGATAAGCACCAACTAAGACGTAGCTTTACAGTAAACTAATGTGATCCATATGCGTCTCCATCCATTTACGTTTCCTTCCATATGATGATGTAGATATCCTTCTGACTGGTGTTAATGGCTGAAGTGTAATGCTGGCTCCAGGGATCAGCTTATTTTGCCTCCCTGGCGCATCAGCACACACAACGGCTGCGATGCTGGCTCCGGGGATCAACCAAAGTGCGGCCTCCCCAGCGCATCAGCATGACAACCGTCTGGATTGAGCCAAGTAGGGTACATCTCTGGGGTTTTCAAGTGGGCACCTTCCATCCTCAGTGTTTCGTCGACTAGCCCACGACACCTCAAGAGGGCTCGACGGTGATTCTGGCGTCCCAGCATCACCCCCCTCCGTCCCCCACTCAACTCAGCCCAGCTTACTTACCTGTCCCCAGCCAGAATCTTTCCGTCTCAACCACAGCCAGTTGCTGCTCCTCTCTGCTGCTTCAGATAAGTTCTTCACTGTGCGACGCAACTCTTGGCCACTGAATCCGACGTCTCTGAGAAACCGGGTTGTAGAGTGTGCCACAAATCCTCGACAACCCACTTCCACTGGGTAAACCCGAACTCTCCATCCTCGCTGTTCCGCTTCAGTGGCTAGTTGAGCATACCGCAGTTTCTTCCTCTCATACGCCTCATCTACAGCATCCTCCCATGGCACTGTTAACTCTACCAGGTGAACAAGGCGTGCTGATCCAGACCACAAGACAATATCTGGTCGAAGGTTAGTGGTGGCAATCTCAGGTGGAAAAATAAGCCGTTGACCAACATCTGCCAGCATTTGCTCTCCTGGGCGGAGGAATGTTGTCTTTTGTGTGTAATGTTTTGATGGAACAGGTGGCAACTTATTGGTCATGTTACGCTTGTCTTCCAATGCTAAGGCCAAACATCGCAGCACCTGGTCATGGCGCCAAGTAAACCGTCCTTGGCTAAGAGCCACCTTACATCCTGTCAAAATGTGCCTTAATGTTGCAGGTGATGAACACAAAGGACATGAGGGATCCTCTCCTACCCAGAGGTTTAGGTTCTGTGGTGATGGGAGAACATCATATGTTGACCTGATGAGGAAACTGATCCTGCTCTGTTCCATTGACCATAGGTCTTGCCAGCCAATCTTGCGTTGTTCCACACTCTCCCATCTCATCCATTCTCCCTGTTTGGCCTGGGAAATGGCCTTTATACACCTCATCCTCTCCTCCTGCTTTTGCACCTCGCTGACTACCAGCTTCCTTCTTTGAGCTGGGGCCGCCTTGTGCCATGTAGGAGGAGTTGAACTGAAACCAAGACCCCCTCTTCCATGCTGAACTTGCCCCATGATATCACCAATTCGAAGGGCAGCCTTTGCATCTTCCACAGCTTTCTTTGCCGCCCACTTTCTTCCAGTTTTCAACACAGGTGCTGCCTCCCTTACGCATTTATCGCGTGACTCTACTAATGTCATTTCCAATCTGACCTTGGCGCACTTAAACTCCTCGGTTAGAGCAGAGACTGGTAGCTGCAGTATTCCTTTACCATAAAGTCCCACTCTGCTGAGGCAGCGTGGAACTCCCAACCATTTCCTGATGTATGAACTGATTAAAGCTTCCAGCTTCTCTACTGTTGTCAAAGAAACCTCGTACACAGTCAGTGGCCACAGCAACCTCGGCAGTAGACCAAACTGAAAGCACCAGAGTTTTAGTTTACCTGGTAGAGCGCTGCTGTCTATGCTCTTCAACCCTTCCACTGCTTGTTGTCTAACTTCTCCCACACAAACTGTGTCCTTTAGATCCCCGTCGTACCATCTCCCAAGACTCTTCACTGGCTTCTCAGACACTGTTGGTATTGCCTCACCATTAATGAAGAATGTTTTATCTACTACTTTGCCTTTAATTATAGAGATGCTCCTTGATTTAGTGGGCTTGAATTGCATTCGTGCCCATTCAATGTTATTGGTTAATTTGCCCAATAATCGATTAGTGCAGGCTACTGTTGTAGTCATGGTTGTCATGTCATCCATGTATGCTCGAATTGGTGGTAGTCGCATTCCAGAAGCCAAGCGCTCTCCTCCTACTACCCATTTTGATGCCCTAATGATTACTTCCATTGCCATGGTAAAAGCCAGCGGAGAAATGGTGCATCCTGCCATTATTCCAACCTCTAGGCATTGCCATGTAGTGCTGAATTCTGAAGTTGAAAAACTGAATTGCAAATCTCCAAAATAGGCTTTCACTAAATTTGTTATTGTCATCGGTACACTGAAAAAATCAAATGCTGCCCAAAGTAGTTCATGTGGCACTGAACCATATGCATTAGCCAAATCCAGGAATGTCACATGGAGCTCCTTCCTCTCCTTTTTAGCTGATTGAATTTGTTGCCAGATCACATTGATGTGTTCTAAGCAACCTGGGAAACCTGGAATGCCCGCTTTTTGTATTGAAGTGTCAATGAAGCAGTTCTTTAATAGGTAAGCTGACAATCTCTGAGCAATAATGCTGAAGAAAATCTTGCCTTCTACGTTTAATAGGGAAATGGGACGAAACTGACTGATGCTTGTAGAATCTTTTTCTTTAGGTATAAAGACTCCACCTGCTCAGCGCCATGCTCTTGGTACAACCTGTTTTTCCCATGCCACTTTCATCAATTTCCACAGAATTCGTAGAACTCCTGAAGCACTCTTGTACACTCTGTACGGAACTCCATTAGGCCCTGGAGATGATGAAGCCCTTGCTTTTTTCACAGCTTGCTCTATTTCTTTCCACTTAGGTGCACAGTCCTCCATTTGGTATTCTGGTGGATTGATAGGTGGGATGTCTGACGGAATTGACATAGGCTCCTGCCTTTTTGAATCTGTATGTGTTTCCTCCAAATATCTCTCCAGCTCAACCTTAGATGCTTTTAGTGTGCCATTCTTCTCACTGGTGAATAACTTCTTTACAAATTTGAATGGGTCTTTATAAAAGTTAGCTCTCGCACGCTCCTTCTTTTTGTAGCGTTTCCGTAGGCGCTCAGCTCTGCGCAATGTTGCAAGCTTATCTTTTATGACCCTTTGTAAGAGATTGAGTCCCTCCTTCTGACTTTGTTCTGCTCTTCTCCATTGGTTCCTCAGCTGTCTCCTTTCTCTAACTAAGCGTTCAATCTCCTGCTGCCGTCTAGACTTTCCAGGAATAGTTTGTACTTTTTCCTTCCTTTTTTCAACTCCAAACCTCTCACTTCCATATGCGTAGATGATGTCCCCAAATTTATCCAGCTTCTTTTCAACTGTTCCACTTAATCTTTCCAATGCAACGCAGAGATCTGTGTTTACTGTGTCCCATGCAGTTTTCTCACAAGCTCTTGGCCATTTAACTCCAGGCTTGTGCCCGTTGAGGTTCTTTTCTCTCTTATGCTGGTTTGTCTGACCGGGTTCACAAGGATCATTATGTTCATCACTAACTGTGTCCATGCAAGTCCTCCTCACATCTATGACAGGGGTGCTGATATCCTGCGAACTGTGGTTTGCTTCCTGTCGCTGGATTTCATTCGACTGACTTGACTGACTTCGTAAGAAGTACTGATCAATGCGAGGCCCTTGTCCCTTCTCCCTCAAGCATTTCATTCTCCCTTGATGAATCTTCAAACCCCTGACCGTTGTCGCCTTGCTCCAGCCGCAGACACAAACCTGGAGTTCCATGTCTTTGTTAACTGCAGATCTTGAACTAGTCTTTTGTGAAGTACTCTCCATACTCATATCCGTTTCCGTTCCTAAGTCGTTAACCGTGTTGTCCAACGTTGAGTCATCTTCCGCCCCCGCTCTCGCAGACTCTAGGGGTATTTTTCTCTTTAATTTCTTAGAAGCCTTGGGCGGGTGTCTCCAGCATCCTGTAAACACAGAGCTGGATACTGCCGACAAGGGTAGCTAACCCTTACCAGCCCCAATGGGGTCTCTTTCCTCCTGTCAGCTGTCTCTCCAGGCTGTCACAAGGTCTTTCCCTTGTTGCCAGCTGCACTATTCACAGCAGTCACTGGACGTATCCAGATCTTCATGATTTCCATTACACGAGAGTAGATGTTAAAACTTCATGCTGATTTGAACTCGGCTCTCGCCAAGATAAGCACCAACTAAGACGTAGCTTTACAGTAAACTAATGTGATCCATATGTGTCTCCATCCATTTACGTTTCCTTCCATATGATGATGTAGATATCCTTCTGTCTGGTGTTAATGGCTGAAGTGTAATGCTGGCTCCAGGGATCAGCTTATTTTGCCTCCCTGGCGCATCAGCACACACAACGGCTGCGATGCTGGCTCCGGGGATCAACCAAAAGTTTTGTGAATAGATTTCTATAAGCTTTGACAAAATAATGAATAGTGAATTTTGGTTTGCTGAAATCTAAAATGCAGCAAATACCTTTTTTAAATTAAAATAAAATAATAAATACAATCCTCATATCCAGCCTGCATAAGAAAATCATGATAACATGTTACAGTAAGGATTAGGTATTTTAATAGTTACATATAGACTAAAATATGATTTTATGAGGTTGTAATGAGCCACACATGCACAGCTATAGAAGACTATATTTCATTACTGTCGGCCGAGTAGCTTGCATGAAAAGAGAAAATGTTGAGTAGTGCCCTTTGTTTGAACTAATTATTGTACAAAATGCGTGTCATTGTTAAGTAAGGAAAAGCGGATATGTTAGTAAGTAGCGGGGTTCTGAAAAATATAGTGCTATACATCCCAACGTGTTGCTACAACTGTTTAAATAACATAACCTGTCATTTTTATTTTATTAACAGCCTGATAACTTTTTACACATACTGTGTTTCAAAGCTCTTTTCAAAATGGCCACTCTAGTGCACTGATGATAGTGTAAGGATTACTGCCCACATTATGAAACGGGTAACACAGCAATAACGATCCATGATGCGGTACGGAACAGAAAAGCCAGAGTACTCGTTATGTTTTTTTTTTAATCGCTCTTCCTGCAGTGATTTAGAGGACAGATGTCAAACTCCTTTGTGGTAACATCTGCATTTGAAAAGAATACATAGCAAAGAAGGAACACCTGCCTGGAAGAAAATAACAAGAACGTGGCTTTGCACTTAATTAGGGATGCACCAATGACAACAATAATAAAAATAAAATTACAGGCTATGGGATCTTTTCGGAAAATGTATTTGCACATTTGTGAAAATGAACAAAAAACTTTTAATATGCCAGGTGTCTGGATCAGTTTTGATTGTGAAAGAAGGATAATTATTGGTAATGTATGGGAAACAGTGAGGTAAATAAATTACTGAGATAGGGGGATTAATCACTGGTTGATGTCAACAACAAAGGTATGGGTGTGCTTTTGGCAGCAGATACTTATCTTCAATCGTACAGGTTTTTTTTTTTTTTTTTTGCGGTTCACTTTGGCATTTCCTGTGTGATGTTGTTTACGAGACTTTAGACAATACAACTGTTATCTGTAAAGGAATGTGATTCCAGACCAGTTATTCCTGGGTAAAGTTTCTGCCTAACAGGAATCTAGTGCAGTCCTAGCCCAGGTAATTAAACATTAGTTCAGTCACTGTTAACCAAATAAATAAATAAATAAATAAATAAATAAATAAATAAATAAGTGAATAGTAATGCTTTTTCAAAAGCACAATTAAGTCTATTGTTGTTTACTACATCCTCATTTTCTCCTAAATCATTCATATAATTATTAGCCACAAATGAGCCACAATTCAGTGTTACAGAGGTGTAACGGTTTTAGGGATAGTTTTGAATCTTTTGTGTTCTGCTATAATTCGTTTAACTGGAATTGTGTTTTCTTGTGCCCTACAATTCAACATAAGAGAAATGTAAGAAATATGTAGTATTACAAATATTCTGTTGCTAGGCAGAAACAATCATAATAAACACATTATTTCTTAAAGTGTTACTGAACAGGCTGTAGAGTTTAAAATACAACACATTACTTTCCCTAGTTTCCTGCTTTGTTGTAAGCATTCTTGCAATAACTTTTTCAACATAATTGAGATTGTTTTGATATTTATATTAACATATCGCTGGTCATAAATCAGTTTTGACTAGCTATTTCTGTTTTGCATTGTCTTCTGAATTCATAACATTGACTGCTAAAATCTAACCTGTTCAATCAGAAACATTTCATTGGTTCCCGACTCCTCTCCCAAAGTTTGGCATTTTGATTGGTTCATCTATCCTACCTGTTTGCTCTGGTACAGGTTCAGAGGGGCGGGAACAGGTTTATGAATATGCATGACAAGCCCCATATAAAGACAATAAATAAATAAATTGATTATTTTGGTGGGTTTGGGTAAAATAAGAACCAGTAATAAAACCTTAAGAGAGAGCCTAGGTTATAAAGTGTTCTGTGTGCCAATGTCTTATGCACATTTTGAGTACAAACATAGATATTCATATGGCTGGAGATACACCCCTTGCATCTTTGCTCTAACTGGACGGGGGTCTGTAAAGCAGATGTTAATATCTTTATATAGCGCCTTTCATTGTGGACCATCATCACAAAGTGCTTTACAGAGGTAGGCTGTGAACTGTGCATTATATGCAGAGTCACTTACAATAGGACATTGATTTAACATCTCATCTGCAGGATGGAGCACAAGGAGGTGCTCAGGGTCACACAATGAGTCAGTGGCAGAGGTGGTATTTGAACCGGTGACTTTCTGGTTACAAGCCCTGGACTTTAACCACTGGACCACACTGCCTCCTTAATGGTTATACGGGGCTTCTCTGACTCACAAAGTCATAATTCACTATTCTGATGGAATTCTCTCTGTCAATCCTATGCTATATCCAGAATTTACAGGATTAAATGTTTGCAGTTACACTTGGTACTAAAATACAGATTTCAATAAATGTTTAACACTTATTTCTCAGAAAAAAAGAGTAAAATCCATGTAATATAAAAATAATAAATGGGCTGGAGAACATCCAGCCAAAACAAGCAGAGTTTCATCTGCTTAAATGCGCAAAGCAAACCCAAACATTACAAAGTGCCAACTAATATATTTTGTTTAACCCTTTCAATTTAAGCAGATCTCTATTTTAAAATATGAATTGAGCATAGCATTTCACAAAGGAGTTGAGACGGTTCAGTGTCGGTTGTGAGCAGACCAAAACGCTACATCAGTGCTAGTTGTGAGCCGTCACAACTGTCTCTGTGAAAGGGGTATAAGACATTTACAGTAAGTGAATCTTAGGTATAGATTGTTAGGGATCGGGTTATGTGTTTAAAAGTAAATACATCCAATTTTCCTTTGTATAAACACAGTTCTGTTATATTTGTACCTTTTGCCTTCTAAAGTACAATATGCACAAAAACAAATCTAGCTTTAAATAAATATAAACAACACATTCTGAAATATTTGTGATATGTTGCTTACATATTTGTGTAAACAGCACCAGGGGTGCCTAATTCTGGTCATCCAGGTCTGAAGCACTTCTGGTCTATGTTCAACCTGTACACTGAATTACTTAATTTAACCAATTTAACCTCCTTCCGGGTCTTACTCAGTTCATTATTTCAAACCTTAAAGAATGGATGTGTGCACCCCTGTCAATCCATCACAGGATATATTAATGTGGTAAGCAAAAAGGTATTACTAAAATGTATTCTGTAATATATTTAAACCACATCTGTGCTTCAGTCAGTTTCAGTCACAGTTGGCAAGTTCTTCCAGACTGGGCTGAGTAGAAGGTGGAGAAAGTGATGACTACTGGCGATTCTGAATAACTTAACCCCCTTGCAGATCCATCATGTCGATCTGTGCCATTGTTCTGGCAGTGAGAGTGTTGTGGCACAAGTTTCTCGTTTCTACTGTACTTGAATACAATTATTGGCACCCTACACTTACTATAGATAATTCAAGAAAACATGTTAAATACAAGCATTTCGTGAACATTAGCCACTAATTAAAATGACAAAGACCAAAATACACAATTTCTGATTTTTTAAAAACAAAAGCACTTCTGCTATTTCAAATATGTGTTCATGACAAAAGTATTAACACCCCTGCTATAGTATTTTGCGTGTCCTCCTTTTGCTTTTATTATGGCTTTCAGACATTTATGATAATTCTTAACCAGTATGTGTTGGTGAAATCCGGGCCCACTCTATCTTGCATATTTCTTTCAGTTCAGACAGATTGGATACACAATGCTTGGCTACAGATTTTTTTTAGATCAGCCGAAAGCTTTTGTATTGTATTGAGATCTGGTGATTACGAAGGCCATTCCAGAACTTTTATCTTAGTTTTCTTCAAGAATTCCAGAGTTGACTTAGCCATTTGCTTTGGGTCTTTAAATCAGCCTAGGGTAAGATGGTATCATTGTATAGCCGGAAAATTGAAAATAACAAGAGAAGTCCTGGGGTCTTCCTGGCTTGCTGAACGTCGCAAACCTGAGATTCTTTCATTTTTCGTGTTCCATGCATTTTTTCCACTGAGCTATCAATACCCACAGGCTAGTTAAAGATCTATCCCCCCTCTCCTCCATTTTAAATATTGTTTTTATAGTTATTTTACCAGCTCAACAGCATCTCATTTCCAAGGGATCATTAAAGATAGGAGCAGCAATCTAAGAAATATCTGACCACTTGAATCCTTTTTTTACATTTGTATTATATTTTTTTTGTCTGGTTGCATTGAACACATTCTCAAAATAGTGTGACTGTTCTCCTTTAAACAATGATAGTCTACTGTTTAATTTCCTGTAAATGATAAAGGTAGCCCATAGGGGGTGATAAAATACCTTTACCCATCAGCTGTATAGAAACATTGTGAATACACACCAAATGGACATAAAAGCAAACAGCACATCAATCAGGATTCATTAGTGAGAATATCTTTCCTTTTTTCTAGGATTTATCAGTCTATTTCACAGAACACTATTTAAACAAGCTAAAAATGCAGTGCAGTGGCACAACTATAGCAGCAATGGTTCTGCATTTACTGTAAACACAAAGGCATCTTCCATGGTGTAAGCCATTGGTAGAACTTTACTACAATGGAAACATTTTTTTGACATACCAATAGTATCACAATGCCATGAACCAGTACACAATGGTAATCCAGACACAGCTGGTAATACTGTGGTCTCCTACACTTTTGTATAAGATATCCGCATATCCAAGAATAGGCCAAATAAAAAACTTCACAAGTTCAATACCCTTTTTATTTGTCAAACATACAGTAGTTTCAAATGTAGGGCTGTGGGATAAGTCAGCAACTCTAGCTTTAAGCTATTATACTGTCTCTCCTACAATACATTTTCATAGTGATACAAATGTCATGGACTGGGTTGGGGTTGGGGTGGAACGGGACAGTTTAGAGGATGTCTGTGTAACTGGTTAGTGGCTAAATTTGATGTAGAGAGGTGTGTTTTTTTTTTGTTTGTTTTATTTTTAGAAATAACTTGGTTTAATTAGTTGGTTTAGTAAAGCCATTTTCACACTGGCATGCAATTTCACGCTGCTTTTTAAAGAAGCAGGGTCGACCTGGGTGACAGAAGCAAGTACACAATGTGCGTGTGCAATGCCCTGGAAGCAGAAACGTTCACATGATCACCCTTTCATCTGTTCAGGCTTTCAAGATGAATCGTCAGCCCAAATGTCGATTTGAGCAAATGCTTCTTTATCCCTGCTGCAATCTGGCTCATGATGTGTCTCAATCAACCGAAATAGGGTTACACCGAATAAACAGAAATGTTCCTTGCGGAAGTGAAACCTTCACGCTGGCGTGGCTGTTTTGTTACTTTGTCCGCTTGCGAACAACCAACATGCATTTTGGGACCTTTTACAGTAGAACAGTATCCTGTAATTGTAAGAAAAAATTGCAGAGACCTAAAGAATTTAAATGCAAATTCCTATTAATTATTCAACATCGGGTGTCCAAAGTGAAATATATTGGACTGCAGTAAATGAAACTGCTTTACTCATTTTTTTTGTGTTCCCTATTGTAATTGTCACTGTGGATCCAGTAATCAGAATTATTATTATTATTATTATTTATTTCTTAGCAGATGCCCTTATCATGGGCGACTTACAATCGTAAGCAAATACATTTCAAGTGTTACAATACAAGTAATACAATAAGAGCAAGAAATACAATAACTTTTGTTCAAGCTACAGTATCTGTAGTTGCAAGTTTATAGCGTGCCAAGTTATCATTAAAACAAACTTGCTTAGTAAATACCAATGGTACAGTTTTCTGTTATCATCCATAAGTATTAAACTCTCAGTAGTACTGAATTTAGAAATGTAAGGGATTATTTTTTGTATCGTATAACATGCAGCAGGTGTGATGGTAAACAGGAGCCCCTTACCCGCTGTCCTCTCTGGTGTTGTAGAGGTCTCGGCGGCCTGGGTTTTTGTGTAACAATGCAGCTTGAACACGTGGTGCCTCCAGGGGAATATAGGTTCCCCCACCTTAACTCTCCAGCTGTATTTCTGAAGAGGTATTGTGCAGCAACACAGTCAATACTTCACTTCAATATTATAATGACCCCAAACCTTTTTTCCCTATAGTTAACTCAGGATATATTTAACTACGCAGGGGAATATTACTGTAGTAGTAGTATTAACAATTATACACAGCTTAGCATATATATATACATACACAAATTACACAACAATAGTATACTATAACAACAATGATTGGGTTTATTATAGTAATATAGATTATATGGCTAAATAAATGCAGTTCAGCTTAAAGGGCAACAAACATTATAAACTAAAGAAAAAGGGTGCTATTCAATCTATATCCCTCCCACTGTGCACATATATTGTTTGTTGTATTTTTTACAGTCAATGTTCCTGTTGTGCAGAACTAGTTCTGTGTTTTATTTCGTTGGAGTACTCTTATTTTCCACGAGGTTTGTGAATGTCATTGACTTGCAGGTATTTTACGTTATTAAACTGTCGTTCCTTCTTTTTTATTTTCAGCTGTCAATTATTCCTTCCAATCAAACGTAATTTTCCTCAAATTCACAATACACTTCCGAATATATTTTCTCACTGTTCACAAAGGAATATCCCGCAATTCAAACTGACCTGAGATCTGTTTTTCTCTTTTGTGGCGAGCGTGGGCCAAGCTGCAGGGTCGGCCGTCTAGTCTGCAGTCAACGTGACTGTCCCGTGTCAGGCGGCGTGCAACGTGAGCAGTGTCGTTTTATTCAAACTGGTGTTTTCTTTTTCATTTGTAGATGCATCCAGCGATTGGATACTAGGTATTTACAGATTTATTTAAACTGTAATAGTTTTAACAGTGAAAACGTCGCTCCACCGTCTGTTTTGGGTCTTTCTGTTTATTTTCTCCCGATCAGCTGCCAGGCGTCTGTTTTCAGTCTCGGGTCTCCTCCTTCCCTTTCGCTCTGCTCAGCTCAAATATGAAACGCACATCCTGTCCAGGCGTCATCACAGGCAGAGGCACAGATTCCCTGCGGTCCTAAAGAGCTCAGTCACTCTACCGTAGCTATACAAATAACCTGCTTTGCTGAAGGGGGTTACATTCTCCCCTCTTTAAAATGTCTGATGCCCCCATCAGATTAACTTCTATACACGATCGGTACCGATCTGGTCTGGTCATGATCCAGTAGGCAATGCCCTGTGTATGTTTCCGAACGACATGTAGCGGTTCATCCCTAGAAGTACCTGGTGAATCATAAGTAAGGCGGACAATCGGCTTCACTTCACGACCACTTCGTCTTGGCTCTAAGGTCTGTGGCTCTGAAACTGAGGGAATTCTCCCCTCTTCAGATTCTGTATCCGGTGCTGGATCTACTTCAACAGGATCCACCACACTTTCAGGTTCACTATCTGCACGCACACCAACATCCTCTCCTTCAGGTGGTACGTCTGCCTCCATGGGTAAGTCTGCATCATTCTCCACAATATTCTCAGTTTCAGTAGAGGGTTCTGGGCTCTGTAATTTGTCATTCCCAGAATAATCAAGGATCTGAGTGACCTCACCTTCCTCTGATTCTGAATCAGAACTTGAATTTAACTGTTCGAGCGGATGTTCTTCTTGGCTAGTTTTCTGGGCTTGATCCAACAGACCCCTAGTCCTAGGTCTGGACACAGATGTACTGGGTTCAGTTACAGAAGGAACGGTCACTAACTGCCCAATAGGTAGTAAGTGGTTTCGGTGAAGCACTTTTATCAGTCTCCGACCCATCTCCTTCTTGAGACGATAAACAGGTATGTTTGGCAGTTTTCCAGTAACCACAAATGGTTCAGCATTCCACCTGTCTCCCAGTTTATTTTTTCCAGGCACGCCTAGACTTCTTATCAGCACCCGATCTCCAGGAAACAACTCTTGATCCCGGACCCTGAGATCATATCTGGCTTTGTTCTTCTGGGCCATCTTCTGTGCTGACTCAAGGGCTAAGCGGTAGGCATCTTGCAGTTCTTGTTTCAGTTTTTTGACATACTGAAGGTAAGTTTCTGTACCAGCTCCATCAGGTGAAACACCAAAACAAATGTCCACTGGTAGGCGAGCCTCTCTCCCAAACATAAGAAGGTAGGGTGAAAATCCAGTGGCCTCATTTTTGGTACAATTGTAAGCATGCACTAGGTGCGAAACATGCTGGCTCCATTGGATTTTCTTGCACTTCTCCAATGTACCTAACATGTTTAGTAAGGTCCTGTTAAATCTTTCGGGCTGTGGGTCACCTTCAGGGTGATAAGGAGAGGTTCGTGATTTTTTCACTCCCAACATCTGTAGCAGTTCTTTGATCACTCGGCTCTCAAAATCACGCCCCTGATCCGAATGTATCCGGGCCGGCCATCCATAATGTACAAAATACTTCTCCCAGAGTACTTTGGCCACGGTACAAGCTCTTTGGTCTCTAGTGGGGAAGGCTTGAGCATAGCGGGTGAAATGGTCCGTTATGACCAGGATGTTGCTGAGACCTTTGCTATCTGACTCCAGAGATAAAAAGTCCATGCACACTAGTTCCATGGGCCTTTGGCTTCGTATGTTGACCAGTGGGGCGGATCTCTTGGGCAGCGTCTTCCGGGCTATACAACGAAGACAGTTTTTGCAGTGTGTCTCCACATCTTTGCTTTGATGGGGCCAGTAGAACCGTTTTCTCACCTGGTCCAAAACCTTGTCCACACCAAGGTGTCCACTGTCATCGTGCAGGGCTTTCAGAACAGTTTCTCTATACTCCTGGGGTAACACTAGTTGTTGGAGCTGCCGAGGGGGATCCTTAACTACTCTGTAGAGGACTCCTCCCCTGAGCACGAGCTTGTTCCATTCCCTCAAAAACAGTTTGGTGTCAGGATGATCAATCTTGACCCATTGAACAGGCTTATCCAGTTTCTTTGCAAGCAGCACTCCCTTGAGGCAGGGGTCTGTCCTTTGAGCTCTCTGCAGATCCCCATGACTTAGTCTGGGAAGCGATGTTACTTGCAGCTCCGACGAGTAAGCATAGGCATCTGGGATTGCAGCAGGGGGTGCGCCCAGGGTATCTACAGCCCTAAGATGGTTTACTGTGGCATTCTCTGATTGCATTGTTACCATCTTACACATGGCTCGGATCCCAGGGGCAGATATCTCAACCCACTCATCATCAGCATGTCTGTTGGGGTGAGGCCTTCTTGACAAGGCATCTGCATCGATGTTATGACGTCCGGCACGGTACACGATTTGGAAATCATAAACAGCTAATGAAGCAAGCCATCTGTGTCCAGTTGCATCCAATCGCGCCGACTTCAAGATATAGGTTAGGGGGTTGTTGTCAGTTCTTACAGTGAACTTGGCTCCATACAGGTAGTCATGGAATCTATCGACAACTGCCCACCGCAGTGCCAGAAATTCCAGTTTGTGGACTGGATAGTTTCTTTCTGATGCAGATAGGCTTCTGCTAGCGTATGCTACTGGCCTCAAACTGTCAGGATATTTTTGATATAGGACGGCTCCGAGTCCCTCCAAACAGGCATCTACATGCAGGAGATATGGCTTTGTGGAATCAGCAAATGCTAGGACTGGGGCATTGGTCAATTTTTCAATCAGTGTGCGGAACGCATGCTCGCAACCTTCCGTCCACCTGGCAGCAAAAGGCTCATTAGTTTTGTAGTACGTCTCCTTGGAGTTTGAAGACTTCTTATCCTTCCTTGTAGGTGGATAGCCTTTGGTCAGATCATGGAGGGGCCTACAAATGGAGGAGTAGCCCGGTACAAAACGCCTGTAGTACCCACAGAATCCTAAAAAACTCTGCAATTCCTTCAAATTGGTCGGCCTCGGCCACGTAGTGAGAGCCTCGATTTTAGCAGGGTCAGTTGCAATGCCTTGCTGAGACACTATGTGACCTACATACTTGACACTGGTTTGGCAGAATTGGCATTTATCCAATGATAGCTTTAAGCCTCGTTCCTGCAAGCGATCCAACACTTTAAGGAGACGTTCTTCATGCTCCTCAAGTGTCCTTCCAAAAACTATGAGGTCATCCAAATAAACCAAGACTTCCAGGAGATTCATATCTCCAACTGTCCGCTCCATTAGTCGTTGGAACGTTGCCGGTGCTCCAGATATCCCCTGTGGCATGCGCTGGAACTCATAGAATCCCAGGGGACAAATGAACGCGGTTTTCTCCATGTCTTCAGGGCTCATCGGAATTTGGTAATATCCGCTCCGTAGATCAAGAACAGAAAACCAGCAGCTTCCTGACAAACAGTCCAGAGCTTCTTCCACCCGAGGCATAGTATATTGATCAGGTATGGTTCGCTTATTTAATGTGCGATAATCAATGCACATTCTTACATCACCATTTTTTTTCCGAGCTACCACAATGGGCGATGCGTAAGGGCTTCTAGACTCTCGAATGATGCCAATCCTTTGCAAATCCTGAAGATGTTTTCGGATGTCTTCCACATCGGCAGGTGCAAGTCGTCTTGATCGCTCTCTGAACGGGGTGTCATCTCTCAAACGAATATGATGTTCTACTCCACGCGCACATCCCACGTCCCAATCACAAGTCGAGAAAACATCAGCTCTTTGGGCTAATTTGGTTTGCAGCCGTTCTTTCCAACTGGAAGGCAAAGGGGAAGTTCCAAAATTCAGCTTAGCCATATCAAAACTTGGTGTTCGCTGCTTAGTTGGAATGGAGTGAGCCACGGTGGCGGCCTGGTACACATGTGCTATCAGTGTGCCCACCGGTATTGTGACAGGATGTGCTGAGGCATTACAAACGGGGACCTGGACTGTGGCAGTTGTCTTGTGTGACGTTTGAGCTACTCCCCTTCTAATAAAAAGACCGTTTGGCAGTCGGTCATCTTCAGGAGCTTCGATGAGAATCAGCTGATTTTTCCCATCATCTGAGACTTGGGCTTTTCCCTCAACCACCTGTACGGTACCAGGGGGTATGGTCACTGGCAAACAACCCAGCGTCTGAATGGTTCCTATTGGCCCTCTAGCTGTCTGCAAGAGTTCTCTCTCTTTCTTGATGTAAGCATCGAGGCACAAGGCATGAATCTTTAGTTTCCTGGCGTAATTATCTCCTGCTCGGTCGCGACACACACGAGCCAGTATCCCAAATATGGCGGCATTTGTCCCTATTAGGCAAGGGATATGGTTAGGAGAACCAGTAGAAGGACAAACCAGGGCTAAGGTTTCTAATGTCTGCTGCACACCCACAACATCTGCAGGGAATTCCAGGAATACATTGATATATCCCAGATATGGATACTGTCCCTCCCCAAGGCCCCAGATAGCAAGACCAGTAAGTGGGTGCAATGGTAGGTGACTGAGATGCTCCCTGTAGTAATGCTCAAAGATTATCGTAACCTGTGATCCAGTGTCAAGAATGGCACAGCATGGGCGACCTTCTATTCGCACAGTTACTTCTGTCTTAGGGCCACACAGACCAGCAGGCCATGGATTTGTTGGTGTATTTCCCACAGTGTTACTTTCCAGGCTAAATAGCTCCTGTGAATCGGAGTGCGCTTTTGACGATAGGGGCCCAGGGCACTCCTTTACTGGGTCCCATCGTAGTTTCCCAACTGATTCCCATACATGGCTTCAAGACGTTCAGCAACCAAAGTAGCATTTCCAGTGTTGACACACTCTTTTATCCTATGACCATCCAATCCACAACGGTAGCAAAAGGATCTGAATGGAGCTCTGATAGTAGTTGGAAGTGGCTGCCTTCCAGCAGAGTGGAGAGTTGTTCCATCTTGTCCAGTTCCTTCAGCTGAATTCTCCCTCTTGTAGAATGGCTGATGACCCCTTGCGCGGACATCTTGGCGTGGCCGGGCATCCTGATAGTGATGCTGCTGCTGCTGCACAGTCAAGGATGATATTTGTTTCCTAATCTCCTGTAGCTGCTCTTTTAGGCTATCCATTTCTGCATTAGGGGCTGGTGTGACATCAGGTGTGTTAGCATGATGCACTCTAATGGGCGCTGTGGGGGGGTTTTGCTTGAGGCTCTCTCTCTCCTCTTCCTCTCTGATCTCTTTTATCAGAACAGAAAAAGTGGGAGGATTTTTCTGCCGTTCTTTAAGCCGGAGTTTAACTAGGCACATGTCAGAGTATATGGCTCCTTTAAGTAGCTGATTTAAGCGTGCTTTTCCTAATGCACTGGCTTCTATGCCTCCCTTCACATATACTTTCTGTAACAACTTCTCCAACCGGGCCAAGAATATAGACAGCTTTTCTCCCTGCTTCTGCATGGTAGTGCGAAATCGTAAATATAAGTCCTCTCCGCTCTCTGTGCTTCCAAACATGTGCTCAAGTGTACTGAGGTATTCTTGAGCCGACGCATCCGGGTTTGCCACACGCAGTGGTCTGACAACATCAAGAGCAGGGCCTCTCAGACTTTCCACTAGCCTTTTCCGCTTTTCTCCTTCTCCACACTGCCATTCTTGGATCATATGTGCTGCTTGGTCCATCCAGGTGTCATAGTCATCCTCCTGGCTAGGGGTGGGCTTGACGCCAGAGAACACTCTAAGCCGTTTGTAGGAAGTGCCTTCTGAAGATGGCTTCAGAGCTTTTTCAAGTGCTTTCCCAATAGTAGATAGTAAGTCATCTGTAGCGCTCGTTGAGGAGGCTGCTTGAACTCCAGCTACTTCTTGCAGATCGTTCAGTGTCTTTCCTTCAGTCTCCAAAAACATTTGCAGCTTCTTTTTGAAATCTGGAGTTGGAGTTTGGGGGTCAGGCATTAAAAGTACTTGCTGCAACGTCAAAGGTGGACTATCACTATCTGTATCCATGGTCTCGGTCAGGTCCACCTCAACCAGATCTTTGTCACTGCAACACAATGCGAACCACTGATCATCATTCAGGTTGTAATATCTTCCCAAACACTTTACTCTTCCCAAATCATCATTAGCGCGGAGTACTTCTAATAATTTTTGTGTGGTAATGTTCTCAGGGAGATTGCCTACCCAGAAAGCACGTGGTGGAGCAACACCTTCGGCAGCGCACCATGCCAGTAACTCAATTTTGTCAATTTTGATGGCTCAGAAACAACAACAGCAATGCTGGTCAAACTAAATGGTCGCACAATTACTGCTTGCTTAGCAATTAGCCTCCCAGCGGAGCCTCCATTATGTAAGGGATTATTTTTTGTATCGTATAACATGCAGCAGGTGTGATGGTAAACAGGAGCCCCTTACCCGCTGTCCTCTCTGGTGTTGTAGAGGTCTCGGCGGCCTGGGTTTTTGTGTAACAATGCAGCTTGAACACGTGGTGCCTCCAGGGGAATATAGGTTCCCCCACCTTAACTCTCCAGCTGTATTTCTGAAGAGGTATTGTGCAGCAACACAGTCAATACTTCACTTCAATATTATAATGACCCCAAACCTTTTTTCCCTATAGTTAACTCAGGATATATTTAACTACGCAGGGGAATATTACTGTAGTAGTAGTATTAACAATTATACACAGCTTAGCATATATATATACATACACAAATTACACAACAATAGTATACTATAACAACAATGATTGGGTTTATTATAGTAATATAGATTATATGGCTAAATAAATGCAGTTCAGCTTAAAGGGCAACAAACATTATAAACTAAAGAAAAAGGGTGCTATTCAATCTATATCCCTCCCACTGTGCACATATATTGTTTGTTGTATTTTTTACAGTCAATGTTCCTGTTGTGCAGAACTAGTTCTGTGTTTTATTTCGTTGGAGTACTCTTATTTTCCACGAGGTTTGTGAATGTCATTGACTTGCAGGTATTTTACGTTATTAAACTGTCGTTCCTTCTTTTTTATTTTCAGCTGTCAATTATTCCTTCCAATCAAACGTAATTTTCCTCAAATTCACAATACACTTCCGAATATATTTTCTCACTGTTCACAAAGGAATATCCCGCAATTCAAACTGACCTGAGATCTGTTTTTCTCTTTTGTGGCGAGCGTGGGCCAAGCTGCAGGGTCGGCCGTCTAGTCTGCAGTCAACGTGACTGTCCCGTGTCAGGCGGCGTGCAACGTGAGCAGTGTCGTTTTATTCAAACTGGTGTTTTCTTTTTCATTTGTAGATGCATCCAGCGATTGGATACTAGGTATTTACAGATTTATTTAAACTGTAATAGTTTTAACAGTGAAAACGTCGCTCCACCGTCTGTTTTGGGTCTTTCTGTTTATTTTCTCCCGATCAGCTGCCAGGCGTCTGTTTTCAGTCTCGGGTCTCCTCCTTCCCTTTCGCTCTGCTCAGCTCAAATATGAAACGCACATCCTGTCCAGGCGTCATCACAGGCAGAGGCACAGATTCCCTGCGGTCCTAAAGAGCTCAGTCACTCTACCGTAGCTATACAAATAACCT
The DNA here is from genome assembly GCF_902713425.1 of Acipenser ruthenus. NCBI lineage: Eukaryota > Metazoa > Chordata > Actinopteri > Acipenseriformes > Acipenseridae > Acipenser > Acipenser ruthenus. Next base: position 67,600,458 of record NC_081192.1, read on the forward strand.
GCTTTGCTGAAGGGGGTTACAGAAATACTAAAAGGAAATTGACAAACGTTTTGACTAGAAGTCGTTTTCATTGAAGACAATGAACAGGTGTGTCAGATGGTCTCTATAATGTGAGCAGATAAGCATTATACAGTAAACTATTGTGAAATCATTGCAAAGTGCAAAAAATAACTTGTTGGATACACAGTACAGCATGTAAACTGGAAAAAATACCAGCTAAACTTTTATGAGAACTAGATAACAAAATAAGCAGAAGTCAGGTTTCTGGGTGCTAATGTTTGACTGCTTAACCATGAATTATATAATAAATGATTCAAACCAAAAATGACAGTCAGAGTGGATCCTAAGACCAGCCTTCCTCCATTCTGCATGAAATGCTACCTAATCCCAATGCACTTCTCTCTCTCTCTCTCTCTCTCTCTCTCTCTCTCTCTCTCTCTCTCTCTCTCTCAATAGCACCTTAAGCTCTGGGTATTGTAGCTCAATATTGTACAGATTGTTGATGTGACTTTGGTTTGTCCCATGTGTTGCTGCAAACAGTACAAACAGTATTTACTTTAGAATCTAATAAGCAAGCTTAGTTTAAAACGGTGAAGCCAGAGAAGGGAACAAAAATGCACAGAAACTCAGCTAATGAGGGTCTAATGGATTTAATCAAATATTTGAAACATAGATATCAAACAAAATCACAGAATATGTGAACAAAAATTTGGTTTGGTCCCACAGATGTTCTATTGGACTCAGGTCAGGAGAAAAAGCTGGCCACGGCAAGACCTGACATTGTTTTCTTGAAGTCGTGCAGTTGTAATCCTAGCACTGTGTGGTCTTGCATTGTTCTGCTGGAAAATCAACAATTCCAGAATGGCTTGCAGGAACGGAAAAACTGTTGCCTCAAGGACTTCGTCAATGTATCGCTGAACAGTAAGGTTGCCCTCAATCTGCACCAAAGGCATTCTTGTGTTAAAGGAGATTCCTCCCCACATCATCACACTTCCACCACCCCACCGGTTAGCTTGAACAACGCAACAGTCAGCATAACGCTCAACACGAAGTCTCCAAACACGTTGTCTTCCGTTAGGTCTGTTAAGGTTAAAACAACATTCATCAGTGAATAAAACATTCCACCACTCTCTCTGCCGCCACCTCAGATGTTCTCTGGCCCACAGAAGATGACGATTTCGTCTCTCAGCTGTCAACATGTTACCCCTGAACGGCCTCCAAGCATGCAAATCATTTTCATGCAGACGGCGAGTTAAAGTTATTCTTCTGATGCACGGGTTATTTCTTCCTGAAATTTCCTGTGCTGTAGCCACTGCAGTCTGAAAACAATTACGCAGATGGATCAGTCGGATGTGACGGTCCTGGGCAACATCTCATTCTACGTGGCAACTTCTCTCACACACAGACCGCCTTCAATCATGCCGATAGCAACCAGGCAATCTTCATTACTCAAGCAGGGCATGGTCGTACCTTTCACTGTTCTTGCGTTAATTAAAATCATGTCTTTTCGAATGGCTGTTTATACCGATTCTTAAACAACTCAGTTTGGCAATTTTAACTGAGGACCTGCCGTTTTTATGAAATCACATGAATTGAGCTCAGTATTTTGTTAGCCCAAGGAACAATAGTACTCAAACAATCAACAAACCTGTCTGCTCCCTGTTTAAAATGTAAATAACATTATGTATGTGCCCAATGAGCTATTGATGTAAAACTATAGCGTTTTCATTGTGCATCAGTATATTTAATGTTTTATAGTCCTTGCTCCTTTTATGAAACTCTACTTGCATTGTGAATGTTTTGCATATATTCACAAGTCTGTGAAATTCAAAAGAGTTGCAGGAAATTTGATAAAATGATAAAATGAATACATTTCAATTAATCTAAACAGGAAATGAATTGCAACTCAGACTATACCCAGCTGATGCAGGCATATTTGCGTACAAGATGAGGCAATGGCTCAAAGTGTTCAATAGTATAGAAAGGACAACTTTACTAAAATGAGTTTATAATAATAGCTGACAGTGTCTTAGAAAATGTAGACAGATTGTTTTTAAAGGGAAAAAAATCCAAGATAAATAAGATTTGGCAAATAATTGCAATTAAAGTAAATGCTGTTTCAACTGTTTCATGGGCTATAGGTGATATGGTTTGAAATACAGAGCTAAATAAAAAATTGTTCAGATTCAAAAATCTGCCCAATCCACACCGCATGGAAATTAGAATCGGTATCTTTGTTATTTTAGAAGCTCAAAACAGTATACTGGGGAGTACTGGGAGATGAATTACTGCACGTGGGGTTAAAAAAAAGTTGCTGTGAAAGTGGTTTTCATTATTCATTTTTTTAATAAATTCTTATTTATTTTCAGAACATTACAGGTATATAATTAATTACATATTTACAGTAACATCACACATGCATTACATGACAAGACAGATAGGCATTTAGTATGCTACAATTCTCATTCCCTGATTATTAACTTCTAAAAAAAAAAAAAAAATCCTGATCCTCGATTTTCATTTCCATTAAGTTTGCACGTAGGGAAACAGATATATTTACCTGCTCTCTGAACTAAAGCAGACATTACCTGACTGATACACAGATTTACTAACACCAGCGAAAAAAGTTAGGGCAGCAGTTAGCTTGGCAGGCAGTGATACGGCTTTCTCATCAAACGAATGTTAAGGAATGTGATGTGTTGTCTATGAACACAAGTAGCACAGTATTTTCTCTTTCTTTGTTTGTTGCTGTTGTTCAGTCAGCATTCGAAAGAACACATTTTGAAATGCCATCTTGACTAACTACAAACATTCACAAACTCAATCACCCTTTAAAAAGGATTTTAGCTTGTTTGCAAAGTAGTCCACTGATGTCCAACAAATGTGTATGTATTTTTAAATTTTGCACTTGTTGGTGGAATTGCAGAATCTTCTGCCAGAGATGAGGAAGAAACACTGATTTAAAAAATGAGCAACTACTGTTTTCACTGGGATGCACAACTTTTTTCTCAATGCACAATTGAGGGAAACAATCCTCACAACTACCCTTGCGAAACTCACATCTCTTTTGAATATCTGGCATCTAACGTTACCATGCAATCGTTCATATCTTAATATAGCTTTACATATAGTCATTATTATCTGACTGTAGTCTCTAAACAATAACTATGGCCCTTCAATCAACATTTCTAACACATAAGAACATTAGAAAGTTTACAAACAAGAGAAGGCCATTTAGCCCATCTTGCTCGTTTGGTTGTTAGTAGCTTATTGATCCCAGAATCTCATCAAGCAGCTTCTTGAAGGATCCCAGGGTGTCAGCTTCAACAACATTACTGGGGAGTTGGTTCCAGATCCCCATGATTCTCTGTGTAAAAAAGTCCCTCCTATTTTCTATTCTGAATGCCCCTTTAGCTAATCTCCATTTGTGACCCCTAGTCCTTGTTTCTTTTTTCAGGTTGAAAATACCTTTTAGAATCTTGAATACTTGAATCAGATTGCTGCGTAGTCTTCTTTGTTCAAGACTGAATAGATTCAATTATTTAAGCCTGTCTGCATATGACATGCCTTTTAAATAATTCTGGTCGCTCTTCTTTGCACTCTTTCTAGAGCAGCAATATCCTTTCTGTAGCGAGGTATGTAGCTGACTTGGGAATAAGTATTTCCACAGAACACATTAACTTGCAAGAAGGCTTTTTTTTTCTAAGGAACACATCAATTATGAGAAATGCTTTACATTTAATCTTACCCTTGTAAGACTTGTTAATGTTAGCCACTTCCTTCCTCTCTGGTTTATTTTTGTTAGCATAGAGCCTCTGTAACCAATCCACTTGGTGGTCGGACTATCTATAACCACCAATCATGGCTAATAGACATATTTTGTTTCCAAGCTGACCAGTGTTTTAGTTGGGTTTGACCCTGGGAACAGATTTGGTCTCAACCCAGACAACATTTATATTGTGTTTTGCAAATGTGTCAACATTGTTTTTCACCAACTGAAAAAGAAAAAAAAAACATTATGCACTAAAGAAAGATCCCTTATAGACCACAGTGGTCTTTATATGGATTATAGATAGGTCTTCTGATTTTTGGTTTTAATAGATAAACACAGATAAAACATCCCCGATAAAAAAATAATGCCTCGAAAATTGTAAATGCCTCAAAAAAGAAAAGCATTGAAAATCTTGCCATGAATACGTGCAGTGCTGAACAGGAGATGACATGTAGAATTTTTCATACTGCATACAAAATTGTCATTGTTGAAATTCAGTGGCTTTGCTGCTTTCTTGAGATGGCGAAGCATTACTTTTCTTTTTTTTTCATCCACAGCAGGTTCAAGCTGAGACTCACTGTCATTTGCCGTTTCTGATTCTGATCTTTCTTTTTGTGCCACTTGTCACCCATTTTAACAAGCTAATTGTTGATCGATGAGAATATAATTCAACTGCCGTTTCACACTCTTGAACATTCCACGCGGCCCTCGTTATGGATATTGCATGTGTCACGTAACATTTAATGCACTATGGGTATTGTAGTCCAGCCGCTTATGCAATAACAGTAAATACAGTAGATTAGAATCTTTTTTCTTGGGAAATACAACTCCCAAAGAGATCTATGTTTTTTAAGCATGTTGTCAATTTGCAAAAATTTCTGGATGTAGATTGGAATAATACAGTAATTGTAGTTTTAACAAGTGCCGGTATGCAAGCCTTTGAAATTCAGAAGTGATTAGAATCACTGGCCAATACACACAAGTCATAGGATTCAGGTTATAATAGAGTTATTATGTGTATATATTTATCAGTAGTATTATTTTATTGTACAGCACTCTTTGGTGACAACGTCATAAAGACTACTGATGTATGTTGTTGCTTTAATGAAGGGAGTTTCATAATTTGGTACAGTAATTGACCAAAAGTTAGGTGATATCTCCGCAAAACTGAAAAGATGCAACCAAATTCAAATTCAGTCTTACGAATTTCAAAAGCTTAGCGGGCAGGGCTAGGCGACTCTGGCCCTTGAGACCCATTCCGCTACAGGTTTAATCAATCCAATTCAATCATCTATAACTTTAAAAACATCAATCATAATAAAAGACATGGTTGGAACAAAACCTATACTGGAGAAGCCAGGTGTTTAGAGAGGCTACCACACTGACACAACTTCCTATTGGGACTTGCACACACATTATTATTATTATTTTGGCAAACATCAGAATCAGAATCCACCCCAATATATATATATATATATATATATATATATATATATATATATATATATATATATATATATATATATATACACACACACATACTATCTTAAAAACAAAATATATATTGCAACACATTGTTCCAAGAGACCAGCTTCGTAAGGACGAGGTAATGTAGTCTGTCTGTCTCCTGGGCCTTGAAAGCTGTATATAATATAACAAGCAGAACATAAACAAAAAACCCACTGGCATTGAAAGGCATCCTATAAAATACTATATTACATAATGTTACAATATCATAGTCTTTTTTATATAATCTTTAGTTCCTAGAAAAAGTGGATAAACCATAACAAAAACCTTTTTCTGCATTACATGTTTTATTATGTTATCAGTGATCTGGAAACATACAATTCAGTCACACATTAATGAACTTATGACCTCTTCTTGCAACCTTTAGGGGAAAGATTTATACCAATCAAGAAAGCTGAGCAGAGTAAGAATGAAAGCTGCAAAGTCAGACCAGTAATTAGATGTGTAACCTTTTTCTGACAGCCACATTTTTTTGTAATCAGAATGTTTAGGTAAGATCCAGAGGGACTATAGGTCAGATATGTACACAAGGGTACCTTAGATTGCTGATTGGTATTAATTAACACACTCACTCATTCAAAATCAGAAACTAAGCTCCTAACGTATTCTGTCAAAAAAAAATTATTTTATTTTTTTCTTGCAGCCGGATAGTCTTCTTGGATCCGTGTGCAAATATTTATCTAAAAATATATTCACTTAATATTTCAATAAATGGACCATAACATTGAAATACAATTTAGTTTTATATAATGAAGATATACCTACTGAAAAGAGAAGACAACCATCTTAGTAAAATTATGTGCTGTTTGGCTGTCCTTTTTTTTCTGTGTCACTCCTCATCACAGTCTTAAAGTGTAAAGAGTGTGAACAATAACTGTTATGTTTGAGTTATTATATATACACACACACACACAGACACACACACACACACACACACACACACACACACACACACACACAGAGACAGCGCACTCCGTTTATAAGAATCACTGATAAGAATATAGTGATAAAAAACAGTGGGACAAAATAATTCCTATACTAACCATGCTTAAATACTCTGCTTGTAAAAATCAAGCAATCCACTTATAAAGAATAATTTCAGGGCAAACTGATTATTATTATTATTATTATTATTATTATTATTATTATTATTATTATTATTATTATTTATTTCTTAGCAGACGCCCTTATCCAGGGCGACTTACAATCGTAAGCAAATACATTTCAAGTGTTACAATACAAGTAATACAATAAGAGCAAGAAATACAATAACTTTAGTTCAAGCAAAGTACAAGTGTGACAAACCACAATTCAATAATACAGCAGATAATAGTGATAGTTACATCAGGATATGATTAAATAGTGATAGTTACATCAGGATATGATTAAATACAAAGTACTACAGGTTAAATACTTGGCAGATTACAGTATTCTGAAGTACAGGATTAAATGCAGTAAAATAGGGGGCAGATAAGAGCAAAATAAAGCACATTTACATGAAGGGTGATAGTGTCCCAGGATACAAACAGAGGAGTTCTACAGGTGCTGTTTGAAGAGGTGAGTCTTAAGGAGGCGCCAGAATGTGGTCAGGGACTGGGTAGTCCTGACATCTGTAGGAAGGTCATTCCACCACTGCGGAGCAAGGGTGGAGAAGGAGCGGGCTCTGGAGGCAGGGGAGCGTAGCGGAGGTAGAGCTAGTCTTCTAGTGCAGGCGGAGCGGAGAGGTCGAGTGGGGGTGTAGGGAGAGATGAGGGTCTGGAGGTAGCTGGGTGCAGTCTGGTCAAGGCATCTGTAGGCTAGTACAAGAGTCTTGAACTGGATGCGAGCGGTGATCGGGAGCCAGTGGAGCGAGCGGAGTAGTGGAGTAGCGTGGGCGAAGCGAGGCAGAGAGAACAACAGGCGGGCAGCAGAGTTCTGGATGAGCTGGAGCGGACGGGTGGCGGACACAGGGAGGCCAGCCAGGAGGGAGTTGCAGTAGTCTAGGCGGGAGAGTACCAGGGCCTGGACCAGGAGCTGGGTAGCATAGTTGGTGAGGAAGGGTCGGATTCTTCGGATGTTGCTCAGGAAGAATCGGCAAGTGCGTGCCAGAGTGGAGATGTGCTGGGAATAAGAGAGGCAGGGGTCCAGGGTGACTCCAAGGTTCTTAGCTGAGGAAGAGGGAGAGAGTGTGGTAGATTCCAGAGGAACAGAGATGGAGAGATCAGAGGAGGGGGAGGAGGAGGGAAAGAAAAGGAGGTCAGATTTAGAGAGGTTGAGTTTGAGGTGATGCGAGTGCATCCAGGAGGAAATAGCAGACAGACAGGTAGAGATACGGGAGGAGATGGTGGAGTCAGAGGTGGGGAAGGAGAGGAAAATCTGAGCATCGTCAGCATAGAAATGGTATGAGAAACCATAGGATGCGATGAGGGGGCCCAGGGAGCGGGTGTAGAGAGAGAACAGGAGAGGACCCAAGACTGACCCTTGGGGGACTCCAGTTAAGAGAGGGTGAGGTGTGGAGGTTGCTCCACGCCAGGTTACCTGGCAAGTGCGGTTGGAGAGGTAAGAGGAGAACCAGGCCAGAGCAGTGCCAGAGATCCCCAGGTCAGCAAGAGATGATAGTAGAATAGAGTGATCAACAGTGTCAAAGGCAGCAGAGAGGTCGAGGAGAATTAGGACAGAGGAGAGAGAGGCAGCTCGGGCACACTTAAGTGAGTTGGTGACAGACAGGAGGGCAGTTTCAGTGGAGTGGGCAGAGCGGAAGCCAGATTGGAGAGGGTCAAGCAGAGAGTGGTTGGACAGGAAAGCAGAGAGCTGGCGGTGTACAGTCTGCTCGAGGGTTTTGGAGAGGAAGGGTAGGAGGGAGACAGGACGGTAGCTCTGGAGGGAGGTGGGGTCGAGGGTAGGTTTTTTGAGGAGGGGAGTGATAGAGGCTTTTTTGAAGGCAGAGGGAAAGATACCAGAAAGTAGAGAGGTGTTGAGGAGGGAGGAGATGAAGGGGAGTAGAGCAGGAGCAGCAGCTTGAAAGAGGTGAGTGGGGAGGGGGTCCAAGGCACACGTGGTGGGTTTGTGACCCTGGAGCAGGGAGGAGAGGTCAGAGTCTGAGAGGGTCATGTATACGGTACTGTATGAAGTGCAATGACATGTACAGCCAATAAAGCTGTTTTTGAATTTGAATTTGATCACATCTTGTGTGATTAGGCACGTACGCAGCGTGGATCGTGCAATGATGCAGGAAACACTGCATTGTTTGTAATCAAACAGTGACTGCACCACTGCTTTGTGCAGGTATGTTTTTTGTATTCTCTGTTTGTGAAAATTTGTTTCAATAAAGTGAATACACATTCATTGAATACATACTGAGTACAGCTCTGTTATTGTGTGGTGACGCACTGGGGATTGCAGCACGGTGAGGAGGGGGGGGGGGGGTTGCAGAGCTTTGCATCTCCGTTTAGTGAAAAACTGTGAGATTTGCATCGCAACTGAAAATAAGTAATCACAGATGCTAATGCAGTGGTAGTCGTGACAGTAAAATACTGTACTGTAATATCATTTTAATTCAAAGGCCATTACACGTAACACTTGCATGGCAGTTAAACTAGGCACCCTCACGAGACGATCGCTTCTCACGTATACTGTAGTAAAACAGGATTCTGCAGCCTTGAGTAAACATAATAGTGATCATATAACAAGTTGCTTATCCACAAGGATGTTCTGATTGTTTTGATGTATTGTCCTCAGTGATTGAGCACCATTGACAATTGTATACTGTATTTAAACTGCTGATGCGCGGAGGCGCGCTTTTGCTAATTGTAATCATATCAGTCCACTTTTAAGAATCAACTGCTTATAAGAATCAAATCATCCAGGACGGATGTGATTCTTATAAATGGAGTGCACTGTATATATATATATATATATATATATATATATATATATATATATATATATATATATATATAGATTTTAAAAAAATTATAATCTGGTCATTCATTTTAAAGATAGTTTCTTCTTTTAATTTCCAGCATCTGGAATCTGTGTATTAGTTTCAAAATGAAAAGTACAGGTGTGCAGTATGTACTGTATATGTCATGGGTAGGCATAGCTGGTCTAAATTTATAAGGTAAAAGTAAAGATTAAGAGCTAGATTCACTAAAAATTACTCCAATAACAACATGGTGCATAAAGACCCTTGAATTAACACACTGGATTATTATTATTGTAACCCTCGGGTGTTGTTCAGGGGCATGAGTGAGGCCTGCCCCCTATTTCCTTCCTACCAATAACATCTGCTAAACCCCTGAAAAAGTAAGAGAAGGTTGCTTTCCTCTGGTATATGGTATTGTAATATAGCCCGGGTGTCTTCAAAAACTTCAACAGCATAACAATTGTAAAGTAGTGAAAAAAAATAATTTTCAATAATACCAAATACTGAAAATACTTTGTTATCGTCAGTAATTGAGCTCACACATACATCAACTTGATTAAATTGTAATTTAAAGCAAAAGAATGACATAAAGCTGGTTTATATTATTTAAAGTGTTTTGTATTGAATAAATGTAGTTTTGAAGTGTTAAGCATTTTTTAAATATTTTATTTATTAAAAAAAAACATGCTATCAACAGTAAATACATTTAAATGCCACAAACACAAATATACATTACAAAAATAAGCACTATATTATATTTGGAAACTTAACATGTACAAATCTAGTAAAAAAAAAAAAAATCTACACGTTTGTGTGCTTTAACATGAAGTTGCATTATGCCCCCCCCCCCTCCAAAAAAAAAAAAACACAAAGAGAACTTGCATACATAACAAAAATTAAAAAAATTAAAAAGAATGTCAATCCAAAATGCACCATCAGTGGTTGCCAGCAATATGAAAGATGTCTTTTTTGCAACTCGATGAATAAAATCATATTTTTTTAAATATACTGTAGGAGGTAATAAGTAGGGTACTGTAAATAATGCAGAAATCAAATACAGTGCTGGAAACGTATGTATTATACACACATAGACACTCCTTTGGAGAGAGGAAATTAACTACATAGAGCTAAAAACCTGAATCTGTAGTGCTATCCCGATAATTTTAGAAGCAGTAAATCTTTTCTACTGTACATCCCTCCCAGCTCCCCTGAAACTCAGTGCTATTCTGCAAGTAATCAGGAGCTGCACATGGTAGCCTATAGTATATGAAAGACACCTTTTTTACTCCCTGAAGACGGAAAACAATTATAAAATCATATTATTTTTCAATTGTGTTCTGTATCAGGTAAGCAGGATACTGTAAAGAATGCAGTTATCAAATGTGTCGGACAAGGATGTTCTTGCTGTCAAAATAAAGTTGAATCATATGTAAAGATATCTCATGATCTTCAAAGAGATCAGATATGTACATTTGCACCCCTTGCCATTGAGGAAGGGTTAAGTAACTCCAGTTCTGAAAAATGACATCATTTAGGAAATGATGCAAAACATGATCAACTAAAACACGAGTAGGCCTTTTCATGTGCATATAAATACAGAAAACCTAATAAATACACAAAACCTAATGCCCAACTGCAGTTTAGCCCTGAAATTACATAACATGCCTTTAATGTACTTACTCCAAGCTAATCCTGAGTTAAGTGGGGTTTACCTTTCAAAGAAAGGGAACAATAGCCCAAGCCTGGATTCTAGTAACTGTCAAGCACATACGGGGTTCAATAGACTAAATCCATGTCTTTTAACTCTCAAGTCCTAGATTTCAATCTCCTTTCAGATGTAAATTGAGTTTGCTGCTCTCACCTCTAGATTTTGTACAGCTCAACTAACCGTACACATTTGCCTACAATAGACCCTAGATTGAATAAGGGGTGTGACTGGGCAGTGCAATGGTTAGTGTTTACATTGGTGAGGCAGTGCGGGCAAATCCAATATTCCACTCATTAGCTCATAACACATCTACACCACTTTTCCTAAAACAAATACAATAAAAAAAGGTTTGAAAGCTATATATATATATATATATATATATATATATATATTTTTTTTTTTTCCACAATTTAAGGAATAGAAACACTGAAAAAGCTGCTTGGTCCATAATTGTCTTTGCTTAAAATCAGTCTTCAATATTGAATGTAAACTGTTAATAATAAGCTGACAGGGGCATTAATTAAAAAATTAGTGAAAGACACAAACAAATATACAACAGTACTAAAAAAGAAAAAAAAGTACCAGTACTCAGCTGTTAAGCACATACTGACAACGATATAGATTGTATGCCATCACACACACACATTTTTCTTTTTCTAACAAAGTCATAATGGAGGTTCAAGTATCCATAGTTACCAGGATCTATTTAATTCCATTTAGTTTAAGTATAATTTGCATTGCTGCTGATAAGTGAAGCAAATTTTGCGCAGTTGTGTTTCATTATGGGGTTTTTTTTCCCCCCGTTTTAAACATCTTAGCTTTCAACAGCCATTTAGCAAACGATCAGTTTGTTATTGGTCCTAAATTGTCCCTAATTAAAAATCTGACCTCCACGAGGAGCCGTCTTCCATAAGAGAACATAAACAGGAAAAATCTTTTTTGTGGCATTGTAATTGGACTTCAGTGAAACAAATTAATCCGCTGGGGTTTCCCCTAATGAATGTTTAAATGCAAACAGTAGTCAAGCACTTAAGCAGCCAGGCCAGTGGTCCCTAATGAAATCATATAAAATCAAATCAAAGAATATGGCATTTTCACTAACCAGAAATCTTGGCACTAGTTCCGTAGCAATAACAAAGCACTGAACAAATAAACTGAAATGAAAGTTATAAATGAAGCATTGCAAACATGTAAAAGGGAGAAATTAAATTTTTTTAAGTTCATGCCAAGGACTGTTTATTTTCACACAGCAAAGTGCCCTTTCTATATCTAAGCACTGAAACTATGGGGCCAGGGGTTTCCTTTGATGAATTTAGAATATTTCTGTGTTGAGTATCCACCACATTATAAACCTGGAAAGTGGGCAGAGATGAGGATGGAAAGCGAGCTTGCTTATAATTTTTCTAATTTATATTAAGCTATGCTAGGCTGTTTGATTAGAGCAAACCCATCACACAGAAGAAAGCTATTGCTTTTATATACAGACATCCAAAATGGCAATTACAATTAAAATATTCATAAAGCGGAAATGAGAGATTTGATAATAATGTGTAAAAAAATGCAGTGAGATCTCAGTTTTATGATTAGTCTTTTTTTTGACTGATTAATTCAATCTTTAATGATTATCTAGATTAATGACGTGCAACACAAAGCTTTTATACGGAAATATTTAACTTTTTTTGTTCTCCCATTTTTTAAGTTCTGTCTCCAATCACTTGGAAGATCATTGGGGCCTTCAATTCAGGAGTACAGTAAAACAAAAAAAAAGTCTACATTGGTGTGTCTCTACTGATATTTATTAAACAACTTGACTATTCACTATAACTGATACAAATGTATTATTAATAATACACAGAGTTATAAATGCATGGAATAGCCCACCAGATGAAGTGGTAGAATCTAAAACACTAGCAACGTTAAAAAACCCCAAAACAATTATATTCTACCCTACAGAATTACATACCCTAAGGAGTAGCCCTGCAATTACATAACATGCCTTTTATGGAGCAAATGGTATGCTAATTGGAACAAAAGTACCAATTATTTAACAGAAAATGCAATATAAGGTATGAGACTATCTACAATGATCGGCATGTTGTGAAGTGAACAACAAGGTAATGGGCTATTGTTGAAGAACTATTATTAATGTCTATTATTTTTTCCGTCAATTTTGAAAAAGAATGATAGCTAATTTTGGTGATTAGTGGTAACCTCGGAACACTTTTAAACTTATAACACTATAAGTCATTGTATTACATGAAAAAAATGAAATGGTTGTAATGGTTCAGGTACTTCAGGAAAGCCATTAACCTTTGGGGAAAATACTCTTATGCAGGGATTAGCTGTTATTTAAAAACAGGAAATTGCAGCAAATGTTACGTTGCTGAAGTGAATCAGGACACTCAAAAAAGATGATCAAACTATGCATGCAAAAGTGGTTCCCTCCATTGCTTTGGGTGTAAAATCCAGTTTGCATTGAAGATCTTAGGAAATCTGCCTTGCAAGGGGAAACTCTGTGGGAAAAGCTGTTATCTCCATACCCTACAAAAGTAGTTTACACGTTCTGCCACCAAGCCATAGTTTTATTTTTTTTTATTTTTAGCTGCCTCCTTTCAATGATTCACCCTGCCCCTGCTGTGCATTAGTACAGGACAGTAGAGCAGTTACCATGTGTTACCATGACAAGTGTCTGCTTGACATGCAGCAATCCAACAGATGGCAGCATTTTACAAAGCATGTTACAAAAAAAAAATAAAATAGGTAGAGATTATCATGTAAAAGTTTACTGTACAGACACATTTATATTAATAGTAGGTAGAGATTATCATGTAAAAGTTTACTGTACAGACACATTTATATTAATAGTAGGTGGAGATTATCATGTAAAAGTTTACTGTACAGACACATTTATATTATTAGTAGGTGGAGATTATCATGTGTACAGACACAATTTAGGCTTCATTTACTTTAACATTCCTAATAGTGCTGGAAAGAAATGAGGATCTATGAGTGCACTCTGTAACTCCCTTGGAAAACTGCAGGTTCAGCAAGAGAATGCTAGCAGAGTATTATGGTTTTCTCATAATGTTTTTACTGATCTGTTTACTGATTGCATATTATGCACTTTATATAACTGAACTAGCCTGTGGATGTGATACATAGGTTACCAATGTATGGATAAAATGTTTTTAAATGTATGTAGCATACAGGTAATATTATTACTAACACCTCAAATACATATCATGACTCTACTGCACAAACATGTAAGAGTCCAGCATTGCTCACTGAGTACTGTATTTAAAAGCTACAACATTTCACGAAAGAATGAATGCGTTGAAAGTTGTTTACAAAATCTAGAACCTGATGAACTTGTGTTTTCAAGGCCCAACAGGTTACGTACCTTACCAAGACACCGTGTTGTTGTGGGTTTCCTACCGTGGAATAGGGAATGGAGAAGTTTTCTTTTAGTTTTTTTTTTTTTTTTAATATCAGTATTAAAGTGATTATGTTTCTTATTAAGTCATGGTAATTAGTTACTGAATTAATTTGTCATTAACATTAATGTATTTTTGTAAAAAGAAAAAGCAGAGAAAATATTCATATATATTTATAAATAATATATTTAGTAATATAACTGTTTAAGACTAGACATCTTGATGGCAGGCTTCATTATTTAAACATGTCATCATTTAAACTGGAATAAACAAGCTGACGGCTTATTTCCTTCATCCAAGAGCAGAAATTTAAAACATGAGTCACCAATATGTTTCGTAGCTATATCAATGAATGCTGGCCTTGCTGGTGACTTTTGAACCAAAATTAAGAAACAGAGTGCTGTGCAACATTCTCTTTACATCAAAGGTCTGTAAGGATGACAACAACACTTTCAAGCTTCAGGACAGTGTACTGTGCTCAAGTTTTAATTGGAACAACAAAGTCATATGATTTAAAATACTACTTAAAATATGAACAAAAGCAGCAATAATATGAGGCTATAAAATATGGGTATTTGGACAGTTTAAACTTTGTTAAAATTGCATGCTGATTATTGGTTATTTCAACCACTTTATCATACTTTTAATACCATCTCATTACATGCATTAGATTTGCCTTGGTACGGCAATACCACTTAAGGTGCAGTAAACCTTACGTGGTATTGCAGATGTTAAGTTTGATTTGATATTTCTACACATTGAGCATGGATCAGTTAATCAACCTTCACAGCATACTAATATAACTGTTGACTAACGTTACACAAAGTTGTTTTGTTCACTTTGGAATGTGGGTAGGTAGGTATCCATTTGATTTCTGACCCATTTAATCAGTTATTATTGAATCATCACCACAAGGTTGGTTCCCTTTGGCATGTGGGTATCCACTTTTCAGTGCAATTCCCACCTCTATCAACATTATGTGTTCATGCCCAGAAAAAAACTACTTCAGGAGAATAGAAAAAGCCTGGAAAAACTGAGGAAGAATTTAGCAACATAATGGGATTATATGATACACAGACAATTACATGCAGGTGTTGCGGATAATTTGGGTGCAATCTAATGAACCTTAATTTACAGTACCAGTGTCTTACTTCTAGTCTGATAACCACACATAAATGATGTAAGAAAGTGTGTACTGTACAGCATTGTCCCATATATATATACTAATTTCCAGTTTTACTGGAGAACTATCTGGGCGCCCAGCAATTGAGGTCAGGGACTGGCTTTTGTAAATGAAGGTCAACAAGAAGCATATTAAAAATCACTAAACCAAAAAAAACAACAATAAAAATAAATGCCTCACAACAGATAATTAATAAATGGACAAATAGCCTTTCTGGAAGGACTACCGTATCTTTACTCCCATGACAATACCTGCAAATAAACTGCTAACAGTGCAAATGACCAGGCCTGGAGTGTAAGGTACAATAGCCTCCACTGTTAACTAGAACATGTAGCTTAATGCTGTGTTTTGTGGTTTCTCTTTCATTGGCAGCTGGTATTTACAAATATAAAAATAAATACAAATACATTATAACAAATGCTCTATCAGCTGCTGTACAAATGCACATGTAAAAAACAATGCACTAAATTATCATGTTCATTTTCCTGTGGTGCACTGTCTTATGTAACAATGTAATGATACAGATGGCATTTTGAAAGAACCAGATTTTCAGAAAGCATTTTTTTAAGTGAATTAAGGTTGTGTACATATAGGGTTCGGCACAAACAGTTTCAGTTCAGTCCCTTTGTTTCAAAACAATGAATTAATTTGCTTGCTGTTCATAACTGGAAAAAAAAAATTACTACGCTTGTTTGGGTGTGATTTGGAGTTTGTTTGTTTTGGTTTGTTTGCATTTTTTTCAGGACTGAGTTAAGTTGTGTTCCCATTACAATTTGCAAGTGAATGTTTTATGATTAGTGGACTGGATTGCATCTTGGTGTCTTTTTAAGATGGCAGTGATTGGGGGATTGTTCTGTTTCTTTCAGCATGTTTTTCAATTTTTTTCTTGCTTTTTGTTGCTATTGAAGCAATGACTGGAGGAAAGTACAGGAGCTGGAGGGAGAGAATTCTCTTACTGTCCATGTTGTTCCCCTTGACAATTTGTTTGACAGAACTTTATACTTTATATTTTTGCAGAATGGATTGCAAAAATAACCATGAAGCTTCACTTTCTCCTCATCTAGTACAAAGGTCCAAGTGTAAGGTTTTGTGCAAACACACTAAGTTCTCTGATAGTTCACATTAAAGTTTAGCAAGCGAACCAAACTCAGTTCACCGAGAGAGGTGGACTCAGTTCGGTTAGTTTGCTAAGTCAGCTTTGTTTTTCACATTACACTCCAAACGAACCAAACCGTACTGAGAGTAGAACCATCCCCCCTAACGAACTCAGTGTGAACACAGCCTTAGTGGATTCCCAGTAAACATCATAATGTTGGCTTTAGGTCTAATCAGTCGGTGTTGGTTGACGTCGGCAAAATAACCAAACGGCGACGCTAGCCCAACTCAGAGTTCTGATCTTGTGCTCTCTACTCTTAAGAAACATTATGTTCAGAGAAACGTCTTTTGAGAGGCTGATTTGCGACGCTCTTAATACTTTGGTAAGTTTTGTGTTTTACTCATTGTATCTATAAAGTATATATGTATATAAAATGTATATGTTTATTGTTATCATGAATATGTCTTGAATAAAGGAAACATTAAGTGTCTTGTTTTATGAATTGTTAATTTGTGTTTAAACGTTTTGTTTTTCTTTCATAATAATTATTGTAACACCATGTCGTTTATAACTGGTACTATGTGTAGCTAATTTAACATAATATTCATATAGTCCAGTCATATATATATAAAGCAAGATAACAGTTACAGACAATTTGAATAGTGCTATCCAGATTGTCTGAGGTACTATCTGGGTGTATAATGACAATAGTTCTTCATACGATAATCCTTTGTAATAATAAGAGGAAAAAAAATGTAGTGTCCACATTTTATTTGTATAACTTTATTAATATATCAGTATTTTATATTTATAAATATTGTACAAGTATAGAAAGAAAAAAACATGAAATCCATTCTATCCAATTATATGCTTTTCAAATGTCTACTGCAAAGTATGGTGGCCTCCTAAGTCCAAAGAACGACACACATTTATCCTGTGTAGCCTTAAGCGTTTTACACTGAAAATAAAAAGCATTTTAGGATTTGTTAAACTAAAATATTTTGTGTAAAATGGCAATGTTAAATATATACCAATTCAGAGCAGAATTAGTGGGTTTTTGTTTTTCTGAGGCGAATGCTTTTAAGAAAAAATAACACAATAATACATTCCGAGCTAATACAGTCTTAAGTTCAAATGTATGGTTTACAAAAGGTAACAAAGTAAAAAAAAAAGTTAATAATAAAAAAAAAAAAATGAGGGGCGCCCGAGTGGCGCATCCAGTAAAAGCACTCGCGTAGAGTGGAGGATGCGCCCTACAGTTTGGAGGTCGCCGATTCGAGTCCAGGCTATTCCTTTGCCGACCGAGGACAGGAGCTCCCAGGGGGTGGCGCATAATTGGCCGAGCGCCGCCTGGGGGAGGGAGAGGTAGGTTGGCCAGGATGACCTTAGATCACCACGCAACAGCGACCCCTGCCCAGGGCTACGTTGTCCTCCGACGCTGTAGCTCTGGGCAGCTGCGTGGTGAGTCTGCAGTGTGTAAAAAAGCGGATGGCTAATGACACACACTTCAGAGGACAGCGTGTGTTTGTCTTCGCTCCTCCCAAGTCAAGGGGTGGTAGCGGTGAGCTGAGCTAAACAAAATAATTGGACACTACCAAATTTCGGAGAAAATAACAAAAAACTAATTGTTATTACTTATTTATTTGCCAGACTAGTTTGTCCAAGGCAATTCACACAAGAATGTAGTAAATAAATTTCTTTAAAAAATAACAGTAACCAGGTTCTTGTCATCTTATTTTACAGATATTTGAGTTTACAGCACATGTGTCAGTTGAAAGGTGGGTTTTTTTGCATTTTTTATTTATTTAAGAAGTATACAACTATGCATTTGACTTAAAGACTGCGATAATGAGTCATTCAAAATTACAATAAAACTGGACAAATCATAGATCAGCATTTTACAGACATTCTTGTGCAATTTTTTTCAGAAGCAGTATGTAAAAATCCAGCCACAGAAGAAATAATAGGCGATGAACTTCTGTACTCCAAGGACGGGAATGGTGGGAGACAGCAGCACGCTGATGCCAGACAAAATGTGGAAGGGGATTTTTAGGTGGTGTTTTTTTAATTTATTTTTATAGTTGACAAGTTTATAGTTAGTTGTTTTATCCAGCAACAAAGTTCTTGTTTAGTTATTTTTTTGATTTTATTGCTTCTTAAAAGTTAAAATGTCTGTAAGAATGTGTCTGAAAATAAATACATATTTTAACCAATAAATGGCATGTTTGTTATATAGCAGGGAAAGCAGTGTGGAGTAGTGGTTAGGGCTCTGGAATCTTGACAGGAGGGTCATGGGTTCAATCCCAGGTGGGGGACACTGCTGCTGTACCCTTGAGCAAGGTGCTTTACCTAGATTGCTCCAGTAAAAACCCAACTGTATAAATGGGCAATTGTATGTAAAAATAATGTGATATCTTGTAACAATTGTAAGTCACCCTGAATAAGGGCGTCTGCTAAGAAATAAATAATAATATAAACAGTAATTTTAGAGTTGTTTAAGCATTGATATATTTTATGTGCAATATATGTGTAATTTAATGCTAATATAGCCCCAGATAATATATGCGGGTACACAGGGTGATATATTCAAAAATACAAATACATAAGCTAACCTCACAAACAGATATATAAACAAATAGACCATCAGTGCAACAATAAAGATACAACATACAACATACAAAAAACAACAATTAACAAAATTTCCAAGACCCGGCAACGTGGGTCCTCCCCCCCATTAAAATTATGGTATTCGATGAATTGGTAACTTAAAAACAACGTTGGACCACCGTTGGCAAAACGTGATATTTACGTTGCCAAAGTTGTGCCAACTATAGGCAATAAAATCAGCAAGAAATGAAACAATGACTTAACTGCTTCTTTTTAGTCTTTTCTTTGTTACATTGTTGTTTTTTCAGAAATGTGCCTTTGTCTTATCCCTTCCTTCAAGGTGTGGCTGATACAAAACGGAACACTGTAAATCATAATTGGGTATCATTACAATTCATTGCAATTTATGTTAACCACTACAGTCTGCTACTATCTATTATTTAGATTTCGCCTAAAGCCAATATAGAAAACAGTATTTATTGATGCCCTAAAGCAGAGTTTTGGCCTATACTGAAATTAGTATTACCAACTACTGTGAGTCTCTTTAGAAGAACTAAAATGAGGGCCCTATTTAAATCAACTGAATAAACAACATGCTGCATGGTGACAAAAAAGTCCTTGGGAACAATAGGAACCTCATCAGGTGTCATAATCATTTTTTCAAATTCTGTGACCTGAGATACATACCTATAGTTAGTTATAATATACATTTTATGGTCACTAAAAATACCATAGGATATCTATGAATGTACACCTTTCATGAGCGACAGAATCTGTAATGGCAGTACAACCCTGACTGTTACACATGCATTCATTATATTAGATTTAATATTAATTAATTACTGTGAGAATGCAGCTGTTGGAGACATAGATATGAGTCCTTAATTATGCTTGTAATAAAATAAATAAATATTCCTAACAATATCATGTATTCAAAGTAAAGTAAATCTGTCATTCTCTCTCTTGAGTTACTTACTCCAAGGCCCAGTGTACTGTGTATCTGCTGATATTAACCAGTTTTGGTTGCTGTGCCACTGAAGCCCCAGCAGCACAATAGCATTGAGTTTTGCAAGTGGAGCTGGCCTGCACACCTCTGCTTAACAAGCTGTACAGCCCAGGTAAATAGACAGGCTCCGTCCTCTGAGGGATTAAAGGTGTTCTGCCAGCCTGTAAGGATATAGAGAAGTCAAGCCTGCTCTGTAATGAGCAGCATTTGCTCTTTCTGGTTCAGCTGTTCTTTTGCTGTTTCACGGTGCACTGCTCCCTGCTTCACTGGCCTGGGTAAGTGTCCTCATGAAGAGCACAGAATAGAAATGCAGAAAGAAGGGAGACGTACGCATGACTGGTCACGCCATTCCATTCATTCCAGCCAGCGATGAGAACAACAGTGCTATACAGGGCTCTCTCTTTAGGCGCACACAGCTTTACAATGTGGTTCAATAAGACATTCCCTTTTCTTTTTGCAGTTTTGTCTTTGATAACTGCCATTTTGGGAACCTATGCCAGACTTTTTTTTTTTTTTTTGTAGAGGCTATTTTGGGGCTCTAATTTCACTGCCTTGAGAAGCTTTTTATTATTATTTTTTTATTATTTTTATGCAAGAAACATAGATAGTGGTGTTTTATGAAGAACTGTAAAATCTTACTGTAACTGTAAAATAATATACATGCCCAATTCTTACTCAGGCAATAGAAGATAAACATAGTGTAATCCATCAAACCACAAATACTTTCAAAGTTGAAATGCTGATATAAATAAATTGGATAGTCCTGATTGTTTACAGTATCCAAATGTAGCTTTATCTGTATGGGCTTTCCCCAACTCTATAAACATAACATGTAAAACCTGCTAGAAATAATAGACTTGCATCAGTAGAATTGTATCACATTCTTCATGATCTATGTTACGGTTAAAGTCTGAATATTGGCAAATCTTAAGATTTACTAGTAAATGTTGACATTTAGCAAGCAAAATGGTAAATGTCCGAAATAAACATGACAACGCTTTATTTTGGACATTTACCGGTAAATCTCAAGAATAACCAAATGCCTTTGGCTAATGACGGAATGTCTCACTTTCGTACATTGTAAGACTCCAGGAGTCAATAAGTAAGTAAATATATCTATTTAGTGCCTGTAATAGTATGTTTCATAAAAATACTACATATTTGGAGTATAATATCCTTTATCACCATTGTGAATTGTTTTATATACAAATTTACCAGAATGTTAATTGTTCTACATAAGTGGATCACAATATTGTTCAGCACCATGTTGAACTAGTGTTGAATGTGCATTACTGTAAGCTCATTGATGATTATGTTATTAATGGAAAATGTGTATGCAAAAATAAATATATTATTTGATGATATACCTGCATTTACTAATACACTTTGGTAAATTATAAGATTAACCAGTAAATGTCAGAAAAGCAATTTATTTCTACATAATTACTGACATTTACCACCTTATTTGGTAAATGTTGACATTATCGGTACAAGAGTAAGTAGTGGGGTTCTGGAAAATATAGCGTTACACATCCCCACGTGTTGCTACAATTATTTAAATAATGTACCTCTGATTTCTCTTTTCATTGTTAACATCCTAACAACTTTTTACACTTATAGGAGGCTGTGTGGTCCAGTGGTTAAAGAAACCGGCTTGTAACCAGAAGGTCCCCGGTTCAAATCCCACCTCAGCCACTGACTCATTGTGTGATGCTGAGCAAGTCACTTAACCTCCTTGTGCTCTGTCTTTTGGGTGAGATGTAATTGTAAGTGACTCTGCAACTGATGCACAGTTCACACACCCTAGTCTCTGTAAGTCGCCTTGGATAAAGGCGTCTGCTAAATAAAATAATAATAAGTACTTAAACCTTAAAGTCTGTTTCAATGCTCTTTTCAAAATGTCCACTCTAGTGCACTAATAGTGTAAGGATTATTGCCCACATTTTCAAACAGGTAACACAGCAAAAATGATCCATGATGTGGTATAGAACAGAACCCTATCTTTTTCGGAACAGCGTTAAATGGTGCATGTTATGCAAATACAATCTAATGTGGTCTTTAATTCAGAAAGTATAATTTCAAAAGTTTGGAAGCAGTTAAAATAAAACCGAACGATAAGTGAAGAAACAATATTACAAATATGGGGTATTGTTAAAGAATATATGATGCAATTTTAACATTCATATTAGTCTAAATAATTCCTGACCTGATAGGAACTTTTCACATATACAAGTAATCCCTCTTTATTCATTAAATTGGCCATGATACAGCATTTCTCATGCAAAAAAAAAAATACTTTCTTTAGACCCAGAGGCAGTGATTTGTGAAGAGTTACAAAATGTGTAGTAAACTGAAGCAATGCCATTTCTATTTTATTACAAATTACAGGTCTGCCACATTTCTCTTTTGCTTGTCTAGTATAGTTAAAATGAAAAGGAACATACGTGTTTGTATAAATTCAACAATGCATATAAAATATGTGATGATCGTTTCAAAGGGGCCTTGCCAGGTTTAGTTATAAAATAATCTATTTAAAGGTAATACCAAAACAAATACTTGTTACACTAAAGTCCCAACAGCATGAACAGTGCTGAATTGTTTGACATCCAAGCTAAACTAAGAGGTTCTGTCTGAGTTCAGACAGCATCATTAACACAGAATACCAGTGCTATGAATGAAACAGATATCTTTCATTAACACAATCCTGAGACATTTATGATGTCCAGAGAACCTGGAAACCTATCATTTCTCTTCATTATGCTCTGAACATTTTAGAGGAATGACATTTGTTTGTCCAATAACACATTTCTGTATGTCACAAATATTAGATTTATCTCAAACACAAACACAATAAAAACATTTTAATGAATAACTGTTGAGAGCTTGAAACTTTGAAAAACATACAACCCTGTGCATCAAACAGCACTGCACAATTTAAGTTTAAACTGTTAAATTTGCTTTAACTTGGTGAGCATACAAACTTTGTGGGTAAGTTTCAGGTTTTCACTCACATGTACAAATTCTGTATTTCAAGGGGATAATCTAAATTACTACAATGTGGGTTATTTCTTTTAATAATAACAATAACAATAATATAAGGTAATACATTGTGTGAAAGGTGCCTCTTATTATCAGTTTGGGTTTTGTCTGCTTAAACTGTGCCAAATTATTTCTGTTATAAAAAGAGACATCCTTAACACTGAATTACTATTAAACATGAATAATACTACTACGACTATGACTAATAATAATAATAATAATAATAATAGCTAAAAGTATTTGGCTTTTAAAATCTATAAAAAATATATTACTCTTTAGGATAACTACATTACACTGTAGTTACCATTTCCAAGTATTTACTACAAGCTCTTAGGACATAATTATGTGATTATGAGGACAGAACTCTATGCATTAACAATGCATATTAAACAAAGTTATGTTCCTGGCCATCTTTATGTATAAAATATTACAGATATTACAATCTGGAAAACACACCACTTGGATACCTGTGAACCAAAGCAAAATAAAGCAGGCCTCAAATTTACAGTGCAGCATAAAAATGATGAATACCTACATTAAAGGTCTGTACTGTACATTTGTGTGCTTTATCAAATGCTTGGTTTATACCTTTGTGAAAATCTTAAGACGACTGATTATACTGTGTATCCTCTTACAAACACCAACAGGTATCAACAGAAACAATTCAACAATTCAAACATACAGTACTTACCAATTACTGTGCCACAAGTAAAAACAAGGAACTTGACATGTGAACCAAGCTTATTCCTCAGTGAAACAGCAAAGTAAACCTGCTCTGCAGTATAGTTTCCTCCCCCTCGGCTGCTATTTGACATTTTATTTACTGGGAAGTCCCATGTGTAACAGTGTTTTTTTTTTGGTTTTTTTTGAATAACAGAGTCTGGCTTGGACAAACCTGGTGCTGCTTTTTCATATACTTAATCCAATGTTAATAACAGTTTTGCTCTAACATCTCTATCACCAAGATCAGTTGAGGCTAATTGCATCCAGATTATACAAACTCTTCAAACTATAATCTGCACTCACTGCTGAGTGACATGTTTACATTGTAATTTCGGCAAACTATAACAAGTATATAAACTGCTGAAATGCTGTGTGAGCCTTGAGCTCACTAGGCTTGTTTATATGATGGTAAGAACTTATGCTGCCCCTGAAATGGTGACAAAGGTAAAGAAAAATATAAAATTAATATTTTTTGACATACATTTAAGCATTAATATCTGACACAGTAGGAACTACCTGCTAGATCATTGACCATGGCAACAGTTAAGTGTCCTAAGCCGAAGGCAAGGGCACTAAATGGGAGCCAAAATCAATTGTGCTCATCCATAACTAAACACTCATAAATTCAAAGATAAAATTATGAGAAACTATTTGAAGTAGACAAACGTTTTTTACAAAAGGTCTTAATTTTAATACCAGATGGTTTTAGGTTTTATTTGTACTGGGATTGCATTTAGCAGCTGGAAAGCCAGTGTTCATATCCTTAGGTTCACAATTATATAACTGGCAGGAACTGTACAACAGAGCCTGCATTACGTGAAACCTGATTGTTAGTGACAATCTGTGAGGTTTATAAGAAACTGCACGTATATCTCTAAAAAGTCAATGCATTGATGTTCAAAGGTGTCCTGTAACTGTAACTGGATTAATATAATGGGATATGGCTCCAATTTCAGTGGAATATAATTGCCCATACTGTTCACTTACATGCACATGATACAGCGTGGTTTAATAAATTGGGGAACTCTACTAATAACAGTATATAATACTGTACAGTAAATACTGTAGTATTTAAAGATTCTGTACAAAGGGTTAAAGGGATGTAGAATACCGTACAGGAGATAAAGAAGATGCTTGTTACCACATGAGGTTATTTTTATGGTTTGGGTGGAGAGGTGTTAGCTGTGTGGGTTCAGCTTAACATTGGCACCAGTTGTATATCTCTTTGGAAATATACAGAATGGATCTATGAAAAAAAGTTTCTTCAACCTATGTTCCTGTTTCAGTCTTTCATATTAGGTGTCACATTCAACTAAGTGTATTAAGCAACTACCACATGTGTTATGCAATTTGGAGAGCCACATGCTTTGTCTTTATGTGATCTGTGCTTTATTTGTAGTTGGATTTGTCTCAGTATTTATATGCTAAGCCCTGTTCAAAGCACCTGAGTAAGTCGAAGAATTAAGGAAGAAGACTAAGGTGTGTAAGGGCCACTCTCTATGTGAAGTTATGACAAAGAACAAGCATTTGTCAGCAGTAACACATTATTACAACACAACATATAGGCTAATAATACAGAAAGCTAGAACTGCAAGGAAATGAACTAAGAACAAGACAACAAACCAAATGGTCAGTATCTGTGTTTAAGAATTGGTTAGCTGAAAAGCATTTTGATACTGAATTTGAAACTGCTAGTGTGACTATACTGATAAGTGACAGTTTTATGCCTCTGTAAGGAATGAAAAAGGAAACAAGTACAATGTGTAAAGTTACATCTCTATCAGAGCTGGCATAAATAGGCATCTATGGCATAAATAAATATCTTGCACAATACTGATTTTACTTCAGCAAACAATGTTTTTATTGGAATGATTAAAAAATGCGCAGGGAAGGGAAAGACAAATCTGAAAAGCATGAATTTATCTCTAAATCCGATCTTGAGAAAATTAAATCATTGGCATCTTGAACATCAATGAACCAGGGGGCTTCTGTATAAAGTGTGGTTCGATATACAGTTACACTTTGCCCGTCTTGGCAGAGAAGGTCTGTGAGAGCTGCCAGCAAACGCCTTCAAAATCAATACTGTTGAAAATGGCTTAAGATATGCTACCCTGACCTATAACGAACCCACAAAAAAACACTCAGATGTAACCAAAATAAATAAATCTAAGCTTAGAGGCTGTATGTTTGAAAAGCCTGGTGACCCAATGTGCCCAATACAATCTCTCATTAAATACTACACAACCTACTTGGTATACCTACAAACCACTTGGAAAAAACACGCTTGGCAATTAAATGGCTACCATCAGTGAAAAAGCCAATCTCACCAAAAAGTACACAAATCACTCTGTGAGAGCAATAGCTGTTGAACTTCTATCAGATGCAGGTCTGAAGACAACAGAAATCATGTCTGTAACAGGACACCATAATGAGAGCTCAAGTCGCAGATATTGGACAGCAAATGTTCAGCATAAACACAATTGGTCTACAATACTATCCTTGGCTGGATCCTCCAAACAAGACTTAAAACCAACCAATCAAGCAGCGAATCCTGTTCCTGTTACTACCGCACCAGCCAATCCACTCCCTGTCAGCTCAAATGACGCTCCAATAGCAAGCAGTAAAAACTCCATCGTACGGTAATTGCTTCGTTCATTTCTCAGGCAATGTCCAGATTATAAATAGGGGTTTAAAACCCTAAAACGTTAATACAAAATAAAAATCGATATCCTAAATATAAACTCATTGTCTTTCTCTGTATATGTATGTCATCCTTGTTTTTTTTTTTATTTTAATAATGAAATGTTTTCTTGAACGTCTTTACTCAGCAGAAAGGTACCTGACAAATCAGTACAAGTTCAAGGTAAATCTAGGTTTTAAGGTGTTTTTTTTTTTTTTAAAGAAAACAACGGTAAAAATAATTTCTAATAGCGATAGTGCCCTCTCGATGATGGCTATACCGTGTGATAGTTGACCTTAACTTCTGTTAGTGCCCTCACCTTCGGCTGGGGAAGCAAAACTCCTGTCGTAGTCAACTATCACACGGTATCATCGACGGGCACTATGGCTTAAGTAATACTTTAAAAAAAAAAGTCACTTTATATATGTGCAAATGTTCTTATATCAAAGTTTTCTAATAATATAAATTAGCATGTGTACAGTATGTAATAGGTAATGTGGCCTGCTGCTCATACAGTAGCATGTTAGTCAACTGATAGAGTATCTGCTGCCATGCTTGTGTAATTCAAATTCATGACATAATGGGCTCCCAGGGCTCCCAGGAGAAGGTATAATAATGACTTCCATGACAAAGGAGCTGCGAGGTGTGTCTATTGTTTCGTTAAAATCTTTGTTTAACCATGGGGTGACCTTATTTACCTTTACAAACAGCAAATGGCTCTTCAGGGAGACTGAGAAATCAGTTATTTCTTTGCAAATGCTATTTACTTTTCTGGATTTGCATAGTTATTTACCTGCAATATCTATATGGAGTTAATTTCTTCAGGGTACCCATAGCAGTTTTCATCACCCTGCTATCTTTATACAATAACATGTCAACCTAACAGGAGCTTGTTACCTGGGGTTATGTGTGACAAGCTACTGTTTGAGGTCGATAACACGTAAATGTTAGATACAAATACAAATTGCGGAACAGAATTTAGCTTTTTACCTCAACTCATCAATGGGGGTCAAAATCCAAAATGACAGTGCATCACACAACATTCCTCACTACAATAACTTATAATGGTATTTTTTATATTTTTTGATAAGCAGTTGTAACACAATTGTACAGTCTCATTCAATACACAGTGGTACTCTTTTGAAGTAGCATGGTACCACGTCATTTTAAATTCTACTTTGGTTTATTCAGAAAGATATCCAAATAGTAGTTTTCAAACTTCAGTACGGGTCACTCGGTTGCACATCAAAGCAAAATGACTTGAATTTCATATTTGAAAATCTAATATAAAATAGTAATAATAAAAAAAATGAGAAATGCTCATTGTTTTTTGCTTCACCTACAGAACTTACACAGCCAAGCGTTAATAAGAATATTTAGGTTCAGGTTACAGATTTGCTATCATGACATATTTCAATTAATGTATATAATTATCATATTTACAGTGAATTGTAGCTTTAGAATACATTATTGTACAATGCTAACTAGTTTTAAGTAGTCTTGGTTCCTTCAGATAGTATAATTAAATTAACTAAATATAGAATTTCTTTCAAATTGGGGCTTTGCATATTTTATTGGATGTGAGCATACAGACATACAGCTGAACAGATTAATTTTACCCATCAATAACATCAGTACCATCAATAACATCTAATACAGAATGTCCTTTGCAAGTTTCCGACCAATTGGATAAGGTATTTCAAACAATGTAATTATGACATGCTGTACAGGCAGGTGGTCAAACAGACAGCCTCTGTAACCCCTAGGTCATGATACACATTCTAGCAAGTTCCTCAGCAAGTTGTATCAAAACTGGATAAGCGGTTCTTCATTTGTAACACTCCAGCAGCCCTACAGCAGTGTGCATGCTACTTACCGTGCAGGGTGGCCAGAAACACAGTTTTTGAGAATAAGTTATAGCTTAATCCTTACTTCACTGAGTCAAAACAAAAAAATAAAAAAATAAAAAATAAATAATAATGTTTGTAATCGACAAGGATAATTTTCAGACTGTCCATATAGTAATGAGAAATGATTGGTTACAGTATGCTTTCTTTAAATTTTTTTTTTTTTGCTGGACAGTCAATTAAACCATTGAATGCTGCTACTCTTCCATACTTTCACAAGTTAGTTTTCACTTAAAGAAGACCAGAAACTAGAAAATAGGATTTGGTCTTTTTTATCTGCCTGTTCCAGAAAGGTCTACAGCCAAGAACCTCTAGCATCATGTGTGGCTGCCACTGACTGATGTTCAGAGGCATTGCCGGTGTTGCATGAAAATTTGGGAACCAACTTACCAAAGGGTGTACTGAAGAAAACAGCAGGCAATTGAAAACAAATGGAGGTGGAGGCCACAAAAAACAGCTGGAATTACTGTACTTTTGGCGATGCTCAAAGTTTCTTACTGACTATTAAGAAATATAAAATGAGCATCAATATTAAAATGAATAACACCTGGCATTTCCGGCATCATAATTTGTCTTTTACCATTAAGCACATGAGTGTCCTGCATCATATCAGTGCTAGGGAAAGAGGAAGTGGGAATGAAAGAGTTAGTTAAGACACAACCATTGCATAAGCCAGTCATTCATTAGATAGATTCCTTTAGGATGACAAAATGATTTCAGAAACAGGCAGCTAATGGGCCTGGGTGCATGTGATGCATGTGTCTCTCTGTCTGGGCTGATTGTCTCAAATGTTCACATTGGTTAGAAACATGAAACATTTCCTTAGTGCGTTGCTTTTAATGTCCAAAGCAAATGGGTCATGCGCTTCAGTTTAAAGCATAAACTCTATAATTTAATAATTTTTGAGACAAACCACATGCAAACAGACTTGTTCATGGGGTTGGTAAATTACAATTTGATATTTACACTCTAAGCAAGTAAAAGCTGGTAATTTCCATTTCTTCAACTGTCAAGTAACGCAGGGAGTCTTTATTGAGTGTTTTGGAATGCATAATTAAAATTAGTATTGTATCTATGTTGCTTTATAACTATAACAAGAGTGAAAGTACAGTAAAAAGCTATTCAGTGATACTAAAATAAACTACATTTAGGCAACAGTTGTTATGACAAAACTGCCTTCTTGAAAACTGAAAATTCACATGCCAAATTAGCTAACCTTCAATGTTTTTGCTAATCAATTTGCCTAATTTAGCATCTGAATTTGTAGTAAAAAGAAAAAAAAAATACTACTAAATGCAAGTCTGTGTGTGTTTATTTCATACTGGGCCTGAGTACCGAAATGCACATGTGGGAAGTGGGACTTTTAAGTTAGGTAATTTCTGAAGTCAAGCATGTTTTCTCTGTATGTTGCCCTGATTTACTGTGATTGATAACTACAACTTTGAAGCAAAGCCCTTGCAGACACTATATTTCTTCTCCACCTAGTTGACAGATTTGTCAAAATGTTTGTTTACTGTGATGACAAACTGGCTAATTCACTAGCTAGGGTTCGAGGATAAAGCCCCATTCATACTGACAACTGCACAACACACTAAGGGCTGCGCTGTACTTTACAATGAAAGGGACAGGAAGATTTAGGGAAATAAAAAAGAGAGCACCTTCATTTTTCCTGTTTTTAAATGTGATGACTTGTTTATTGTGTGTGTTTGAAATAAAGAAAACCTTATAAAATGCTTTATTGCGCTAGCAGATCAGTATCTAATATTTTTCTCTTATAATGTCTCATTGCTCCAAAAGAATAGTTTTATCTCCCATTTCATCCAGTTTGGGGTGTCCAAACACATTACATTTATCTAAAAGAGCAGGATATCGTTGTCATCTAGTGAAACATTTGGTATGAACTGACTTGAAACATTGGACTGCCACAACATGAGGTAATCATTACAGAGAAGTCAAATGTGTTGCTTATTGGTAATATTTTAAGAAACTGTTTAACAACTGATGTCCCAAGTCCATTCAAAACCAAATTACTGGTAAGGCAACAGCAGTAGGCCTGTTGTGGCAGTGTTGACAATTTTACCATAATGATTTAACTAACTGGTAAATATTCTCTTTCGTCCAATTAACTAAATTTACAATGGCTGACATGAGAGGAAGACAGCAAAAGTTGGAGATTAAAAAGTCATTAAGCAGAACACAGTTAACACTGCAGTGACAGGAAAACATATATATTTTTTTAACATGTGCTGACTCTTCTGGTGCGTTCATAGTGCTGCAGGAAGAGGGCAACAGCCTTGCAATATCCGCCGGTCAGTCATGGCAGTGACACAGAGAGGTGGGAGAGAGGGTGTGTGAGCTTTCCCTCTCTCTGAGTGGCTGAGAGGCGGGCCTTGGGGGGATTGCTGGCCCTATAAAATTACGTTCTGTTGTTCCCTCAGCTCTGTCCCTATAAGACGAAACAAAGAGCTAGCGGGAGGTCTGCTCCAGGACCGAGAACGGCTGGAAAAATATGATATCTTGTAACAATTGTAAGTCGCCCTGAATAAGGGCGTCTGCTAAGAAATAAATAATAACAATAATAATAAAAAGAAAAAACGAAAAGAAACCCAAAGAGAAGAAAATAAAAATATTGGGCAGACCCCATAAGAGCATAAAAAGCAGGCTGAGGGAGCGGTGAAGTGTTGGATGGGGACCCGGGCCATGCGGGTAGCGACGGTCGGGGTAACGCTGCCGAGTGCAGCACCTTTTCTTTGTAGTTTTTGATTACTGTGTTTTATTTTCTCTTTTTGATTTCGCCTTTTGTTATTATTATTATTTGAGAGCATCTGCGAAGTGCGTCAGCGGGACTGTTTACCTGTGGGTATTTCCGTAGTCCTGTCTACCATCGCTGGTATTCAGGCCACGGACAACAGCGCCCTCTGCGGGCTAGACAAGGGGAAAAAAAAAAGTCAGAAATAAAACTGGGCACCTGTGCAGTGTTTCAAGTACACCCTTCTGTCTCCCGTTTCAATGAATACCCACACCCTTCCACATACTCTTTTAGTTATATTGACAATACTGTACACTATAATGTACAAAATGTACATTATTATGGGGCTTTACAATTGACTAAATTATGTATTTGTACAGGCAGCTCCCTCAGAATACAATTTAATAACAAATTCTTAACGTACTAATTGCATTTAGAAGAAACACGTCATTTACATTTTGTTGCTCATGCTAAAGTTAATGTCTTGCATTCTGCATAGAAGTAGTTTTCACTGTGAAAGTTTGATTTAAATGTGTTACTAATTTCATTTCCTTCCTGTTTTACAAATTCCAAACAGCAATTTAGGCTATGTATTGCTAACTGCTATATAATATCTGTCGCTTTTTAAGTGCCTCATCCATTACAGCCAACAATCTTCTCAGGAGTAGCAATTCAGTGTATTTGGAACAAATGGAGCACAGTGTTACTGATATGGTTCCATGGTACTGCAATGGATTATCAGTATTTATGGTTTAATACTATTATGATAGCGTTGATGTGTCAAATTTAAAAATGTTGTCACTCTGGTTCCATGATACCATTCTACTATTGGCTTATACTACTGTAGTTGCCCCTGTGCTACCATTTCCACTAAATTCCTACATATTTAAGGGTTTGCACAATAGGTCTAAGGACTGTGGGAAAAGGTTATCCATAGTCTATACCATGCATGTTAGAATGAAGAAATCTCTAAATAGATGTTAAAGACAAAAGTTTAGCATGTAAAGCCAGCTTCAAAGGTTCAATTTCTGAGTAGAAATAGAGAATGCCAATGGGATTAAGTGTTCGCCATTGGCTAATGTAAATTAATTTACAATTTGCGTTTAGTTTTCTAGGTATAGGCCATAGCATCCATACCAAAGCCCTTTAGTTGGCTTAAATTCAGTCTCTTTCTGTTTTTTTACTGTTTAGTGATCTGTCATCACTAAGTTTATCCTTTCTAACTGTGCTGTTTTATAAATTTAATATAAATTGTTGTTCCATTTTAACCGCTTGCACGGTAAGCTAAACCTTTCATTTCTTCTATTTTAGTTTTTACCACCCACCCCCTACTGACAATCCAGCCATTGTGCATTTGTCCCCTCCTCTTTACCACATTGTGTTTTATTACTTTGACCCCAGCCCATCAATCTGCCTCAATTGGATAATGATCTGTAATCACTTTCATTCAGGGGAGTCTATATGGACCAAAGCCTCCATTCTTCCCAGGAGGGCTTAATTTTCACTCCCATTTGAGTTAATGCTCCTCCTTTCACAGCACTAAATACTCGTGCACATGGCCCATTCTGTGCTGAGGCACCAGGTTGCTCACTGTTGATTCATGCCCTTGCTTTCCAAAAGGAAGTCTAAGTGCTACATGGCAGCTCTCGGCAGGGAGCGGGCTCGAGCCACACCACATCACAAGCAGCCGCTTTTCTCATTAATACTGACCCTTCATTAGGTTGCTTTTGTTCTGTGCCCTTGTAATCGATGAGCCTCCTGCTTAGTGCAAAACGGTAATGGTGGGTTGCCACAGCAGTACGTGCTAAAGAAAGGAGCGAGACAGGCCAGGGGAACACTACAATTTCCACACTTACTGCACATCTTTTAATTTGCTTCTGAAAAAGGTCATAAAGGCCCGCCATAGCACCTCAAAAGTAAAATGGCTGTGTTTTATCTTTTAAACTAATTTTATTTACAAGATGAGCTATAGTTTGGTTAAGACAATAGGACATTTAGGGCCTCATTTTGCATAATTTTCTTTTTTATTGGTGGGATAAAACATGGGTTTCACGTCAACGTTCTTTGCTAAAAGCTCACAAAATGTATTTCTATTTGGTTACAAGTGTAGAGACTAAGCTTGTCTCATGAATATTTAAATCAGGATTTCCTTTTGTTCATTAGTGCTTTTTTATGAAGAAGACAGATGGAACTAGGCGACTTTCTGTGACTGTTTTCACCTGTTTTGAGCAGCTGAATATTAAGCGAAATTGTAGAATAGCCTGTTGGGATTATCAGTCTTTTAGAATACTATAAACCATCTGTAAAGCAGCCATCGTGTTGCTCATGTTTAGTTAAATGCTAGTGTGAACAATCTCTTATACTTTTCTAATTAATAAAATCACATAACATACAAAGTTACAATGATTGTATTATACTTTTTTATTCTTGTTGTGATTTCCCTGGGGAAAATGTATTTAGATTAATTTAAAATGTGTTTACAAAAAATGTAAAAAAGTAATCACTCTATTTAATCTGATGAAGACATTAGCCAAAACAATTGTCCCCTTGACCTCCTCAAGAGAGACCAGAGAAAGCAATCCCAATTCCTGACAATTGGATTTAAGTTATAATGTATTAAAGAAAAGTATCCTAAAAATCTGGACCGACTGAAACGTTAATACCCAGAAGAACATGACTTCAGTTTGTAAGGTTTTTAAACATTTAGTTGTTAATTCAAAACAGATATTAAGCAAACATAAAGTATTTGATGTCAGGTATATTTTGATTGGTTGACTTTGCATTGTCTGGCATCATTCCCAGTTTATTTTTGAAAAGAGTCTATATAAAAAAAAAAAAAAAGTTGTTGCTTTTGGAAAACTACACATGCAATGCTTGATGACCAGTCATTGACTGATGTTTATTGCTTGTGACATGTTCCACCCTTCAATCTTCCCCTCCCATAAGCCTGCCTCCTACAAGTTCCTTTTGTATTGCAAAAGCTGGTAAGACACACCCCTTTGCTTTGATTTTCAGTCCTTATTGTCTGCCCATAATAGAGAGGGTGACACCATCTGTGCTTTGCTTGCATTGTGCTACCACTTCAATAGGCATAAGGGGCTGCATGCAAAATCCTACGAACTACAGCAGAGTGGGCAAAAAAGAATATACAAAACACAGTTGTCCATGTGCAGGCATACCATTCATCAAGTCTCATTGTCCAAGCTTTTAAATATATTTCTAGGATTACCCATGAATTCTGGATTGAATTGATGAACATTTGGATCGCATCCAAACCCTAATTTTATCCAGTCTTTAACATGTGTGCATTCCCTCTAAAAAAAAATGTTTTGTGCCATTTGTAAACAGTTAAACTGGAATGAGACGGTCCCACTGGGCCTTATCAGTATTTTTTGTACAAAACATGCTGAGAAGAATTGCATTTGTCATTGCCGTTGCCAGCCCTTATAAAAATGTACCATGGTAAAAACATTTTAATAAAGCTTTGGAAAACCATACTAAAAGCATAACACCACACTGAAGTGTGCTAAAGCGTGACACATTACCATGAGGAAAATTCTGTATTTATGCTTTTTACACAATAAACCCATTTCATATTAATATATTTAAATGATAGCAATTTTCCATTGTCAATGACCTGAAACATTTTATTGTAAAGTTTAGTTTGCAAGTTTACAAGAAAATCTAGTCATAATTGTGTTATTGTTTTAAAGTGGATTTCATGTGTATGCACACAGTGGCACTGGAACAATTTTTAAAGTGGGGGGTGCTGAAAGCCATTGAACAAAACTGTAACCCCTGTATATGATGGAAGCCATGCAAAGCCAAGGGGTGCTTCCGCACCCCCAGCACCCCTAGTTCAGCTCCCCTGTATGCACATAGATTACAGTGAAAGTGAAGGACTTTATTATGAGACAAGGGGCCATTTTGTAGCTGATATAGTAGAGTGGTTATTTTGTATTTGATCTCTGTGGTTGCTTTACCAAATCGCAGTGTTAAATTACTGTTCAGAATATTAGTGGAAGGTTTATGTAACTATAAAGTAGTAAACCACTGTCTTAACCTATTACTGATTAACTGTGAAAAACATTATTTCCAATCAATCACATGTACATTAAATCATTTTTGATGATTTGTACAAGGTGAAACTCAACAGCAATGCCCAACTTCCTGATTACCATTACTATGCATAAAAATCACATTGAAACTATATAGTATGTATTGGTTCATACCATTGTCCGTACCTTTCATAAAATGAACACAATCTTTCAGCAGATCATCTTAAAATCCAATCAGTACACTTTATATAAAAGTTAATCAGTTTTGAAAGAAATTCATTCAAACACTTGGGGAAATGAAGAAAACTCTCCAACAAGGTCAATCACAATTGGTGCCTTTCACAAAAACCTATCCCATATAAGCCATCCCAAATACAGTGCCATAGATAAAGCGGCAACAGACACTCCTGTACTGCTTGGTGTCCTTTTAACAACTGGTTACTAAAAATGTTTTCCAAAAGTTGCAGAACTACCATGAGCCAGATTTATAGAGGGTCTTGCAGGGAAAGGAAAGGATGTATATTACTGTCTGGTTTTATGGTCAGCAGGGGGGGATGTGCTATTTCATACCATGTTTGCAGGCCGAACAACCACAAGTTGCTGCCATGGTCCATAAATGATAACATATGTAAAAAATGTATGACACTGTATTTTTAGGGGCCCTAAAAAACTGACTTCCTGG
The DNA here is from genome assembly GCF_902713425.1 of Acipenser ruthenus. Taxonomy (NCBI): domain Eukaryota; kingdom Metazoa; phylum Chordata; class Actinopteri; order Acipenseriformes; family Acipenseridae; genus Acipenser; species Acipenser ruthenus. The sequence goes on from NC_081192.1 coordinate 67,636,533, forward strand.
TTGTCACATTGCTTTACCAGCTGATGACGAATAGATCTGCCATCGCTATCCGGGTATTCTGTGAGTGAGCCAGCAACAGATGGGAGTTCACATTTGAGTTCAGTCCACTGGAATATCATCTAAATTAAAGGATGGCAGGTCCACAGAGATGTTAGCCAAGTGATACTAATACTCTCTCCAGGCAGCTCTGAACAAGCAAAAGCCTTTGGATAGTTTATAAGTTGGTGTGACAGGGCAGAGGCCTTGCACATGTAGATAGTGTGTTGTGTTTTGTTTTGTAAATAAAGATTGAGGGCTCTATGTACTATTAGGGCTTACGTGTTTGTATATGTTGCGAATTCGTAGCCTCACTCTGTCGTAGAATTAATGCGTGCGATGTAAAAATCATTTTTTTTGTGGACAACTGCCGTATCTGTCAGCGCAGGTGTACGAACAGTATCAGTGGCTGCTCATTATACAGGACAGGTTGGTATTTACATCTGATTATAAATAGCTTCGCAACAGCTTACGTGAAAATTTAAAAACTCCCTGCAAAGTTAAATGAGTTCTGTATACAGAAGAAAAAGAAGTAATATCATTTACAAGCTAAAGTTATGGCTTCTGTAAACTCTGGGGCTGATGCAAATATGTCTCCAGCCCAAAGAAAAAAGGAAAACTAATTTCCAGAATGAGGAAATCGATATTAGTTTCTGAAATAAAAAAAAAAGTATTATTTAATTGCCCAGAGCAAAAAAAAGATTAAGAAAAGAAACATGGAAAGACATAACTAACAAAATAAATTCACTTGGACACTGTAAGCGACAGACTTACTAATTTAAATAAAATCAATTTTAAAAATGGATCTAAAATGTTTCATTAAGTGAAACTAGTGGCTACATTCATTATAACGAACCCTTCTTATAACGTACCCCCTTTTTTAACGATCCAAGCAGCAAGAATCTTTTTTTTTTCAATGGAAATTAGCCCTATAAGAACTATCACTTTTACAAAATCTAATAATAATCTACCCGGATAAGACGATCTCGGTAGTGACTGGCACTGAGATTTCTCCAGTGTGAATTTCTTGTTCTCTCAGTGAAAACAAAGACCTTGGTAGGCTAATTCGAAGATAAGGCTGACTCACAGATAACCTATTGTCGTGCGAATTATGGCAACCGTGGCAACAGGCGTGAGGAGGTAACAAGATTGAAACAGCATGCATTGAGAAAAGCACGGAAGAATATGAAGCAATCTACGCTGGATATGTTTTTCAAGAGAAAGGGCACATAATTACTGTACTCAGCATGTAACTACTTTTTATTTTTTTCATTTCTTTACTGTTTTCTTTTAAATATACAGTTTAAATGTTGATCAATGTGTTGTCTTGAAAGAACACCTGTATACTGTATAAAGATGTGCAATTCAATTTGGGCATTTCTTCATTATTCTGATACAGCAAATTGATAAACCCTATTATAGTGAACAACCTGATATAACGAACATTTCTCAAGGTCCCAGGGGGGTTTGTTATAAGGAAGTTAGACTGTATATTTATAACCGTTAGTAATATTTTGACATATATTTCTAATATCTGTATAATTTCTCTATTTTCCTCACTTTATTTTTCTTAAAATGACCTATTGAAGCATAAGGACAACACATTTGGCAGAATTTTCTCTTACTGAGTGTGTGAGTTAAGTGTACCGTAACTGAATTCCCTTTCATTGATATAATTGTGTTACCCCCTGGTGAATTTTCAGACCCTACAATCTAGTTGGAGAACCACAGAATGATCAAATTAATGAATGTAATGATGCAACCATAACCACTCCTGAAGTAAATGGAAGCACAAATAAGCCACCACAAACCACTAATGCCAAATTAATCAGTTGCTGACTTTGCAGCTAATAAAGACAAAACAGTTTACATGAAATCATTGAAAAATGCAAGTATTTAAAAGACATTTGAGATGCAATAAATGATTTAACCTCTGTTGTAGACAATTAACTGACATAATTCCCAGAGTCATTAAAATGAGCCATATTTACAATGCAATACAGAGTGTAATACAGAAACATTACTGTGTCATAATGTATTCTGTCATACCGATTGTGGTGTGTTAAACATAGCGGTGCAGAAAGACTGGACAGGGCGAAAGTAAACAAACAGGTAGACCTAAAAGAAAGGGTCCCCAGAAAATATTAAAATTAAGCTGGTTTCTCAATATCACTGTACTGCTTTGATTTTACTTTGGAATACTGCAGAAAACTTTTTATTAGGCTCTCTCTCTCTCTCTCTCTCTCTCTCTCTCTCTCTCTCTCTCTCCTCTCTCTCTCTATATATATATATATACTCTCTATTTGTGTTGAATGCTTCTATTTTTCCTATAATGACAAATAAACGAATAAAGAAAAACAGTGCAGTACACTAAATATATTGGTAATGCAGGTTAGAAAATAGTTTTCAGTGTATTTCAGTTGCAATGACTCATGCATTACTTTATTAATAACTGAAAAGAAAATAATACTCTTTGATTCTACCATGCTTGAAGCAGCTCCTCCACATCAACGATTCCCTTTCTTAAAGCTAGGCTGTGAAGCATGCAATACCACAAAAATGTGACAGACTTTTTGAGGACAGCATTGCAATACTCCTCCAGATTTATCCAAACACCTGAATCTCATTTTTAAAGTTCTAAAGGTGTGTTCTATCACGTTTCTTGTTCTGCAATGAGCATCATTGTATTTTAGTGCTGTTTCACGTTCAAGATTAATCATTGGAGTCATTAGACATGTATGCAAAGGGTAGCCAGAGTGACCTTGTGAGGGTGTGCAGAGTGGCTGATGTTACACAGGGAGGACGCACAACCTAAAATTCAGTTAAAAGAAACAAATACTTTATTTGTGAACAAAAGTAGACGTTCTTTCAACAAATAACTATTTACACAAAATTGGCCAGAAAACACAATCCTTCTATCCCTAGGCTACCACAGAGGTCAGGTACTAACCTCAAGCCCACCCTGAGCTCCTCATACTGACATCCTTTATATCTTATCTCAGGTAGGCACCCCCCCCCCCCCCCCCCCCACTATTACTGGGCAAATACCCATAATAATAAAACACATGAATCCAATTATTATTAATACTATTTACCCAATAATAATGCTTCACTTCACATTCATTTTAATATGAACTCAATCTTACCCTTATTAAATGTACCAATATTAAAATAGTAGGGTTAAACAAGATTAAATGTCCCCTCTATTGAAAAGGTAAGTGTGGCCCCGATAGAGCCGCGGGTATCAAGCACGCCTCAGGCACGCACTCCCCCACATTGACAATGGCCTGCCACACAGAACAAGCAGACAATTATGACTAATTGTTAACAATCTTAAAACTCACAACCCATTTATGTATAAGCATTTTCATTAGCAAAGAATAATTAAAAGATACAAGTTCACTTTACTAGCAATGTGCACCCCACTACCCAAAATGATACATCGCACAACAACAACAAATGTATATATTAAAATATAGATTCTTATGGCATTCCACGATTAAATACACACAGATTGAATAAACGTTAATTTATGGTGTAGTTTTATCTGTCAATTTACAAAAAGAAAGTTAATAATTTTTTAGTTTGCAGTTTTATTTTTAAAACTGCTGTGAGTTCCGGGGCTCCCGAGTGGCGCATCCAGTAAAGGCGCTCTACCCGGAGTGCAGGATGTGCCTTATAGCCTGGAGATCGCAGGTTCGAATCCAGGCTATGTCACAGCCGACCGTGACTGGGAGTTCCTAGGGGGCGGCGCACAATTGGCTGAGCGTTGCCTGGGTAGGGAGGGCTTAGGTCGGCAGGGGAATCCACAGCTCACCGCGCATCAGCGACCCCTGTGGCCGATAGGGCGCCTGCAGTTCTGCAGTGGAGCCGCCAGATCTGTGTTGTCCTCCGGCACTATAGGTCTGGTGGCATTGCTGTGGATCTGCAGTGCAAAAAATGACGGTTAGGCAGGAGCACGTTTCGAAGGACGCGTGTGAGTGGAGAACTGCATTCTGGCTGAGTGATGGAAAAACAGTGTCTCTTACTACGGTCAGAAAGATAATTATGTTTCTCCATCACACACCTAAATAGAACTAATAATAATAATAATAATAATAATAATATTTTTTAAGCTATGTGCCTAAAATTAGTCCATTGGCAACATCTGCACTCTCCAAATACTCCCATTATCCAGAGTGCTAGTTATGAAGGCATCATGACTGGATTCTGGGTATTTTGCAATGACATACTTTATTATTCCTTGAGCATCACATATGACTTGAATGTTTACACTGTGAAAGCTCTTTCTATTAATAAAGCCAAGCTATCTTCAGGGGGTGGGTTTGATGGCAACGTGTGTACAGTCAATTGCACCTATGACATTTAGGAATCCTGCAATATATAGGGCGCAAAATGCAATGGTGTAGCTCATCAAGAGCCTATATTAAATAACAATACAATTAAAAAATATTTTTATTTGTTTTCTTTTTTCTCCTATTTTAAGAGGCTTTATTTTAGATGAACTAAAAACCTGTCAGTGTTCAAACAGGACTTTGTTTTACATACAAAGTCATAGTGGCAGCTACACCAGTGACAGGCAGACGCAAGAAAACAGATGGAAATCGAACAGATGTAACAAAACGGCTTTAATACATCCCGGGTAGGTCTATGATGTAAAAAAAAAAACAACGAAATGCAAGATAGGAGGCTGTGTGGTCCAGTGGTTAAAGAAAGAGGCATGTAACCAGAAGGTCCCCAGTTCAAATCCCACCTCAGCCACTGACTCATTGTGTGACTTTGAGCAAGTCATTTAACCTCCTTGTGCTTGTAGATGTAGTTGTAAGTGACTCTGCAGCTGATGCATAGTTCAAACACCCTAGTCTCTGTAAGTTGCCTTGGATAAAGGTGTCTGTTAAATAAACAAATAATAATAATAATAAGATATAACAGAAAAAAAAAAAGATACATAGAGCCCTATATGTTTTGAATTTAAGTTTAGGTAAGGATGGGATTAAATCCCATCCCGGACAAATTCATGTCAAGAATGTAGCTGTGGCTTAATTCATTAATTGAGGATCAATTAGGCCCAGCCACATGCTATGGAAAGGATCAAGAAATGTTTGTTAGTTGAGCAAGGAAGATCTGACAGCAGCAGGTTGTGCTTTCTGCCCTGCACCGAGACAGCTGTGGCTTGGGTGCTGTTTGGATTTGTTTGTTTGTGTAAACCTTTTATTTTTTTTGTTAAGAAATAAAAATGCGCAAAAGCGCAGAATTGCAATCTTCCGCCTCGGGTTTGCGATTTCTGCCAGCCTTGGTTGCACGCCACTACACCACAGTTCAGATCACAAAGCTCTTTGAAACTGCTATGACCGGTATTGATAAAACAAAATAAGCAGAATAACACAAATGTATTTTGAAGATGAAGGGCGAGAATAACCATTGGCTGTTTATGTCATCTTATGAAAGCACATGACATAAAAAAATAGAAAATATATGTAAAGTAGTCTCTGCATATAGGAACACCTCCTAAGAGAACACTTCACCAAAGAGAACACCCTTGTAGTGAAACGTATTTTTCCCCTTGTAAATGCTCGGCCTAAAGGAACAGGAACTTTGCTTTAAAGAACAACTTTTTGGTACCGACAGCGATTTGTTCACTACTGATAGAGTACTGTTTTGTAACCTGATAATCATCATCATCAAACTTAAATTCAAATGGTTTACAAAAAGTTGGAAATTGTTCAAGCTCCTGAAAAAAAAAACTGAATCAGACGCAAGTCACTGAGCAATTTGACGTTTTCCGTTCTGCTGAGTTGCTTCACCATTCTGGTAAATAATGTTGTGCATGTTTTGAATATTGCTCCTGTACAGGTATAATTAATCTAGAGCAGTTGCAGCATTTTTTAACATGTGTAAGGGTGCTGTGTTAATTTAGTTTGACAGTTAGTTTATTAGCGTTAGTTTGTCTGTTACTTTATTATTATAGTTTATTAACATGGGAGGATGCTGTGGATGAGGCGTATGAAAGGAAGAAACTTCGCTACGCTCAACTAGCTGCTGAAGCGGAACAGCGAGGATGGAGAATCCAGGTTTACCCAGTGGAGGTGGTTTGTCAAGGATCTGTGGCACACTCCACAACCTGGTTTCTCACCGGCATTGGATTCAGTGGTCAAGAGTTACGACGCATAGTGAAGAACTTATCTGAAGCAGCAGAGAGGAGCAGCAACTGGCTCTGGTTGAGATGAAAAGATTCTGGTTGGGGACCTCAAGCACAGTAAAAAAAAACCCAAAAGAAACCGTCGATGTAAATAAGCTGGAAGAGCTGAGTGGGGGACGGAGGGGGTTGATGCTGGGACACCAGAATCATTGTCGAGCCCCCTTAAGGTGTCGTGGGCTAGTCGACAAAACACCAAGGATGGAGGAAGGTGCCCACTTGAAGACCCCAGGGAAGTACCCTACTCAGCTGAGTCCAGACAGTTGTCATGTTGATGCGCTAGGAAGGCCGCACTGTGGTTGATCCCTGGAGCCAGCATTGCAGCCGATGTGTGTGCTGATGCCCCAGGGGAGCAAAATAGGCTGATCCCTGGAGCCAGCATTACACTTCAGCCTTCAACACCAGGCAGAAGGATATCTACATCATCAGATGGAAGGAAACGCAGATGGATCACATTAGTTTACAGTAAAATAAGCTATGTCTTAGTTGGCGCTTATCTTGGCGAGACCTGAGTCAAATATCAGCATGAAGTTTTAACACCTACTACTCTCATGTAATGGAAATCATATACTTGCCTGTTGTTTTTCTTTTATTCTGTTCATTTCATATGTTGATGCACGTGCGTCACAACAAGTAATAAATATGTATTTATGTATTGATTCATATTGTGTCTGGGTTAGGTGTAATGTACAGTGACAATGCAACATTACTCTTAACTATTCAACAAATGAATTTTAACTCACACATCTCTGCAGCAACACTGATGCACTTTATTTGATTCCAACGCCTTATTTATTCTGTCTGTTGGGCTTTCAGAGCTGAGTCTACTGCTTTAGAAGCCTGTACCCAAATGTACTCTGCTTCAGAATCAAAGCTAATTAATCGTGTAGCCTTTTTCAACATATAATTCCAATTAGAACTTGGTACATAAGCATTCAAATTTAAAACCAGGTTTTCACTTCCATTCAAGTCTATAATATTTGTAGTGCTCTTTTTTTTAAAAGGCCAATCTAACCTATATAGTATGTACCTTAATTTCCTGTCAGGAAAACTCATGCATTAGAGAACAATATGTATTAAAGCTTAGACAACAAATACTACGTTATACATATTTTCATTACATCGTTGGCCTTTGACCCTTCAAGGTACCCCTACCCATAATTTAGTTTGCTGATAGTGGAGGGGCTGACTGTAGGGAAGCCGTGGGCAGGGTGTCAGGATAGCTGCCTTCCCCCTTAGACAAAGCCGAAAAACAGGTGGAGGCTGGAGAGGAGGAGACGAACTCTGACGTAATATATAAAGCCTTTTCTAGCTGCTCATTGGACGAGTTGTTTATCGAATGAGATACTTAACATTTGACTGATGAACATATTGATAATGATGGTGCTTAATATGCTTGATGTTTACTATTTTTGCTATCTAGCTTAAAAGTTGAGTTCCCTGCCTGAACCACTGCTTTTCTAAATTAAAAGCAAAATGTGCTAGTATAATATAGTATATAGCTTACCTTCTTGTCTCAAAATCTTGGTTATGAAACTCTTCATTAGTTCCACGCAAAGTATTAAATAGAATTTAGATGGCATTTGAGTCAGTAACTACAGAAAATGTTTTGGTATCTGTGACAGAAATATAATGAATCTTGGTAAATCTCCCTCCCGACCTGTGAGGGAGCTAAGCAGCGAGGACAGAGTTCTTTTGATGGGCTGGCCTGACAGTTCCTTCCCAGGTCGGGAAGTCGGCCACTCTGGAAGAAGGCGAGACTCCGTTGCAAGAACGTATTGACCCGGAAGGGAAACAATGTAGCAGCCGCTGATTGTAAAGGCAGCTGCATTAGTTTACCAAGTGGTCATGCGTGACAGCATATAAGGGGGACGGAGAATCGTAATCAGTTCCTTCGTTTTAGTTATTAAGGAGTGACCTGGAAGGACCTGCGTTTTGGTGAAAATTGTGAGTGTTTTTCTTGTTCTGTCTAATTGTTTGTTTGTATTCACTAGACAGCTAACATGTTCCGGAGCTGTCGCCAGAGGCCAGCACCAACCCGGAACAGCACTGCACTTGTATCACTACAAACTGTATTTACACCACTAGCACTAATTCACGCATGAACGGACTTGTGTATGTGTTTTGTGTTTTGTGTGGGTGTATAATAAAAACAGGACTATCATTTGCGGGGCAAACCCGGGGATTATAAATTAAGTAATACACACTGCTGTATTACTTACCTTCATTATTGTTTACTGTTTGTTTCGCCGTCAGGCACTGGACAAAAACAAATAAAACACCTGCACCTGCACACTATTAACCACTTTGCAACAGTATCAAAAAAAAAAAAATCTTTGCTGGAGAGCATGACGGAAATGTTGTAATTTTCTGTACAATTCTAACGTAGAATATTTACAGGTTTAGTATATCATTGCTTGTAAAGGCCAAGCTGAAAACTACCAAAAGGTCTTCTGAAGGTTATAGAACTGTAGGATCAAAGTATGGATATAAGAACTAGCAGCATAGCCCCATGCACTATTAAAACCACTGCTGGTTGCAAAAAGCTAGTCTAGAGTTGGCATTAAAGCAACTAAACTGATGGTAAACTATTTGTGAGGTTACGTTAAAAAGCTTTCTTACATCATATGTCAGTACTTATTTGTATCAGTTTTGTTTTTGAATTCTAAGTGCATTGTGACCAGTGCTGTTTAAAACAGTAGCATGTGGCCTAACACTCAATACACAAGTAATATAATTCACAAAACACTCCAATAAAAATAACTATAAAACGTTATATTATTCTCCCTCAGACCACTAAAAAGTGCCTGTTTTCAATGTGACTTTTTCCCAAACTCTCTAACTCAGGGGTGTCAAACTCCAGTCCTCGAGGGCTGCAGGGTCTTCTGGTTTTCATTCCAACTTAAGCTCTCAATTAACTTAATTGAGCTAATTATTTGTTCAATTGGACATGTTTAATATTTTTTCAAGGTCTTTTACAGTTGATGATTTAAAAAATAATGCACTTGATTCAAGGTACACAACCTATAAAACATTCTGAGGCCTGAAGAGAAGTGTTAAATGTGTCCAGATAATCAAATAATTAGACCAATTAAGTAACGGGTGGAACGAAAGCCAGAAGACACCGCGGCCCTCCAGGAAGTGAGTTTGACAACCCTGCTCTAGATCTATTCCACATACTGTAGTACATTCTCAGTTTCCTCACTAAAACTGAAAAAAAACAAAAAACATTAGCACCAAAAAATGTGCTAATGTTTAAATGTGGTAACATTGTTTAATCTTTATATTTCCTCTTTTAAGGGAGTTTTATCCTGCGGCTACATCGTAGCAAAATGTGTACTGTTATAAGCGCTGTCAAGGATAAAAAAAAATGAGGGGGGCACCAGTAATGTATTTACAGTCAAATTTGAAGGGACCAGCCAAAATCATCTTATCAGTAATTCTTATTATCAGGAGTCTAAGCTAACTGCACACTGTCAGTTTTTATTAAAGTTACAGAAACACTGAAATCAATTTCTGATGAAAAGTATTATACATTTAAAAGTATAGTGAATTTTATTGAAAATATGGTTGTAAGTGAACTTTTATCTGAAACAAAAACATATTGGAAATGTGAAAAAACGGCAAGTTATCAAAAGTGTCCAGCCATTTAAAGTGGAGATATCAAAAACACAAGCCAAGTTTCAAGATACCATTGGGGCGACCTTGCCCAGCACAAAGCAAATAGGCACAACTGTAAAACCGATGGGGGCCAAGGTTGCCCCAATTGTTTCTCCTAACTTGGCTTGTGTTTTTAATGCAAGTTAATAAAATACATGGCTAAATAATAATAATAATAATAATAATATTGACAACTACAGCTAAATAATGCCTTTGTTCTTTACATAGGCTACATACACAAAGTAAAAATAAAAAGTAAACCAATAATAAAAAAACAACAGAACAATTATTCCTCATTCTTTTAGACATTGAATACGAATATGTTAAAAAAAATTATAAAAGTATAGCTAAATAATAATAACGACTACAGATAAATAATGAATCACCCAGAAAAAGTAAACAAAAATTAGCTAATACACAGATGTACACAATAAACACCTAACTTTTGGCATCACATGTGAAAGACCTATTTAGTTTTGCCTTATCTCCTGAGGAGAAACACTTTCAAAAAATGGTTTATTCCAATACAATGTAATGCTCTTTGGTCTACATGGAGCCCCAGCATCGTTCCAAAGGTTAATGGACAAAGTACTGAGACCCCATGTAGACTATGCATCAGCATATATAGATGACATTGTGGTTTTTTCAGACTTGGAGGAAAACTCTGGGTAGGGTACAAGCGGTTTTGCAGAGCCTGAGAGAAGCATTTCTGGCATTACAGCCCTACAAATTCAAGATAGAGCATAGGAGTGGATTAAAAAACATAAATCCAGATGGGCTATCAAGGGTAAATAGCAGGGGTGAAGAAGTCACTCGAACCAGTAGGTTTGAGCTGGGGACAAAGATAAGTGACAAATAGACAGCTATCGGGTGGTATTTCCTATAGAAACGATTGCAGGCCACAGCGATAACTGTACTATTTGTCACAAGGTGTTAAAAGGTTTATTTAACACGAATATTGTGTATTAGTTACAGCTGACAATTATAAAATGCCAAACCTTTTATTTTATTTGTATTAGTTATTTGTAGTATAACACGGCACCACTGTATGGAATGGCGGCCATGATTAAAAGACTACAATTACCTTGACCTGCAAGACTGGCTGTTTGTAATCACTGAATTAAGAAACACATAAAAAGAAAGAGATGTTTCTGTGCAGGTGTGTGTGGCAGTAGGAATACTGTGCGTGATCGTGGAGATGCCAAGCAGTGGAAACTCTGTGTTACAAACATCCAGTTCAGCTTTGTGAAAACTACAACAGAAGCAAAGCAGCAAAACCGTCTGGACAAGGGGGTCGCTGTAACTGCAAGTAGGTCTACTGGTTTACAGTATGTGTGTTTTAAACTAGTGGGGTCTTCCTAAATAAGTCTACAGTGTGTTACAGGCCTATGTGTGTGTACCCTATGGTGCTGGAAGAAACATAAAAAGGACGACGGGACAGGACTGCAACGTGTTGTGTGTTGCAAGGGACTGTCCAAAATGTACTTGCTGCTGAAGAAACAGTGTTTGTTATTTGTACTGGGGTGTTTTAGTGCAGATATAAAAACTGCAAGAGACTGTTCAGCTTTAATCAAGGCTTTATTTTTCAAGGAACATTGTGCAAGTGTGGATATTGTTTAAAGGAGTACATCCTGGACACCAGGAGGTGTCAGAGCTTCACAATCACCAGCGCAGCCACAATGCTTACCTGGAATGGCTGCTGAAGAATGAACCTGGCAAATACAACAATATAACTAACACAGACATTTAAAATACCCTGGATCTGTGGGCTAATAGCTTCTTGCAAACATTTAATTTACCTGAGTGGTAGTGTGACGTCTTAAGAGAAGAGACTGTGAAACGTCTTTAGAGAATTAGGCACAGCTTAGCTGGATAATTCTTTAGGTAGGAAAAAATATAAACAAAGTTTAGAAAGGGGCCAGATGATTGGGCTAGGTTTTTCTTTTGTTTTATTGAAAAGTATTTTTGTTGAATTATTAACTGTAAATAAAACTCACCATTGGTTCGCCACTTCTGTTTCCTGCATAGTTTTTAAAAGCACCTCCAGTCAGCTTTCCCCAAATACAGCAACCTAGCGCACAATATGGACTACCACTATATCCTAGTTGCAAGAAATATGCCGGCCCTTCAATTACTACATGTGAAAGGAACTTATTACAAGCAACAGTAGATGTTACAAAATGAGAATTCACAAGAGACCCTGTTGTGAATTCTACCTTCACCGCCTTGAGCTTCCGTCCTTCCAGCTGTAGAATGGTGTAGTTAGGACGCCACTACCTCAGAGTTTATAATCTTCACACCAGCATAATTGTCTTGAGGTATGCAGTTTGGGCACCACATTATTTCCATAATCACAGCTCTTTTCTTTTGTATTTATAAGAAGTAGATAGCTAGGTGAAGAAAAAATAGCAGGTTGGATGTTTTTATATTTTTTACAAGCATTTATATCATGCAAGTTAAAAATATACTACTGCATGATCTACAGCGCATCTCTCAGAAATGGACCTTAATGTCACATTAGTGCAAATAAAGGTTGTACTCTAGTAAATAGGTTTACATGACAGGGCAACAAATAAAAAACAAAACTACAGATATTATATTTGTTCTATGTGATGTTTCTTACTGATTTATTTCTTAAATATCCAAGAGGAATAGTGTTGTATGGGGACACATTTGTAGTTACACTTGAAGTTTAGACATGATTCTGAAAACTCCACTGAGGCCACAAGGCTGCTTTAAACTGACCAGGATTTGCTGACAAACAGAAAATGATACAAAGTTAATCTAAAAATCATTAAGAACATATGAATAAAGATATTTAACAGAATCTCTCCTTATTAAAAATATAGGAACCTCATCTTAATAATACCAGGATATCCTGGTAAAATTGAAATATCCTTGAATCCATGTCAGTTATGTTTCTGGCATAAATGTGAGCTGTGAAGTTGAGTGGTTTTGTGGAGAAAATGAAGGTATATCTACAGTAGACTAGTTCTGAATAAAGCAATATCTCTACCATGAAAATAGGCCTATTTTCCCTTGCATTTGAACTGACAACAGATGGTGTTTTAATAAAGTCCAGTAGGAATATGACTGTGAGTAAACAATACAGCACATGCCAACTCAATAATTGCTGGGCAACATTACAACCTATTGCCTTCTGAAGCCAAAGTGGGAGACACAAATACATACACACACATACATAGTGGAAAGAGCCAAGCTCACAGCTGCCGGGAGACTGCATTGTGCATTCCTACCAGAGCTGTAACATTGCAGCTCCAAGCTTGCTTCTTGGCTTGGAGGCTGCTGTAAAGCTGCCAAGTTGGCAACTCATCAGAGAGTGGCCATTGGCTTTCTGGGAGCTTCAAAGACTTGCTACCTTGATATGATTCAAGACTGAGGCTGACAGTCATAATTTAGTAGTTTCTTTCTTTTTTATAAGCTGTAACTAACTTTTATATGGCACTTAAAAGAAGTAGGAATCTATAGTCGATTTCCACACCCCTAGGGAGCACAGCCCTACACCGGAAACATAACATCCAAATCCCAGTTTCTCTAAATAGTAAACATACATTGAAATTGAATCTCATTCATAATCGCACAGTAATAATTTTCACATATTTAACATGCTTCCCAAGGATAATTAAACCACATTTTAAGCCTAGAGGTAAATATATCTCAAGTGATGCTCAAAAGTATCGACAACCTCAAGAAAACAAAATACAACAAACATGTGTTTCACCTCCTACACAAAACATTAATGCAGAAAACATATTTTTGCTAGTAAGACACGTCACTGTTTTGAACCATTTTGATTTTTGCAACACTGTAGTACTGTAAGGACAGTTGAAATGAATTTAGTCAAAATGGATCACTCATGCCACAGTTCCATTCCTGTATTTTTGGTTACGGTAGGATGCAGTCTGCAGTCTGCCAGATACACAGCACTTCTTCCAGCTAAACATCAACATACTGGCATTGCCAACACAATCTCACAATCTGTCCTCAATCAAATAATTTGGACAGTCTTAGGCGATATGTTCATCTTGACATCTGCACACTCAATGTGCTGAGGCATGCACTGCAGTTACAGTGAAGGTACAGTGGAGCAAACATTCAATCACATGCTCTGAGGTAAAGCGATTATGATTGATTCAAGCTAGAATAGTGACTTAAGTTCCCCTTGGTATCTGGCCATCACTGGCTTTACCACCAGTACTAAATGGACACACACTCCCTCTGCTTACATGTTGAATTCCTGGGGCTGGTGAATGATGGCATTTTCCTCAGTGATGAACGTACTAATCGTACTAATGTGGTTGAAAATCACGTTCCAATGTCTTCCAATCTTTAGTATTGAATAACTGTGTTTAAATTAACTGTGTAATATGATCTGTAACATATAGCAGAATATATGGCTGTATTCTAAAGTGTTTTAATGTATTAGTGTTTGAGTTTAATTATTGTGGATTAACAATTGATTCTAAAACCACTCTAAAACTCTTAGGGACCACAATGAGCGTTACACTGACAGGAAACCAACATTTTTCAGAGATCAAGATCAGAATCTCAGAATGATGATGATGATAATGAGATGATGACTTGAAAAAGTCTCCAAAATGTAAAAAATAACAAAGTCCCGAGAATTCTCAGCTGGCCAACTTAATCTTTCTAAATACTGCTTGTTTTCTCAACTAATCGTGCACCAGTGATGACAGTATAACACAACACACTTGCAAACTGAAGGTTATAGTTTCAAATCCCAAGCATGCCAGACCTTTTTTTGTATTTATATTATAGAAAAAAAGATATTTTTTTGCAGGCAAATGTTCCATTTTAAAACAGAAATAAATAATATAAATGACATCACAATAAATACATTCCCTAGTATATTTTCCATGTTGACAAAACATTGCAATGACAGTCCTGAATATATACTTTTTTATGATATGCAGCTACAGTGGGATGAATTCAGACTGCCTTCCACTTCAAGTGAGATGAATAAAAGACATCATGCACAGCTCTAGATTTTGCACCAGACAGAAAGCGAAAAAGGAACTGGGTACAGAGTACACCTCAAAATCAGAACTGCTGTGTACAGTTCAATAGAGATTTCAGACAGTTGCTTCTGGGCACAAATCCAATATTGAATATTTATATATACACACTAATTTGCCTTGCAAAATTAGTCTCTAACCGTAAAACTAGCTGAAAAAGCTCCAAAATGTATTCTTGTATTTAATAATTATGCTTTTGCAGTGTTTGATATTTGGCTCTATTTTTAATCTTATTTATTTATGTATTTGTTTATTAATTATTACTTCTTTTAATTAGTGTTTTTAATGTTAAATGTTCTTTAATGTTGGAGAGTGTCAAACACAAGAAAGTTTCATGAAAACGAAACCTTATTTATACAACAAAACACCTAATTAAAATGTATAGAGTTCTGTAAAATAATAATAATAATAATAATAATAATAATAATAATAATAATAATAATAATAATAATAATAATAATAATCATTTTCCAAGTGAAAAACTTTAGTGAGGGAGGAAGGCTTTGTCTCATGGAATCATATTGCAATAAGTTAAAATGTTGTGAATAAAACAGAAAATGCCAACCCCTTTCCTCAACAAACCAAGCAAAACCACTATAGAAATATCGATCAGCACATGGATAATGCAAATAACATATAGCTGTTCTGATTCAAAGGTAAAGAGTGTTCACTAGAATGAGGCCTGGTCAAACAAGCCTCACACATTCCAAGTAAGCAAGGTAAAACTTGCTTAATTCGTCAAACAGAGTTGAAAAATGGTTGGTTTAATGGTACTGACAACACTGTGCTTTCTCTAAGTTGCTTTAAATGTTTCTTTGAAAATAATGTTTTATACAGACCCTGTTCACAGTTGAGTACCTAATTGATTTAAACTGCTAAACAGAGTGTTTTGGAACAGACATTTTACTTTTATGTTAGCAAATCTAATTATGTAACAGCAAAATTAAATACTAACATGCAATGAAAACCGATAACTGAAAACGGAGTGTTTCTACAGTATTTTCCATTAACATGAGAGGCTGACAGCACACTAGAGGCATTAATCCAGGTGTGTATAGTGTTACATATTGTTGAATCACGTTTCTGTGGTATTCACTTTATACTAGAAATGAATGTTTTTTTTCTTTAAGTTTTAATAACAAGATAAGTTAAAGAATACCCAATGAAGTTTACAAGAAACGCATTACATGACCATTGCTGTGTGCATAAATCAACTGGGCAATATATTTCTTAATATTTACTTAGGAGTGTTTGCCAGGAGGAAAAAAAAATCTCTATGGTTGCAGGAGAGAGCAAACTTCTGAGCCATGACACTACTGTTACATTGGCATTTCAAAATCAGCATGGATAGAAGGTGATTTCCAATGAACATTCAGACAAGTAAAATAAAAATGTGTATCAAAATACAAAACAATACAATATCTTTTGTTTAGCTGTTGAAATAACATAACTACATAATTTGTCTGTCTAAAGTGGAGGAAACCTAGCAATTTAGATTCAAAGGTATCTTGTCTTTTAAGGGTAGGTAGCAGTTTTTCATGCAGTAATCAGAATGTATTCCGTGCCTTTGGTAGTTTTTGGTGTTCAAACAACAAACATAAGAAACCTTTACTAAAAAGGTAATAAATAAAACAGGTGTGGTACATGGAATAACTATAGTTACCATAATGCATGAATGGGATCTAAGATATATTAAACACAAAAAACTATGTTTCACTTGACGGTAAGAGGTGATAATTCTGAAAAAGACGGGAAATTGTCAGGTAAGGCCACACTGTGCCCTTACCTGACCCATGTTCTGACAAGGCTTTCCAGCACACACTGCTTAACTGGTACGGTAGGTGTTCCTGACTGCGCAAAGAAAAATTAAAATAACTCGCTAAATACTTTATCCATTTTTTTGGTCAATGAGTACAATCCGCCTGCCAGATATGGTGTTTAAACACCCAGATGTTTTTGAGATGTTTTTATTTTAGTGCAGAAAAAACTCTGACTAATTTGTCAAAACATTTTTTTTAGCAATTCTGTAACTTAAAATGTACCACATGGGTTTTCATGAAACTTGGTCAAAAGAATTCTCAGTCACATTGACACGGAGCACATGGATTGATTTCCAGATCCGTTTTGAAACGGCCGAGAAAACATTCCCCTCAAAATCAATTTCAAATGAGGCTCTGCCAGCCGCTCTTACCTATAATGATGCTACTGCAACGTCATAATTAAGAAATGAAGCTAGCACAGCAAAGCAATATACCGGTAATACACACCCATTACAAGACTGCTGTGCATCTGTCATTGAAAACAGGACCTGCATTAATCTGTTTCTTTCATTTTTAATACAAACTTGACTGATTTCTCTTATATCCACTATTAATAAAATAAAAGAAAGAATAAATACACATTTTATTTAAAAAAGGTTGTGCTTAAAAATATGTAATTTACATCACATGTCAGTGTATAGTCTATGATATACTGGTACACATAAAAAAATAGCAATGAAGATTTGTTTTAATAATATATATATTCCCATGTAATACTGTGCATCTCTGTACCAGTCATACAATTTAACTGCAGTTCTTTATTTACATCTGCCAGGTTCAGGTCCACTTAAACAAGCATCTTTGTCATTAAATTGAAAAAATGCTTGGATTACAGGGACACAATAACACTAAATTGTACTAAAATAAACAAGTATTGGTGTACACAATTAAAAAAAAAAGAAATGTTATCATGAACTTGAAATTAAAGTCTGAGCAAAAACAATGCAATTGTCTTTGTAAGGTTTGGTGTTAGCTAGAGTGTACCCACCCAAGTAATGCTTACATCTGACATTTCCTGCATTCTAGCTGTAACACCTGTGTTTTTTCACAGGTACTGTAAACAAAAACAAAGTTATTTTATGTTTAATTTAGTCAGGCTGTGAACCATACATCTTTATATATATATATATATATATATATATATATATATATATATATATATATATATATATATATACAGACGTGCTCAAATTTGTTGGTACCCTTACAGCTCATTGAAATAATGCTTCATTCCTCCTGAAAAGTGATGAAATTAAAATCTATTTTATCATGTATATTTGCATGCCTTTGGTATGTCATAGAATAAAGCAAAGATGCTGTGAAAAGAGACGAATTATTGCTTATTCTACAAAGATATTCTAAAATGGCCTGGACACATTTGTTGGTACCCCTTAGAAAAGATAATAAATAATTGGATTATAGTGATATTTCAAACTAATTAGTTTCTTTAATTAGTCTCCAATCTTGTAATCAGTCATTCAGCCTATTTAAATGGAGAAAAGTAGTCACTGTGCTGTTTGGTATCATTGTGTGCACCACACTGAACATGGACCAGAGAAAGCAAAGGAGAGAGTTGTCTGAGGAGATCAGAAAGAAAATAATAGACAAGCATGGTAAAGGTAAAGGCTACAAGACCATCTCCAAGCAGCTTGATGTTCCTGTGACAACAGTTGCAAATATTATTAAGAAGTTTAAGGTCCATGGAACTGTAGCCAACCTCCCTGGGCGCGGCCGCAAGAGAAAAATCGACCCCAGATTGAACAGAAGGATAGTGCGAATGGTAGAAAAAGAACCAAGGATAACTGCCAAAGAGATACAAGCTGAACTCCAAGGTGAAGGTACGTCAGTTTCTGATCGCACCATCCATCGCTTTTTGAGCGAAAGTGGGCTCCATGGAAGAAGACCCAGGAGGACTCCACTTTTGAAAGAAAAACATAAAAAAGCCAGACTGGAATTTGCTAAAATGCAAATTGACAAGCCACAATCCTTCTGGGAGAATGTCCTTTGGACAGATGAGTCAAAACTGGAGCTTTTTGGCAAGTCACATCAGCTCTATGTTCACAGACGAAAAAATGAAGCTTTCAAAGAAAAGAACACCATACCTACAGTGAAACATGGAGAAGGCTCGGTTATGTTTTGGGGCTGCTTTGCTGCGCCTGGCACAGGGTGCCTTGAATCTGTGCAGGGCACAATGAAATCTCAAGACTATCAAGGCATTCTGGAGCGAAACGTACTGCCCAGTGTCAGAAAGCTCTGTCTCAGTCGCAGGTCATGGGTCCTCCAACAGGATAATGACCCAAAACACACAGCTAAAAGCACCCAAGAATGGATAAGAACAAAACATTGGACTATTCTGAAGTGGCCTTCTATGAGTCCTGATCTGAATCCTATCGAACATCTATGGAAAGAGCTGAAACTTGCAGTCTGGAGAAGGCACCCATCAAACCTGAGACAGCTGGAGCAGTTTGCTCAGGAAGAGTGGGCCAAACTACCTGTTAACAGGTGCAGAAGTCTCATTGAGAACTACAGAAAACGTTTGATTGCAGTGATTGCCTCTAAAGGTTGTGCAACAAAATATTAGGTTAGCGGTCCCATCATTTGTGTCCATGCCATTTTCATTTGTTTTATTATTTACAATATTATGTGGAATAAAAAATCAAAAGCAAAGTCTGATTTCTATTAAATATGGAATAAACAATGGTGGATGCCAATTACTTTTGTCAGTTTCAAGTTATTTCAGAGAAAATTGTGCATTCTTCGTTTTTTGTGGAGGGGTACCAACAAATTTGAGCACGTCTGTATATATATATATATATATATATATATATATATATATATATATATATATATATATATATATATATATAAATATATATTGTCACTTGTGCAAAAACAAGTATACAAAGCAAAAATCCTGAAAAGACACTGAACATAATTGACCATTGAATCAATCTCATTATTACCATCTGTATGGTGCCTACCAACCTACTGACACGTTTTTATAAAAAAAATAACGGTTGGGTTATTAATTGGATGTGCCCTGTTTTTATGATAAGCTCCACTTGAGAATTGTTAGATATTCCACATGGTATTAGGTTGGTAGGTACTGTACTTACTTACCCAAATGATCATCTTTGATAATGTTACATCCGATGGAATAGTAATGAAAGATGTGTGAAATTGCTGTACTTTGCCTTTACTTGATTTGTGAATTGCAGCAACATCTTAAAGCATGAGGTACAAACTACAATATGTGTATATTTCTTATTTGGGCATTGCATTTTTGCCAAACACAAGACTTTCTTAATTAAAGCTTTTATTGATATATGTATTTATTTGTTTATGTATGTATTTCTTTATCACATTTTATTAATTCAAAATTAGAAGGCGACTTATTATGTTTTAACAGAAATCCTTGGTGATATATCTGTTTTTGTCCATGTAATGTCTATATAATGCCAATTTGTAATGTTGTGACAAAAATACATCACATGTTTCAAACCCCTGGGCCAAAGTCATAAATGACAGAGATATCAGAGAACATTACCTTTATGCATTGTGACAGTGTCATGTCACTGTCACCAGTCTATTTGTTTTGTTGGATGGTGATGGCTATAACTTCAAGCAAATGTTACAGATGTATTGCTTTTGACATAAAAATATTGAAGGGCACATTGAATAGGTATGCTTTGAAACCACTAATTAAAATAAATATTATAAAAAAAAACAAAGATGCATTGTGAATTAGAAAAATTGGAATCAATTTGAACAGTACCAATTAGTATGTTAATACACACAGTCCTATAAAGGAAATGGATACTCATCTATAGATAAAAATTAAATATATAGAAATACTAAAAAGAATCTAGAAAAGTCTTTCACAAACATTTGATCAACAATTCTTCTACATCTACAGTATGAGGATTACACATCATTCTATAGATTGGTACGGGCTTTATGGTACAGCAGTATGTGTCAATTGTAAGGTTCTGTATTTCTTGAGTTGGTTGATTGTTTTCATTTTCATTAAAAACAGCCAATTGAGTACATATGTTGCTTTCTCTGTAATGTGCTTAATATAATAATAAAATAATAATAATAATACAACAACAGAAAAAACCAATATACAATGCTCCCTCGATATTTCACAATTTGATAATTGACTAATTTGGTTAATTCACTATTGGATGCCAGCCATGTGCAGCCCATCAAGCTTGCCAGATAACCAAGGTTCGTGGAGAACCGGTTCCCAGGGACAGCGTACCCAGGTGCGAGTTGAGTACATAGACGACAGTAACTGCTCCGTTATCAGGAATGTGAAGGGGCCAGTGAGGGAAGGGGGTGTTCTCACCCTGCTGGAGTCTCAAAGAGAAGCCAGGAGTTCTTTATAAAGATGGAAGAGACGCACCCCAGACAGATGTACTGACTTCTTTGAGAAGTGAAATACCTGGTCGACCGTTTACTACTCTACTGTACAATATCTTTGGCAATTGACAATAAATGAGTCTGATTTAAAAAAATAAATGAGGCCATGTTAATAGTACATTGTAAAAATCATTTTTCAACATGTCACGTTTTTTTTATTTTGTATGTGTAAGTCAGACAGCAAAATATAGGGAGCACTGTCGTTGAGATAATGCCGACACACCTCTATGAAATGAGGAAATCTCAAACATATTATTGTTTTACACAGTGAACAATTCATTTGGAGTGGTGATTTTCTATGTAGGTCTACAACTATGATAAATCAATTGCTCTTATAAACTTTAACCAGGGCATGTACCATAGTTTACCATGTTTTGTCATGTATTTTAATATGCTTTACCATATCTCCCTGGGCTTTACAATGTTTATGTGTGCTTTACCATGCTTTCGCCATACATTAGTACACTTTGCTATGTGTTTACCATTTTGAGGCATACTTTATTTTATTTTATTTTTCAAATCTGTGTTACAATATAAGAATTAAACGGGGTGCTTTAGGGACCATGCATTATAGTATGTGTTTGTTGTTCGGTTCAAGTTTTGTAAATTTAATAGATATATTTCTCCTTAAAAAAGGTATACTTGCTTGTGCATTAAACACTATTGACCCTGCATACATCTCTATATTCCATATATTTTCCAGTGATTTGTGGAATTGCTACCAGGTGGATTTCACTTTTTATACAAAAATCAAAGGGCATAAATACATGAATATTAAAAAATATATACAATTATAATAATTTCCATTACAATGCAATTACACATGCTCAAAATATTATAGCTGTAGCTACTGAATGTATGTGTATTAATTATTTGTTACCTGCAATAGCCTTGTCTTTTTCTGTTCATTTTGAAGATTCAGTTGCATTTATATTCCTTTCTCTGCAAACTGTAAAGAGAAAAAGAGTAAATCAGTCAGTAGGTGGCGCTTTAGTACAGTTCTCTTTCAAATACACTTTTAAATCATGTGTACCCCTTTAACTTTGAAAATAGACTGTTATTGTTTATTATTACAATTGATTGTTCAGTATATACTGCAGTTTTTGAACCCTACTTCTAACGCACTGTACGGTACAGTAACACATTTTTGCCCTACAAATGATGTTACGTTGACACGTGATTAATAAAATAACTTACTGAATACAACAAACAAATGCAGAACTCAAATACAGGCCAATTATTTGTGCTGAGACAGCTAGGCAGCTATCATATAGCAATTTTAACCAAAACAATTTGTGAATCCCATATTTGTCACATTTTGCAAGATGCTATCTGATATTCCATTCAATCTAGAAAATAACTATGGCTAATTTCTTGTTCAAATGTCAGCTTCTAATTAAAGAGTTTGAGCTTCAGTTCACTGAAGCTCAAAGTGACATCATCACTCCCAAGAAAGGTGTTGTTGGCTAAGATGCCCTGCCTACTGCATTAAAAGGCCACCTCTTCAGTTGGGACTCATCTGTAATGGAGATATTTTTGGGTATGATAAAATATCACACTGATTAATATATTAGGCCCTTCAACTATCTTTTCTATGCTTCATTTACTTTACAAAAAATAAATTGTAAGGCACTGTCAGTGTATTTCAAGTATTTAAGACACATTAATTAAATGAGAGCTGAAAATGAAAGCATTATCTTCTGACTGTATTATTCCCTAGATAAGATATCCTATTCCATACATTTGCACACAATATCCATCAGTTGATTAAAGTAAAACCGTAACATAAATAATCAATTGTACATTGAGGTATTCTATAGTATTATTATTATTATTATTATTATTATTATTATTATTATTATTATTATTATTATTATTATTTATTTCTTAGCAGACACCCTTATCCAGGGCAACTTACAATTGTTACAAGATATCACATTATTTTACATACAACTACATTATTTTTTACACATTATTTTTTACATATAATTACCCATTTATACAGCTGGGTTTTTACTGGAGCAATCTAGGTAAAGTACCTTGCTCAAGGGTACAACAGCAGTGTCCCCCACCTGGGATTGAACCCTAAGAGATTCCAGAGCCCTAACCACTACTCCAAACTGCTGTACTGGTCAACATGTACCTAACAATGTATTTCAACAATATTCTGTGCCATAATAAATGGATACTCTAGTGTCTACAATTGCTATCAAATCCATGTTGAAAACAATTAATAACTCACTGTTTTATTGTTAGAATACTGAATAATATCTTTCCCTGACAATCACCTATTATAATTGGACTGTCTGTACTATTTGTATGCCTAATCCAATCTGTGTGCGTTAATAACCCACATGTTTAAGTATTTCCTAAAGTTCACTGCACCCCAGCTTCTATAAGTTAGACCTTATTACTTTCTGCATCATTGACGTCTTTAACTTTACTTAATATTGTATTAATTATTATTTGGATGTAAATGGATGAAAATTGAAAACAACTTGAAGCTATTTATTAAAAATAATAATACTTAAAAAGTAGATTATAAAAATAAATACAGTATTAAAAATATAGTACATGCACAGTATATTAGTACATTCGAATACTTTTGGTCTTTGAATGTAGGTCTGTTTGTAACACTTCAAGCTTAATGTAAAAAAAAAAAAAAAAAGAAAAGTTCCTTGATGTTCTAGAAAGCATTGTCCAAAAACAGGCATATGTTTCATGGCATATGTTTCTGTATATCAGTCTTTAACAAGCTGATATACAGCTGTTTTACTGGATTTCCTTGCTTCAAATTAGTTTCCTTTTATAAATGTATAGCAGGCAGCATGATATTCGTGCACTGGTCCAATCATTTACAAGCCATTTTAAAGACTATTGGGGATTGCATCACAGTTTATGATGCCATTTAATTGTGCAAGTAAATATTGTTTTTAAAAGAAAATATTTTTTAAAAGAAAATTAGGATTGTCTGTTTCAATCACCACAGACCTGTTATAGCTATATTAGTTAAAAATGTATTTTTATTTATCACATAAAGTTAAAAAAAATAACAATTGAACTCATATATAGTGATGATCAACCAAGGCTCCAGAAGAAAATGTGTGTGACTCTTTTAATTTAGAGTTAGTTTTCTTTTTTATAATTCTATATATATATATATATATATATATATATATATATATATATATATATATATATATATATATATATATATATAGTGTGGCAAAGTAGGGGGAGGAGGGTTACCACAGGGTTTCCAGGAGCCAGAGGGGAGTCACCTAGCTCCTTTCTAATTGGAAGCACCTGAGGCTGATGAAGCCCTCGATAAAAGCAGGGGAAACCCTGTAGACAGGGCTGAGGGAGGAACAGCCAGATGCAGCCAGGCTGAAGGAGAAAGAGCCAACTGATGAAGAGACCTGTATGGTCAAAATAAGGTAATTTACCTGAATGTGAAAGTGTTTTGTTTTGGCTGGTAAATGGCTTAGCCGTCCAGTCTATAGTTAGGACGGAGAAAGTTTAGTTAGTGCTCCAAAGTGGAGTTAGGTTTTTATTTTGTTACTTTGTTTTGGTTTTGTAAATAACAGAAGTCCACAAGTGTGTAAAAGTACTGTTTTGTGTCTGGCTGTGTGTTTTAAGGGGAATATATATTTTATTTTTTTGTGACAATATAAGAATTAAATAATTTGTAGGTGCTTTAGGGACCATTAGTGACCATGCATTATATTGTCACTGCTGTGTACCATAAGGTGCAAAATCAGAAATCAAAAGGTAATGCAGGTACACAAAAATGTGAATAATTGATAAAAAAAATATTATATCAGGATTTTTCGGACTTCAAGCCCTCTCTTCAGCTGGATGAAAAAAGCAATGCGTAAACAAGCTGTTATAAACAAGTTGTCTTTCAAATTGTTTTTTGTGTTTATAACAACAGCTTGTTACACACTGTTTTTCCATCTAGCTGAAGAAGCTTGTGGTCTGAAATGACCTGATATATCATTGACTCAGGCAGGGGTGAAATTACAGGAATTATTAACATTAGGTAGATAGATTACGTTTACAATTAGGCATGATTCAAATTCAAAGGTAGAGCACAGCACACAGTCTTGCTAAATAATCAAGAAGTGCAGTTAACATATTTATTGACTGGTAAAATACAATTCAAAGTTGCTGCAGTATGTCCACTGTTTTATTATTTCATATATTTTCACAAAACACACATTAAACTTTAAAGCTACAGAGTGCAGTGCAAAAGCACGTCATGAAAAAACACATTTGTAGGTGAAAAACGGTACAATAAAAGTCACTATATTTAAAAAATATATAAACACGTGACATTTTCGGTCCACTAAAATAAATGGCTTTACGTAATCTCTGTAAGTAAGAAATGGGAGTGTCCAGTGTGACAACACAACACGAAATAACAAATTAACGTAGCATCCAAAGTAGCACTATAACATTCAAATGCCTGAGTTACAAGCTCTTACAGGGTCTAAAAAAACAGGAAAGCGTAATCAATCAGACTGCAGAGTCTGTATCATCTGATCCGAAACTGGCATCTGAACCTGCGTCATCGCTGACGCAAGCAATTGTCTGAATCATTAATGCACAGAGCAACTACTTCTAGGCATTTTTTTCTATTCATGTGAGCCATAATATTTCCCCTCACATTATTTGCGCATGGTTGTTAAGAAACAGATTTAAAAGCTAACTGCTCTCAAATCCCCTCAGCTTAAAATCCAAAAAACGATTTGCCCTGCAGTGATCACGTTGGGAGATGTACTACTGTGTGTCTTCATTGCTGTTTGTAACAGGTTTCTATTGGAATACATGACAATGCTGTTTCCCCCAAAATGAAAAAAAGGTGACTGCCCTCAGATTAGTAGAAGGCTCTCCAAAGTTCGAAATCCCAAAATGATTAGTCTTACAGAGATCACATTGGGAGATGTACCACTGTGTGTCACCATTGTTCTTTGTAACATGTTTTTCTGTTCAAATACATGTTAACACTAGAACCACCGCGGTTCTACTCAGACCTAAAACCGCCGCCGGCAGTCATTACGACGGTTACATTTTAAATACCATCAGTATTAAAATGAAAGACAAACTATCGGATACAACTCAAAAGTTGTATTCAACCACGTCATATCAAACACCTGCACAGCCGAAACACTGTATTTAAATGAATAATTAAACATTAAAGGGTTTATTTTCTGACTTACCACATATAAAGCACTTCTTCAAAAAATGAAAAACTATAATAAAATAAACATTTCAAAAGAAACTAGTGTGTAAACAGGTATATACTGTACATACAAAACTGTAAAAACTGAAAAAGAAAAACATGAAAAGTAACATCAAGAAAATAACTCAATTCCCATTGTGTAATGTGAATGCGCTTTCAGGGAAACAGACTTCAAAGTAGCATCTGAAGCCAATGTCTCTTTCATGTGTCGCTGGCTGGAGCACTGAATCCAGGTTGAGCTGCATTTGCCTGATGCTTTGCAGTTTTCTTATCGAAATGTTTCTGCCAAAGCTCTGTGGCTAGCATCAAGATGAAATCTCTCCTACTGATATTTTCCCCGGTGCATTCCTTGTACAAAACGAAGGAATTGATGGCTGCCAGGTCCAGTACATTGTAAAATACAGTAACTGGTCACAGACGAGAATCGGCTTTCACTGAGTACTGACGTGCCATCTGGTCTAAAATGTCCACTCCATACTTTGTGTCATTGTAGAAATCCACAGTCTCAGTTTTTTTTCTTGTCAACAGTCCCGATGGCAACTGACGTATGAAGGGAGCTGAGAATAATTACATTTTTTCTCGGCTTGCACTTGTAAACAGTTAGCGTAGCACAGTCATTGTGTTTCAAAATTGTACTGAAGTACAGCTGTGGTTGCAAGTTTTGCATAGATGGTGGAAGCTTTCTTCTTGCTTTGTTCATTGTTCTAACCAGGCTGTTTTTTTTTCTTCAACTCTCTTGCCAATCATCATTTTGTATCCTATGTGCCTCTGCTACAGTACAGCGTTGAATGTGATGTAGCATTCACATATCGATCAACAAATGAAAAGCACTGAGTGCTATTGATGTTACGTTTTGCGTATGGTGTGGGACCTGAGGTTTCAGTCAAAACATTTTGTGCAGCCTGTCTTCTGACAGTGTCAACACCGGGATTTACAATTTCCCAAATAGTGCCACCCTTCCCAGTCTCCTGAATGCCTGTTTGTGCTGGCGATGCAACTGGAGTCATTGTCCTTGGTACTGCTGCCGGTGAAGCGGCTGGCACACCTGAGGCTGCTGCAGGAGACAATATAGGCAAAGTGGCTGGCACTGCAGAGGTAAGCTCAGTGGGGGTAGAGATAACAACAGGCTTGTAGATGGAAAAAATATAATATTGTAGGTTATATTCAAAATAAAAACATGTATTGTAAAAGGCAGTCCTGAGTGCTTTGGCAGTTCTAGGTGGGCAGGATTCTAACTTCCTTATTTTCACAATCCTGCCTTTCAAATGCCGGTAGGGTATTTAATACATGTATTTAGGAAAAGTTATAAATGTATAACTGCATAACTTTCAGACACGCAGAGTAATTTAAATCTGAAAACCTCAAAGTGTCAAAATGACTGCCGTGGTGGTTCTAGTGTTAATGCTGTTTCCCCCAAAACGACAGAGTCATTCTAAAGTGTTGACTGCCCTCAAATTAGTAGAATGATTCCCAAAGTTCGAAATCCTACAAGGATTTGTCCCACAGTGATCACGTTGGGAGATGTACCATTATTGCTCTCTGTAACGTATTTCTATTGAAATACATGAGAATTGCTGTTCCCCCAAAACGACAAAAAGCCATTCAAAAGTTAACTGCCCTCAAATCACTAGAGTGATCCCCTGAGTTTCAAATCCAAAAAGGATTCGCCCTGAAGCGATCACATTGGGAGATGTATCACTGTGTGTCACCATTGTTCTTTGCAACACATTTTTCTGTTCAAATACATGTTAATGCTGTTTCCTCCAAAACAACAAAACCATTCAAAAGGTTACTGACCTCAAATTAGTAGAATGATCCCCAAAGTTCGAAATCCCACAAGGATTTGTCCCGCAGTGATCATGTTGGAAGATGTACCATTATTGCTCTCTGTAACGTATTTCTATTGAAATACACAACAATGTGCTGTTTCCCCCAAAACGACAAAAGGAGTTCAAAAGCTAACTGCCTTCAAATCACTAGGGATCCCCTAACTCCAAACCGGGGCGTTGACTCGGCAGAATCCGGTATATTTATAAACTGTCACAAAAACCCCAGATGGAATTGTTTTCCTGTAACTCACTGAAGAGGCCCATCTATTATTTTTGATAATACATGGATACCCTTGTGATGCTAATTTTAAAGAAGACAAGGTTCAGCAGTACAGTTGGGTTTTTTTAAACGTAGTGTTTCAGTGCTGTACAGACGTTCTATGTCGTTATCCGCTTCAACTTTATTTGGATGATGCCTTTACCTTGTTTTAATTTCCTGTTCCTCTCCAGTTTCTCTGAGATACGAATGTACCAGCTTTACATCATTTTTTTTTTTTTTTTTACATATTGATCATTAATGAACATTTCTGAACTGTGGGTGTTGTTGAGTGATGAAAACGAGACATTTTGCGTTTGAATTGAAAGTGATGGTCTTGAGGAGTCGAATGGGTCAAAGTTCAAGTATATATTTCCTCTAGAGGAAATATATATATATATATATATATATATATATATATATATATATATATATATATATACAGTATATATATATATATATATATATATATATATATATATATATAATGTAATGAGAGTAGAGTCTCTACGGCAATGCAAACGTTCAAAACTTTCAGTTTAGATGGCTTACCAAAAGAGTTTCTGTAGAGACATTCATGGTCGCACTGTTGTCATCTTGCTTCTAAGGAATTAATATTTTAACTCCTGACATTTATTTTCTTCAAAAAATATCTTTATTAATTTAAAAACATGATTATAAAAACAAACAAACTACGCGTGAACCTGATGAAGACAAGGTGGTGTTGAAATGCATAGTTTGTTTTTATAATCATGTTTTTAAATTAATACAGATATTTTTGAAGAAAATAAACGTCAGGAGTTAAAGAATTGTGAGCCATGCACTAAATAAAAACCCCTTTTTCAGTGCAAATACTGTACAATATGTGAAACACTAGAAATACTGGTATGTCTACAATGTTATTTAATACTCTTATGAAATTCAAAGTAATTCACTGACGTTACTAATTCAATTTGGAACTAGATGGGTTACTTTGACAAATCAATCCAAAGATCCAATGTAGTCTTTATATAGGATTTTTTTGGCTTGCAATCATTTAAGAATCAAAATGTGACCTATTTACATTACAGAACCAACATTTTGTTAAGCTGCAAAGGGTTTAAAGACTGCATAGTTTGTATTTGTTATGTTTCCGTTGTTCTCCTTACAAGGCAGACATCTATAGTACATCAGACACATTTTCACAAAACCCAAACAGCTGAAAAATTACTCTTGTGCCTTTGTTATTGGAATATATTGACTTCCCTTGCTTCATTGACTTTTTATTACAGTCCTGAGGTAAAATGACTGTCAGCAAACACAGATAGATTTGGTTCAGCCATTTGCTTCAAAACATTTTAATCTTTGACATTTCTATTTTCGTGGGGGAGGTAGAAAGAGGAGGAGGAGGTAGTGGTCTATCAGGGCTCAGCACCAGGCAACACAACAGCATCCAAGGTGGTCTTTCATAAAACCTGCCACAGCATCTGCCAGAGGAAAGTGGCCCAATGTGAATTTCCTGCTGTGGTGGTAAGACAGCAGCCACAGCTTTTCCTTTTTGCTGAAAGCCAGCGCCAGGCCAGAAGTACCATCTGATACAAGTGTATCATAATGAAGGTCCAGCATGGGGCTAAATGAGTTTCCACCTCTGCTGTGTAAGGGGCTAATGACAAAACAGCTCCCTGCGCTCACGGCTGCTGCTGGTATGTTTTGTCAAGGCATATGGCACTTGCCGAAACTGCTGCACTTCGGAGCTTTTAATATTTTAGTTAAAGTCACAGTACTAAGCGGGCCCCAGGAACGTATTGTAGATCCCGAACAAAAACACAGTGATTTTGTGTAAAGTTTGTAGAATAGAGTAACTGCTCATTTTACTATGTATAGGTATATTATTCTATTTATTTAAGTTTTGGTTCACCTAAACCCTCGGTATCCTGCAGTAATATTTTATTGCACACTAAAATAGAATTCCTTGGTGTTTATGTGATTTATCCCCAGGTAAAGCATATGCTGTTTTTTTGGTAAATACTGAACTTTTAACTGATCGCAAATCTGTTAGTCCAGTGCTGGAGGAGTAGTCGACCTGCTCTGGATCCAAGGTGCCGCGCTTTTTGTTTACATCGAATACACAGAGGGCGCATACTTACAAAGCATTTTTAAAACAAATTCGCTGGTAGTCAGGATGGGACCAGCCATTCAGATGTTAGTTAACACTTAAGCACGAAAAGAAGAACACACTGTTGAAGCAGCAAAGGTCATTCAAAATGATCTAGACAGCATTCAAAATTGGGCAGACACATGGCAAATGAAATTTAATAGAGAAAAGTGTAAAGTATTGCATGCAGGCAATAAAAATGTGCATTATAAATATCATATGGGAGATAGTGAAATTGAAGAAGGGAACTATGAAAAAGACCTAGGAGTTTATGTTGACTCAGAAATGTCTTCATCTAGACAATGTGAGGAAGCTATAAAAAAGGCTAACAAGATGCTTGGATATATTGTGAGAAGTGTTGAATTTAAATCAAGGGAAGTAATGTTAAAACTCTACAATGCATTAGTAAGACCTCACCTAGAATATTGTGTTCAGTTCTGGTCACCTCGTTACAAAAAGGATATTGCTGCTCTAGAAAGAGTGCAAAGAAGAGCAACCAGAATTATCCCGGGTTTAAAAGGCATGTCGTATGCAGACAGGCTAAAAGAATTGAATCTATTCAGTCTTGAACAAAGAAGACTACGCAGTGATCTGATTCAAACATTCAAAATCCTAAAAGGTATAGACAATGTCAACCCGGGGGACTTCTTTGACTTGAAAAAAGAAAAAAGGACCAGGGGTCATAAATGGAGATTAGATAAAGGGGCATTCAGAACAGAAAATAGGAGGCACTTTTTTACACAGAGAATTGTGAGGGTCTGGAACCAACTCCCCAGTAATGTTGTTGAAGCTGACACCCTGGGATCCTTCAAGAAGCTGCTTGATGAGATTCTGGGATCAATAAGCTACTAACAACCAAACGAGCAAGATGGGCTGAATGGCCTCCTCTCGTTTGTAAACTTTCTTATGTTCTAACACGCCCAGTGCTTGTCTTTGGCAGAAATACTGTTAATATCAAGGCAGTTCGGTGCATTTGTGTTGATAAACTTAAATAATGTTATTAACTATGCATGTTACAAAAATGCAATTATTCGATTATCCAGTGTATACACATATACTGAGCATCAAAAGAAACATCACTTATATTTGAGCATCAAAAGCAACGTATCACTTATATATGGATAAAATTCACTAGATGTGATTGAAAAATGACAAACTCTGTTTTAGAGCAGGTGCAGTGACTTTTTATTGTGCTAATTAACAACTGACATCACGAAGATGCTGTAAAATGGTCTGTCGATCTTGGGCAGGTGTTGTGACTCTTGGTCTCCCAGTTCGTGGCCTGTCATTGACAGAGTGTGTCTGGTTATACCGTCTCGCCAGGTTTGAAATTGCTGGCTGTGAGCACCCAAGACGACGAGCCACAGTACGCTGCCCTAGTCCAGCCTCCAACATGCCGATTGCACGAAGGCGCTGCTATGTTGACAGACGTGGCATATTGTGTTTTTTTTTCTGTGATTTTCTTTATTAAATTTTATTCAAGCTTGCAATTCAACAGCTGAAATCACTCCATAGCCAGTGTCCAATCAACTGTCTCACTAATTAGGAGATTAAGTGCATATGCTTCAGTTGTAGTCACTCAAGCGTGTCATGGTCAAAGATGAATGATCGAGTGATTAAAATGAAACCAAAAACATTTTGTCAATGTCCATCATTTTATATACCTTATTTTTTTTTCTAAAATTAATGTGTTAGAATAGTGATAAGTTTCTTTTGATGCTCGGTGTATGTGTATATATATATATATATATATATATATATATATATATATATAATGAGGAATGGAATCGATTGAAAAATCGATTTTTGATTTAATTGTAGCAGTCCTATTTCATACATGCTAACATTCTGACAATAAAATATTTTTAAACATTGAACACTTGACTTGGCATGTTTTATGTTTATAAAAGTATTACATAAAGATCGGGCCCATCTTTCTCTTCCTCAGCCACTGTGTGGGTCACATGATGCATAAATACAGCCATAAATGTAAACAGAATTCTTAAAATCAGTATATATTTAAAATACTGTATGTTGACATTTAACTGTAAGACATGTATTTGTTTTCTTAACAATTAGCGGATACATGTGTAAGCCTACATAATTGATCATGTTGTTTTAATAAAGCAGTGTGACTATGCTTCTGTTTTCCAATGTGTGACTTTTCTAATTTCTGGATTTATAAAATAATAAATAAGGCTTGGTTGAGTAAATTTAACAAAGCAGATTACTGTTTTTTTTTTTAAAGATTAATTCATTTCACTCTGTTATTTAGGTGCACAATGAATGATATCAGGAAGGTTTTGAATTAATTTCTTTCTCTTTCCATTTCTGACACTTCACTGGCTGCCTTGCAAAAGACCATCTTTTCAGCAGCTCGATGGAGCAGTCAAGAGCAGCCAAAGAGAAGAGATGTACTGTAGCAGCCCATCTTTCTTCTGTTTTGCAGACTTCTTTAAATATGAAGTCACAATTTCTTGCTTGTTTTATACCTACTCAAAGCTTAATTGTAGTACTGCTGTAAACTTTAGTTTTCCTCAATGAAAATGCACAAAATAAGGGCCATTATCTCAGAAGTTTATGAGAAAATAAAAGTTAACCCGGTATTGTATATTGTTTACCTATTTCAATAATAATAATTAGATTCTAAGTTATTTTTTTCTTAGAAGACCACATCTCTGCTTCTCTCTTTGAAATCCTAGCCTCCTCAAACATTCCCTCCAGTGGTTGTGATTACTTGCAGCTGGGGTGCATTTAGAACATTTTAATATTATACTGAAGATTAGAGCAAACTAACTACATTATTCTCCAATTACACTCATTTCATCCACTGATGTCTTTATTTCCTTCCTTTTGTCGATTAGCCTAATGTGAAAATTGCAATGTGCTTAGGACTGTTCCGATTATTCCTCAGCTGCCTATTATTTTGTGAAGCCATTAAGAGTCATCTGTATCGTAACTGTAAATAAAACAATTAGCAAAGATCCAGCACAGAGAAGCTGAATTCAGTCCCAGGATCTTTTGAAAATCTAGAATCCTTAGCAACTCAGTCACATAATTTATTTTTGGAGCAAATTGTAATGATTTGTTATATATAAGTTTTTGCTCAAATGAGCCAATTTCCTAATGTTTTGGTATGTTTAAAGGGGAACTGTACTCAAAATAACAAGGCTCTCCAAATGCTCTGTATACATATCAAATGCGTCTTGCTGCTCCAGTTTTGTTAAAAAGTCAAGCATTTGGCCAGTATTTCAGTTTTTGTGTCAGCTTTCTGGGTCAGCTGGATATGCAGGTCGCTGCCATATTGGAACCTTTCTGGCACAGCTGTTGCGTCATATCGTTGGCTGAAAATGTGTCAAAAACCTTAGTTAACATGTTTTCTATTGAAATGGTTACATATTCATTTGCATTACAGTTCCCCTTTAACATACTTTTGTCAAGGGAAAGTATGTTTGAAAACAAACAGTGGATGTACTTACAGGCTTTTGATGCCATGGTAACTACACTCACTTATTTCTATTTAAACCTATTAATGTGTTTATGATGTAATTTACTCCATAGTTAATGATGTAACAATTTACTATTCCTTTATATTTAAACCTTCAGCATCATGATATTGAGTCTATGTATCCATTTATTTTCCTTTATTCTTTTGTATTGTACATTATCTAACTATTTTTTCTAAAATTACAAATTGTAAGTCATTCATGTAATGTTCATTGTTTGTATTGTTAAACTGTTGGTTCATGTACTTTTTTATTTCTTTTTTACTTTTTTGTTTCTTTGCAGCAAGTGCACATTGAATGCAGAGACTACAGGTATGTTTTTAATGTCATGTAAGCTCTGACTCCCATGACTACAACAAACAGGATCAAATGTTGATCTGCCAATACTAATTGACCTGGTTGTCCTTGTCAGAGCCAGCCAGTGATACTGTGAAAGGATGGAGAGAGATCCTATTCACTCATCTCCACTTTGTAGCATGTATACATTGAATGAACAGACTTATTGGTCTAGTCTACAGGTATGTTTTTTTATGTTTTGGGGGTATGTTTGCAGCCAACTATGTAGAGCATTATACATATAGACTCCTGAGGACTGCCACTTTGACCTGCTGTATGCCACAACACATGAAACAATCCCTATTCATGACATCAATCATACCATAATGTGCTTCTACCATGCTTTATTGTCAGTATTGAAGTGGTTACAGTTTGCTGCTTTAAAAAAATTACTTTTCACCAACTTAATTGCAGAACAGAAAGACTGCTCACTTTGCTGTTCTATAACCATATAATAAGTGCAATTAGGAGGCTGTGTGGTCCAGTGGTTAAAGAAAAGGGCTTGTAACCAAGAGGTCCCTGGTTCAAATCCCACCTCAACCACTGACTCATTGTGTGACCCTGAGCAAGTCACTTAACCTCCTTGTGCTCCGTCTTTCAGGTGATATGTAATTGTAAGTGACTCTGCAGCTGATGCATAGTTCACACACCCTAGTCTGTGTAAGTCACCTTGGATAAAGGCGTCTGCTAAATAAACAAATAATAATAAATAGTACACATGCATTACCACGTTTGCCCCTTGCTTTTTATTAGTATTTTTATTCATATGAAGTGTGGTTCTTATGTCACAGCTTATTATGAACTAATAATAGGTCTAAGTTGAATACATACAGTATACTGTGCTGTGGTATGTATCATTAATCAATTGTTACTTCATATGAATGCAAATATAATTATTAAATAGCTACTACGTAAGTACAGTGTTATCACTGAACTTAAAATTAAAGCATTAACTCTATGGGAATTACACTCTGTCCACCAAAGAGTTGCCCTTGAGGGTTAGCAAACTGATTTTTTCCCCCTTCCAATTCTTAGGAACGAGGAAAAACAGAAACAGTTACGGTAATATATCCGTACTTTATCTTAATATAACATGAATATGCCTCATTGCATGGCATCTATGTTGTCATCCCGAGCACCAGGAGTTGAAACATGCTCTTGAGGTGAAATCAAGCAATATTGCTGGTGCTCAGAACACATACAGTGGAGATGCTGTTTAAGGCAGCTTATCAATGTTTTATAATGCAATATATATTACATTCCCAATGTTATTATATTATTGGTTTTTATTTGTTCTGGAGAGAACGGTAATTGACATTTCAGGGACATTTGACAGAATTCCTTGTATTGTATAGGCTATATTTTGTAGCTTTTGTTTTAAACTAGTTTCACTTTTTGTCTCCAGGAATAGATGCAATAGGTGTTGATTTTAAATCTGTGCATCACATCATATCTGGCAGCTTATTTATTAAAATAAGTTACTATGCCTGAAACAAATATATATCACTCTTTCAGCACTATGTAAGATAATATGAATGGATAACTAATTAAATAGATTTACTATAGTGGAAAAAGTGGGCATATATATACAGAGTATTCATTATTAGTTTGCTGTTTTGAGGTATCTTTCCTATTCTAGAAGAGTGGAGTTATCTTCCCTAGGCCTGTATATAGATATGCTGTGTTGAAAGACGCATTCCTTTTGTTAGCCTGACTCCTTTGTTTTTCTTTCAATTAAAACTATGCCTTCATCTTATTCCACTTCTACCCTTAGACCGGCAATCACAGATGATGACTGCACATATGCATTGAATGTGGAGGACTGTGTCAGAAATTATCTAGAATGGCTGACCTTTACAAATAAATATGATTAAACAAATCAGGTAATTACATAACAAACTTAGCTTGACAAGCCCCCTCTGAATTTGAGTCTTTAGGTTCAGGCTACACAAGAAATTAAAATCACAGTGTGTAATGTAAATATTTACTTTGCTTGCTTTTCTTTCCATAATGGGTTGAAACAGTTCTCTTTGCAGAATTAAATAAAAGAGAGAAAATAACATCCTGTTTCTATAGCAGCAGCTCAAGCATTTTACTTTAGCCTAATGTGAGGTGTATTCAACAGCTCAAACACATACAAAAACATCTCTATGCTTGGGAATTTTATGTGTTTTTAATTATAGTGGAAACCTTTAATGGGGTAACATTGGGACAGATATTGAGTAGTAAGCTTCAAAAGAAATATATCAACAGTGGAAGCCAAACATTTGTATTCATTTTGTGAATTCTGAGGTTCTTTTACATTCAATTTTTATGATTTGCATTATTGTCAACCCTGTGTTAAAGTAAACATTAGTGTAAAAGGACCACTGTTCTATAAATCTGCTGTATGAGTACTGTACAAAGAATGCATTCAAAATTACAGGGGCATTTATTGTGCATTTTATCTCACTCAAGTCATTTTCTCAATAGATATCTTAACTCCTTGAATAGATAATTGTCCAATTGTCTTCTAATATATGCAACTGGTCCCATAAGTGCAGCGGTACCTCAAATATCCTCCCTTTACAGCCACTAAAAACCGAGTGCAACATTATTACTCATTCAACATGCATGTCATTATTACTCATCCAACATGCATGTCATTATTACTCATCCAACATGCATTTCAATTTATTTTATAGTATATGCCTGAAATTTGGTAATCAATGTGGGAAAAAGTAAACTGTTCTATAGACACTGAAACTGACATAACAGCAAATATCTAAAACTAAAAAAATAAATAAATAAGCCTCATTTGTACTTTGCAGCTAATACACCTGTAATAAATCATGAATGCCAACAGGTAGTTGTAACTGTACAAGCAGTGATAGGCCAATGTTCCAGCTATTTCACATCTTCTCCTATATCCACCACTTGTTCTTGGGGTGTAGTTTGCAGCTTGTTTAAGATGGTCAGCCACAATGGACTCCAGACATCTGTCCCTTATCTGCTCACACAACTCTCACCTATGGCTCCAAGTAGCTGCTTGTGCACGGTGGCGGCCACACCCCAGCAAACTGCGTCAGCTAGCAGGCAAAACTAGGTAGAGGGTAGCCCTTGGATGGACCTCCTTGGGTTATGGAGAGATGCCCATCTCCTTCTTGTGCATGAAGACTACCACGGTGGACTATTGCGGACCCATCCAACTAGAAAGGCGTGGCAGCACAGCTTTGTGAAATTCTTAGGTCCTTGGTATGGGTGCATTTAGGCACTCGGGGGCCATCCACTGCAGCCAAATTTGTCTCCAGATGTCTCGCTTTGTCTTGTCTCTGGATCCAGATGGAAGAGGCTGAGAGAGTAAGGATGACTAAAACCCAATTCACGTGCTCGTGTCATTTCATCATCTCACCCCCCCCAAGTCCTGTGGCGATGGGTGAGCAGTGAAGCAGCAGCTGCGGATACATTGGAAGCTGTCAGCAGCAGACCTGCACACAGGCAGCTTGGGGCATATGGTTACTCTCCACTGGAACGGAGCAGCAGTGGAGTTCGGTGGTTTCCTGAGCGACTGAGCAGCCCTCTTTAGGATTGCACTGCTCACCTCCATGGTCTGAGGAAGGGGCTAGAAAAGGTGCCCTACACATTGTCTGCTTCATCCCTGCCTGGTCAGCCTACTGCAGCTGGTGAGCATCCTACTTTTGCGGTTCAGCGCACATGATCATCGCTGGATATACCTTTTTCTGTATCGGGCGTCCTCAAGAAGAATGTAGGGAAGCTGGAGTTGGCTTTGCTGTGAGATCCAACATTGTGTTGAAACTCGAAAGCCTTCCAAAGGGAGTAAATGATGACCATGAGACTGGCTCTAACAAACAAAATATATGTTACCATCATTAGTGCCTATGCACCAACAATGACAAACCTTGACAAGATTAAGGACAAGTTCAAAAAGCGTCTATGGCAGTGCTAGTGTTAAGGGAACAGTTGAGCGTGAATCTCGATGCATGCAGTATGCTGCTAAAAAACAAACACAACAAAGGTTTCGTCAAAACCAGACAGTTTTCCCAAGCAACAGTCAGTGTCCACACTGTGGAAAGTACTTCCGAGCAAAGATAGGACTTATTAGTCATCAGAGAGTTCATCGTCAAAACTCAAATGTGAGATGAGGAAATCAGAAGGCTGTCATCATCGACAACGATGGACTACCATCATCATCATCATCACCACTTGTTCTTAGTATCAGTAAAGCTTAGTGAACATGGGCCATTAATCCTTACTTTTCTTGTAGTCTTG
Source organism: Acipenser ruthenus (assembly GCF_902713425.1). Taxonomy (NCBI): domain Eukaryota; kingdom Metazoa; phylum Chordata; class Actinopteri; order Acipenseriformes; family Acipenseridae; genus Acipenser; species Acipenser ruthenus. The sequence continues at coordinate 67,675,302 of NC_081192.1, forward strand.
GCTGGCATTAATTCAACTCCACAGATTAACCTTATATATATATATATATATATATATATATATATATATATTATCTCACTAAATGTCACAGGATATTACACTTCTTCTTTTTCAAACTATAATTGAAAATCTATTTACTTTTCTACAAACTTCAAAAAAATGTTTCAAACAATGGTAATATTCAAGTTCTGAATTTCATTTTAAATTCAGATTGTGTTGGTTCAATTACCAATGTTCTTACTCTTTTGGTGAAAATACTTATTCAACTCAAATAGTGAAGGTGTCATTTCACAAATTCGTCACATTCGTCTTTTTTAGTGTTCCAGGTCAGGCAGTGGCGTGGCAGGCACTGCGGAGATGCCTTGTCAGTTGTGCTCGTGCAGAGTAGTAGTTTAAGATTCTGCCCATCAATAATTGTGTCTGAGTCGCTTTATATAATAAATTGAAATATGCCTTGGCTTTAACCCTTGATCATACCTGTCAACATTGAGTTTTCAAAATGAGGGAGCTTTTGTAAAATGAATTCTTAGTGGCCTGAATTGAAGTGAATACCTACATACAACTATTCCACTTTATTACTTGGTAGAATTATATACTGTGATATGGTGCTCCTTCTAATTGCTTTTAAAAAGGAAAAAATATCAACCATGAGATGCTTCACAATCAGATTCTCTCTTGGCCCCTGTGGTTCTTATTGTACTGTAGTTGTAGGTGGGTGATATGGCAGCAGGCAATACTTCCACTGTAGTGGATTTTACACAACAGGAAAGCATATACAGTTGGCATTGTTACTTCCTCAGACAACAAACCTAAAGGCTGAGTTTGGTTCTGCACATTGACCTTGTCTTCAAAGGACGAGCTATGGCATTTACTTTATAACAAGAAAAAAAACTCTAAGTTCAATAAGTCCATCATAAAAAATGTAATAAAAAAAAGCCATAATACACAACAACTTGATATTGCAACGTTATTCATTACATTGCACATATGTGTCGGATCACCACTGTTAGTGACATTTCATTGTCAGCTATCTTCTATTTTAAATGAACACACTATTGCTTTATATAAACACATGTTATCAATCAATCTGAATGTTGATGCTGAAATTGTAACAGAAATGCCTTTCACTATTTGTGTGACTTTTAGACATTCCTCCAGAATACTTTCCAAGTCTGGGAACATGTCTACTACAAATTTGCTGAACTCGTCACAACATGTAAATGTCTCTGCATATGTAACTTTCTTGATCTCCGTTTTTCCTTTGGAAATGAAAGATGTTATTGAAGCGCTGGTTTTCTGAGTGTCACTGGCTTTTTGGAGTTTTTGTGATCTCTAGTGCTTACCACAAACATCAGTCTTGCTCCCATGTCCCATCGATAAAATCAGTCCTGCATAGTATGCCTTTTTCCAATGTTGCTTTGGATTATGTGAGAAAATATTGTTGTCCAAGAAGCTTGAAATTTGCATCAGTATTTTAGTTTTTACCGGGATGGCTTATCGCATGCAAAGCCATCGTAGATGGTCAAGTATGTGGGCTTGCCTCGCGTACTGAATGCATGCCTGCCACAGGACTCCCTTGGTTCCTAAACCATGCTAAGTACAGACGGGGGATTGCAGTAACCACAGACTGTGTAGAAATTATAGGTTTGCTGACATGAAAGGGTTTAATAGTAGAGTTTGGAGCAAAATCCAGGAGAAAATAAAGGAAAGTTGAGAGGTCTGCTTTGATACAGCTAGTTTTTGCTTATCAGGGGAGAATCAGCGTGAGTAAACATGGTATTTCTTAAATGAGAAGTGGGGAACTCAGTTTAGCCGTGTTTACCCTCGACTACACCAACGGGAACGTTGCTTGTTATAGCATTAAAATCAATATAAGATGATTTAAAAAGTGTCCAAAATATACATATGTAACAAATGTAAAACCCAACATTAAGGCCAACAATAGATGAGTTGGTAAAATCTGATTTGCACTTCATTATATAAATGTACAGTATTTCTACTATCGGCATATTGTACACTTCAAAAAGTAAAATTATAGTCAGTGCTCTGCACTGATGGATTATGGAAATATTGAAATCAATGAATATAGAATTAACCTAAAAAAAAAAAAAAACTGAAATCCAGGAACTCTTATTAGGGTTGGTATTGCTATTTGTAGCTATATTACCTTAGCAGCTGCCACACTAGAACTACTGTATTAGCTCTACTAAGATTAACAGATATTTAGTAGCTCATACAGCATACAGCCCTACACCTTTAAGAATGTCATGAATAAATCTGTTTGTATCAGATGTACTTTTTAATCTAAATTCCTTGTCAAAAAAGAGTAATTTCCAGCAGGTACAGTTGGTCCGAGGTGAAACTATCATCTCTTCATCTTGCATTTATTTTCACTCCTTTATCACTGAATTCCCTCCAGTGTTAATGCGATGAATTAAAAGAGCAGTGCTAACATGTGAATCGTATGCATAAGTGAACAAGAAAATGACAAAAAATTATTCATGCATGTCTCACTGGTTATAATTAGGGCACTGTGAAATTTACGGGAGAATTAGAACGACATTACTAACCTGCAATTCAGTCCTAAACCTCAAGATGTCTGTGTAGCCACTCCAGCTAAACTGATCAAAATAATAGTTGAGTAATCAACCCATTAAATTCTGGCTAATTAGAAAACACCCCCTAATTACGAAAGACAATTATTGCCATTCTAGAAATCGATGCGTTTAAAAAAAAAGTTTACCTCAAGTCTTGCTGTTTTAGAACAAATAGATGCACCATACAAACTCAAAACGCATTTCTTTGAGAGATCGAATGCAGCAATATCCACCTGGTGTGCTCCACACTGATGGGTATAACTTATTTTGAAAGCTGTAGCATTAGAATTCATCAAATGTATAATATAATTGCAGCACTGACATGAGAGTTGCACAGCATAGATGGCAGAATAAAAAACAACTTTCTTTTAAAATCCTGTTATATGTATTCACAGGGATGTAAGGGTTAAATAAATGTCAGTAGCCATCTACAGCATTCTGTTTATTAATCTGCCAATACATACTTTGTAGTAATGGGGTGAGCAATTCAAATAGTTAAAGAACATAATGGGATGATTGTTTGTTGATGATTGTTTAACACTAGAACCGCCAAGATTTTGGACTACATACAACTGCTGCACCTGCAAAATGTGCGCCTCCATTTTAAAACGGCTTCGATATCAAAAAATAAAGAAACGCACAACTCTGCCTATGTACATGACACCCCCGAAGAGACTGAAACCTTAATCCAGCATGTAATACAAACTAATGTACACCCACCTTAGCAAGCAAATGTTATTTTATAGTACAGTCCCAACAGACAACCAAAGATGAACTACTTACAACACAGCAGTCCTTCACATCCCTTTTTTCCAGCAGAGTTCAGTGCCAACACAGCAGGGGATAAAACAAGGGCTGTCTGTTTACCTCGTCGTCAGCTTGGATGGTGAAAACTTAAACTCAGAGGAACTTAGAGCTTTGTCGGTCACTCTAAGCGCTATCCGAAAGCTGGCTGAAGATATCTTCTTGTAGGGGGTTTAGTTGTTTGTTTTTTATTCAATTGGAATTTTAGTCAGTCCTGTACAATTATATATATATATATATATATATATATATATATATATATATATATATATATTGTGAGACAGCAGGGAGGGGGTTAATTCCTCCCTCTAGGAAAACATGTGCGGAAGGCACATTTTTGGTTTGTTAATTGTTTTGTTTAATTGTTTAATTGTTTTTGTTTAATTGTTTTATTGATTGATCATTACCTGCACCTGGCTACTATTGAAAATTGGAGCCAGGTGCAGGGTTTAAAAGGAGAGCAGTCAGTCTGCTCTGGGCAGCTGCTGAAGAGGGTAGAAGCCCGACTGTGCTGGTGTGTGGGTACAGCTGTAATTTGAAAAAGAAAGGTGAAGCCTTTTTGTGTGTGTGCTGTTTTGTTCTGTTCTGTTTGTTTTTGTACAGGTAAACAGCTTAGCTGTCCTGTTGTTTAGTTTAGGTTCCTGTTTTGTTTTAGTTAGTGCTCAAAGAGAGCTAGGTGTTTGTTTTGTTTATTTTTGTTTTTGTTTCATTAAAAATAGCGCAACCGCGCTTTAAAAATCCATTTCTGTGTTGGGTCAGTGTTTTTTAAAGGGGCAACGAACCGTGGTGAGTGCGATTTTATCACTATATATATATATATATATATATATATATATATATATACACACACAGTATATAATATAAAAAACGTGCTTACTATCTATGAGAAGATTTAGTTTCAGTTCCTCTTACAGAGAAATTACAAACAAGCAGGTAAATTATACAGTGAGAAAAAAATGATCCGAGTAGGATATATTTTAGTTGTAACAGAAATCAAATTGATATTCAGAGGTAATATTTTTCCTTCAGAAAAACAACTGCATCACACTCAAATACTGTTCTCTCTCCTCTTCTTGTCCTGCCCCATAGCAACCAATACACACTCCTGATTCGCTGGTAAAGCACTCCCCTGACCTCCCAACTCCCACCTAATAGGATTCGCTAACTGTCAATAAATGTACTGTATTCAAGCCCCAAAAACACACAAGAGTATAGTGCAGATCGGAGCCTCTCATGGCATTGTTTCTAAAATGCCTTAAATCATTTAATAAAATATTGTAGCGTTTGCAAAGCATAGTATTATTAATAAAGGCCACCCTCGTATAATCGCCACCCTCGTATAAGGGCTGCAGTCATTTTGATCAATTTAAAATAAATGCCGCGGCGCCAAATTGAAGTAATACGGTATTCATTTTTACGATTCTGCAGCTGAAACACTGTATGGGTATTTAATTCAAATATTTACACTTAAGAATGGACATGCACGAGATATTCACATATGCAGAGATATTTAAATTTGAATTGCAAAAGCCGTTCAAAAAGCGGCTATGGCGGTGCTAGTGTTAATGATTTCTCGTTACGTGGCTTACTATGGAAGCTATATTGACATATTGTGGCTGTAGGACTAAATTACAGGTTAAAAGACAAGTCATTTAAAACACAAGGCCCTATTTATGGTATGGCCTTTTTAGGGTGGAAGGAACCATTTGTAACACAAAAAAGCTTTAAGACATGGTCAACAAACATTTTAATATCAGTATTTCAATTTTTTTTCAGCTTTCTGGGTCAGCTAGAAATGCCGGCCACCGCCATATTGGAACCTTTCTGGCGCAGCTGTTGCGTCATATCGTTGACAGCCACCCACACCTGTGAACGCCGGCACGTTGAATTATGTCGGAATGCAAAGCGTTCGGGTGCAAAAATAACAAAAGGAAAAACAGTAACAACAAGTATTTAAGCCTTTAAACCAACAAAAGGCGGCCATAACAAAACAATGGCTACATAATATAGGAACAGGACATACGCTCAATAGAATACTATGTGTGACTACAGAGCGAGTCAACGACAGGACGTCACACAAAGCACGAAGGAAGAGAGCTCCAATACATTCAATGTTAATTTGTTTTAATGGTTTTTATACGACATACTGCTCAAGGAGAGGCTGAAAATGCATCAAAAGCTTTATTTAACATGTTTTCTATTGGTTATATATTAATTTGCATTACAGTTCCCCTTTAATGTAGACATAAAAGATATTTAAAGCCATTCATATTTACAGGTATATAAAAAAATTCCAATTAATTTACTTTCCCCTTCATGTTGGTTCAAAGGAGTAATATACAGTATGGTTATAGCTCTTAAATTTAAAAACATGTTTTTGCCTTTTTGACATGGTATATTGTCATGTATTGTGTTTTTTTCATAATGACCAACCGACCTAAATAAAAAAAGTTAATACAATTATGGTTCACTATCCTTTAACAGTGAGAATTATGTGAATTTCAGGTTAGTTTCAAATTAGTGCAATTCCTATTCACTGTTCAGACTTGTTGCTCTTCGGCGTCATGTACATTGAGTGCCACATCCATAGAAATATTACAACAGTTACAGAAAAGTGTATAATACCTACACTGCGTTTTAAAATACTGGGAAATGTTTGGCCATACTCATAAGTCTATTATACAGTGACGTCATATTCAGTCTGACATCTTTAACACGTACACTACCTTTCATTTCAAGTGTGCGTCTTGCTCAGTAAAGATCTCAGCATTCATTACTGAATGTGTTTTTGAGGGTTTGCATCAGATTGTAATCAGTGAGTATTTGAATATAAATGTTATGTTTTCCCTTAAACACTTTATATAGGGGCAAGCTTGTTTTGTTAAACATCTTTGCTGACTGTCAAGTGTTCTCTAACTATCACCAGTTCAGACAGGCACCTGACTGAAGAACTGTGAAAAGTGACAGTCAATCTGCTGCATTATTTTATTTTAGCACAATGAAAAAATGGCTGGTCTTCAAAGAGTTTGTAGCACAGAAGGTAATGTTGTAAGTAATGGTGGAAGATACTACAGTCAACACCAATTAGGGTTATTTCTTCTTACTTTAGAAAAGCAGACAGTTTAGGAAGGTAAACCACGAGGTACTGCAAAGTAAAGGCTGTAATTAAAAACACAACAATTTCAGAAAGCAGAAAGACAGCATCTAAAACACAAGACTTGGACGACAGTGTGCCCAGCTGTTACCAAACCACAAGGCACTTTAGTTCCAGGGAGGGTTGTGCAACAGATCAGGAAGGAACTATCATTTACACTTGGAACAAGTTTGGTGGGTGATGAGATCACTGCTCTCTGTTGTACTTTGTTCTTTCAAATGAGGTATGAGGCATCAACAGCTCACATAACCACAGGTGGCTATGAAGCAAGCGCAGATGGAATGTTTAACAATATAAATCTGTATGATTGAAGGACATTAATCAGATAAGTAATAGGAAGAAGTTGGGGTGACACCTTTTTCTTTAGGATACTTTACTAACAATGAGGCCTTAGGGGGTACATTCAAATTTGGTTACTGATATAGCTACATGCTGTAGACAGCCTACCATTTGGAGGGTCCTATACCGTTTAAAAATATATATACTTGCTAATATTTCAGCATGTTATTGCTTTATAAAGCCATCTTGCAAATAACAGCTAGATGTTTCTGGTAAAATCTGAATGAAAACCATCCCTTTTTTTCTTCTGCAAGTCGTAGCAGGAGCATGCATATTTGGCACAGAATGATGCAGTGGAAAGCAGGTTTAAAGGAAGGAGGATCATTGTATCCCTACTGCTAAAACTATGTTTGGAACATGTAAACAACAAACTGAACTCTAAACGTGTCTCACTTCTCTTAACTAGATGCACTACAAATAAATACACACCTTTTTAATGTAAAATTGAACAGAATTGCAGGACACTGCTTCTTCAAAAGCACAAAGGTTTTAAAAGGTTTGGGTATTTATGGATATCACTTGTATATGTCAGACTGTGGTTTCAATTTAAATATAGTGTTGTTGCCTTAATTACTTGTCCTTATTCGAAAGGACATGCTAATACTTTATATAAAGCATGTTTCAGTGCAACACTATGGTAATGCAGCAATATCTGTTCATACTTGAGAATTTTTAGCTATCCCACAAAACATTACCTAAAAGTGAAATCTGTTGGATTCAGGTTACAACACCAAAATCAATAAAGAAAAGGTTACTGAACACTTTCCTTCCTTCATTGTGCCACCATTTTTTTTTCATAAAAAAAGGAACATACAAATAAATATGGTTACTTAAGGGACCATTTTCAAAATGTGTTATTTTGAGTAAATGTACTCACCTTTCCAAAAAGTATAAATCTGTTTTATTATTTCAACTTCAATTCATCATTTGTTTTTTTCAGTTAGGGGATGTTTTAAATAAATATGTGCAACGTGTGATTTGTTTTTTTTTTTAGCTCCAAAGCTTTATTTGCACAGGCTTAGTCAACATAAGTAGCCTCTGTGATGTTCAAACATGGTTTTGTTTTTTATATTTTTAGTAATCTTTGAGGACTAAATATACCCATCTAGTAAAAACACAACAAAATATGATAATTGTGGGGCTCCTGAGTGGTGCATCCAGGAAAAGCACTCGCTAGAGTGCAGGATGCGTTCTATAGCCTGGACGTCGCGAGTTCGAGTCCAGGCTATTCCACAGCCGACCGTGGACGGGAGCTTCCAGGGAGCGGCGCTCAATTGGCCGAGCGTCGCCCAGGGGGAGGGAGGGTTAGGTCGGCCAGGGTGTCCTCGGCTCACCGCGCACCAGCGACCCCTGTAGTCTGGCCGGGCGCCTGCGGGCTTGCCTGTAAGCTGCCCAGAGCTGCGTTGTCCTCCGACGCTGTAGCTCTGAGGCGGCTGCACGGTGAGTTCGCAGTGTGTAAAGAAGCGGGCGGCTGACGGCACACGCTTCGGAGGACAGCGTGTGTTCATCTTCGCCCCTCCCGAGTCAGCGCAGGGGTGGTAGCGGTGAGCTGAGCATAATAAAATAATTGGGCATTTCAAATTGGGGAGAAAATAATAAAAACTAATTGGCAACGACTAAATTTATAAAAAGAAAAAAAAAATATGATAATTGTACAAGAGACTCACCTTTTTTCTTTTTATGTGTTAAGATATCAATTTACTACATGATAAAGAATTCAATACAGGTACTTGAAAATGCTTACTTGTGCAATTTGTATTTTGTGCCCCCATGCAGTTGTACATTAAACAATAAATCATGTTGTGTAAAATGGCATGGCAATGAACAATTTGGTAGTCTTACAATTGTAAGCAGTGTTTTTTCATTATAGACAAAACATGTAATGATGACAATTTGAATAAATAGCTTATCCCTAAAATATCCCTATGTGAAGCTAAAAAAAGGTAAAATGCTGCAGTAGAAATATTAAAATGACAAGCATGGTAAGGATTGTCTCAAAATAACAAAAATATCAAAGGTTTGACTATATTCTATAGGGAATTAGAAAAGGGGGGGGGAGTACATATTGTATTGTAATTAAAGAGATAAAGTAAAAAGCAAATATGAACCGTTAAGGAAAGTATATTTACACGAGTGCCACATAAGACTTTTTTCACATATTATCATTATAATATTCCACCCTGGCTCACAATTTACTTTTCTTAATGTTACCTTTAAAAGTGTGGGGAGGGGCATATGGTACAGGTTACAGAAGATATTTCAGATTTGATGTGAATGTAACAGAATGCAAGGTTGGTTTTGTGAATCCAAATTTGCTATGACCCTTTTGAATACTTATGTTGGCAGCATTAGGCTGCAATGCTACATTAGGCTACACACATGCTTAGTCGGGAGTGCTTTTTTGTTTCTCTCTCAGACCTGAACCAGCACATCACGTTACATTATCAGTCAGTGCAACCATAAATTACCTTGGCTCATAAGACTGTTTCACTGTCTCTCCAGGTGTGCAATTCAGACACCTAGACTATAAATAGAGGCTGTGTTTGGGAAAAAAAACTGACCATGCAGACATTGGAAATTGGATCAAGGAACAGATCATTTCCTTGGGAGGCAGTTCCCACACATCTCATAATAAGGCAAATGGATTTTAGGTACAGTACGACATGCATTAAACAATGAAGGGAGAATCCCTTCCAAAATCTTTTGTTCTTTTCTGCGACATGATAGTCTAACCAGAATCACGCAGAAGATTCTGACAAAGTGGAGAAAACACCAAACTTTGTTGTTTTCATTTGTCAAAAACATCCTGTGTATTTATTTAATTAAATAATGAAGTACCTGATGCTCCTGGGAGAGCCTGCCTGCTGTGTGTGATTACCAGGTGTGAAATCCTAATCAGCAGATAGGTGTGTTCCAGAGGGGCATCAGGTATAAAAAAGGTCCCACTTATACATCTCATGGCTGCTGCAAATCCAAAGCCAATGGGCTGTACATCGTCCACGCTACCCAGACAAAGAGACCTAAAGACCTTGCTGTAATCTTCTGATTGCCGTGATAATGACCTGGGATCAGAACGTAAAGCAGCTGAAATTCGCCGACGGCTGTGTGTGTGAGAACCAGGGTTGGATACTGAAGAGTGAGCAAGTCAAAACCGCCGACAACTGTGTGCTTAACCAAGGTCGGGGTTTGTTTACTAATCAGGGATTAGTTCAGGGATTGTAGATCCCACCAAAGTATAGAAAGAGGGGTGAATAAGTGGGACCTCCATTTATTAAATAAATCCTGTTTGCCTGCGGGGCGTATTAACTCCAACCTCCATCTCGATCTCCTGCCTGTCAGCAAGCAGCAAATGCACGCACCCACACTGCACTCGCTGTCACATATGGAGGCAGCGGGATTCGCTGCATTTCACCGAGGCAAGGCGGGACATCAGGATGAGATCGAAATTCCAGGGAGAGGACCCCTGAGGAAAGAGCTGATGCCACCAGACCCCTGAAATTTTTTTGGGGAACAAGGGCAATCCTGCAGGTGATGCTCAGCAGCCACTAGAGGTGCTGCTGAGGGAGCCAAGGAGGGGAGCCAACGGAGACGTAGGTGAAAAGCCAGAGAGAAATGAGCTGGAGCCGCGAAAGTCGGAGAAGGAGGAGTTACCGTCCTCAAAGTCAGAGTAGGAGTGGCCTGAGCTACAGCCCAAGAGAAGGAGTAGTTGCTGTCCCAAGGGCCAAAGAAGGAGGAACTACCATCCCGACAGCCTGAGGATGAGGAACTGCCGTCCCCGAGAGTGAGGAAGGAGAGAAGGGTTTCTATGGTGGAGGAGTCGAGGAGACCAGCTCCACCACAGCCGTCGGCGAATTTCAGCTTGTTTACGTTCTTTGTCTGGGTAGCGCGGACGATGTTCAACCCATTGGCTTTGGCTTTGCGGTAGCCCTGTGAATAAATGGGACCTTTTTATACCTGATGCCCACTGGAACACACCTACCTGCTGATTAGGATTCCACAGCTGGCAATCAAACACAGCAGACAGGCTCTACCAGGAGTGTCAGGTACTTCATGAATTAATTACAATAAATACACACTATACCAGGGTTTCCCAATCCTGGTCCTGGGGGACCCCTGTGGCTGCTGGTTTTCATTCCAACTGAGTTCTCAATTACTTAATTGAGCACTAATTGAATTTTTAATTTTAAAACAGTTGGAGATTCCAAGTTAATGATACAATTTTATAAGTAACTTGAAAATCTGCAACTTTTTAGGAGCTGAGAACAATTAAAAAGGTCAAATTAAGCACATTATTAGTTCAATTAAGGTTTTGATTAAGTAATTGAGAACTCAGTTTGAATGAAAACCAGCAGACACAGGGGTCCCCCAGGACCAGGATTGGGAAACCCTGTACTATACAATATACATTTACACCAAAAAACCCTCTTCATGTGCAGGGCTCGTGTCCTGTCACACCTTAATATGGTAGCCATATTAGATCAGAGGCCAATGTCATAATCACCAATACATAATTAGCATGCAGGACATATAGTCACTAATTCAAAATTGTTGGTGTTTCTTGTACCATAGAATCAAATGTTCTAATGCACTGTTTAATTTACAACACAAAATATGAAAAACATTATATATATATATACACATATATATATGTATATATATACATATATATGTATATATATGTGTGTGTGTATGTATATATATATATATATATATATATATATATATATATATATATATATATATATATATATATATACATACACACACACATATATATATACATATATATGTATATATATACATATATATGTGTATATATATATATATTGTACAGTATATACACATATACAGTCAACTCAATAATATGCATACTGTCAGTTTTTATTGAAGTTACAGTAACACTGAAATCAAATTACAATACAATTAAAAGTATTATACATGTATTATGCATTTTACTGAAAATTTGGTTGTAAGTGAATTATTAAAAAGTATATACTGCAAATGAACCTCACTTGAAATCTGCATTTCCCATTCTGATCACAGGTATTTTTAAACCAAAAAAGCAAGGTGTCCTCAACATGACGGTATTGAGCAAATTAGAAAGGCTGACGACTTGTATCCACAGTTTGCTCTTCTAGGCCTGTATTATTGTATCCCGGTTTTTCAGAATGGTTGATAAATAGGGGTCAACTTAAATTGTGGAGAATGTACATATTTTTCCCAGGTAGGTTATGGAATAAAATTAGGATTTTGCTGACATTAAGCAGACCTGTTTAAACATTAAATAAGCCAAAGTAGATAATATTTCAGAGCACTATAAAAGCCTAAAAATAGTGGTACTTGCTTCCTTACTAAAACGGAGTGCTGTCATTTGTTAAAGGCAAGCTGCCAACATTCTCTGTCTCTGTGGTGTGAAGACTTGCCCATACATGAGACTGCACGTTCTGCATCCACTGAATTGTTTGGAAGTGTAAGGCAAAGCTTTGCCAAGTTATACAGATGTGGAAATCGAATAGAAACAGTCCCAAAACTCGGTTACCCAAGGGCATCTGGCATTCTTTAATGAAGGCCATATATGCAGCACGTTCGTTGTCTTGTTTGTCCCATCCAGGAATTTATTTTATTGGTACCGAGTTATTATGCAACACTGACTTTGTCCCACCTCCTTCTGTACAGTTCAGGTCACAAAAAAGTCAGTACAGACGTACTGATAGGCTGATTTAAACATTGTTGTCATGTGAACAGTAAACAAGAAAGTTATCCGCTTTGGAGTATTTTTTTAGAATGTCATTTGTCTAAGGACGTTGTTTTTTATTTTTTTTTATTTGCCTAAGTGCAATGCACACCGGATGGTGAAAGGATAAAAAAAAGTACCTATCTACAGAATTAAGATATGTAGTTTGCGTTGCTTGTGGTGTGCAGTAGTTCATTTAAATTTTAAATTAGGTTTCTTTTTTTATCTCTGCATTGGCCCCTAAAGAGATGAATTAAGTGGTGACTCCTCAATTTCCAGATTTTCACGAGGTAGAGGTAGTGGCAGAAGTGGCACACCACCGGTACCACTGCAAGCAGCTCCCGCTGGGTCATGCAATACAGCCTCTCCACTTTTTTCAGGGATGACTGAAGTATGCCACCACTCGTTCCCTGTCTGGCCACTGCAGGGATAGGACTGCCCCTATTGCCTAATTGCTGCTGTCCGTATCGTTCCGGCTTTGTGCCACTGATCTCCCTCTGCATTAGACGGTACTTGTCTGGGTATACTTGCAAGGAGCATAGAACCTCGCCAAAGGTCCAGCCCGTGTACCAGCAGATTGTCCAGGTACACCAGGCACTGCTGTGGTGGGATCCCGTTCAACTTTTCCATTAGCCACTCAAATGTAGCAGGTGCATTGCACAGCCCGAACGACATCATTGTGAACTAACTACAATAGCCCTAGGCTGGTGGAGAAGGCAGTCTTGGGCTGGGCTGCAGGGCCAAGCAACACTTGCCAGTACCCGCTACCAGGTCCAAGGACACGTGAATGTGGGCCGGGGGTAGGAGTCTTTTCGGGTGATTCAGTCATCTGTAGTCCATTCAGAAATCGGCACTCCCACTCCCAAGATGGCAGGCAGCGCCCATGGACTGTCCGACGGCTCGATGAGGTCAGCCTCCTGCATCTCCCCCAGGATCCTGCTTCTTGCTGGGCCAGAGGTAGTCGGCAAGACCGCAGCTTGGCTGGTGCTGCATCCCTGGTCTCAATGTTGTACTTCACCAGGTGGGTCCTCCCCACTCCCTCTGGCCTGGTTGTGACGCAGTGCTGGAACTCCAGCAACAGCTCCCGCAGCTGACCCTGCTGCTCCGGGCAAAGCCCCTCACAGCTATGGCACCAAACTGCGTTCAGTGCCGGTGGAGTGACGTCTTGGCTGGCAGGCTGCTGTGGTGTGGCTGGGCTGGCAGGCTGGTGAGTTGATAGCCAAGGTTGGGCTGACTGTTGGCCGGGTATGGCTAGTGGTGGAGCTCGCCAGCCTCTACGGGATCTCCCAGGTGGATGGCTGGTTCACCGCAGGGGCCCCGCAGGGGCCAGGCCCTTCTGCTGGCAACTCCCAGTGACGCTGTACCAACTGTTCAGTGAGAAAAAGGAACAGAGGAGGCAAGAAGAAATGAGACGATACAAGACCATTCAGGTCCAAACGGCATTTTTTTAATTCCATAGACACAGTGGACATAACTCTGACAGCTCAACATAAGACCCACAGCAAGCTTTTCATACACTCTGCCCTGAGGAGCTTGCAGGCTCCCCTTAAGTAGCCCTTAGACAGCCAATAACATTTCAACAATGTAATACTTCTACCCAATTTCGTCCCATGAATACCTTGGATCCCCTGAATCCCTTGACCACACTAGCGAGTGGTCATCGCCGGTGCAAAGTTGTACCAATGTCTGTCCATCTAATGATCATTGATTGGTATCGAAAAAATGTGTAGATTGAAAATACTGCAATAGGCAGGAAATTTCATCATGCAATTAACACGTTTTTAACAGGTTGTGTTCCGTTTTTAAGTGATACCTGTCAGCTCACAGTATGTTAACAATAGAACCACCGTGGTTATACTCTTACCTAAAACCGCCACCGAAAGTCATTATGACGGTTACATTTTAAACAACATCAATATTAAAATGAAAGACAAACTATTGGCTACAACTCAAAAGTTTTATTCAAGCACATCATATCAAACATTGCCAAGCCAAAATGCTGTGTTTAAATGAACAATTAAACATAAAAGGGTTTCCACATATAAAGCACTACTTCAAAAAATGAAAAACTATAATAAAATAAACATTTAAAAAGAAATTACTGTGTGAACAGGTATATGTACATACAAAACTGCCAGGTCCAGTAGAAATAACAACAGGCTTGTATATAAAAAATAAAAGCATGTATTGTAAAAGGCAATCAAAATGACTGCTTTGGCAGTTCTAGGTGGGCAGGATTATAACTTCTTTATTTTCATAATCCTGTCTTTCAAACGCCGTCAGTATATTTAATATATGTATTTAGGAAACGTCATAAACGGACAATCGCATAACTTTCAGACACGCAGAGTAATTTAAATTTGAAAACCGTCAAAGTGCTGCTGTGGCAGTTCTAGTGTTAAAGGGGGAATTTGGAAATAGTTTGCCTACTTGGATTACTATTTACCACACTTTCACGAGGCAGGAGTCAGGCCTGCGTAAAGGGACTACTAGAATAAAGGTGAAGTGCTTGTGACTTTAGCACCAGAATAGGGTTTTCCCCTTGACTACTCAGAGAACTGCCCTCACTGAGGTGAGGCTGAACCGATCGACCTCCAAGGCTGGGAAGTGAGGAACTTCCCCCAAGGTGACACTAAGGAAGGATAGAGGATAAACAAAGGTTTCCCTGGCTTACTGAGACGTCTAATTGAGAGAGGTCAGACTCGGCTGATGCTCTGAGGTCACATGGAGCGCCTTGCGATCTACGCAGGGAGAACAAAAGTGCTGGAAAAGAGAATAAAGAAATAAACACATAAAGATGGCCAGGGGTCTTCTCCCTAGCTGTAAGAGCCATTTTCTATAAGTTGAGTCAAATGACTAGCTCGAAAGTTGGAAGCAAGCTTTGCTCTCCAAAGGGGGAGACTGGCACGGGTGCAAATGAATAGATTTAAGCAGGAGAATGGAAATGTCATTAAAGTTTTGGCCGGGGGTCCCCTCTGACCAGCAGGAACCTTCCTCTCAGAGGGCGAGACAACGTTGTCGGCCTCTAAGGTTGGGAAGTGAGCTTCACTTGCCACCAAAAAAGAACCCCTGGCACCCCGCAATTGCGCCACCAGTGCAAAGAAGAGAAAAAATTGTTAGTTAGAAATGATAGTTAGTGATTAATTACAATTAGGGAGGAAACCTCTGGTGGTCCTGGCAGAGAGATGGCCCCCATTCCGGGCATACTAGAAATACTTTGTTGAGCAGAAAAAATATCAAGGAGAGAAGAGCGAATGTAAGATTCCACTGCTGAGGAAGGACTGGTTGATTTTAACTTTGACTGCTGATGTTGCTGCACCTTTACAGAATGAATGTGAGAATACAATTGGGGAGGAAGACCAGCTTTAGAAATGAGCTGAAGACAGAAGATTGGAAATGTATGACTAGTTGAAAACCAGTTCACTGAATGGAGGAATGGGTAGATGGAAAGGTTGAGCTGAGGGAGCCAGACGTCTGACTTGAGTGATCTGTAAACGAGAAAGAGCATCAGCAGTGTTATTAGTGATACCTGGAAGGTGTTGGGCTTTCAAAATAAAATTAGTTATAACTGAAATCCAGACTAGCCGGCGAAGAAGACGAGAAATAAATGTCCTACCTTGAGGAATGATGCGAATTGCAAAATTGAAATGTCCCAGGAGTTAAAGAAGGTTCTGTTTAGAAATGGAATGGTTGATCTCAAAGGAATGAATGAGAGAGCATTTATCAGGAGGCTGTCTGGCTTCAAATCGAATAGTATCCAAAGTTATTCCTAGGAACTCAAGAGAGTGAACTGGAATGATGTTTTTCTCCTCTGAGAGGGGGACCCTGACTGCTGAGAAGAGAGACCTGAGTTCTAAGAGTGCTTCAGCTGGAGGGGCTGATGGTGGAGATATAAGGAGAAAGTCATCCAATAAGCGCAGCAGAAAGGGGATGCGATTAATATTGGGTAGAATCCAGCAGAGGGCTTCAGAGAGGAAATCAAAGCTCTTAGGGCTGCTTCGGCGTCCGAAAGTTAGTTTTGTAGCGAAGTAAAATTGCCCCCTCCAACAGATACCAAAAACATGTCCGAGAGAAGGGAGTATAGGCATGACATTGAAGGCTTCGGAAATGCCTGCTTTAGCTAACCAGGAACCCCGTCCGGATGTTTTGATGGAATGGATAGCATCAGATATGGTGATGTAATGAAGAGAAAACTGATCTGAGGCAATGAGAGAATTAATGCTGCTGATAGAAGAGCCGCAAGGGGTAGAAAGGTCAGTGATGAGTCGCTTCTTGCCTGACATTTTCCTTGTAGCTACTCCAATAGGATTAATGCAAAATTGAGGGAAGGGAGGAGCTGAAGATCTCCAGGTATCCCTTTGAGATCTCGGAATTGATGAGGAATTGAAATTATTACACAGCTGTCTGCCACTGGAATATTTGATGTGTCTTCCATGAGAATCTTTGCTTGTTTTTTGTTTTTGTTTTTTTAACAATTATTTGTATTCATTTTCCAATTTTCTCCCAATTTCTGGAATGTCCAATTATTATTCAACCTGGCTCACCGCTGCACCCCCCGAACTAACTCGGGAGAGATGAAGATGAGCACTTGCTGTCCACTTTTTTTCACTCTGCAAGTGGTCGGAGGACCATGCAGTTCTGAATTGCGTACAGGCCGGCCTGCAGGTGCCCGGCCAGTCACATGGGGCCGCTGGTGTGTGGTGAGCCAAGGACTACCCAGCCGACCTAACCTTACTCTGCCCAGGCAGCACTTGGCCAATTGTGCACCGCCCCCTGGGAACTCTCATCCACGGTCCAAGCTATAGGGCGCATCCAGCACTCCGAGAATCTTTGCTTGTTGAAAAAGCAGGCGGAGCTAAATAATAAATAGGAGAAACTGCAGATGCATGATTCCTAAAAGAAAAAGACAGTGTCGATAGTGGGGGAAGAATAATTTGATGCTGATGAGGAGGCTGCTTTTGGACACAGAGAGCACAATGGGCAGTGGAAGCACAAACTCCGCAAGCGTTAGCACGGAGACCACTGAAGAATCTATTAAAGAGATCATGATAGGACACCAGTCAATCAGTGTATTGTCCAATGCTAACCGAGAAGCTGCTTTGGCTGAAAAAGCTTTATGATACTCATAAAAAATGGTACCGCCATATCTAACCAAGAGATCAACAATGTTAAATAAATATGAGTCCAGTTCTTGTCGTCGGTGAATATAAACTTCACAAAGGACATTGTGAAAAACTGAAAATGCAAGCACAAATTCTCCAGGAGTATGTTTTTTACACAGCCGAGGATCACAAGATTTTAGAGTAACAGACAGATCTCCACAGTCAACTACCCTGTGATCCAGAAATTCTGAGGTTGAAATAAGAATAGAGACCAAATTAATGTCTTTACCTTTAATAATATTGTGTCTCAGTAGAGGAGAGAGAGAGTGGCGATGAACAACTGAAGCAGAGGATGTTCCTGAACCAGAGGCGGTCACTAGAGTGAAGATTGGCAGCTCGAGAGCAGGTGTGGGCGTGGCTGAAGCAGTGGGAGAGACAAGCGCTGTTGCTGTGGCCACTGATGGGGAAGTAATGCCTGCTGGTTCCAAGCGAGTGATCCTGCTATTTAGCGTATCCAGGCGATCAGATAATGTAGAAATTGTGGTGGAGAGGATGAACGAGTTGCTTGATATCATTAAAAAATATGATAAAAGAAAAGGGACTAGATTTGCAGCAGTAATCAGCAATAAAATTTTTTTTTGTGAATTGTGAATCTCATCATTGTAATAAATATACTTGTTATGTGGAAATGTAATTACAAAGACAATAAGATAATGTATTCACTGAAAAAAAAAATTTGAAAGTAAAAGATTCCACTCTGAATATGAGTCTCTGCATTCACTTTCAATATGATGTCAGACATTGCCAAAGTGAAAATAAAAACCCTAGAGCTTATCTGTAGTGTGGAAGTTGAACGTTATTCACAATATTTCCAGACTGTCCCAGTTTAAGGACTTAAAAATCTGGTCTGGTATATATGATTAATTGTAGTGTACTGAATTGTTTTCTGTTACATGTACTAACCTTAATCTACAAATGTTAATTGAGTACCAACTTTATTTTCACTTTGCACATTAAATATAAAACGTATGACCCCACTCTTTCATTTTTCAGAAGTCCTAACAACTGTAAAAAAAGATATAAAATATTTACTAAAATCTTTCAAATGTGAACATGTCTCTATATCTGTCACCTTATATGAATGCTAAGATGTTGTATGATTACAGTGCAATACAGCAAAGTACAGGTATTCAAACAAGAACCTTAGATAGGCATTTTATTTTGTTTAATTATTGCAATTAGTGTATAAGTGCATGATAGCCGGGGAAGCTGTGTGGCCCACTGTTTACAGCTGTGCATTGGGAGACAGAAAAGTCTGGTTTTGAACCAGCAACTGACTCACCATGTAGCCCTGAGGAAGCTTGGTCCACTGCTTTGTGTGTCAGTACACACTAGCTGTAATTTAAAGTGGTAAAAGCGAGACCTTGCTGAAAACAAGATTTTAGGCTTTCTTGAAACAAACAATTCATGCTGGTGTACAGGGACATTTTTAATGCCATTTTAATACCAGGCAACGTAAAGACTATGGCATTTCCTTCATAATATTATGACTAATGTCAGACAGGATCAGGACTATTGCAAACAACAATTTAAATAAAATGTAAACTAATACCTTAGTAACTAGAAAGGTCAACATTTGTAAAATTCCAGAGACAAAGTGAAGAACAAGAATTTTACTAGGACAACAATACACGTTCTAATCTTATTTAATCCTGAGGCAAGTCTTGTGTTAAGAAATGCTAGCACAGAACATCAGAACAAATAACGCACAGGACAATTAAAAATCGCAGTACAAAAACGGGAGCCAGGGAAATGACAAAGAGAACTGCATGAGTGTTTCACACAGTTGAAATCACATTCTGAGTCATTTCACAATAGACCGTCCTGAGTAAACTAAAAACATTGAATACGTTTATTTAAAAACATAAATGACAAATGCAGTATAAAGTTGAAATATGTCACTGATAAAAACACTGAATTCTCATTAGGAAGCCAAACTCTCTGTGTAGCTCAATCATTACAGTCATTATTTGTTGTCTTGTGATTCATACTTGTAGCATTGAATTTGGATGGTGGAAATATTTTTTTAAATGGTATTGATTTGGAGTTAAGACTCGTAAATCTTTAACAAGTCACATTTTGTTTTAACTTTAAGATCATATTACAATAAAGCAACAATATTAATGTTTGCATTGGCTGAGTCAGGAGGCCATAAAACAAAACATGTATCCAAATTCTGGAATCCCAAAAGGTTATTTTTTATGTAGTTAGAAAATAAACTACAACAAAATTAGTCGTACTGGAACATCTTTAGCACAGCACATTTGTGCTACAAGAGAATTTTAAGGAAAACATTTAACAAATAATTACATTTAACCACCACGGGGGAAAAAAGGATGACAAGTAGAATGCTCCAGTTACATTTGCTGTAAATTTCAGTGGCCACAATTAGGTAAGTAAAATTGGAATGTTTATGTAATATTCTAAAATATAAAATGCATGTTTAATTATGATTTGTGGCACCCAAAATATTAACATAGCCTCTCCTTAATTAGTATTTGGTGCAGCATATTCAAGTTTATTGTAAACCATGTCATAATTAAAAAGACAGTTTTTTTTTCAGAAATGATAGCACTACTATTGTAGTGTGCTACCTCTATTTTAATTGTAAACATAGGCAGGGTTTCCATGGAAAAATAAAAATAAGGAAATTAAAAATCAAGGGAAAACCATGTATTATTTTCTAAAAAAAATTTGACTGCATATATATATATATATATATATATATATATATATATATATATATATATATATATATAGCTCAAAGAGCCAGCTGCCCAACGTTTCGATATGTTGTACATATCTTTCTCAAGGGAGCCTGTGTTTGAATCAAAACATTGGAGGTATTTATAGGTTTTTGACGGCATGACAACTGCTTGTTATTGTTTACATTCAAATCCATGATTTATTCTTACATGATGTAATGGTCTTCTATATATTGTGACATCATTTTTACGTCTATCTTTGAATCTGTATTAATTCTAATTAACATTACTTTATATAAACTTATATTTTTATTATATCATGCAATGCTGGCTCTGAGGATCAGTCTAGACTTGGCCTCCCCAGCGAATCAGCATGCACAACTTGTGAATGAATTTTGTTTATTTATTTAAATGTTATATATTTATTGAAGTTAATTAGTTCATTCTTTTCTGTTGAGTCCCGCTGGCATAATCGTGTTCAGTCTATTTATCCATTTACTTTCTTTTATTCTTCTATATGTCGCATTGTCTAATTTTAGCTGTTCTAACACTACAAACTTTACATCATTTATGTCATGTCCTTGACTGGTGAAGTGCTGTACTATTGGTTCATTCATTTTTTTATTTCTAATTAATGAAAGGTGGTTCTGAATTCTTTTATATAAAGTAGTTCCAGTCTCTCCAACATATTTGATTTCATCACATTTTCCACAGGCTATTCCATAAACCACATTGCTATTTTTACAGTAGGTATTAGTTTTTAGTGGATATGTGGTGTTCTTATGTTTAATTATATTTTTACTTTTGTCTATGTATTTACACACTTTACATCTACTGGTGCACATTTTCGTTGAACCTTTTTTGTCAATTAGTCTTTTATGTTTACTGTGAACTAAAATATCACCTAAATTAGCTTCTCTTTTGAATGCTACAACTGGGGCCTTAAGAAATACTTTTTAAAATTTTTCTAAATTATGTAGAATTTTCCAAACTATCTTAGAAATATTGGGCAAAAGTTTAGAGTAAGTCATTACTAATGGGACTCTTTTGACCTTTTTTATCTCTATTTTTATAATCTAGTTGATTATCTCTTTTTTAGTTTATCCACTTTTCTTAACTCCATCTCTATAATTCTTTCTTTGTATCCTCTTTTTTAAGATTTGTTTTTAATACATTTCTTTGTTTTACATAGTCACTTTCTTTTGAGCATATTCTTCGTATTCTTATTCCTAGACCCTTTGGGATTGCCCTTTTAGTGTGTATCGGATGTGCAGAGGACATGTGTAAATACTGGTGCATGTCAGTAGGTTTACACAAGAGCTCAGTCTCAACTGAACCTTCTTCAAGTTTTACTATGGTTTCTAAAAATTCTATTTCTTTCCTTGTCCATCGAAGATCCACCTTAATATTACTGTGTATTTCATTTGCCATTTTATGAAACTGGAAAAGAGACTTTTCCATGTGTCCAAACCCCAAAAATATCATCTACAAACCGAATGTATTCTAAAGGTTCTCTTTCCGATTTTCTAAGTAATTGTTCTTCCCACTTCCCCATGTATGTACTGGCAAAATGCATTCCTAATTTAGATCCTATTGCTTTATAACTGTTAAATGTAAAATAACTGTTTTCTAAAACTACGTTGATCATGTTCAGCACCTCTGCTGTTGGTATTGATTTATCTAGTCTATTATCTAGTGCTTTTTGACAAGCTTCTAAAGTTTCTTTATGAGGGACACTTGGGTACAAGGATTTTACATCCATGCAAAATAAAACTGTATTCTTTCAGCAAATTATATATATATATATATATATATATATATATATATATATATATATATATATATATATATATATATATATATATAATAAACCTATTATACACGTACATACATGATATATACCAGTTTTCCTACAGAACTGTAGCTTCAACAATTCTGATCCTTTTGGTAGTCTACAAACTGAGCTAAAATCCAGCACTTTAACTTAATGATATAAAATGATCTCGTCAAGAACAGTACATTTTCAAAATACTGGTAGTAAATCTAGAATAGGCTACCCTACTCACCCACATTTCCCACAACATAATATTCTTCTTAATAATAATAATAATAATAATAATAATAATAATAACAACAACAATATATACCTGAATCCAAATTCAGCAGGGACAGTGCAAGCCTCTAGCCAGTAGAATGTTATTAATATATTTACATTTTTTTGTTATTAGGGATCCAGTATACCAGTAGTCCATACGAGTTCAACAAATTTCTTAGTAGTTGCTAATCAACCCAGGCAATTTTGTAACTTGTTCTGTAAGTCTAAAGGCCGCCACACACCAGACGTGATGCGATTTTTCATTGGGCAACAAGAAATTTTCGCAGCGTCATGACCACACACGCCAGAAGCGACACAGGCGATGCAACAGATCACTGCCAGATCAATAAAACTATAAAAATTGCTATTGACAAAACTATCACCAAGACTAGTACATATTCGTCAACATGATGTAGTAATTACGAGTGCCTTCTCTGACGGTATTTCAACATATATGTCAATACATCATAATAAATAAAGGCTTATCCAGTGACTCCCATATATTACCTTTCAAATCTGTATCTTTATAATTGCAATGATCTTTGTCATAAGACAAATCACAAAATATAGGATTAAATTCTATTTATTTTGTGTCGTTCCAGTGTCACTGCATCGCCTGTTGTGTGAAAGGTACTTATCAAAAGTTCTATTCATTTTGTTGCATCGCTGCAGTTTCTTTTCTCAGTTTCTTTTTCATGTTAACGTTCTTCTAAAACAAATCTTGCTCAATGAATTAGGTTTAATAGAGTTTACTTCAACTCTATAAATCTGGTGCTGGAGGCTAACCCACAGCAATAATACATGAGACGACTGGCACAAATTCCCAGCTATGCTAATTTAATACATTTTGGGGTAAAAATTTGAGTTTTTTGTCCTTGGTACTAGCTATCCATAATAGATACTACTTAAGGCTAGTGTACAGTAAATTGCATCATATTGCTAAGGGACAGACAATTCTAGGCTTAAAGCAATCAACTATCCAATGACCAAACACAAAGACAACAAAAGTGTAAAAGATGAAAAAGAGGGCTTTGTTATTTATGTATGTATTTATTGCAAAGGGCTATTTTTTTACTTTTTAGTAGCTTGAGTATTTTTATAACATTGCTTATAAAATAACTAAACGATAAAGCATTATCATTTTATAATGCTATAATGCTGAGTCAAAGGCAATAATATGAACTGTCAAATAATTGGTGTCACATAAAAAAAAAAACTGAATGAAGAGGTCTCTAAACCCCTTATACTGTTAGCTTGTGTTTTCCTGTTTGATCAAAGAAGCTTGCCTGGGCTACTTCCAGATATCAGTTGAGAATGATATAGTTATAGTAGAAAGTTGCACAAGGTAACATCACAACAGGATCTTCACTGCCGAAAGTCTTGTGAAAATAAGGTATGGCTTTCGGACATGTTTCTATGCAATTTGCCCAGCTTTTAAGCATGAGGGGGCGATTTACCCACCCTTTTAAGTTGTATCATGCTTTGCCTGCACACTTCCTATAGCATGAGGAATGAATGTGATATGTGCTGCATCACATTCTCACGACAATGGAGAGATAATTTGGAGTTTCTAAACTGCATGGAAACCCTGCCATGGACACAGTATGTACATTGTATGTACAAAATCACTGACAGATTTGATAATAGACATGTCAGTGCTTGCATTACATATAAGATTAAAATACATGTTTAATTTGATTTACAGTATTTTTTGCTGCTTGTTGATTCCTCAGAGAAGATTTGAAATCTTGAGGCAACCTTGTGTTACAGAATAATATTGCAGAGTATAATAAACAATTTTTAAAAATGAACAATATGTTTAAACAAGCAATCTTGCATAAATGCATCATCAATTAATTAAAGCCAATAGGCAGTAAACACTATCATCTGCCAGGAGTGGCAACCTTGAGAAGCACATATGGCTTTTATCAGGTGAAATGACCAGCCTGTTAGGAGATAATTGTCATATGCAATTAGCAGGTATTTCACAGGTATTAAATGCAGGTGTTCTGTTACTAGAAATAGTGCACTTTTGCAAATTGATATTCCAGAATATGCTTGTTTTGCACAGACTGGTTTAAAATATGGTTGAGTCTTCTTTAGTATTAGTTCTAATCCAGTTGTTCACTGCAATAAACATGGCCACCTTTAAAAACAAACTCTTGGAGATGATTCATCAATATTTGTTTTCATGTGTATAATACTTTGTCAACCTAGTGCACTGTTACATGCAGTTGAGAGTTATATTTCTTATTGGGTATTATTAGAAACATGGAGCTGTCATAACATACTGTAGCGATCTCGGTTAACGCAGGCAGGCACATCACACAGGGCGAGGCAATCCACGCACAGGCAGAGGGCGGCGCGAACCCGGGACATCTCGCACTAAAGCATAGCCCCGTTACCGCTGTACAAAGGAGCCGGCTCCTTTGCAAGGAGCGTATATCGGGCTTATGTCTTCGTGTGTGATTATGTCACCTACCAGCCCTGCTGCTGCCTTCCCCCGTGCACGCTACACTCTCCCCTGCCAGCCTTAAGTCCGCCCCGGACTTGGTCACCAGGCCACAGTCCGACGAGTGCGTGCCGGGGTACCTGCATCCCACTACTAACACCAATGTAGCGATCTCGGTTAACGCAGGCAGACGCATCACACAGGACGAGGCAATCCAGGTGGAGGGCGGGCGCGAACCCGGGACCTCTCGCAGTAAAACATAGCGCCGATACCGCTGTACAAAAGTGTGTTTCTAAAGGTTAGTCTACTCTCTACCTGTGATTTATTATTATTATTATTATTATTATTACTTTTTTATTATTATTATTTTTTTTACAAATGCTGTTAAACAAGTGTCTTTTTCTTTCTCTTAATTTAACCTGAAGGTCTTTTGACAGGAAGAAAACTATTATCATTTAGCAGAATTATAAACCTAAAATATCGAAGCATTTGGTTTTCAGTCCAGGTTGGTCACAGTAAAGCTATACATTTTCTGTGTATGCTGACAGTTGTTTATATTGGAGCAGTCATTAATGACAAGGTGTGGGGGATCAGTGAAGGAAACTACATTGGCTCCCAAAAGAAGAGCTTGGAAGCTACTTCCCCCAAACTCTGCAGGGACACTTCATTACAATCATTAATTTGATTGTAAGACTCTCCCTCCTTTTGTTTTCTACTGAGTGTAGCTTCAAAGTTTGGAGATTGGTGAGTTGCTAATAAATACAAATTCAAATTCAAAAAGTAGGCAGGTAATATTACTGTATAATTCATCTGTAAAAGGAAACAAATGTGTCTCGTACTGTTTCTACTTAACTTAGGGCTTGATCCATTTTATATATATATATATATATATATATATATATATATATATATATATAGAGAGAGAGAGAGAGAGAGAGAGAGAGAGAGAGAGTATCTGTAACTATAAATACTTAAACCAGTAAGCTGGAATTGTGCATCTGAATGAAAAGGGGTATACAAAAACCAGACATTTTTTATTGATATCACAGGCTATGTTATCAATAATATCATAATGTAAGAAGACATTTTACATCCTAATATGCTGGTGCAGTGTGTCATCCCAAACGCAAAACCCTTGTGTTATCCAAAAATTTGTGGCATCCAGTGATATAACTTGTTTTGTCATCCTATACTATACACAATTTACCATGAAAAGTCCCCAAAGACCTCTGGCAGCTTTAACGTTGAACCCAGGGTCATTCATCCTGAATGCTCACTTGGAAAACTACCCTGGCAGTATATGATGTGCACTGAATCAACTGAGAAAGAGTGGCTGTTTGTTTTAATGTGTCTTGGTTCTCTATTATGGGCTCTGGACCTCAGTTACACATACTAGCAGTTGCACTATGACCAAGCATATGTCACCAGTCTTGTGTAGCAGCCACTGATTTATATGTCATTAGTGCCATCTGTGACTATACCCATAAGATCATGGGCAAACGAACTTGAGACAGGGAAAGACAGAGAGACAGGGGGTAGACTGTCTGTAAAATAGAAAAGTAGGGTTAGAATTCACTGTGTACAGCCACATTACAGGCCTGAAGTCTCCACATCAGGCTGCTATAAAGCCTGCAGGAGATTTCACCCCGTGCTAAAGACACCAGTATGGAAGTGATTAGGCAAGCAGACAACAAGCAAGATAAAGGAAATGCTGAAATAATAGGTCCAAGAAGACTAAATGGTCTATCAAACACACCCCCTTCTGACCTCCCCTGAGTCAATCTGGGCACAATGAAAGATCCAGGCGCTTTTTCCTTCTAATGATTTCCTCAGTAATCAGGCAGCGGAAGTTGTTGAGTGCAGCATGATTAGTTGGAAAGGATTTCTTAATGGCTTGGTTCTCAGGCTTGAACAAAATAAACAAGGAGAAAGAGTGGTTTGTAAAATAAAGATCCCTATGGGATAGTTATAGACAGGGGGGAGGGGGCTGCATTTAAATTGAACTTGCCACCTTTGGTGTCATAAAACCTAATATGACCCACAAAAACTCATTATCTAATTTTAGATATCTTGAAGGGCACGACTACTTGTTTTTAAATGCAATGGGACTCAAGGGGAAGATGTGTAAAAATATAAGCTTGACTGTTAGGATTGAAGCTTAATTGACATAGTATGTGTGCAAAACCAAATCTGCTATATCCCAGAGTATACCATATCTATCCTATAACCTTTATAATGACCGTCAGCTGTCAACCATCATAATATGCCATTTTTTGCTGGGACAAACAATAGATTGGGTGACACCCAAAACCACAACATGAAGACAAAAATTGATCAACAATAGACTGGCAGGCTTCCTTTTCAGAAAAGTTTGAATAAATACCTTTGGGATACCATTATAAGTGTATGACCCAATCGAAATGAATACATTTCCATTAGAAGACCACAACAACCACTGGAACTCAGTGTATTGGAACTAACATTGCACAATTCACTCAATAAGGTATGGACTGGATCAACCGTGTATATTGGTCCACACCATTGTGATATAGCAAAATGTGAAAATGCTACAACCAGGGTACCATTCAATACCCCAAGTGCCTCCAACCCCCAAGGAGTTTGTATATTCGATGTAAACGGACACCCTGAAGGGCCTTATTGAATTTATAATCCAGATGAAACAGTGGATTTGAAAAAAAAAGCATAAATCATGTTTAGGGCAAAAAATGATTACTTTTTTTATTAAATGTTCTTACACCAATAAAGTAGTCCCATTTATAACTTTGAACTACAGACTAAGTTAAGCTGAGTAAATTCATTTAATTGAAACATGCAAAACTAAGTACTCTCTTACTCTCAGCACATCTTTACCCTGGCACGCTCCTGTCGCTTCTTCCTCAGCAACATACGCAGAATTTGCCCCTTCCTCACCAACTACTCCATGCAGCTCCTAGTTCAGGCCCTGATACTGTCCCCCGTCTAAACTACTGCAACTCCCTCCTGACTGGCCTCCCTGCCTCTGCCATCTGCTCCAGCTCATCCAAAACTCTGCTGCTTGCCTTATGTTTTCCCTTCCTCGTTTCGCCCATGCTACACCGCTGCTCCACTCTCTGCACTGGTTCCTCTTGCTGCTCGCATCCAATTCAAAACTCTTGTACTCGCCTATAGCTATCTTCACCTTTCTGCTCCCTCCTATCTCCAGATTATAATTTCTCCCTACACCCCCTCTCGATCCCGCTGCTCCTCCACCACCGGCAGATTAGCTGTACCCCCCCTCCGCTCCCCCGCTTGCAGAGCCCGTTCCTTCTCCACCCTTGCCCCTCAGTGGTGGAATGACCGTTTATTACTGTAGTAACTGCTCTTACTAATCCACCAATCAGCAGTTTTTACCTTGTTACCTTGCTATTCACATAGATTTCAATACAAAGGTCAGCACTTTACTCTAGTAAAAGCTTGTCAGATCGATCAATCAGCTGTTTGCACCTCATTACTGAGCGATTACCCCTGTACTGTACCTTGGCTATTTAATCCCTGTACAGAGTGTCAGGTTTACTGTTTGAAAAAACAGCACTGACTGCCACAGCAAGCATTGCTGGAAAGCGATGCACATCAGCACGAAAATTCAGTGTAAATAAATTGTCTCTGTTAGACGCTGTGCGCTTGCTAAAGTATGCTTGCAACTTTGTCAGTCAGCAAACAATGCGACGTTACTACTAAAAAGCTGGGTTTTCTGTAGTTGAGGAGGAGAGTGCTCATGAAAATACAACCGAAAGTTAAACTCTGACAACACCACAGAGGATGCCAGAGGAAGAATTCTCAGCTGTGTCACCTTAGCGACCAGGGAGCCATTTCCCGATAATGGTAGTACTTGAGGTTTCAAGATCATTCTCACGATTGACCGCAGCTGAGTTCGATCGAACCTCACGTGTGTTTCCCCAAACACTTTGTGAAACTGCATATTTTTTAATTTAAATTTAGTCGTCGCCAATGGTTTTTTTACCACGGTTTTCTACCCAATTTGGAGTGCCCAATTATTATTTTTATCCCGGTTCACCGCTGCAACCCCTCGGTGACTCTGGAAACGGAGCCTGAAACACGCGTCCTCCGAAACGTGTTCCTGCCAATCCATCATTTTTCGCACAGCGGATCCACAGTGAAGCCACCAGACCTATAGTGCCTGAGGACAACACAGATCTGAATGGCTCCACTGCAGACCCGCAGGCGCCCTATCTGCCACAGAGGTCACTGGTGCGCGGTGAACCATGGATTGCCATGACGACCTAATCCCTCCCTACCCTAGGAACCCCCGGTCACGGACGGCAATGTCATAGCCTGGATCTCTAGGCTATAGGGCGCATCCTGCACGCCACACGGAGAGCCTTTACTGGATGCACAACTCGGGAGCCCGTGAAACTGCATCTTAAGAACGACCTTAAAGTGCATTGTAGAAGGTGCTGAAAATGACGGGGAGTCAATCACAAAAGAATTGATTTGTTCAATATTTTCTCCATGATTTTAATAAGAATAGGCTTACATTTAAAACTGGTTTAGAGTGGAATCGAGAGTATATTGTACGACTGAGTAAAGGAATAGATTGAAACTTAATTTAATCATCTTATGAATGTGTGTTTGTGTTGTAGTGTGCAAGGTATATTTGTATTTGGACTAGTTTAAATTGTAATAATAAAATACCTTGTTTTGAATTCAAGTCATGTAGAACCCAACCTGTACTGGAATAATAAGACTAGACAACATTTCTAGTGAATACAAAGGAACAGTTTTATTAGAAATAAAACTAAATAAAGGAAAAATTAAAGGTGCAACAACTAAACTACAATAATACAGAAAGGAAGAATTAACTAAACTAAACAGTACAGAAAAGGAAACATAAACAAGGACACCACATCCAACGCAATCTATGGGAGATTCCCTTAACCACTGCAACTCCGGATGTAAAAATGAAACCCCTTCCCAGGTACCAGATTTTGAAAATAATAATAATAATGTTTTCAAACCTGTAATTGCTATAAAATGTTAACATATGATAAATAAAACACAAATAAATGACTTAAACTGTGTTTTTCATTAACCCTTTATGCTGCTGTGTACAACATATTCATATTCAATATAGAGATAAAACGTTTTTTTATTTTTTTTTTATTCAATATAGGAGATAAAAACTTTTT
Organism: Acipenser ruthenus; assembly: GCF_902713425.1. Classification (NCBI taxonomy): domain Eukaryota; kingdom Metazoa; phylum Chordata; class Actinopteri; order Acipenseriformes; family Acipenseridae; genus Acipenser; species Acipenser ruthenus. The sequence continues at coordinate 67,705,530 of NC_081192.1, forward strand.
TTTAATTCAATATAGAGATAAAAACGTTGTTTTTTGTTGTTTTTTTAAACAATGAAAACAAAAATGCTGCTACTAACAATAATAACAATAATAATCAGTAAACAGTAATTATCAAATAAAAAAATAAACAACATCAAAACGTGTGCCAGTTTCGACTTGCTCTGTGTCATTTATTGAAATGTTCAATACAACAGAACCCGGGATTGCCTTTGCAACCACTGCACATTTTTCTTGTGTCTTTTCTTTTGTTTTCATTTTCGTAGCAGACCCTGTACCTTTTTTACGGTGTCTGCTTCGCTTGTGTTGGAGGGATAGTCACAAATGCATGTACACAGCTACTCTGCGCAGGCATTGTGATGGATCTGCCTGCCGCATTGCCTGTACCCAGCGCTGTGTTTTGATAGTATTCCATCACAGCACTGCCATTTCAAAACAAACAGCTTCCCGTTTGCAGCTGGCTTATCTGTAAAGTAGCTGCATGCTCTTCTGTTTGTACAGTTTGTATTGTTCTTGGCTCCACATCCTCTTCATCATAATCGCTGAGTGATAAGTCAGCATCACTGTCGCTGGTATCGAAATCTTCCGAACCAACTTCACTCCCATTGCTCATTATAGAAAGACCACGTACGTTGCCATGTTTAGCTTTCGCTAAAAACTATATAAACTACAACTAAACAAGTAAAACTAATAATAAATAAAAAATAATAATTTAAAACACTATATATATATACTTGTAAAAGGTGAGTGGCTTCCTGCAATATATCTCAGCCTTCTAAACGCCCACAGCTACATACTGGAATTGCTACATGACACGCAATTGGATAAAAATGTCACCTGACCCTCCCCCAACTTTTCATTCCACAGTACTAGCATTGCTTTAGAGAATGAAACCTGAAACGCTAGACTGAGAAACCGATCATAGAATAGAATGGGAAACATGACATACGCACGTACGGCATGGTACTGTAAGTGGGTTTTCAATTGACATACGTGCGAACGTCATGGTGTTGAAGTGGTTAAAGGTTACAACTGTATTCCTGACAGATATTTAAGACGAAGGTTAGTCTTAACAGGGGTATCATTAGTAACACAAATTATTATTATTTATTATTATTTATTTCTTAGCAGACACCCTTATCCAGGGCGACTTACAATTGTTACAAGAGATCACATTATTTTTTACAGTTGGGTTTTTACTGGAGCAATCTAGATAAAGTACCTTGCTCAAGGGTACAGCAGCAGTGTCCCCTACCTGGGATTGAACCCACGACCCTCCGGTCAGGAGTCCAGAGCCCTAACCACTACACCCCTACCACTACTCCACACTGCTGCCCTTATTACTTCATTAATGTTTGATAATCAAAGCATCATTAAATCAGTCTCATATGTATAATTTTGGTTCAGAAGGCAATTCTTACTCTTGCGAGATAAAGACGTTTTTGGCGTCCAAACAACCTATCGAGAATTATCTATTATCAAGACAGCTAAATTTGGATTCTAGCCTTAAACGCAGAATGATAAGTGCCTTATGAATCTCACATCAATTTGTATAAATCACATACAAACAAATACTATAGTGTTCATTAACTCAAAGCATGAACTGAAAGCAATAATACTTTTCTTACATTCCACTTAAAACAAAACATTAATTTTACTTTAAGTTCTGCTTATTCTCAAGTTCATAAGAGGATTAAAACACCTTCTGGCAGTGAGGAACCAGCAACCGGGGAGAAGCCAACAAGGCAAAAGAAAAAGAACAGAAAAGAACACATGTGGATGCAGCAGGAAATTGATTGAGCTCAAAAAACAAAAAGCTAAGTATTCTTAAAAACATAAATGAAAACCTCGAGAGGAGTTTTCAGCAGTCGGACCGGCACCACCAAGAAGTAATTGCTATTAAAAAGGTAAAATTAGAAGTACTTCGATTGAATGATTGATTAGCAATCGATTCTTGGTACAGTGGTGTAAAAGAGTCAGTATTTCACACACACAGGGTTGGTGTTCAGAGTGGAGAACGGAAGAAAGAAGGAGGTAGAACTTTAAAAACTACTTGCTACTCGTGTTGGATTTCAGCCAGCACGATACTTGTTTGTTTGTTCACGTTTCTGAGTTTAGTGTCTCTCTGTTTTGGCCAACGTGCCATTTTGTTTTGTGTTCAGTGTTTGTTTCTGTTTTGTTCAAACCTTTTATTTATTTTACAATAAACCGGCGCACCAGCGCATTCACACATCATTCTGTGTCCTGCATTTCTTGGCCTGAGGTCACCACACAAGCCAGCCCATTCACAGTGCTTGTGCATTTATTATGTTCTTCTGAATATAGCTGTTTTGAACAACATACATAAATCAAGAAAAAAAAAAGCATTAGTAGCAGACAATCTGTTGTTACACTTGAGGCTTGTATGCAATAGTTGACTGTAAACCTGCTGCACTTTGTATCTTGTAAGTTGTTTGTAATGCTTTAAAATAGGACCAATTGCCTTTTAACTTGACAAAGACAAATGAAGATACAACAGAACAATTATTCTGTTTTGATCAATACATTATTTTTGCCCATAAGGTAAACTTTCGAAATGTTATCTTACACCATCTAATGGAAAGAATGCACCACAGCTTAGGTCTGTCATTCAAAATATTAGGGGTACAACCCTGTTCTCTTCTTACCACAGAGATAGGTACATGTCACTAAAAGGCTGAACATCTCATCAAAACCTGAACTGCACCAACCTGCCAACAGTGAGCTGTTACCGATACTCTCAACAGTCTTTTTCGCCTCAGGAAAAGTGACATTTAAAATAACAGTATAAATCAAGCATTGTGTCAGTGTGGAATGAATATTTAGGTGGTGCCTGAAAACTAAAACTATCAACAGCACATTTCTTGTATGCTTTTTGTGCCAGTTGCCTCTCTGAAATGATCACATTAGAAGTTTCCAGTACGGTATGTAAAAGTATTGACTAATACATTGTGTGTCACATACAAATGACAAGTGCCACCCCCCACCCCCCAAAAAAACAGATAAAAAGCAATTAAAAATATGATTTACGGTTGTTTTTTCTTAGTAGAGCCAGTAAAAAGTATGTATTTTATGTATACATGTAAATAAATTTATCACACATGTCTTGTTTCCCCTTTTGTCCATTATGAGTGTATGCTAAACACCTTTGACTGATCACTGCTGGTGTGAAACATAATTACAGGATATGAAGGCTTTCATTTACATTTTGACAAAAATACACTTTGATACCCTCAGAAAGGGGCGTAGTAAGGCACGAGTCCATAGGTTGAGTTACTTTAGCCCCTGGCAGTGCGGTTATTCTAGCACAACAAACACCCTGGAGTGTCTTCTTGCGCTTATAAAATAAATGGGTTACTAGTTTTTAGAAATAAAGATATAGACACATTATATTTAAAAATGAATATAGGTTTATTGTTTCCTAAATATATTACTACGCTAGGAAAACTAGTTCCAATAAATGTAATAGTTCCAATGAATTTAATGGATAAACAAATTATTTTTTAATAATAAATTGAAATAAATTAAATAAATTATCAGAATATTTTCAGTATTTGTCTCATGAAGTTGACTGTAGCAGGTAATGTACAGTTTTCAAAATTAAATGGCTGGTTACACAGTTGGACAGATTGTGCAGTAGGTGGCACTGTTTGTTTACAAGTTGACGACGGTACTGCAGACAGGATGTAACTCCAGGACTTCCTGTCTTTCTCAGCTGGTGCCAAATAGCTTCTTAAACTACCTCTTAAAATGGGTGGGGAGATAACTGCGTCCTGAGTACCGATGACTTAAGTCTGGGATACAGCAGGATGATGTTGTGACTTGTCTTTTTGTTGTCGCGTGTAAGTTTTCAGGAGAAATGAAGATGCTGTTTGAGTGTCTGAAATTAGGTTTATAGATCGTCCCACTGTGGGAAAATTAAAAAAAAACAATTCAGTCCAGCTCGCAAGATTTTATAGCTGCTAACTGAATACTGTGTGCCAGCTGATGTTATCACTTCAGCAAATAAACTTCTTAAAACTGTGTTTATTTCAGTCTTAGGTGCAGTTTTCCAATCCATATTCTTTTTTGTTTGTGCTGACCAATCATTAAAAACTGACACAGCCCAAGCAGTTACTTTTTAAAATATTTCATCAGTACTGAGAGAGAGGTGTCTTGTAGTACTCACAATTTCATTTTTTTCTTGACCTTTTTTTTTTTAATTATTACTGTCGGTTCCGTTACATAACTATTGCGGTCTAAATCCTCCAGGAATGTGTGGACATTGGAGTCACCAAGCAAGTAAAAATTTACATGGAAGAAGTCTGACATTTTATTTTGGTTGTTTTTATTGGGGAAAAAAATGGCGGCCAATTCAACATTATTTTTTTAATAAACGCTCGGCGCAATAATATTTGTTTGTAAAAAGTCGTGTTTCTGGCTCGTTTTTACCCATTGGTTGTACTGTAATAATTCAATGACTTGGAATGCCTATCAGCCAGTCAGGATGCAGATATCTCCCAACCCATTTTATAAATGTTTTTATACAGCAGTCAGTCTTGTAGCAAAAATGGAAGCAGAATTATTTGTTAACCCTTTTTTTCTTCTTAATTTGAATGGCCAATTCGACTGCCTCATCGGTGCAGAAGGACTGACGGACAACGTGCAATTCACCTTCACCACATTTCCCCCACCGGATACAAGCAACAAATTTTGTCAAACTACTGCACGCTGAAACACCAACAGAAACTTAAATTCAAGTGTTTTGAAGACATCTAGTTGTAGTGTCTGTAATTTAATTGAAATTTATTTTAGTATTTTTAAATTGAATACTATTAACTGTTTAATAGCTATGGATGATACAATAAAAAAAAACTAAAAAAAAACAGATATACCAGTTTACATAAATTATGCAGAATCATACACCAATGCATACTTTCCTTAACAAACAAACACAACAGATAGGTAACAGTTAATAGGTAAAGAAGTGTCCTTAAAATAGAGCATTTTCATGAAGTTCTTTCATTTCATAGTTTTTTGTCCTGAACCTTATTCTCTTTTAGGCTAAATTACATGACAGGCAGGTTCAGGGACTTCCTTTTTTATAATCCTTCTCCTTAGGGCAGAATATTTTTCCAAGCAGAATGCTGACTGTCAGAGCCTTTGTCAAATGAGTGATACTAATTCAGTCTGACTTTACTGTGATTTGAATAAAATAAACACAAATAAAAAATAAAAAAGGAATTTTGAAAAACCTCATAACTCAGTAAAGATCCTATGCAGGAATGATGGAAAATCCCATATGAAATTTAAACTGCTGAAAGACATCAGTTTACTCATCTATTTTCCAGTAGGACATCATATCACATTTTAAATATGATTATTTATTGAAGATCTAATCCTGCAATATTCAGTCCTAAGTAATGTTGATCCTAAGGTCATAATTCTTATCAGATGTTCTGTTTGTTCTGGAGTTTTTAATGAACTTCCGAAGAGAAGGGTTGTTAACTAAATATGTTGATTTAATGTTGAAAATGTGTTCTTATAAACACATCAAAGTGTTAAATACAATAAATGAAAACCTCCATGGGCAAAGTACACTATCGTATGCTTTTTCAGGTCACTTGATTCACCTTGACTGCAGCTTCTAAATCACTAATGACAGTTGCCTCTCAGACCTGAAAACTATTTCTGTAATTGTTAAAATACCTTCCCTGTGTGCAGAAGATGTTGAGCTGCCAAATTTACAGCATAGTGCTGCCTCCAGCACTTATGGGAAAGTTTTCAATATAGAGGTCAGTTAACCTTTTGGGTCCTTCAGCAATGAAATCATCAAACTACTGTTTAAGACCAGCTTCATGTGACCTTTCACAAGATGATAAAGTTTTCCATTGGATTACTTCTAAGCTTGTTTTTTTTTTTTCTACATGCCAAAAAAAACCAAAAAAACAATAACCTCAATATTATTGAGACATGGCAGTTAATTACATTGCCCTTATAAAATGGGTATTTAAAATACTCTAACCTGATTGGTCAAAAGAGGTCACATGGGGGTGTTGCTATTACAGCATATCACTATGGGTTGGCACTTCTTTTCAAAAGGGCGAATCACTAGTAGATATCCATATGCCACTAGCCTTTTTAAAATAAAAAGGCAGACATAATGGAATTTATCTCAACAAACATGACGAGATTTATGTAAATGTTGACCTTTGTCTGAATCAGACACCAATGATTAATTCAAGTAGTGAAAAAAGTCAAAAGTACTCAAATTAATTCAAAACTTGCCATTCTCGTTCTGCTGCTTCTCCCTGAAATACAGCGTTTCCCTATCCCATTCTGAAAATAAATAGTTTAAAAAATATATCTTAAACTTTTTTTTAAAGATTTGGGTCGTTCTTAAGAGAGACGTTGATGTTTTGTTGCCGCAGCCCTCATCTCTGTCCGTTCTTCTCTGATCGGTTGCATCTCCTGCCCTGCCTGCTGCTACTGGTCCCACGCCCTGCGCAGCTGAGTGATCTGATGCAGAATATTTATAAATGCATCTCGACAATTCCTGCCCGTACCTGTCTCTCCACATACATTTGTCCAGGTATGATGGTATCCTTTTCTGCTGTGCCCTGCATTGTTTTAAATTGTTTCTTAACACAGGCCCAGTCCACGTTGTCCAGCCATAAACTGCAAAGTCAGTTTGATAAGTAACCGGGTATTCCATAATGCAAATAACGTCTTTCTCGCCACTGTGAAATTTTATAAACAAACTATAAATTACAAGACATATAACAAATCAAATAAAGAAAAACTGCACTTTCAATGGCATTGTTCAATTCAACTTCTATAAATTGCGTTTTTTTAATGAATGCAATTTTTTTTATCCTAGTTATATGGAACTATTTTTTCAAAGCAAAGGTGGAAGGATATTTAATAAAAATGACCTTTTTGATCATTTCAATTTAGTTAGTTAGCCCACTTTATAAGCGCACTTCAGGGTGTGTGATATACTCTAATATCACCATGCGCCCCCTGTCGTGCCTTATTGCTTACTTATGCTATTCAGTAATTATATTGGTTAACGACTGTTTCGGACATAAGGTACTTTAAGGTTAATCCACTATAATTACAGATCAAATCATAAACGCAAGGAATAAACAACTGGTCGGGTTTGGTAAAGCATAGTCATATAGTCATAGCACACATGACAAAAGCTTGACATGCTATTATTTTTTATGTATATATTTATCAGGCTTAAAATAAGGGTTCATACCAAAGGGAACACAAATAATGTATTTTATAGATATACTACCTGGTAAGCATTAGCAGATCACAGCATTACCAGCAGTGGCAGCATATAATTTAGAATGTATTACACAGTGGTGCTTATATGGCATCATGCTACTGCAGTAAATTACAAGTTTGTGTGTTAGTTAATACTATTGTAATACCACTGATAAGTAAACATATTAAACATGTTACTACTATGGTACCATTCTGCGAATGGCACCATTCTTGCTGCCCTTGTGCTATAATTAGTACCGGACCATTGCTTTGGTTGTGTAATGCCACGGCATTGTCATTGAAGATTATTTGATTAAGAATTTAAGTTACTTAAACACCAAATAGGAATCTCATACGTTGCAATAACCCCAGACAGATTAAGTGGGATTGAGGCTGAGGGTGCTTCAAGTTTTTGATTTTCTTTTTTCTTTATTTCTTTTTTATTTCTCCTGTATAGTGCAAGGCTGTAACAAAAATAGCTCCCCCTGCCATGATTCAGCCCTGCAGTGTTTTGGAGTGTTTTACTTCTAATGATCTGCAAAAAAAAAAAAAAAAACAGTGTAAAGTTCCATCTCCTGCAAGATGTAAAAGAGTGAAAATGAGAGAAAACAAATTGCCACCTGTGCAAGGAAAGCTAATCCATTTAGGTATAGCCGCAGTAACAAGGTGCTGCAAAGCCTGGGGCTGCCTCTTGAGCTGGATTTAAGCAGCTGTAAGGAGATGAGGCCGCTGCGGCCCGTGTTACAGAAATTAGACGGATCAGGAAGTAAACACAACTGGCTTTCATTTGATCCCGCTCAACACCGGGGAAAGGGGAATTCCTCTGCTAATTACTTCATGGGTCACTTATCCCCCGGGCTGGTGTCAAAATCCAACACTTATAATATGAAGAGGAAAGAGGAGAGAGAGAGAGAGAAAAAAAATCACAAGGTAGTAATGCTGTCAAGAATCTGCAGAGATGTCGATGTGATACACATTTTATTTTCAGTGTCAGTGACCCCTATGATAACTACCATAACTAGCTGCTGAAGGTATGTGGGGGGGGGGGAGAGGGGATGGTTTCATTTTAGCTATTCAACACTAACATTTTCTCTTCCCTTTCTTATGTTAAAGACACAGGATGCAGCCAAACCAACCCCTCCTCCCAAACACTACCGCTATTCACATGATACTGTATTTTGTATTTATGGAAAACAGCTTGTAATTACATTCAGCAAATCAGTAACGTGAAAGGGATGAATCAACTGCCAAACATATTAAATTATTTAGTCATTTAGCAGATGCTTTTATCCAGTGCGACTTTCAGAGTCTTGGGGGTGAACTATGCATCACAACTGCTGCTGCATAGTCCCTTACAAAAGGACCTCGGTTTTACATCTCATCTGAAGGATACTCTCAAAAACTGAATCCCACTTCCTCTGGTTTAAGAAAATATTAAGTTCTAATAAAACACACCATGGAGCATGCACTCAGTTAAAGCCATCCCTCATTTTGGACATTAATCCTGCTTTTTTTGTTTATCTGTGAAAGCTGAGATGTGTGATTCATAACTAGCTTTTTTAAAACATTTAAGAAAGCAATTGGATGTCATCCTTGATAAAATGATGTACTTAAAATGCCCTGCCTTTGTGAGTCTATTACTGGTCAATTTCCAATGACTGTATTAACTTGGATAGTATTAGAGAATAGTGATAAATGGTAACATGTTTGCTGATAACAGTATTCTAGAGTATCATTCTCACCAAATATGACTGCCATAAGGACAAAAGTTATATATCAGAACATTGAAAATAAAATACAAAATCAATTTACATTCTACAAAATGAAAGTTACATTCTTATGTTATACGATTCTTATAGGACACTTGTTACATGTATTAAAGGCAAGCATATCTAGTATTTTTAGAATGCAGGATGTGTGTTTGTTACTTTATCTAGCCATGTGCTGATACTGCAGCTACATTTATCACTGTTCATTAGACAGTTCTAAGTGCAACTCCCTCCTGGCTGGCCTCCCTGCGTCCGCCACCCGTCCGCTCCAGCTCATCCAGAACTCTGCTGCCCGCCTGGTGTTCTCTCTGCCTCGCTTCGCCCACGCTACTCCACTACTCCGCTCGCTCCACTGGCTCCCGATCACCGCTCGCATCCAGTTCAAGACTCTTGTACTAGCCTACAGATGCCTTGACCAGACTGCACCCAGCTACCTCCAGACCCTCATCTCTCCCTACACCCCCACTCGACCTCTCCGCTCCGCCTCCACTAGAAGACTGGCTCTACCTCCGCTACGCTCCCCTGCCTCCAGAGCCCGCTCCTTCTCCACCCTTGCTCCGCAGTGACCTTCCTACAGATGTCAGGACTGCCCAGTCCCTGACCACATTCCGGCGCCTCCTTAAGACTCACCTCTTCAAACAGCACCTGTAGAACTCCTCTGTTTGTATCCTGGGACACTATCACCCTTCATTTAAATGTGCTTTATTTTGCTCTTATCTGCCCCCTATTTTACTGCATTTAATCCTGTACTTCAGAATACTGTAATCTGCCAAGTGTTTAACCTGTAGTATTTTGTATTTAATCATATCCTGATGTAACTATCACTATTTAATCATATCCTGATGTAACTATCACTATTATCTGCTGTATTATTGAATTGTGTTTTGTCACACTTGTACTTTGCTTGAACAAAAGTTATTGTATTTCTTACTCTTATTGTATTACTTGTATTGTAACACTTGAAATGTATTTGCTTACGATTGTAAGTCGCCCTGGATAAGGGTGTCTTCTAATAAATCAATAAATAATAATAATAATAATAATAATAATAATAATAATAATAATAATAATAATAATAAACTGAAATGCTGGACTGTCACAACCATCCAAACCCAGTTGAGAATGGAAATGGCAAATGTCCTCCTAATGCCTCACTGCACTGTCACATTAAGTTTAACTGGATTCATTTGCATCATGTTCAGATCCGGCTCAGAGGGAGACCTGGACACACTTCATCTACCAACACCCCACATGGAGAGTGGGCAGTTCTGTGCTTTTAGAAGTACCAGTTTTCATAGGAGAACTGCACCTGAAGTCCAGTTTGTAATATAAACACTAACCATGTGAAAGAGTAAAACATTAGGAACTGGGATGAAGCGGTCTGTTTGTATATAATTTCCTCCAAGGGCTCACACACATTATGTAATTTAAGTGCTTAAACGCTTATGCCAGAGCGTGACCTCCCCTGAAAGAGTGAAGAATCATGGAGCTCACTTTAGTTGACCCAGAGTATTGGTTACTTACAATATCTCTGTCCTCACGCAGCTTTCTCAACAACTCACTGACTGAAACATCTGCTTAGATCTTTACATCAGTTCAACATCCCTAATTCACAACATTTTATTTTTATTTTGTGTTTTATAAAAACAGTAACCGTTTCTGAATTAACATGATTCGCCAAAGCTTCAGATGAGAGGCAGATGATCTCCCAAGGTTATTACTTTTTCTGCTGGAACACAATCCAAACAAACACCTCAAATAGTGACACAGTAAATTAACTTCTTGTTTCTTGCACCACATAAAAACCAGCACACATTTAATAGCTATTTCTGACTGTCCCTTTTAGTTTAGAAAGATATCCCTCTGTCAGACTACCTCTCTTCTTAAAATCACTTTATTCTCTCCCTTTGGTATTTGTAATGGAGGTATTCTTTTTTCTATTGTAATTATTTGGGGTGTGCTGATACTCATATTTTCCTAGTAACTACCTTTAACACTTCGTCAGCATCAAGGGCTGCAAATGCAAACTGCGTGTCTACGTTTGTATATAAGTTTCAACCACTGTATGTGATAGGAGATAGAGACAGAGACTAAGGCTGGGGATGGTGTTGTTTTTTGTCCGCTAAAAACAGGCTTTTATTGAAAAGGCAGTATCTGTGTTTTATACTGAGCCCAGGTAATGCACCTTTATGTTGAGACACCATTCCTGACAATTCTTTGTTGTTGACAAGTTCTTTGTTTCATTATTTATATTTATTTATTGTTTATGTATTTGCTAAGTTACCATGTGCAATACAATTTTTTTTGTATTGTTTTGTATACAATAGCGAGCAAGTGGCACATACTGCAAACTATATGGATAAACAAAATGTTAATTTAAAAAATATTCCAGAAGTTCAAAACTGTGTTTGATCTCATATTATACAATTATATATTTTTTGTAATTAATTGACAAATGCAGAATGAACCAAAGTATGCTCTTTTATCCAAATAAACTAGTGGTCTAAGAGGTTGTGCAGTTTCCAAATTGAAATACTAGTACGACTCTTAGGAAAATGTGGCTTTGCAGTCAGCCATCTTGAAAATGTATTATGTAGGTCTCACATTTCAAAGTTTGGAGCATTGTGTGAGCTAGTCATAATTATGAATGGAGTAGTATCCACAGTATAAGAAGTTACAACTGTTTCATCCTGTATAAACAGAATAAAATGTTTTTAAAAACATCATCAGATAAATATGTAAGAAATATTGACAGCACCTGGGTCTGACTGGAGCTGTTTAATTTGCTGATAAACTGAAAAAAGGGCTTGCAGATTCATTATTATGTCTGAATACAAACATAAACAGATTGAGGCCCCTACGGCAGTGGTTCTCAAATCCAGTGCCAAGGGACCCCAAACGTTTCAGTTCAAACCAAGACAGTATTCACTGCTTTCTTATTCACACATTGTTTTTCCCCTTTTAAGATCTAGATGTTAAGGACTGTGCACAAAAGATATGTAAATGCAACACAAACAGGAAACCAAAGCATCCAGACCCAGAACAAACAACAAACAAAAAACACCTCTTTACAAATTATCTTACAAATCTGTGTTTTCAAAACAGATTTATACTGTTGTTGTCAAACAGGAATAATATTATAGAATTATCTTTGACAATTAAGAGTGCACTTTAACCACTTATTTGGTTGGAAGCTTTTTAAGTACCTGAAATATCCTTTTCTTTTTTCTTTTTGATCATTTTGGTACACAGCAGTTTTCCTTTTTCTCAAACTTTATATATATATATATATATATATATATATATATATATATATATATATATATATATATAGTTTGAGAAAAGGAAAACTGCTGTGTACCAAAATTGTCAATGAGAAAATATATATAGATATAATATATATCATATATATATAATATTTTATGGTCCAAGCAATAAAAAGCATAAGATGTGATGAAATTGCTTTTAACATGATATTGCTGGATTAGGTGGAGTCTAAAAACACTGAAAGCTGAAACAGTGTCCTTTCGTCTCTTCTAAGCCTTGGGCAGATTATCCCCTCTGACCTTGACACATGGAGATGCTAATCCTTTTCTAGCCACAATTGAAGGGCAGGGGAGCCCCATAACACTATATATTACTGCCTAATGGTTAAAGGTATTGTTGCTCTGGTTTCATATGGGATTTGGGATGGTTCATCTGCTTGAACTAAATGCCAAAAGCCACTTATATAGTTTTAGGATGGGCATGGACAGTCCTGGAATTCAAAATGTGTTTTCTGTATACAGTTGAAGTTGATTAGTTTGTTACAGAAAAAGTTAGTCATTGAAATACTACAGTGTATTACCCCTGGCTGATACTCGTCATCCTTTAGTACAAAAACATTGCGGTTTCATTGTCGTATACTTCATCTGGACTGAATTTATTATTTTTGTTTTGTATAAACTTGCACTGCCGTTGTCTTCCAGTGCACTTTTGGAAATTAGACTTTGATTAGTTCAAAGGTCTTCTTCCTGGTAAAATAAAGTTAAAAGTAAAAAAAAAAAAAATGTGAGAACCCATGCCGGTTGATACTGTAGGTTACAGGCAATCAGAAAATGTATGGGTTTTTAAAGAAACAATTGCACACAGCTTTCTGGATGAGAGTGTAGTGCACTTGAAATGAATCAAAGATTAACTGCTGATTATCAGATTTCAACTGTATTTTGGACAGTGGTGCACCCTAAATGTATTCACTGTTTTGATATTTAGACTGTGTTTTTTTTTTTTTTTTTTTACCTTTGGGGTTCACATGCCTGTTATTACGGTCTGTCAGAGAGCAGTGATGCTGATGAGTGCTAACTGGAACAAGACAATTGAATCCACTTGTAGTGATCATTATGGTTCCAGTCTTTTTGATCGTTGCATGAACTTGTTCGCTATAGCTACTGTACAGCAATGAAATCATATTGCAGCAATAATAATGACATCCTCCTTCGTCCTTCATCTCTTCCATTGTTGAGGAGTTGGGCATTTTCTTTCAGGGAGGCAATACCTGTATAGAATATTAAATAAGCCATGTATCCTTGATAGCAATCAACACTGGACTTTCAAGACTTTGATAGCTGCATATTTTTGGACTATTAGCACAGTCCTTAAAACTCTATGGGCAGGATTTTCAAAGTCTGTAAATGATAACTCCAGTGTTAATCAAGAAATCAGTACGTAGCATTGATTTTGGCATTTTCAAGTGGCCTTTTTGCCTATTTTGTTATTAAATAATCATCCTAATGTGATTTCCGAAATTATATTGATTTACAAAATAATGTTAATATCTTAACGAGCAGGGCTTCCTGCGACTATTTCTTTTGTTTGCGTGGGAATTTAAAAGCAAATGCGTGTTAATTGTCATAATTTATCAGGAGTTAATTTACACTTGGAAAAAGCGGGTTTTAACAGACATTTAACTGACTGTGTCTGTGACACCGACGATACAGAGAGTGTACAGGACCAGGGTTCATTTCTTACAGACTACCTCAATAATTAAATATTTGTAGTTATGAAAATATTTTAGCCTTTTCTATACTTGTGGTTATGAAGGAGATGTATTCACTTGTTTTAACTATTTGTAACCTTACAGAAAGTTTGTTGTATTGCTAAAATGATATACTGTTATTTGCACCCAGTGTAATGTTACTACCAAGAAATTATCAATGCAACTGGAGCCTATTTGAATTCTGCATACGTACATTATATGGCAGCTGACATCTACTGTAGATTTTATTTGAATTATACAACTGAAATCTTGGTATAGAAAATGGCATATTAGATTACGATAAAGTTTTCTTAGGTGATTTCGGATTTGCAATGCATTCTTGGCTTTTAACACCTGTGAAAAACAGGCATCAAGGACACACAGCGATGCACTAGGAATGTGATCGAGATCATTGACATAGACGTATTTGTAATGTTGTCAGAGGTATTTTTTTCTTTTTTACCAAAAAAAGATTGCAAAATACACATTAAAAGAGTTGTATATAGGAAGCTGTGGCAAAATATCCCCCGCATGAGGGTAAATGACTAATGGGGTTTAATCTATTATTATTTTTTTGTAATCCATGCCGTCCGATTTTTACCCACACGCCAGATAATCGTAAATCAGCATACACAAAATAAATAGTCCATATTTTTTATTTCCATTTGGCTGGTTTGAGAGCCATCTCCCTGTACGCTAGTAGGTTCCAACAGAGAATTATGCAAATAATTGATCATTTGGATTAATATATACAAATACAGACCATGTATGTTTAACAGCAGTACCACTCAATGCAATAGTATTGCTTTTCTCCATTTTTAGACTGAAAATGTATGTTGGACTTAAGTCTTGTGTACCAAAACTATGTAGATATTGGTTGGCGATTAAAAGCTTTGTCCCCATTTTTTAGAGCTCAAAGTTCCTGTTCACAATACATGAATAAAGAGAGCCTGGATATTGTCCTTGTGAGGGTGTTATGAGATTACCAATTGGTTTTAATGGGTTTAATTAACATGGATGGTTGTCTGAAACAGAAACAATTCACACCACATAACTTTAAATGAAAGGAAATCTTATGCTAGCTAATCGCTGTTAGATTTGAGCTCTGCAGTTTTTCTGTTATTGTAAATATATATATATATATATATATATAAAGTTCAAATTTAGACTTGCTTTTTACTGTCAAAATGAAATACATATTTGTGGTTGTTTCACTACAAAAAAGTGTGGGCCAAGCATAGCACTGCATTCGTTGTACATTCAGTTTGCTTTTAATCCTTCAACAGTCTTCCCATAAACAAAATACATGTGCATAGAGGTAGAACAAATACTTGTGGATTTATAGTTAGTTGAACTTCATAAAAAATAAAAAAAAATAAATGTAATTGCAAAATACTGCATATTAACCCTCCCATTATGTTCAGAATTTAGATTTAATTTTGCATAATTTTTACTATTTTATGTTAACTATTAGAAATTAATTTTGCCTTTGTATTGTACCTTAATATTTGGAGAAGGGAATGAATGAAGTTTAAGCATAGTGCAAAATTTCAAGCATGCAAAAATAAACAAATAAATAATAATAATAAAAAAACATTTTCATTAAGTACTAATTATAACTATGGTACATTCATCCATCCATTATCATTAACCGCTTACTCCTTTACAGGGTCGCTGTGAGCCGGAGCCTAACCCGGCATATACAGGGTGCAAGGCGAGACTACACCCTGGACGGGACGCCAGTCCATTGCAGGGCAATTTAGAGTAACCAATCAACCTGGACAGCATGTCTTTGGACTGTGGGAGGAAACCGGAGTACTTGAAGAAAACCCACGCAAACATGGGGAGAACATGCAAACTCCACACAGACAGTACCCTAGGCCGGATTCGAACCCAGGACCCTGCCGCTGTGAGGCAGCAGCGCTAACCATATGCCACTGTACCGCCCATGGTACATTCATATGCAATACAATTTCTTTATAAATGTCCTAATAAATATGTATAGAAAAAATAGAACATAAAGTGTTGTAGTTACTATATTTTTTTGTCCAGGATGAGTTATTTGAAGAACATTTCTGTCCAGGATAAATGATGTGTATTCTCAGGTTCCTTTGTAAATGCAGGACAGAACTGTGAGATCACACTGCACATGATGGACAGAAGGTAGATATATGAGGTTTGCACAGATACTTTCTGAATTTCACGCAGGTAACGTTAGTCTCATTGTCATTGCTTGAAGGGCAAAAGTTGCATCTTGCAAGTTTTTTGCAAATGCTAGTTGCTGCAGGCAGAGATGCACTGGCTCCTACTTGAACATCCTGGATAAGATCAGTTGCTGCATGTGCTCTAGGCGTTCTTGATTTTTTTTGAATGAGGGGTGTTGATACAGCTTGCTAGCATTTGACATTGCATTGATATTGTATGCCGACAAATCAACTATATTGTAGAAGATGACCAGTGTCCAGTGGGCAGTCATGTATTGACAGGTGTAGGTTGCTGTCAATTTTATCCAGGTTGTCAACTTCTCTTACAGTCCAAGATCATCTTTGACTTTTTATCATCCATGTGCGCACTCTTGCATCCTTGTGCATTGTGCTCATTACAGTAACATTATTGCTTTTTTTGGGTCTGTATGGAATAAATGTTGTGCTTTCTGGAAAAGACCATTTTAAAGAGTGCACAATTCAGTTCTGCATTTTTTCAATCTCAGTGGAAGCTGAGGCTTGTTTTTTTTCTCACTGTTCCATGCATGGTCAATGTTCTTTTTAGCAGTTCAGCACCAAGTCTGCAGGATGTGAAGATGTTGTCACACATGACATTATGACCATTGAGTTTTTGAGTAATTTCCAACACAACTCGCATCCCCTGATTTCTTTTAGGTGCTTCTCCAGGTAGTTTTCCTGTGTACACTTGCATATTCCATGCATACCTGGATTTAGCATTGTAGGTTGTCCATGCCTCTTACACATCAGTTGCCTCTGGTCTGTGATTGTCAAAGCGAATCACTCTAGCAATGATATGAAATGTTTCCATGGACATAGTGGCGAGAAATATAGCTCTTCCAATTTCTGTATTCCACAATTGGTTCTCCTTTGGATCTGTACACTCTGCCGAATAAAAGTAACCCAATGTATGCATGCAGATCACCATGATCAAGCTCTTTCCACTTTACACCAAGTAAACACCTGCCTTCCAAGTTGGTCATTTCCAGTATTATATTTTCAATTGCTGGTGGTATGAAAAGATCAAATGTTGATGCTATATCATGAATGCGAGTAACAGCATGCCTATTAGGCCAGGAACCATTTTGAGGACATTGGAATTTGACAGCCTACCTTGATTCATATGTGCCCATGTGTGGCAAAGTGCCCCGCCCCTGTGTGCATTTGTGTGTTCTGTGTATGTATATATGCGTGCGTATGTTAATGTTGGTGTATAGATTGGTACACGGGATATAAACGGGTCTGTGTTTCACGTGTGTTTAAATTGTATATTTGTATTTAGGCACGGGATTGCACATCACGCACGTGCATTTAAAATATAATATGTGAACACGGGGTTTCACGTAATGAATTCACGTGCTGGGATTCAAGTGAGTAATTAATTAGTAATTGAATCCCAGCACAACAGTATATATAGATGCACGTTTCTGTCACTCGGGGTTGGTGTTCGGTGAGTGGAGAACGGGAGAGAGAGAAGGAGAAAGTAAAAGAAAGCAAAAGTGTAAAGATAAGTGTTTTAACTCACCGTGTTTGTTCGTCCCTGTTTGTTAGTGTCTGTCCGTTTTGTTTGTCTTTTTATTTTGGCGTGTAGTGCCGTGTCCTGTTTTGTGTACCGTTTAAAACCTTTTTATTTGTTAATAAACGCTGAGTGCAGCCATTGCACTCAGCTCATCATCACCACCGTCTCTGTCTGTGTATTCCTGTCTGGTCTGACGCCACCCACTCTGGCCGTCTTTGTGACACCATGTTATAAAAGATCAAGTGAAAGCATTTTTTTTTTCTTCATGCATACAAAAAGCTTTATACATTAATACCTTGGGTCAATTGTTATATACAAGAACATCTCAGAGTTCTTATCTTCTGTTTTTACATTTGTGACCTCAATCTAGGAACAGTCATAATATATGTGGAGGGGGGAGTGCATACACTATAACTATGTAATTGTATTAGGCATTGCAAAATTAGCAATATTATCAAATTAGCAATATCTTAGATCAGTAGTTTGGGAAAACTATAAATGATTTAGTCTGATGGATCAAGTCAGGCAAGTGCAACAATGTTACCGTAACAATGTAGCCAAGAAGTATCCAGCTAATTACCTATCATCTTATAAATGCTTTTCCCTTTTTAGTACAGCTACTGAAAATACCACTATTTAGCCAGGGGTTAAACATTTAGCCTGCACCCTTGTCAATGAACTGTACAGAGTTTCTAAAGGAGTGTTTTTAGCAACAAGAGTTAGTACCCAATTATTATTATTATTATTATTATTTATTTCTTAGCAGATGCCCTTATCCAGGGCGACTTACAATTGTTACAAGATATCACATTATACATTATTTCACATTATACAGATATCACATTATTTTTACATACAATTACCCATTTATACAGTTGGGTTTTTACTGGAGCAATCTAGGTAAAGTACCTTGCTCAAGGGTACAGCAGCAGTGTCCCCCACTGGGGATTGAACCCACAACCCTCTGGTCAAGAGTCCAAAGCCCTAACCACTACTCCACACTGATTTTAAATTGAAATGTGACGGGATGGTCAGGCAGGCAGGACAGGAATCACGCACACATGTATGAAGGTAATCCCCTTTTGGGGGAATTGTATTGTTATAAATAAACCAACAGTTAAACAAAACACAAGCTGACAAAGAAAAGAAGCCTACACAGGCTTCTAAAAAAAAACTAAACTCTATGTCACAGCCGTTATAAACTTTTCAGCATCACAGCTATCCTGTCTTATGAGTTCCTTCCTGAACTGCATATCTGTCTGTTTCAGGTGCTTTTATACATGTGGCCAGATTAAATAAATTAACAAATTTAACTTGACCACATTCTGCACCTGGGTTTCTTGAGCCCGGGTTGTTAACCCTATTTGTGCCAAACAAAGTATTCAATTATTAAATGTGCAGGATCTTAACTAGAAAGGCAGCTGTGTGGTCCAATGGTTATAGAAAATGACTTGTAACCAGGAGGTCCCTGGTTCAAATCCTGACTCACTCACTGACTCATTGTGTGACCCTGAGCAAGTCACTTAACCTCCTTGTGCTCTGTCTTTCGAATGAGATGTTGTAAGTGACTCTGCAGCTGATGCACAGTTCACACATCCTAGTCTCTGTAAGTTGCCTTGGATAAAGGCGTCTGCTAAATAAACAAATAATAATGGTGTAAATAAAGTCAAAGCGTGTAGCCTGTGCAAGCATTGTTATCTTCCATTAGTTACTGAAAATAATAAAGAGAGATTATCTGTATTCTTACATTTTTATGGCAGCAGGTATATAATCTCACAGGATTCCAGTGACAGGTCATATGACATAATACTGGTAGATGAAGATGTGTTGACATGTGAAACCTGATACCTTGTGAAACTTAAAAAAAAAGGATA
The DNA here is from genome assembly GCF_902713425.1 of Acipenser ruthenus. NCBI lineage: Eukaryota > Metazoa > Chordata > Actinopteri > Acipenseriformes > Acipenseridae > Acipenser > Acipenser ruthenus. The sequence continues at coordinate 67,725,197 of NC_081192.1, forward strand.
ATCTTGTTAAAATAGCTTTTTTTTCCGCACAATTTCAACTCAGTAATTTGAAATGTAATTCAATGGAGTTGTGTTGCCGGTGGGGATGTGGTATGTTGGCAATGGAATTTTTACAGATATATTAGAAGAGTTTATTGTACTGTACAGGTACTGTAGGTGTTTTTGGTAGGATGTAGCAGGGTTCCTTTATGCAACACTAATATTCACAATTTTGACTGTCAGAGATGCCTTTATGAAAGGTTTTTTTTTACTTTTCTTATTCTTTTCCATATCACATTGTCCTTTACTGTGTATGACCGTGAATTCAGCATCATTCTCTGTTTTATTACCCATGACTATAATTTAACCTTGTAATTCTGCAGTAAACACACACTTTCTTTTTTGTGGAAGTATTAGATTCCCTATTCACTTGTCAAATAGGACAAGTAAATTGACCTGCATGCCCTTCGTAAACTCCTCCCACATATGTTATTATTTCCATACTCCACTTAAGCCCCTCTATGACAACCCTAACCTAGGTAAGTACTGTAAACAGTAACATTTCTGACGTTTATGTAATTATGTGTAGGGCCTGGATAAATTCACGGAACATTTGAATGAGAACTGCTTTTCTGTAATTTAGACCTACAGCCACAAGATGTCATGTTAGACTCAACATAGACTATGTAATTAAAAACAATTAAACAATCAGCCATTACAGCTATGGCCAGAAGCTTGGCATCACCCTATAAAATTAACTAATGTTGCCTAATAAAGTCAATGAAACCTGCTGAATAATCTTACTTAAACATATTGAATTACATACCGCTTTATAGTCTTCCATACACTTAACGAAAAACAGACAACAAAAAATATGGCATTCCGCAATCTAACATGAAATACTGTACTACTATTATAGTTTCTGTAGACTATTGCGATATCAAGTTTCTTTGATTGCATGATGTTAAATAAAATATCTAAATGATGTTCATATAGGTTTTTTTTTTTTTCTTGTCTGAATCCTAAAATACTAGGTGGAGTAAAACTTTTGACGTATATCTGTGTATATCTGTGTGGTGATAAATACACATACATAACTTTTGAAGTGGTACTGCAACAAGTTTCCTTGTTAAAACATAAAGATGTAAATAATTTTAACAAAAAAAGTTTTCATTCAAAACAGTATCTAGTCCATTGTCCAACCAGTTCTGCTGTACTATATTTTGGTCTTACATTTAAAAATCTTTAGTTGGTTTGTTGTGCTTAATATGGAAACAAACCCATCAAGCCTCAAAGGAAGTAACAGAACTACAATAAACACTTTTCTTTAACCAATAATACAATAGAAAGCACTACAACAATAAGAGAGCATATTGTTACCAACACTCCAGCGAGGAAGCCTTCAGATGAGATGTAAAACTGAGGTCCTATTGTAGGTGACCCTGCAGCAGCAGTTGTGATGCGTAGTTCACCCCCTAGTCTCTGTAAGTCGCTTTGGATAAAAGCATCTGCTAAATGACTATATAATAATAATAATAATAATAATAATAATAATAATAATAATAATAATTCTGAAGGGTGAAAATACTGTCAGCCAGTATTTATTGATGTAGAGATGCTGTAATTATTATTATTATTATTATTATTATTATTATTATTATTATTATTATTATTATTTTCTTTTACAAATTAAGCTTAAGAAGTAACAAGCTGGCCATTGCTGGAATTTCTAATCTTCAACACAAAAATGCTTCTGAATAACTTCGGACAAACAATCTGAAGTGAGGTTCCAGATTTTGGAAGGTTGTAACATGTTACCTTTTTTTAATTGTAAAAACATTTCGTTTAAAAAAGTAAAGAACACTGATGACAAGAGCGTCTATTTGGGGTTGATGGCCAGGAAAGGGCAGACGCACTTTACTGTAATCTCATTTGAATTCCCCAAATCTGTAATCCCTTGAATAACTGAACAATAATCTAACAGTGAATGCCTTCGAACATTGCATTTGAAACTGGGCTTGGGCATTTATAGTAGTTAGACAAGAAACATTAATTAATACATTAATATGTGTAATAATGCTGATCCTGTATTATGAAGGTATACATTTATACTAATAGGCCTAGTGGGCCTGTGTTCCATTATTTGTGGCAACATTATTTTTGTCTATGACATAAAAACAGTACATGCTTCCCTGATTACACTTCTGTTGCCTGTTTGCCTTATATTTTTTGTTATACAAGCCAGTTCTTTTGTTGTTATCATAACTGAGATGGGCCTCCCGCAGGCAAATACTACGCTTGTTACAATTTAATTTGTATTCAGTAAAGCATGCAACTTGAATCAGAGTTACAAGCATTGATTTTACTCAAATTTTACATTGGAGAGGTTCAGCTCTGATGTTCACACGCCAGACAAGTCACTTCAGTCAAATTGTTTATGTTTCTTAAGAAAGCCAGGTTTTTTTTAGGTTGAGTAATTGTTCCTAATAATCTGACCGCATTCTGTCTTCTTTGTTGCAAACAAATGGAACTGAAAACAGACATGCAGTTCATGTAAACAAAAATAAAGGTGCCTATCCAATGAAATTAAAATAGGTGTCAATTTTGTGTATCGGGTCTATTGTTATCGGGTCCTTATTGGTCTAAGGTCTATTGTTTCTGATGCCTAACACTAGGAATGCCAGTAAACTGAACATAAAACACTAGTGGGGAATACAATTAAACAAAAATATTATTTTGTTAACAAAAACTGCTTTGGATTTATTAAAAAAAATACCTTTTCCCTATACCATCTCCTGTTCCACATAGAGAGAGTAAAACATATTTTAAAATGTTGACACTGCATCATGATGAACAAGCAATTTATACCCCACACACCAGCCACTGAGTATTATTTGGCAGTCCAGGTGCATTGTGGACTCCATAGTTTCCTAACAGGCACTTGTATGTCAGTGCTGGCATGCAAGCATGTAAAAATATACAGCTACAGCAAGTCTGCGAGAAAAAAGGCTACAGTAGGTTGTTTAATAATGAACCAGTACACCATTGTCAGTATGTAATTGCAATGTAATACAAACATACACCAGGAATTAAATGATGCATAAGTGTTTGTTAAATAGTTTATGTATTTTCTAAACATTTATTATGTTGAGTAAATGGTGGCGTATACACATATAAAGCCAGCAGTGTGTGCTACTGTAAAACCCTGAAAACTATAAAATAAAAAAAAAATAATACTTTTAAACAGTTTTTTTTTTTACTTCACTGGAAGTGTTGTTTCTAAAATTGGAGATACAACACAGACAAAAACCCCAGCAGCTACTGTTGATTGTATCGTTTGAAATCTGTATTTTTCCACTGTACAAAAGCTCTTTCTTTCATCATATCAATAAAATAATGATATAATATGGCTAACAAATATATGTTGCACACATGTAATATGCAGAATACCACATATTTTCATTATATAAATTAGAAAAGTAGCCCCTTTCATTCATGTATGTCAGGTCATTTTGAATAATACAAATATTGCAATATCTGTACATATACAACACAAAGCCAAGTAGTACTTGTACACCATTCTGTTGCATACCAGGACCACAGAAACCGCCACTATTAATTAATAGTTCTTGTCATCTAAGGAAAGAATTCTGGAAGTTGGCTTCTAAAATGTGCAGTTAAAACTTTAATAAGTACCTACTTAAGCCATCATCTAATTGTAAGCATATGTTGGATTTCCAGAGAACTGAAAACAGAGTTGAGCTACTAACATTCAAACTTTAGTAGCCGAGGCAGGTTAAGATTTGACATCCATCATCTGCTGGCAACCTTCACTCTTGTTTAATGAGAATTATTCCAGTATTGTCACAGGGGATCCTTCTGTACAGTTGTTTGTTTCTGTTTTCCCTGGTATCTGTATTTGTTGGCATAAAACAGGCCTGCTCCTGCAAAGTAGCTCTTGTTACTCTCTTTTCATGCTAAAGATTTTAAAATCTGAAAAGCCAAAAAACTCAGTGGCTTTAATAAATAAAGTATCAAAGGATTTTAAGCGTTCTTACACTTAACCACTGCAAGTCCCCAAACTGCGACATTTGCATTATTATTGCTGTTACTTCAGAATGATGGGGTGGAGCTGAGGATGCGAGAACCACAGTCCTTCCAGAATTCATCATCATAATTAATTTGCAACGTTGGTATTTTATGATGTTTGTGACTTTTATCGTTCTTTTTCTGAGCCACACTAATTGTTTAACATTTTGGAAAATGTGGCGAGAATACAGCTTTTAAAGAAAGAATGTGGCATGAACAGCACACCCTAATATTGGGTAAGGGTGCTTTTATAATTGTTTTTGAAAAAAGTAGCTTTAAATTATAAGTTAAACTTTTATTTTAATATACTTTTACGGCAGTGTGGCAAAGTGGTTAGCAGTGTGCAGGTGCAGGTGATAAATAAACAGACAGACAATTATAATCCAGGTGCAATGTTGTTTAATGGTTTTTTAAATCCAATGGCCTGATGGCAAAACAATGTGTATTGCTTATTTGTAACACAAACATCAATCCACAGTGCGTGCTCTAACACTCGTGATGAATACAGTTCTTTAGTGTTAAACAAAAGTGCAGTGTTGTTGATCCGGGTTTAATGCTGGCTTTTGGCAACAGCTCCGGATCGTGTTAGCCATCCAAATAATTACAAACAGTATTATTAACGACAAACAAAAACAAACACTCACGTTTCACAATACAGGTTCTCCTTCTGGTCCTTTAATATAATCATTCACAAAGGAACAGATCACATCACTACATCCCCTTTTTATAACGTCACCCATGACCCCTTGGTCAACGAGCGCATCCGCTCCTCCAATCCGCGGATGCCACGCCGTTTCCCGTCCGGGTCATTGAGTTTGTATACCGTAGCTTTGCCCCCTTTCTAACCTAACCCTGAGAATAAAGTGTTGTGCCATTTAGTGCAGGGTATTCTGTTCCCTTTATGCAGCTGCCTCGCAGGTCGGGAAGGATATCTAACACCAAGAATCATTCGATCTCTGTCACAGGCGGGCTGAGATATATTTTAGCCACAGGTAAATTGGCTCTACTTTGGTGCACCATTGTTTCAGTGTTTCTGTGCTTTATATGTGCATTTAAATGAGCAAATACAAGGTATTGCATTTTTGCAATTTAATACTTATATGCTAAGGTGTGTGCTGTGAAACTGTAATACATTTAATTATGAGTATAATGTATTTACGACATTGAACAATGTAATCTTGTTTTAACTGTCCAATAAATACTGGGCCTTTGCACTGTGAATCATTTTTAGTGCAATATATTGGAGGAGAACAGCAGATGTTAATTAAGACAGTATGTATTTGTAATGGCTGTAGTAATTGTGTTTTTTACTTGAATCTTTTCATGCACATGATTTGAATGATGCACGGATTGTTTCTTTGATTACTTTTAGATAGTAGAGTTGGCACTGTTTTTTCTTTATTTGGTTTTCTTATTTTATTTTGATTATGCACAAATGTTGGTAATCGTGCTTGATTATATGTTGTTGTTGACCTATTGCACCCATTCTATTTATTGCTAAATTGAAATTAATGCTGTTACTTGGGCCTAAGTGGCCTATTATAATTGTTTGTTTGCACTTTTATATATCGCTATTTGCACAGTGCTCGTCTGCCTTTTTAAAATGTTTTAAATAAAAATCAGTCTGGCATTTTGCATAAATTCTGTCTCTGAATCTTGTTTCTTTTAAATATAACTTATGTGGGTTACAAAAACATGACAACAAACAGGGTGAGCAGAGATAGCAAACAAATATTCAAGATTCAAACAAATACACCTTTTCATTTTTCATTGTAAGACATTGCTCAGCCTCTGCACAATGACTGCAAAAAAAGGTCTTGGGGCTTCTTGGTTTGTCAGACACAAAGACTAAACAGGTACAGGGACAGTATTCCATTGGCTTGTGGCTAACCTGTACAATTATTTTGGAGGCAGGTCTTTCAATCGATTCATTCACTGCTGTTGTGGTTCTGCCTCACAGGACCTGAAATACAGCTGCAAACCTTTCGCCGCTGCTGCTGACATACGCTTGAATGAGTCCCTGAAACAAGGTGCTATTCCCTGCTTTGAAGGACTAATTCTCACCCCTCCCTTGTAACTGATAAGATGACATACATCCCATCCCTGGCCTTCTTGAAAACAACAGATCTATTTACCTGGCACCTGCGGGTGCAGCTGCATGTGTCCCTGTTGCTTGCTATCTGCAACCATTATTCAAATGGGAGTTGACTGACAGGAGCTGAGCAGTGCTTCAGCCTGTGGGGTCCGAGGTATGCGCAGTGTCTGTCAACACTCCCAATCATCCCTGCTTATATTTGCTGACTTTTTTTTTCCTTTTTGCCTGATGTATTCATTGCTGGTCTTAGGCACTTAGTTAATCCGTTTAGAACCTATCAGCTCTGTTCATCGGTTCATAAACCTATTACCTAGGAGGCACTGGGCTCAGGGACACAGGTGCCAGACCGGCACAAGAAAACCAATTCTGTTATGTAGCAGGCCGCTAGGCCCTCCTGACCACAGTACTTTCCAACATGGGGAATTGTACACGTTATGTGGCAGCAGCCACTTTATTAAATATCGATTTAAATCACAGCTTTTAATCAAATTTGAGAACAGTCCTCCCCCACCCCCTCCCTTCTTTTTTCCCCAGTCAGTCTGCTTGACATCCCTGGTGCACCAATGACAGAGCATACCCAGGAATTAACATTTAGCAAGTAGTTTCAGCACAGTGGCCCTTATCAACAGTAATGAGGCATTTGTGATAATCGGGCGATGAAATGTAAATGGGCAGTAATGAGCACAATTACATCCACTGGGGGAAATCATCAAAGCAGCTTCTTTCTTCACAGATAGATGAGCTCTGAGGGTCAGGCTCAGAGCTACTTTCACTGCCTGAGTGGAAAGGCCCCATTGTAAATTGGGATCCTTGTCTTCATTGGCTGGAAGTGGAAGCTGCTGCTGTCAACTAGACCTCTACTGGTGGTAACTGGAGTTCTGTTGGTTTTAACTGGTCTGCTAATTAAAACAGCCTAGCAAAGCTAGTATTGAATTTATTATTAGGATTGAGACAAATATAATATTTACATGTAATAATAATAATCATCACTTTAACAGATAAGTGGTTTGTTTTCATATTGTTCAACCTTGGAATTCTGATTACCGTATTGTATTATGAATGAAATAAAAAGATAGCAATTGTAATTATAATAACTGGAACAAAGACAATTAACAAACATTTAACTAATACAGAGAAAAATATCAGTTTGTCGGAATGGCTGCTCCTAAAACATGATTTTTTGGGATGAGGTGGAGCGGACGGATGGCAGAGGCAGGGAGGTAGTTGCAGTAGTCAAGGTGGGACAGTACCAGGGCCTGAACTAGGAGCTGGGTGGAGTAGTCAGTGAGGAAGGGGCAAATTCTGCATATGTTGCTGAGGAAGAAGCGTCAGGAGCGTGCCAGAGTAGAGATGTGCTGAGAGTAAGAGAGGGAGGGGTCAAGGGTGACACCGAAGTTCTTGGTGGATGCAGAGTGAGAGAGCGTTGTGGATTCAAGAGGAATAGAGATAGAGAGATCAGCAGTGGGGGAGGAAGAGGGGGAAGAAAAGGAGGTCTGACTTGGAGAGATTGAATTTGAGATGATGCAAGTGCATCAAGGAGGAGATGAAAGGGAGTAGAGGAGGGGCAGCAGCCTGGAAAAGGTGAGTGGGGAGTGGGTACAGAGCACACGTGGTGGGTTTATGGCTCTGGAGCAGGGAGCAAAGATCAGGGTCCGAGAGGGGCCTGAAGTAGGGCAGAATAGTAGGGGTTGCAGAAGGTGATGGGGCGGGATTGAGCAGAGGACAGGGTATAGGTTAATTTAAAAGCACAGAGAGCACAAAAAATGGGATACAGTTGTATTTAGTGTATTTTTTTTTTACCGCAAATAGAAAATAATTAGGGGGAAACAACAGCTTTCATTGTCTCTGTGTGAACCACTGCACTACCCTTGTGTAAAGAAAGAAAGAAAGAAAGAAAGGTGGTCAGATGAAAATTTGGCTCCTTTAATCCACATCAGATTCTTATTCTAACCCCCTCATACTCAAAGCCTTTGGGATGATTTGATTTGCAGCGATATTTGAAAACGGTTTCATCGAGCTAACAAGATTAAGACGAGCTCCTGTCTGTTTGTTAGACTGAAAATTTGCTGGCTGATTAGAACTGGCTTTCTGCTACAACTGGAGACAGTAAATGGGATGGTTGCCAGGTAACAAGGCACGACTACACGCTCCAGCGACATAGGCAAAAGGCTAACCAACATTTTGCTCATGCCTTTATAGAGGACCTTTTTTTTCTTTTATTATATATATATATATATAATAATTTATTTATATATATATATATATATATATATAAATAAATTAAAATGCACAATGAAAGGGCTTTGAAAATTACTCATCAAGATTTTTTTTTGGCAAACTAATATGTAGTTGGAAGATTGGTTAAGGGGGTTTTTTGACTAAATGAGTTGTGTGTTATCTTTCAAAAGTGTTTTAAAATGAGGCCTATAATGCTTAATTAGTTTAGTGATTCTGTTTGTGTGGATACCTATCTCCAAAATATTTGGGCTATTCTCAACATTTATTTGTACCGACATTAAAACAAACCTTGATTAACACAAATGCTGTGAACACATCATATATTTCTCATTTTATGATGTGTCAGTTTGCTTTATTAACATATATATTTCCACACTGCTTTTCATTATGAGGTATATGATATGCAGAAATCAACATTTTTGTTGTGGGATTACGTCTAGTTTGTCTGCAAAATGCCACGGCAGTATTTTCTAAAATACAAATTGTAATAAACTCAAAGTTCTTTTTTTGTCTGTTTGTTCCATCTGCCACTGGGACAGACTTGAAAGAGCTTTGTATGAGTCCTGTACATTTCCATTCACAGCAGACCCAGATCAAACCCATATGAATTTTTTAACCCAGTTGGAATTGCAGTCTGGAGATATCAGTTTCCCCAACACAGTCAGCTACTAATACAAATCAAAACCTTAGACTACAGAACAGAGGGTAGTGAAATATTTATACTATTAGGGAAGTATTAAAGGGAGTGAATTAATTTAGCAATGACAAAAACAACTGTTTAATGTCTGATTGCAGACTGGATTGTAAATTACAGATAACATTTCCAGCAGAAGCAGTTTGATATCAATGTATATATTTACAAATTACAATTACTGTTTATGAACAGTCTGATCCAGTTACTTTGCACAAGCTGCAACAGCAAACTAAAAAGTTTCACATTTGTACCAGTACATACAAAAACAGCACTATTACAAATAGTTCATATCTTACTTACTGGTTACAGTTTGCTTACTTACTGGTACCAATTTGTAAAGATAAAACCACATGTTACCATAGAGAGAAGTGTGCTGAGTAATAAGTATAAACAGGTATCTGTAACAAGTTACATGAGTACATGAGCTTATTACTCATACTTAGTGATAGCAATTATACATTGGATTCCAAAATCATTGTCAAATTACATTGAATAACTGTCTGGTCACTTTATGAATGCCAAATGCATTTTTATGCCACTTTGCGGTTTATGATGTCACATAACCCCTGATGAAAGATTTTCTCATAATGCACTGCAGCCCATATATTAAAGGAATAATGCACGACAGGGCGTGTGTTGTGCTGGGATAACATCGGATAGTTGGACACGAGGCCACAGGCCGAGCGCCGTCCAACACCCGAGAGGTCATATTATCCCAGCACAACACACATCCTGGAGTGCATTATTCCTATTATACAATGGCTCACACTGTAAAAAATAGCAAATAAGAATAATTTCATGTTTAAAAATGATTTTAATTAGACAAATGTGGAAATAACATTCTGCAGCATAAACTAGTTCCTGTTTTCTATTTACAACTGTAGTAAAGTATTAACTATGCTGTTGTAATAGTATATTAATATTACGGCTATGGGGCAGTTCATTTAAGTGTCTGTTTAAGCCTGCTCTGAGCCCCATGTAACTGCTTATGCCATACGGCTCACTGGCTATTTCTGACAGAGGCATAAAATTGTCTTAGAACTATATTAAGGTGTTCTATCGTGGCAGTTTTCAAGTCTATATTTGTGTTATTCTCACTCACCCAGTTATAAAAAACTCTCTGTCCAGTTGGTTTGTCTTTTCGTGGATACTTCATTTCTGACAGATTCTATCTTGTCTAGTCCCTCAGTCGATCTCCAGGTGTCTTTTTTATTTTTTTTTCTCTCATTGAGAGGTGTCTGGTCTCCTGGCTGCTTTGTGTTTGAAAGCTCTTTGCCAAACGAGGTTTCCACAGTTGTCATGTTGTCAAGGTAAGGTCAAGGTAAAATTCACTTCAGGAATTGTGTAATTTATTCTGTGTTATTGACAGTTGTGGCAGATTGATATATCTGTCTAGGTTTTCAGTGAGGAGGTTGCCAGTACTAGATCTGTGATGTTATGCTGGGATAACATCATGGGTCTAGTGCAAGGCTGACCAATCAGAGCTCAGGAACTGTTCTTGCCATTGTGTAACATTTGATATATAATGGTTTAGAGGACAAATATGTAATGCTTCTCTGCACATCTAGTACATAGCTTACAACAGGCCCAAAATAAACAATACATGTCTCTAGCTGGCAGAAGAATTAGCATAAAGGCAAATAGCATATACCAAATACCATATGTAACAAATCACCTGTCTGCTGTTAAATTGTATATTCAAATGCTGTGTTCTAATACAAACTGTAAATATCCCATTGCATCACAATAAAGTTGTAGAGCCTAGACAGTTACAGTAAAACCTTGATGATACAAACCCTGATTATACAAAACACCTCTGTTACTGAACAGCCCCTTGTTAACTTGTCTGGTTGTATGCAGTGCTCTTCTGCCCTGTTGTCATAGTATCATAAAAATGCTCTCTTCACCCCTCGCTAATATTTACAGTACAGTTTAGTTCTGTATTTTATATATGTACTGTTTAATGGGTTGAATTGTTTTTAGGTTTCTTGATTTGCAAAGTTGTGTAAGCATTTTAAAGTTGTAATTTGATTACTAAAACACCCCCTGGTCCCATTTAATTTTGATAATAGAGGTTTTGCTGTACTGTAGCCAGTGTGTGGATCATTGTGATATAGATACCCAGATGTTTTGGCTTGACTCCACAATTTAAAACCAAAACAAATTGGTTTGCCTCTGATAAACTGCTTCATCCTATGTCTTTCATAGTAAGGTATCATTGTTTCATCTAAACTTGGCGATTCATGGAATGGCATGATTTTGTAAAACACGTATTGTGAAAAAGATTGGGCAGACTTTTTAAAAGTCCATTAATTGCAAAGCCACTGTGTTTTCAGCATTTATTTTATAGCCAGAATATATTCCAAACTCCTTGTGGCAGGGTGGGTTTTTGTGTGTGTATTTATTGTAGCTTTATGTACATTTTTTTTTTAATTTATAATTATTTTTATTATTTTCTCCCCAATTTGAAATGGCCAATTATTTTTTAAGCTCAGCTCACCGCAACCACCCCTGCGCTGACTCGGGAGGGCGAAGACGAACACACACTGTCCTCCGAAGCGTGTGCCGTCAGCCGACTGCTTTTTTTCACACTGCGGACTAACCATGCAGCCACCCAAGAGCTACAGCGTCGGAGGACAACACTGCTCTCGGGCAGCTTACAGGCAAGCCCGCAGGCGCCCGGCCAGACTACACGGGTCGCTGGTGCGCGGTGAGCCGAGGACACCCTGGCCGACCTAACCCTCCCTCCCCCCAGGCGGTGCTCGGCCAATTGAGCGCCACCCCCTGGAAGCTCCAGTCCTCGGTCGGCAAAGGAATAGCCTGGACTTGAACTCGCGACGTCCAGACTATAGAGCACATCCTGCACTCCACACAGAGCGCCTTTACTGGATGCGCCACTCGGGAGCCCCCAATAGTGGAAAATTATTGACCCGAGGGAAGACCATTGTTACCGCCAGGGGGCTATAATGCCTGAAGCCAGAGGAGGTAACAATAGTCTTCCCGAGAGGCATTTCATTTTCCACTATGGCTGAGTCTGCAGTACATATTTAATATATGAAGCAGTCAAGAAAATAAGTGAGGCAAGGTTGGATAGTAAATATGACTGTATATATTTTGCTTAAATATAGCTGATACAGCATAAGTAAATAAATAAATAACAGAAAATGTTTTACCGTATAGTTAGCAATTTTTCTTCATCTCCGGCTGGTTTGCAGACTGCTGCATAATCCAGTTTATATCCCGCCTGTCATATTTGTTTTCATCAAGGTGAATTTGTTTGAATTTCAGAAAGTCAGATAACAGTGACAGTGACATTTTAATCACCAATTTAGTGTTTGGAGCATCCTTCTGTTGCAGTATGTTTTGTAATTTGTTTTCTGTTAACTCGCAGAATCAGTGTTCAGCCATTTTCTCTTGTGAGGAGTGGAGATGAAAGATGTTCCTTTGAAAAGGGGCGGGACTGACAGTGATGTGACCCAATCACATGACAGATGGAGACTATTGCCTGGTGGTGTAAGGATGTATATATATATATATATATATATATATTGTGACAAAGTTAGTCCTTCTTTGCGTACTTTGTTCACAAGTATGAGCGGGGACAACACAATAGACACAACAAGTGTAAGTTTATTTTAAACAGGATGTTACCTGCGTGTTTATTTTCAAGGGAAGTCCAATAATCAGAGTTGTAATGTTAATCCAGAGTGTGCCAACAATCAGGTAGTCATCCAAAATAGGGTCAAGAAAGCCAACAGGGTTATCCAAACAGTCCAGGGTCATACACAATATTGCAATCCAGAAATCAATAGAACACACAGAAATCTTCTCAACACACAGCACCAAACTCCTTCTACTCCCCTCTCACTATGGTGCTGTCAGTTTGCTCCTTTTATAGGGCTGGTCATTACCCTTGATCACCTGCAGGTGTGCTGACATACCTTAATTACCTGGTAAGGATCCTGGGTAGTGTAGTTTGTGGTGGGCGACCATTTTGGAAACTGTAGTCCTATTGGGACCTCCATTTTGTGAACGGACAAAGTCCTAACAAAATCTCTGCCCTCACATATCTCCCATTCAGGACCATGCCCTGAGGTTTATCACATATCCTCCCCCCCAGCATCGACCCCACGGGTCGAGCGATAGCAGCAAAAAAAGAATGGACACGGGATAATCCATCTGCATTTCCCATGTCTTTCCCTGCCCTATGTTTGAGTGTAAAAGTGTAAGGCTGCAAACTCAAAAACCACCTCATCACCCTGGCATTTTTGTCCTTGGACCTGTGCATCCAGGTAAGGGGGGCATGGTCACTGATTAGGGTAAATTGACGGCCTAGCAAGTAATACCGTAAGCTCTCCAAAGCCCATTTGACCGCTAGGCATTCCTTTTCAACAATTGCGTAGTTCTTTTCGCGGGGTTCCAGCTTCCGGCTTAAGAAGAGAACGGGATGTTCAACCCCCTCTATCTCCTGAGACAGTACGGCCCCTAGCCCCACCTCAGAGGCGTCTGTCTGTAATATAAACTCTTTTCCAAAATCAGGGACAACCAAGACTGGATCACTACACAGGGCTTCCTTGAGGCTACTGAAGGCCTGTTCTGCCTTGTCATCCCACTTAACCATATTGGGTCCCTTGGCCCTAGTCATTTCAGTAAGTGGAGTTGCTATTGTGGCAAAATTTGGTATGAACCTGCGGTAATACCCTGTAATACCCAGGAATGCCCTCACCTGCTTCTTGTTGACAGGTTTGGGCCAACCCTTTATAGCTTCCACCTTTGTTATCAGGGGTCTGACTATTCCCCTCCCTACCTTATACCCCAGGTATTTGGCCTCTTCTAGACCTATACTGCTTTTGGTTGGGTTAACTGTCAGCCCGGCCTTTTTAATGGCGTCAAGTACGGCCTGGACTCGAGGCAAGTGTGACTCCCAGTCCGGACTGTGAATCACCACGTCGTCCAGGTAGGCTGCCGCATATGCCCGATGGGACCGCAATATCCGGTCCATAAGTCGTTGAAAGGTGGCCGGGGCGCCATGTAGGCCAAATGGTAATACAGTATATTGGAACAGCCCGTCAGGGGTCGCAAAAGCTGTTCTTTCTTTAGCTCTAGTAGTTAGGGGGACTTGCCAATATCCTTTTGTAAGGTCAAGGGTGGTGATGTAACGGGCTTTCCCTATCTGATCTAATAGTTCATCTACTCTTGGCATAGGGTAAGCATCAAACTTTGAGATCTCATTTAATTTCCTGAAATCGTTACAGAACCGCCACGAGCCATCCGGTTTGGGAACCAAAACTATAGGGCTTGACCACTCACTGGTGGACTCCTCAATAACCCCTAATTCCAACATTTTCTTTACTTCTGCCCTTATGGCTTCCCTACGAGCTTCGGGGACCCGATACGGTCTCATATTCACTTTCTTCCCTGGTGTCGTGATAATGTCATGCGCTACCACCTGTGTCCTACCTGGTATCCCTGAAAACACCCTCTTATTTTTTCCCACAAAACCTTTCACCTCGTGTGCCTGTTCTGGGGAAAGTGTAGGTGCTATGTTGATTTCAGGTGTTCCTACCGGTGGGATGGGATACGTTTCGATCGCCATCAAAACATCTCTGTCTCTCCAAGCTTTTAATAAGTTGACATGATATATCTGTTCAAGCCGCCTTCGGCCTGGCTGTCGGACTTTATAGTTCACTTCCCCTACCCTTTCTATCACCTCATATGGTCCCTTCCATGTGGCTAGCAATTTACACTCAACAGTCGGGACTAAAACCAACACCCGATCCCCGGGTTGAAACACCCGTAGTGTGGCCTGTCGGTTATAGGTAAAACGCTGGTGCTCCTGTGCCTGTCTCAAGTGTTCTCTCACGATTGGGGTGACGGCTGCTATCCTATCATGCATGTTAGTGATGTGCTCGATCACACTATGATAGGGTGTGGACTCATGTTCCCAGGTTTCCCGTGCTATGTCTAATATCCCCCGTGGGTGCCTCCCGTACACTAGCTCAAAGGGTGAAAATCCCAGTGATGACTGTGGAACCTCACGTATGGCAAACATCAAATATGGTAACATGAAGTCCCAATTCTTCCCATCCTTATCAATCACCTTACGTAGCATAGATTTCAAGGTTCTGTTAAATCTCTCCACTAGGCCATCTGTCTGTGGATGATGCACTGAAGTACGTAGCTGTTTTATGTTAAGGAGCTTACAAAGGTCCGCCATAACCCGTGACATAAATGGGGTGCCCTGGTCTGTAAGGATTTCTTTTGGGATGCCCACCCGACTAAACATGAGCATAAGCTCCTTTGCTATGCCTTTAGAGGCCATGGTACGCAACGGGATGGCTTCAGGGTATCGAGTGGCATAATCCAAAATAACCAGAATGTACTGGTGCCCTCTGGAGGATTTCGGTAATGGTCCCACTAAATCCATTGCTATCCGGTCAAATGGTGTTTCTATTATGGGAAGAGGAACTAGGGGACTACGAAATGCCGGTTTAGGGGCAGTCTGTTGGCATTCTGGGCATGAATTACAATGCTGGGACACATCTCCATAAACACCTGGCCAAAAAAACCTTCTTAATACTCTCTCCCGAGTTTTTTCCATCCCCAGGTGACCCCCTAATATATGTCCATGGGCCAAATCAAGTACTGTCTTTTTGAAACCAGCAGGTACCAGCAATTGTTCAATTATTTCTAATCCTATTTTATCCACTCTATACAACAAATTATTCTTCATCATAAAGTAGGGATAACTGATAGGCATGTTTTCTGTATGTATGGGGGTCCCATTAATTACCTTCACATTTTCTTTTGCATGATATAGGTTAAGATCCTGTGCTTGCGCCGTCCCAAAGTTAATGGACGATACTTCCAAGTCAGGAAAATCAATGTCCTCAACTACTGGGTGGACTGACAAGGGGTTAATGCCTTCCCTACTAGTGCTGGTACTGGGTTCTTCCTGATTGACACCCGTACCTGGGTCACTACTGGTACTAGGCCCAGGGGCGTTAAGCTCCTCCTTATCATTATTGTCTCCTACTAAAACCTTTACACGTGGCTCATCAAAGTCCACACCATTTTTTCCCTTAGGTTGTGGGATTGAGGCTGCCTGCTTTTGGCTCTGAGGGTTAAAACCTCCCTCTAGAATTGTGGTGGGCGGTTCCAATGTGCCCTTGTTTGGCCCCAATTTTGTGAAATTAGGAAAATATCGCCCCAGTATTACATCATATGGCATGGAGGGTACAACGCCAACCTGATAATCAAGAGACCCTGCATCTGTCTGAATATGTACTAATGCGGTGGGGTATTGGCGTGTGTCACCATGTATACATGTAATACTGACACCCTGATCTTTATCCAATTTTTGGGTCTGCACCACATTTTCGGCAACCAGTGTAATCATGCTTCCGGAATCGAGCAAAGCTGTCACCTCTCTCCCATCAACCTTCACAGTACACATATGTTCATGATTGGGATTTTTTCTCTCAGAAACAGCAGTTACAACAGGACAGGAATACAAGACAGTGTCTGCTTCATTCTCATTACCCATATTGCATTGCATGGGCTCTTCTTTAAGAGGACAGTGTGCAGCAATATGTCCAACTTTGTTACAATTATAACAAATAGTAGGTCGGGGCCATGACCCTCTATACACCGGCCCTTTACTGTCAACTTTTGCCAGTGTCCTTGTTTCTACCCCCAAGTCTCGTACTGTCTTTACAGCGCTCCGCTGTTCATCTTCCCCCAAGTTCCTAGGAACAGACTTACCCTGTCCGCTGGTTCGCCAGGGCCTGGGGAACGTATGTCTGTCATCCTGCCACTGCTCACCGGACTCTGCTGTGTAATATCGCTCAACCAGACCGACCAGGTTGTCAGCAGAAAGAGCTTCATTCTGCCCGACCCAGCGACGAACATCCCTGGGCAGACATCGCTGGTAGTGGTCTAGGACGACGGCCTCAACTATCTCAGCTGATGAGTGGGCCTCAGGCTGTAGCCATTTTCGAGCCAAATGGATGAGGTCAAACATCTGGGTTCTGGGGGGTTGTCCGGGTTGATAGGACCATTTATGGAACCGGTGAGCCCTCACTGCATTGGTCACTCCAAGCCGCAACATTATTTCTGTTTTCAGTTTGTCATAATTTTTTGAGTCTTCGACCTCCAGATCGAAGTAGGCTTTCTGGGCATCTCCGGCAAGATAAGGTGCGATGAACCCTGCCCATTGTTCTTTTGGCCACCCTTCTCTCTCAGCCGTTCTCTCAAACGTGGTGAGATACGCCTCTACGTCATCCTGCGGAGTCATCTTTTGCAGATAGTGGTTTGTGCGTATCTGTTGTGCTACAGGCTGGGGTTTTGGTCCAATCCTGGAGGCGAGCTCCTGGATGCTTGTTTTCAACTCTTTAGCTACTTTTTCTTGCTCCTCCCGCAGCAACTGGTTTGTGGTGTGCTGGATCTGTAGCGCCTCCTGATGCATCCGCATGGCATCTTGATGCGCCGTCTGCTGGACCCTGGTTGCCTCCTGCTGGGCTGTAACAGCTTGCATCAGTGCCTGTACAACTGCCTCCATTTTGCTTTCACAGAGTCTCAGTTGCTCTTTTCAATTTTGTATTTGTGTTGTCAAATGTAGTAGAAGTGCCCGCATTCTCCACCAAATGTGACAAAGTTAGTCCTTCTTTGCGTACTTTGTTCACAAGTATGAGCGGGGACAACACAATAGACACAACAAGTGTAAGTTTATTTTAAACAGGATGTTACCTGCGTGTTTATTTTCAAGGGAAGTCCAATAATCAGAGTTGTAATGTTAATCCAGAGTGTGCCAACAATCAGGTAGTCATCCAAAATAGGGTCAAGAAAGCCAACAGGGTTATCCAAACAGTCCAGGGTCATACACAATATTGCAATCCAGAAATCAATAGAACACACAGAAATCTTCTCAACACACAGCACCAAACTCCTTCTACTCCCCTCTCACTATGGTGCTGTCAGTTTGCTCCTTTTATAGGGCTGGTCATTACCCTTGATCACCTGCAGGTGTGCTGACATACCTTAATTACCTGGTAAGGATCCTGGGTAGTGTAGTTTGTGGTGGGCGACCATTTTGGAAACTGTAGTCCTATTGGGACCTCCATTTTGTGAACGGACAAAGTCCTAACAAAATCTCTGCCCTCACATATCTCCCATTCAGGACCATGCCCTGAGGTTTATCACAATATATATATATATATATATATATATATATATATATAGACATATATTGTGATGATGTGTATGTACCAGACAGTAATTTGGAGGCTTTAGGACCATGGGGGGTAGCCACACACTGTGTTGAAACAAATGTAACAAGTGTTTAATTGTATAATTAATCGGCAAATGCTGATCAGGTGGAAGTGATCAGGTCGGGGTTAAAAAGGGTTTCAGTTTGTGTGTTCGAGTGAGAGGGTTGAAGTGGTGGAATAAGCGTGTTGGACAAAAGGTTTGGCGGGTAACAAAATAAAGGTACGGCTATCCTTGACAACGAAGTTCTGGACGGTGATTTGGCTGAGGTGATTCTGGGAATTAGTTTAAACAGGGGAACAGGCTTACCCTGCCCTGCATTAGTTAGCTTTTCTGTTTCTCAGTTTAGTTAGCGCCTGAAGAAAGGCTAGGTTTTGTTTTGTGTGTTTTTGTTTGAACAGTTTGCTAAATAAACGTACGCCACGGCGTTTAAAGAGCACTACCCTTGTTTCGTGTATAATTAAAGTGACAGACACCTGTTGGAAAGAACAAAGTACTTCACATTATATATATATATTTGGAACAAGTTTTGTAAAAATGATAAAATTATTTTTAAACTGATTTTTAAAACAGTAAATCCCATTCATTAGGTTATTTTGCCTGTTTTGGGAACTGTAATTCAGATTTGTTTGTTGTGTTTTTTCTTCATTGTTTGCTTAATATGAATGAGTCCATGTATTTTAAAAATGTCTCTTCGTTTAAATGGTGACCTGGGAATTTTGATAAAATGAATTTATTGACAACATGTCAAGGATTTATGATTGTTGATGTAACATTGAGTACATTACTTTTTATTTGTATAGGCTTGCTAAGACTCAATTATATACCTTGTCATATAGTCTTATCATATGTGTCTGTATAAACAGTGGCAGAAAAAGGATTCAGTATTGGTTACCCTAAATTTTAATATTCCTAGTGTTATATAGTATGTTACAGTTCTATTGTGTAACAAAATTTCATTAAGCTATATCCCTTGTGCATTAGGTGTTACTGCCTCGTTATACCAAAGTATGCTGTAATTTTATTGACCAATTCAAATACACCCCTGAAAGGGAAATAAATAAACAGTTTAACACATTATCCAATTTACACTAATTGGTGTAATTAGCACAATGTGCCCCTTAACACCAGTTTGGATATTCTGCCTGATTTAATATTTCATTATTTTTCATATTTCAACTATTTTTCAGTTTTTACATTGTAGTTTAATTATTCATTTTATTTTTCTTCTTTAATACTGTCCAGATTTCACATGTTTAGGAATGGAAGTTAGGTACTTCGTAAAGGTGTGCAGAGAATCCATTACTTTCATGCTCATACAAGTACTAGTAGGAGAATTATATGCCAAAAAAATGCATTTCTGGCACCCTGTTGTTTTCAAGTCCAAATGTGTGTTATTATTACTGAAAAGGGGGGAAAGGGCCACGACCGGGAGTGCATTAAAATATACCTGTGTCACTAAAACTGATTATTTCTGAAGTCCTCATGTGTATTTCTACTACTGGAATTTGGTGGGGCTTGAACCAGTATTACAAGTAATACGCTTTTTAATTGTGTTTTACAGACACTGAAAAAAACATAATCATCATGGCTGCTCATTTATAATTGTTACTCGGCAGACCCTTGGTACAAAGATTAACTGGCTTGTTTTCACATAATTCATCCTAATGTATAGACCAGGCCCTTTATTCTCAGTTTTTACTGATTTTGTATGAAAAATTCCTGGGCTTTACAAAGGCTTTAAAGAGTAAGTAGTGGGGGTACTGAAAAATATAACGTTGCTACAGCTGTTTAAATAACATACCTGTAGTTTTTTTCATTGTTGACATCCTGACAACACTTATAACTTTAAAGTCTGTTTCAAAGCTCTTTTCAAAATAGCCGCTCTAGTGCAGTGATAGTATAAGGATTATTGCCCACATTGTTAAACAGGTAACACAGCAATAATTATCCATGATGTGGTACAGATCAGAAAAAACAGAACACTTGTGATGTTTATTTATTTATTTATTTTTTTATTTATCGCTCTTACTGCAGTGATTTAGAGGACAGATCTCAAACCCCAGTGCATGAGACCATTTTGAAAAGAGCTGTGAAATAGACTTTAAATTTATAAGTGTAAAATGTTGTCAGGATGTTAACAATGAAAAGAGAAACTACAGGTACATTATTTAAACAGCTGTAGCAACACTTGGGGATATATAACTCTATTTGTAACTATATTTTTCGCAACCCCGCTACTTACTCTTTAAGTCGGTATTTATTGATTTTCATCCAAAATTTGGACCACTCAAGCATGTGAAAATACTGACCAAGTAAACCAATTACTTTACATTCAGAACATACATTTCGAATAAAACAATGGTTTAGTGTAATATAGTCTCTTTACCATTCTGAACAGCACTGATACAGGCTAACGTCACCAACTTTACACAGTGTGCATTATTATTATTACATATATTTATTTTCCTCGGAAAATGAGTAATTAAACATGAATTATCACCGATTAACCTGTTTTCAAATTTTTAAATAAACACTGATAAATTCCGAGGAAATGAAGACCCTTGTAACATTAACGGTTTAAATAATTTGTGGTGCCGACAATAATAGCCTCCATAGATACAACAGTAAAAATGAGATTACACACAGTTAAAATATACATATCTTTTACAAGTATTGGGACACCTGACAGCAAAGACCAAGCAGGATACAGTGAACAATATTCTGTAAATAATGTTCATGTGGCAACTCTAGCTATAGTGATAGAACATACCACAGAATACTACCACACTATACTGTACCACTTGACCCATAATATACCCAGGTAAGATTGTGGAATCTTTTTATATGTGTGGCCATGGTGGGGTATACTGATAGGAATATAAAACAAAATATGGTTACTTTTGCTATGGGGTTCAACCTCAACCCCCACACTACTTGCTCTTCCATTTTATTTTTTAAATACTCACCCATCTTTATATTAAGGCACTGCCTATTATATTTCTAAATGTTTTATAAATATATAATATATGTTTAATAGCTATGTTATAGAGTGTTAATAAAGCATCCTATATGTTTTATAACCATGTAATAGCCATGTATGGAATTACAGTTTTATAAAGGGGACAGTTTTTAGCCACCTATTCTACTTTGGGATGTTTAACCACTTCAACTCCAGATGTAAAAATGAAACCCCTTCCCAGGTAGCAGATTTTGAAAATAATAATAATAATGTTTTCAAACCTGTAATTGTTATAAAATGTTAACATATGATGAATAAAACACAAATAAATGACCTAAACTGTGTTTTTCATGAACCCTTTATGCTCCTGTGCACTACATACCCATATTCAATATCGAGATAAAACATGTTTTTTTTTTAACAATGAAAACAAAAACGCTGCTAATAACGATAAAAACAATATCAGTAAACAGTAATTATCAAATTAAAAATTAAAGAACATCAAAACGTGTGCCATTATCGACTTGCTCTGTGCCATTTACTGAAATGTTCAATACAACAGAACCCGTGGTTGCCTTCGCAACCACTGCAAATTTTTCTTATGTCTTTTCTTTTGTTTTCATTTTCGTAGCAGACCCTGCACCTTTTTTACGGTGTCTGCTTCGCTTGTGTTGGAGGGATAGTCACAAATGCGTGTACACAGCTAC
The DNA here is from genome assembly GCF_902713425.1 of Acipenser ruthenus. Classification (NCBI taxonomy): domain Eukaryota; kingdom Metazoa; phylum Chordata; class Actinopteri; order Acipenseriformes; family Acipenseridae; genus Acipenser; species Acipenser ruthenus. The sequence goes on from NC_081192.1 coordinate 67,747,228, forward strand.
TTTGCGCAGACATTGTGATGGATCTGCCTGCCGAATTGCCTGTACCCACTACTGTGTTTTGATAGTATTTCGTCACAGCACTGCCATTTCAAACCAAAAAGCTTCCCGTTTGCAGCTGGCTTACCTGTAGCTGCATGCTCATCTGTTTGTACAGTTTGTTCTGTTCTTGGCTCCACATCCTCTTCATTATCATCGCTGAGTGATAAGTCAGCATCACTGTCGCTCGTATTGAAATCCTCCGAACCAACTTCACTCCCGTTGCTCATTATAGAAAGACCATGTATGTTGCCATGTTTAGCTTTTGCTAAAAAACTATATAAACTACAACTAAACAAGTAAAACTAATAATAAAACAAAAAATAATAATTTAAAACACTATATATATATATATATATATATATATATATATATATACTTGTAAAAGTTGAATGGCTTCCTGCAATATACCAGTCTTCTAAACGTCCATAGCTAGGTTGGAATTGCTACATGACACGCAATTGGATACAAATGTCACCTGACCCTCCCCCGACTTTCATTGCACATTCCACAGTACTAGCACTGCCTTACAGAATGAAACCTGAAACGCTAGATTGAGAAACCGATCATAGAATAGAATGGGAAACTTGACGTACACAGGTACGGCATGGTACTGTAAGTGGGTTTTCATTTGACGTACGTGCGTACGTCATGGTGTTGAAGTGGTTAATCATGCAATAGTCATAGATGTTTTTATAAAGGGGACAGTTTTTAGCTACCACTTTGGGATGTTTAAATGTAACTCAGTCTATGGCTATCGCACAGTTATAAACCATATGTAATGCTTTATTAACACTCTATAACACAGTTATTAAGCATATGTTATACAGTTATGAAACATTAATAGGCAGTACCTTAATATAAAGTGTTACCTTTACATGTAGAATGAGTCATCTTGTAAATAACATTCTCTGATACAGGACCCTGTTAACAGTCTATAGTAATGGGCTTAATAAGCACATAAATGATATTAGCCATTCTAGATATTTGTGAGGAAAGCCAACTAGAATATTCTGTCTGACTTAAACATTGCCAAATAATGTAACACATTTTTACAAATTCACAAAGCAAACATGTTCTATGCATTCTAGGCGTGACAATGATCCACTAAATATGTATACAAAACAAAATGTATTTGTTTTCAGCTGTCCCTTCCTTTTTGTGTACAAGGGAATATCACGAGTACAGTAGAAGTGAATGGACTGAGATGGCTGATATAGTTGGCCGATGGTAAAGTCATTATTTTTTAATTGACGTTGCCATTGAAGGGAATTCTGAGAAGTGCCTCAGATGTCTTTTTAAAGCAGGTCATGTCAGCTGTACTGATTATAAGGAATAAAGTGTGGTAGGTTGATGTCAGGAACTGTGTTTCTTTGTAATGTGCCATAGTATGCAGCTGGAAAAACATGCACTCTGATAGACTGAAAGTCTATATCAATATCAATCACAATGAATCCATCATTTTACAAGCAGAGGCAAAGTAAATGGAGATTTAATAACTCTTTGGTTAATGGTCTCATATTTGCAGATTTCATTAAAAAGCAAATAGTTGAGTTTCTTCTTTTTAACAGAACTCCTTAAATTTTCCAGATATTTATCCAGCTATTTATACTTCAGAAAAAAAAAACAGAAAAACAATCAGCAATATTAGCTCTAGAAAATAATATTAGAGACACTGACGGCACGTTTTGTTCTGATCCTTCTTCTTCTAACTATACAGAACGTATTAAGCTTAAATTCCAGTTAAATAACATATTAACTGAATTTAAACTTGCAAGAATCAAATGGCGTTACCATTGTTTTGGAGAAAAATGTGGAAAACTTTTGGCTCAATCATTAAGGAAGATTGAAGAATCTCGTCATATACCAGCTATCAAAACAAAAAAACATATAACAACATCTGACGCTAAAGAGATTAATAATACATTCAAATCACTCTATGACAAATTGTACACTTCTGAAAAAGGTTTTACATTATATCTCCAGCTATTTGTAATTTTGTGGAAGAACAGTATATATCACATGACAAGGAATATTTAATTAAAACGTTTATTATTTTTCCAAAATACATTACAATTTTAATAAAATTCATTAGGACAACATTACGTATAGTTTTACAAAATAATTCATAATAAAACAAAATGAATCCACTCTCAAACGTAAGATGGGCCAACATGAACAGAGTTAGCGATTAGCTTGTACTGCTTCTGTAATTTCTGTCATGGCATACCTTTCCCTTAAAAAAAAAAAAAATATATATATATATATATATATATATATATATATATATATATATATATATATATATATATATATATATTGGCGACCATAATCAACGTCGTAATCAATTTATTTATATATACATGTAATAAAATATGAATATCAAAAAATAAAATAAGCCTGTGCAGAGCACAGTAATAATAAAAACAAAGCTGCTTGTGTATTTTACATTATATGTACGTTACATTATAACAAGGCAAGAAAACAAAACAGGACAAAAACCTGCCTTGTAATAAACTCTCATGAAACCTACCAAATAATATTTTTTTACAATGTTCAATGAAAGTATTTACTAAGAAAACAAACAAACAAAAATGTGTTTTTCAGCAAATATGGACATTCCATAAAACAAAACACATATTGAGTCTGTTTTCGTCGGCGACTGTAAAATTAACGTGACGGTCCGCCATCTTCGTTCTTGCACATATACGGTTATTCCACTAGACAGATATTTTGTTGCTATGTAGGAAGCTGCAATAGCATCAGAAAACCACAAGATGGCATATATGGGTAAAGAGACTCCCTGACAATCAGAATATATCCGGAAGTCATTTTTCTAAAACTGGTGATATACGGTTTTGCATCGCAATGATTCAATTCAAGGAATAGGCCCCTCTAATTCTTGTCAAATATCTTTATGCAGATGAGATCCTGTTAACAATAAAAAAAAAAAATCAATCAGATTCATTACCAGTAATATTTGATACAATACAATATGGAAATTTGTCTGGATATTCTAGAAATTGGGTAAAATCTGAAGCTTCACAATTAAAACAATACTTTACTTGGCCCAGTAATGGAATTACCTATTTAAGAATAGTTATTAATAAAAATATTACTTATACCATTAAACTAAATATTATACCTGTGATAAATAAAATAAAAGTTAAATTGGAAACATGGAATAAATTACAAATATCAATCAGGGGAAGAAGAGACATTATCAAAATGGCAATAATGCCAGTTATAGCATATCCCCTTTCAATATCCCCCCGCCGACTCGGGAAACGGAGGCTGGAACGCGCGTCCTCCGAAACATGCTCCTGTCAAGCCATCATTTTTCGCACTGCAGATCCACAGCAATGCCACCAGACCTATAGTGCCGGAGGACAACACAGATCTGGCAGCTCCACTGCAGAGCCACAGGCACCCTATCGGCCACAGGGGTCGCTGATGCGCGGTGAGCCGTGGATTCCCCTGCCGACCTAAGCCCTCCCTACCCGGGCAGCGCTCAGCCAATTGTGCGCTGCCCCCTAGGAACTCCCAGTCATGGTCGGCTGTGACATAGCCTGGATTCGAACCTGCGATCTCCAGGCTATAGGGCACATCCTGCACTCCGCACGGAGCACCTTTACTGGATGCGCCACTTGGGAGCCCCCCTCAATGATTCCTTTAGGAATTCCAAAATTGTATTTCAAGCAAATTTTCAAAATTTTTATGGAATTGGAAAAAACCTAGGCTCAAAATAGATGAACTCTTTTGTAGCAATGCAAATGGAGGTTTAGATATACCAAACATGTACTGGTATCATCTCTGCTATCAAAGTAGGTTTATAAGGCATGTTTTTTCATGAAGATCCAGATAGGATTTGTCAAGTACAAAATTTAACTGGAAAAATGAATTGTCAAAATGTAGCAATGCATGGCCCACCCAACTTCCATAGATCTCATCCTATATTATCTCAATGTCACTTGGGTTTTAAAAAGATAGCAAGTTTAACAAAAGTAAAATGCTATATAGGTCTTCTGGTTTCTGGAACAATCCATCAATTTCTTTCAATAGGAAAACTATCAATGATGTAGAATGGGAGAAGCTAGGTATAACTGTAGTTGGTGACTTATATTTTAATTGTTAATTTCCCTCACGTAAGGTGCTTTCACACAGAGGAGTTATGACGGTTCAGAACCGCCACCAAAGCGGCTATAGGTCTGTGTGAATTTCCTATACCGCCACAGAACTGTCATTTTATGCCGTCTGAACCATCTTGCGCCCCGGCACCTCTTTCTTTACAAATTAAGCACTGCATGCATGTGTTAGGTCTTGTCAGTGTTTCAGATTGAATGAGAACAGTCTGTTGTTGCCATGAGAACAATCTGTTGATTGACAGGTTTGGAATTGTAATCGCACAATCTCTTTGGCTGTGTGAAAGGGTTATGACGGTATTACACCGGCATAGATTGCGCAATTTCATGCTGTGTGAAAGGGTATTTTACACACTCGTTAAAACGTTTCAGAGATGGCACAGTAGCCTCATTTCTGTGTGAAAATGGTAGTAGACTGTTAAAAGAACAATTTAATATTCCAATGCACACATCTAGAACGTATAATTATATTAAAGATGCTTTAATGAAATTGTTAGGCAAGAACCTTTCTTTTCCAAAAATCACATCTTTAGAAATATTCTTGACTAACAGTAGAAATGATATACACACTGCATCAAAAATTTATGCTTTTATCAGAGATAATATCCTTAGAGTCTGTAAAGTTAAAAATGCTTGGGAAAAAGAGTTATAGATTATATTCTCAGAGGAAGATTGGTCCAACATATGCAAAAGTGTTAAAAGTTAATCTACCAATGCAAAATTAAGATCAATTTAATTTAAAATTGTTAATACAACATATTATACTACCATCAAACTATTTATGTGCAATGTCTTAAAATCTAATAATTGTTGGCGTTGCAATGAAGAGAATGGATCACTTCTCCATATGTTATGAACCTGTAAAAAATTAAGCTTATATTGGGAACATATATTCAATCATATATCCAGTATTTTAGGTTTTTCTTTGTTAGGTCTTACTGAATAGCACAACTTAAATAGAGTTCAAACCCAGTTAGTCTTAAGTATGCTACTTACCGCTAAAAAAAAGCTATAATGTTGCAATGGAAAAAAAAATGAGCCACCACCATTTACTATGTGGAAGAACATAACATTGGATGTTATACTATTAGAAAAAGCACACTATAGTTTGGAGGGAATTAAATGTAAATATAAAATACTTTGGTCAGATGCAATCAAATACTTAACTGATGCTGATATGTAATTCTCAAGAGACTTTATTAATGTAATGTGTTGTATGTATTATATAATTTTTTGAAGAGGCTATATGCTTTATTTTTTTTTACTATATTTGGTATTATTATATATAATGTTGCAATCTGTTTAGTACTATATTTTAAGGTAAAGAGATCAATTTTATTGTATCTGTGTATTGTTCATGTGTTTTAAATGAATACAATCTTAATCTGAAAAAAAAGAAATGCAGTCCCTATCTCCTGCTCCAGGTATTAGAACATGAGAAATTAAATTATTTCGTTGTCCTACACAGCAATGACTCAGCCTCATTTACCACTTCCTCTCTCCCTCCGTCTAAGATATTGTACTAATGAGATTAAAAAGGCTGATTTTCAACAAGTCCAATTGCTTTAATTTGAGACTCCAAACCGTGTTTTATTTTGCTTCTGAGTTTTGAAATATAATCAGTTTTCCTAATTTGATCAGATTTCTTAATGAAGCTTGCCCTGAGCGATTGTTCTGTGTGTTCCTTAGCAAACAGCGTGTGTCATAACTACTGAGATTAATCTTGATTACTTTAGCTAAAGTAGTGTGAAGTAGAGCTCTAATTGGGGTAGATAATATACAATGTAAATGGTAGATAGATAGATACTACATTTTCAACTCACAAGATGTAGACAGCAGTTCTGAATCATTTATCACATATATAGTTATGAAATAAAACAGAGTCATCACATATCAGTGCTTTACAAATAAGACACTTCAGAAAAGGCAAAAATAAATATAACTGAAATTGTTATACAGTCAGCACTCACATATTGAGTGTGACGCATATCTGATTATTTCATTGTGGCCAGTTCCAACCCTTGTCCATTTTTTCAGGAAAAACAAAAAAAAAAATACAATGACAAAACTACAATGCTGAATGGACTGTGTTTAAAAATAAGTAGGCTTCCATTTAGATGTACAGTAGTTGGTTTTGTTGGTACAGTACTATATTTTCAACAGAAGTATTTAATTCAGAACGATATGATTCTGAAAATATCACTTGCCAAAAGAGACGGCATGTGGACTATAATACAGTATATAGTGTGGGGTGGGGGGGTGGGGGCAGCTGGTTTGCAAGACAATGTGGGAATGGACCTGATTATGGACTGGAGAAGGGGATGGAAGTACTCTGTAAATAATGTGTGTTTATAAACTGTTATTCTAGTTCATATCTGTTAGCATTCTCTGTGTGTTTTGGTGCTTGTGTGACTTAGAGCTGTGCCTGTGTGTGAGTGCATCACTGAGGGGTGGGAGCAGGTCTGACACGACCAGACAGGGATAGGGAGTGTTGTACCAGTGAGTGAGCAACAGGGAGGGACTTGGAGGTGTGTGTGGAGATGACAGTCTGAAAGAGAGAAGCGGGACCTGACGGCGGGAGAATTGAGAGAGGGCGTTGAGTCTGTGAGTGAGAGGAATGAGAGCCAAGCTTAAAAAAAAAAAATTGTTGTTTCCTACTGCTTTGAAGCGCAATTGTTGTTTGTATCATTATATCCTGGAAACCCCGCAGCTAAGCGCTACAATACTTTTAAATCTGGTACGTATTGTAGCTGAGCCTAAAAATAATTGGCCATTCCAAACTGGGAGAAATAAATAATTGGCAACGACTAAATTAAGCAGCAGCAGTATCCAGTCAGTATTCAAAATTGCAGAATATAGTGCTCAATAAGGTCGTAATGTCACAGATCACTTGCAAATGAAAATGCACAAAAACAAAAAAAAGCATCATAGTATCTAAAACTTCGAGCGGTCATTGTCAAATTCCTTAGATACAAAGACAAAGAACAAGTTATTCGACTTGCCAGAGAGAATGGACAGCTATAATATCTGAGCTCAACATTTTTGTATTTTTCCTGACATTTCTGTTGAGCTACAGCAAAAACGAAAGCTTTTTGACAAAACAAAACAAAACAAATCTGCAAAGCAAAAACATCAGATATGCAATTCTCTATCCCGCTCGTCTCCGGATCGACCATGCTGGTAAAAAAAAAACTTTTTTACAAACCCGTCGGACGTCAAAATATCTCCAGGAATTTGAAAAAGGTGAACACTACAATGAACAATCAACAGCCTGAACTGAATATCAACCACAGACTTTAACATAGCCTTCGTACGACTGCAAACGACATGGATTAATAATTCTTGAACTAGGCTTTGTTTCTTTATTCACTTTAAAACCATCTACTGGACATAATTCTTTGATCTACATGGAAAAATCCAATAAGATAATTACATTGTTTTTACTCAGGATGTCTCCTGAATAAACTGAAGCCATCTGCATCAGTATGTTGGAATAATATAAGGAACTGTATTGTACGTAGGTTTAAAGAAGTGTATAGACAACATCTAATTTAGAAATGTATTTATCATTAGCAGGGTCATTTTAATCCAAACATAAGTTTGAAATTATGTATAGCTTAAAGGTTAAAACTACCTCTCAATACGGTAAACTGCAATTTATACAGTTATCCTATTACAAGGTACCCATACTATACCGACCATGCCCCCCCCCCCCCCCCCCATCCCCCATCCCCCATCCCCCATCCCCCATCCCCATTTAAAATAAAAAATGGGCATATATAGATTATATACAGCATTATTTCCTAACGGTTGAGTACCCAATGCTTTAAAACCCTTTTACAGGTCTATTGATATAGTCACATATATATGGCTCTGTAAGTTTAAATCATGAGTACACCTATCCAATACTTATCCTGGAATGTAAATTGACTAAATCATCCAATTAAGAGGAAGAAGGTTCTTGCATAGTAAAAAAAAAAAAAACAGACATTTGCTTTCTACAAGAAACTAACCTCTCTGACAGAGTACATGAAAAACTAGGAAAATTATGGGGAGGCAGATATTTTCTAGCTCCTACACTTCTAGTTATAGAGGGGTCTCTAGTCCATAAAAAATACCTCTTACAGTGGAGGAGATGGAAAGGGACACATCTGGCCATTACATATTGGTGAAGGGGAAGATCTTATCTGAAAGAATTACACTTGTTAATATATATGTACCTAATTAATATATATGTACCTAATTATGACGATCCTCATTCTTTCAATCCTTATTTTTTAAATTGTCTAAAGTAGAGGGAGCTTTGCTTTTAGGGGGTGATTACAATTTAGTTCTAGACCCTGTCTTAGACAGATCGTCAGACAGACCAATAACTGAGCAAATCTGCCAAAATATTAGATACATTTATGTTAATTTATTTACAGTTAAATATGAGATCAGTTTGGAGATATACACACCCCAAAGAAAAATACTTTTCATTTTTCTCCCCCGTACACAATACTTTATTATTATTTATTTCTTAGCAGACCAGTCTGCACCTAGCTACCTCCAGACCCTCATCTCTCCCTACACCCCCACTCGACCTCTCCGCTCCGCCTGCACTAGAAGACTAGCTCTACCACCGCTACGCTCCCCTGCCTCCAAAGCCCGCTCCTTCTCCACCCTTGCTCCACAGTGGTGGAATGACCTTCCTACAGATGTCAGGACTGCCCAGTCCCTGACCACATTCCGGCGCCTCCTTAAGACTCACCTCTTCAAAGAGCACCTGTAGAACTCCTCTGTTTGTATCCTGGGACACTATCACCCTTCATGTAAATGTGCTTTATTTTGCTCTTATCAGCCCTTATTTTACTGCATTTAATCCTGTACTTCAGAATACTGTAATCTGCCAAGTTTTTAACCTGTAGTACTTTGTATTTAATCACATCCTGATGTAACTATCACTATTTAATCATATCCTGATGTAACTATCACTATTACCTGCTGTATTATTGAATTGTGGTTTGTCAAACTTGTACTTTACTTGAACAAAAGTTATTGTATTTCTTGCTCTTATTGTATTACTTGTATTGTAACGCTTGAAATGTTTTTGCCTACGATTGTAAGTCGCCCTGGATAAGGGCGTCTGCTAAGAAATAAATAATAATAATAATAATACATACACTAGAATTGATTACTTTATTATTTCAAATGCACCACTTCATAGGGTTGTCAAATGCAACTACTTAACCCCGGTTCACTTCAGACCATGCCCCAGTCTCTCTTGTTATCTGTACTAAAGATAATTATACTTCTTTTTACAGATGAAGAGTTAATCCATGTCTCTTACAGAACCCTGAATTTAGAGAATTCATTTCTTCTCAAAGAAACTGCAGAAAGAAACTGGATCAATTGGAATCTGAAATTAAAAAAACCCAAAGTCGAACACGGATAAAACGAAACCTATGGGTCTCTATAAAATACTTACTAGAAAAAGAAACCAATATAATATTACTAATACCTACAAAAATGAAAAAAGCATTGCTTAGAACCAGGCAAAAATACTATGAGCAGGGAGATAAGGCACACAAACTTTTATCTTGGCAACTAAAAAAAAAAAAAACTACAAACTGCCACATTAAGCACATAAAAAAAAAAAGATTTATTATTTATTTATTTCTTAGCAGACACCCTTATCCAGGGCAACACAATTGTTACAAAATATCACATTATTTTTACGTACAATTACCAATTTATACAGTTGAGTATTTACTGGAGCAATCTAGGTAAAGTACCTTGCTCAAGGGTACAGCCGCAGTATCCCCCAACTGGAATTGAACCCACGACCCTCTGGTCAAGAGTCCAGAGCCCTAACCACTACTCCACACTGCTGCCCATATTTACCAGTAATACAAAATAAATCAATTTATGCTTCAAAGATTTTTATAACAACTTATAGACTTAAATAAGGGGAGATACCAAGTATAATATTGATACATTTCTTAACTCTTTGAAATTGCCTGTGTTATCATCTGAGAACTGAGAGATTTTAGAACAACCTATAACCAAGGGGGAAATGTTAGCTGCCCTCATGACATTACAATCCGGTAAAACAGTAGGCTTAGATGGATATACAAGTGATTTTTTTAAAAAACATTATATGAAGAGCTAAGTGACCCCCTATTCAAATTATATGAATATGTTCTAGATAACGGTATATTACCCCCAGCACTTAAAGAAGCATTCATTTCTGTAATATGCAAGCCAGATAAGGACCCCTCTACATGTGAATCATACTGCCTATATCTCTAATTAATGTAGATCTAAAAATTATAGCCAAAAGAAAAAATCCTACCTTCTTTAATTAACACAGTCCAAACTGGCTTTATTAGGGATTGAATGGGGAGTACTAATTTCAGGCGTTTTTTGCACATTTTCCATGAGGCTGAGCGCTCAGACAATCCAGCTGTCACGGTCTCACTCGACGCAAAGAAAGCTTTCAGCCGAGTCGAGTGGGACTGCATACTGCATGTTCAAAGTATAAGAACACTTTCAGTTTGGTCCCTACTTTATAATTTGGTTTGTACCATGTATAACAATCCTCGAGCCAGAGTCTGCACAAACTGAATTATCTCAAACTCATCCCTTCTTTTACGGAGCACCAGGCAGGGATGCCCACTATCTCCCTTACTATTTGCATTAGTAATTGAGCCCCTAGCTGAAAAAATCAGGACTGACATAAATATTATGGGTTTTGAAATCGGAGACAAAAATCACAAAATCTCTTTATACGCTGATGATATTTTATTGTTTCTGACAAAGCCAGAGAGTTAATAAAAGCTCTTCTTGAAAGGATTTTAGTAGTATTTCAGGATGTAAGATAAACTGGTCAAAGAGTGAGATCCTTCCCCTAATAGACTAAAATTGCTCTTCTCATTCAAAATCAAAATGAAATAATTAAATATCTTGGAATCTATATAGACAGACACCTTAACAGCCTCTACAAGTTAAACTATATTCCACTAATGGACAAAATCTGTAAAGACCCAGTAAGATGGTCAACCTTACTTCTCTGAATGATAGGAGACTCAATGTGATACTACCTCAAATTCCTAATTTATTTCAGTCTGTTCCTATGCCAATCCCCAAAACATTCTTTTAAATTACAATACTAAAATTGAAAACTTTTTGTGGAACGGAAAAAAAAGAATAAAAATAACTACCCTAATCCTGCCATACGAAGGAGGAGGATTGAGACTCCTTGACCTTCAACTATACTTCTGGGCAGCACAACTTAGATCTCTGTATTACTAGCTGGTTGGGAATAGCCCACCTGCATGGACACGTATTGAAAACAGCATTCTTAGATTATTATTATAATTTTATTTCTTAGCAGACGCCCTTATCCAGGGCGACTTACAATTGTTACAAGATATCAAGATAGCCACATATATTCTGCTAACTGGACCAACACAGCGATTCACACCTGGGGGGCTGGTATGCCTATTGCTTTAAGAGAATGGATCAATGAGAAATCTACAATATTTGGTGTTGGGAGAGAGTCAGGGTGCTTTATATTGCTATAGCACAACAATCAAGAAGGACTATAGTATTATCGTTTCTTTATAAATATATAGTATGTGCATGCAGGCCTTTTGTTAAGTATAATTACATCGGCAGCGTTGGGATAAAAAAAAAAACAGTTTCTGTGTTTATGTACTTCACGTCCATATTGTTTGTGGTCAATAAAGCAAATAAGAATAATTGGAGGGTAAATTACTCAATGACCCTAAACCTTACCTGGAGCACTGGGTAATGCTAAGGATTTAAAAGAGTGAACAAGACTTTGAAGTAGGATTTCAATACAAATATAATCCTATATATTGCCTTGTTACATATATATATATATATATATATATATATATATATATATATATATACCATTATAACTATTAACCCTTTGCGGTCCTCTGTCGGACCCTGTCCGACATCATCAAAAAGACGTCAAGCACAGGTCTGGTCATTTTTTCTCCGGAAGAAGCTGAGAAAACCTTTCAATTGCTGAGTCAGACCGGTAGAAGCCGAAAAAAAGGAGGCGGATCTGAGCAATACACATAGTCCCTTCACCACAGACATAACACGGACATAAACAAACAAGATAGCTGCTTCTGCATCCAGCGCTCAAAGAATATCATGGACATTTGCCAAGCTTTTTGAGATGTTATAGTAATAAAACAAAGACTTGGATAGCATTATTGAGGAGTTTGGTGATAAAACGAGTGATGAGGAGATGATTTATCAGTATGTACTACTATGAAGAGGTATGTGAAAAATACAGCGACCAAGGACTGGGGCAGGGCTGGAGATGCAGTACTGAGTGTCCTGTTGATATGCAGTGCCTTTTAAACCCATTTTACTATGAATAAAATTACTTTTAAACATTACTTTTAGACAGGCGCTGAATAAATGGTCCGCAAAGGGTTAAACATTCAATAGTACTGAATTTTGAAATACGAAATTAAACTGAATTGACGAACATTTTGACTAGACATCTTTTTCAATGTCTTAGTTTCTTGTAGTATTACTAAATGGTTTCCAAATACCTCAAAATATTTACAGTTCTAGTAACATTATTGTACATGTACACTGTGATTGTGTATATTGTGTCACTAAGAATTACAATTGAAAAAAGTAACTTGAAGATCTAACATAGATGCCAGTATAAAGGTGAGAAGCCTACAATATATGGAAAATGTTATTGATTTTTAAATAAAAAAAATGTAAGCAGGTTTAAATTTCCAGTTGGTGACAGTATACTGTACGTTTTCGCTTGGATTGAGAGTGTTTTAAATGTGTTAACAGAAAACAGTGTCTTAATATTTATTTAACGGATACTTGTATGGATTTATCTGTGAAGAACTTCTCTAGAACTTCTTCTCAAATGGGTTGGCCCGTTACTTGAGACTGACACACTGAAAGAAAGCATTTTTTGCATACCAAATCTTTATCTTGGCTAAGTAATATGCTTATAACAGATACTTGTATTATATAAGTACTCAGCACATACCTAGCTGCTTTTCCAGCTTTACACCTATATTACCTCTGATATTTACATGTAAGACTGCAAAATTATTATGTGCACTGATTTTCAAAACATTTTTCAAATTGAAAAATATATATAAAATAAAAATAAAAACTGTTACATCAGACAAGTCACAAGGATTTAAAGCTGCATGCATTGTTATAACTTGCTTGTGAAATGCAGTTCCAACCATTCTTGTTCATCATAAGTTAAGTCTCCAGTACCTGTGTTGAAGCTTTCACTCAGTCTGTCTGTACCGGCAAGGGATTGTATGGGTGTAACATATTTTGCCCAGCACAAAAACAGAACAAGCTTTCTCTGCCGCCTAAAGACAAAACGTAGCTGTCAAAAATTGCTTCTGCAGAGTAGCTTTCTTTGTATAATCAAAAATTCAGGACACAGGCAAGTCATTGTTGTGGCAGAAGATATTTTCAAAACGTGGGTGAAAGTTTTTTCTTGTGACTTGCTGGTTGTGTAAATTATTTTTGACTGTGTTGTTTTGCAACTTTTTTTTATTAAGAAAAAAATGTACACAAGCTACATGTGAATCTGCCTCATGCAACCTCCAGCACTTTAGAACAGCCAGCAGAACTGCCTTCATAAGCTTTTGAATACAACAGGCTTCATGAGCTCAACTCTGATGACCATAAAACTGTAATATAATTACGGCATTAAACATGCCTATAATTTTCACTTAATTAATAATTAATTTAACGAGGGTAGGAGACCGTAAAATTGCTAATTAAACTGTTCTGAATTGAAGCGGCGGGAGGATTTACCAAGTGAATAAATCCCACAACAGTATTTGGGCTATATCAATATTCTAATAATATACAGTATGCCAGAGGTCTTAGCTGGTATGCTAGTCACAGCTGAGAGGATGTGACAGGCATGCAGAATGTAACAAAATGAAGGACATAAAATTCACAGTGAAGGCAACCTTGGAGATCATCCCTGACCAAAGTCTATGGTAGTAAATCAAAGAAATAAACTAAAAAGAACAAAATGGAGGCAACTCTAATAAGAATTAGTTGGTTTTGTCACAATACTGATACAGAGTTGGTAAAAAAATGAATACAAAACATTGGGGCAAATTTGTATTACCTTTTTATTTTAATTAACTACTATCATTTGAAAGGAGAAAAAATTAACATGGGTGGTATTTGTATGGTGGGTGGTGGTGATGATGATCTAATTTAACACTGAACTTACAGGAAAAGCCTACCTTAGCACAGTTCAAGAGTGATCTCTATTTACTGTTACTCAAAGACATCCCTTCTTGTTTTTGTGTTGTTTCAATTGAATTATCAACATGTTTAATAGTCTTTATTTTTTCTTTTATATTGTAGTTTATTATCGTATTGGCAGATAACACATCAATGTGGTCTTATAATTTGCTTTGGGAATACATCCTTACTTTTTTGCACCAGTTTATTTGTGGTATCTTTATAATTTTTTAACAATTTGCTTGACACAATTTGTCTGTCTTATCTGTCTTCTTGATTTTTTTTATAAATGAACCCTCAGTTTGATCACAGCAAACTATTCATATATCCATCTTGTTGCTGTCTTATCTGACATTGATTAAGTCTTGTCTTGTCTGCAATTTATATATGATTACTAAGTTAAATACATTTCTATGCTTGCTTTTTGGAAGACTGTTTCACTTTCCTGGTCATTTCACTTTAGCAGTGTCTTTGGAGTCAAAGTATGTCACTGCTTACAAAGCATGTCAGTCAACAAAATGAAGCAGCTGGTGGATTAATCACAGAAATGGAAAAGGTGTCCACCAGATCATTCTGTTATAAACTGTCCTCGAGAAAAAAAAAAAGTTAAAAGGGTGATTCCAGTTATTGTAAATTAAAAGTATCTCACAATGGGAGGCAACTCTGTCATTAATATGACAAGTTGGGCAGCAGTGTGGAGTAGTGGTTAGGGCTCTGGACTCTTGACCGGAGGATCGTGGGTTCAATCCTCGGTGATGGACACTGCTGCTGTACCCTTGAGCAAGGTACTTTACCTAGACTGCTCCAGTAAAAGCCCAACTGTATAAATGGGTAATTGTATGTAAAAATAATGTGATATCTTGTAACAATTGTAAGTCACCCTGGATAAGGGCGTCTGCTAAGAAATAAATAATAATAATAAATAATAACAATGGAGCACGCTGTTTTGGCTTAAAGCAAGATTCTAAATTCTGGTCTCCTCTGTTTAACAAAAAAAAATGTAGTAAAGCTTTTAAAATAATCTAGATAATCTGGATTCTTAAATGTGAAAATCAGTCAATATGAGTTACTCTTATTTGTACACTAATTATTAAAAAAATGTTGTTTGTTTCCATTCATTGAGCCCTGTATATATAACTTGTAATATACAGGGCTCACTAGGTTGACTTATGACATGTGCATATGTTGGTCTGATACTATGATGTTCTCAAGGGTTAAGAAGTCAAATCACATTTGATTGCATATCATTGTTTTGTTTCCAATTCACTTGTCAAACATGACGACAATGCACACAACACACTGCCCCATTCCACATTGTGCAGACTGTCTTCACACTGCAGTGGGGCTGTGTGAAGTGGCATGTGGCATCACTATGCCGTATGCATGTGTGATGAGATGACAGAATATTCTCAAGGTGAAGGTTTATTTCTGAATGAAATCAGATGTGTTCTGTCAAGTGTCAATCTGAGTCAAGCACCTTTACAGTACCAACATTATATCAGCTTTACTTATGTATAAGCAGTTTGTGACACATGCCCTCAGAAAATTGTTTTACATTCCCTCTAGGACTTTGAAAGATGTAGTACCTTATACAGTTCTAAGGTTTCAACTGTCTTGTAAGTTCTATGCACAGGCTAAGTGTAGTGCAGTAATTCTCAGCACAGGTCTTCCTCTGTCACTCTTTTGCATCCCAAATCACTCATTCCTCCAGATAGAGACCACTACTCCTGCCCCACCATCTCCCTCCCACCAATCACTGTGCTCCGCCGGTCCAGGACTTGGCGGGGGACCTCCAGAGCTTCAGGAGAAAGGGGGGATCGGCGAACACCCATCTATACCCACCCAGTATAGACACCCCAACCTCCCGCACCTTCCCACCCCCAAGCACCCACAGATACCCACGCTCACACACAACACCCTCTCTGGCTCTCCCACCCCGTTAACTCCACCTGAATCTCCCCATAGCTAACTACCACCCCCCACCCCCTAGATGGTGTAGCCCGTGCACCATACAATAACAGTAAACAATAACAGTAGTGCAACAGCAATAACAAAGTCCCTCTGGGGTGCGAGCACGTCATTCTGAGGCCTCCAGACCAGGTCGTTACAGTACCATGACAAATAATTACAGAATCATACTTTTGTGTGCTTTCACCTATTTAGAAAATGCAGTAATGAATTGAACAAAAAAAAATTCCCAGTTTTTCAATCTGGAAATCTGGTAACTCTGAATGTAGCCTATATGCATAATGATACAGTAATGTAAACATAGTAGGATGTATGTGTTGTATACATTGTAAAGCACTTTGATAATAGTGCTATATAACAATGAATAAATACATAAATAAATTGGTGTTGTAATTTATATAATATATGTGTGATCTGCACTTTAAAGTATATTTCTAATAAGACGTGAACGGAGTTCAAACAACTTATTTTGGGTAGCGAGTTGCTTTTTTAAAATATTGTTTGTGATATAAATATATTGTTGTAACCTTGCCACTTCAAATCCGTTCCACTGCAGGACTTAAGTTTCAACCAGACATGTCCTAAAAGGTCAATTAAATAAGGACAAGTCTGGTTCAAACAAAGTCATGCAATGTATAAAATGCTCTGCAAAATTATTCCATTATTTTTTTTATACAGCTTGTTGAATAAAGTTATTTCTTCAAAATATATTTTGTTAGAAATGCGTTAATTATTTGATATATATCATTAGTTTTTATTTCATATTTTTTTATGACAGATAAATTATTTCTAAATACTAAAATCTGAAACACATTGGAAACATGAAAAAAAAGTGGAGATATCAAAAACACAAGCCAAGTTTCAAGAAACCATTGTGGCAACCTTGCCCAGCACAAAGCAAATAGGCACAACTGTAAAACCGGTGGGGGCCATGGCTGCCCCAATTGTTTCTTCTAACTTGTATCAAAAACACAAGCTAAGTTAAAAGAAACAGTTGGGGCAACCTTGGCCAGCACCAAACAAATGGGCACCTGTAAAAGAGGTGTGGCTCAAGGTTGCCCCAATTGTTTCTACTAACTTGGCTTGTGTTTTTGATATCAAATCATAAAATAACAACCTCACCCATTCCCAGATAAACAAACAATCCATATATATATATATGGTTGTTATTGTATGATTTGAATGTATTTTGTGTTTGATTTAAAATACAATATGTTTCTTTGCTATTATTGGTTTGAATGTGGTCTTTCAGTGGTGGTGTTAACAGCTCGTCTCTGCCAGACAGCTCATGTGAATGCATGGTCGGCAGTTTCTGATTATTGACTGCTGGTCATGCAAACTAAAACATGTGTAGAATGTGACCATCTCCAAATTCAATAACTGAATGTTAATTCGGAGATGGTCACAAGTATAAAATCCTGCAGCTTTTCTTGTTCAGGAAGGGTGTTTGGAAGGAGGAGCATGAGTGAGCGAGAATCGAAAACGAAAGTAAAAAGAAAAGAAAATAATTGCTACTCGTACTGGGAAGCACCAGTATGGTGCTTGTTTGCGTTTGTGATTTATTTTTGTTAAACCTTTTATTTTTGCTCTGTGAGCAGTGTTTTTGTTCAAGTATTTATTTTATTTTTTTGTTTGGAATAAAAACGGCACCTCGTATGTATGACATCACATATGACATTACTGATGACATAACTAATCACATGACAAATGCTCCCCGAAAACTGGCCATAGAAACATAACAATGGGGAATCGTTCACCATAACTTGGCCCCAAAGCATATGGTAGTTGATCAGTGTAATACAGACAGAGAGAACTGTACTCTCTCTCACCAAATTATAAAATAAAACAAGGCAACATATTAATTTTTTTTTTTTTGAGCTACTCTCCAGAGCAGAGCAAGAACACTGACAACTTTGAACGCATACACAAAGACAGAACTAACACCATGAATGCTGGAAAAAAATTTGCACAGAAAAGCCAACTTTGGGTGTGACAGCGAATGTTTTAACATTCGTCATCTTGAAACGCTATAGAAGACTGTTCACTGTTGAAACATGTTGTAACATTTGTTACCATTTCATTTAATTTATGTTCGAAGCAGTAAATAGCTGCAGAACTTAAATAATAGCCTTTAGGTAGGCTATTAAAGCTAAACAAATACTTTATCAATGTAAATGCTGTACATGGTCATTTTCTTTTTTGTTTGTTTTACAAAATTTAAATAGTTTTGAAGTAAATTAAGCGTTGTGTGTGGGATACGACTCACTACCCAACATTCAGCTAACAAGCTAATTGAATCCAATTGCTTCTCCTTCATCATTCATCACTATTGCATGAAGGCGGACATTTATATTTTATTTTGAGACGTATTTTTTTTGAGAATTACAACTTGCTTTTCCCCACTGTATGAAGAGGGGTAACATATTTTGACACCACAGTATGACTTGTCACAAAATTTAAACCTGCATTTCCGCATAGTTTGAAGATTAAAATACTATTTAAAAAAACAGAGTGCATCAAACAAAGAATACATAGTTTAAGAGATATGAGTATGTATGTGAAAGTGAATATATTTTCGGTATTGATGCCAAGGGAAAGGTTTGACAATCAAAACAGAGTGGGACCTTTGCTTTAAGTTCAGTGCAAAAATTATTGTATTGAACAAAAGTTATTGTATTTCTTGCTCTTATTGTATTACTTGTATTGTAACACTTGAAATGTATTTGCTTACGATTGTAAGTCGCCCTGGATAAGGGCGTCTGCTAATAAATAAATAATAATAATAATAATAATAAAAATACACATGTTGCCGCCAGTGACACCTGCAGAAAGACACTTGTACCTCTTTTTAGAAAAGACGTAAACCGAAAGCTCAGATGTAATTCCAATCTTAGGCTCGCAGACGCCCGATTGTGACGTATGATAGGAGATGATGATCAGCAAAATGCCACAAGCATCAGGCTAACTCCCTGTGTGTCCCGCTGACACTTCCATAGCTGGCCACAATTACATTTGATCCTCCATGGGACAGGCTTACTGTTTTTGATCAGCTTCCTGGTCCCAGAGTGCCTGAATAAAGCAGCTCAGCAGCATAAACAGCCAACCATGAACGGGCAGATAATAACGGTTGTAGTTAGCACTGCTCAATTATTCGGGGGCGGGCCGTCCTTGCAAATCAAACTGACTGGCTTTCCAAAGTGCCACTCAGCTCTGTTAGGGGGCGGGCACAAAAACTAAAAGCAGATAGCTGCTCACTAGGCGTGCCAACAAATACGACTCTGCGTGCCACTCTCGGCACACGTGCCATAGGTTCGCCATCACTTTGCTAGGGTTTTGTCTTCCAAAAGCATTTACCTGAAGGCCACAGCATCCCCTGCTGTTATTATAATGAAGTTTTACATTTTCTTCTGCCACCTTGTGGCAGGAATAACAAAGTGCTGCTGAATTAAATTTTTTCAGAATAGTCACAATTGCAGCCATGTGACACCATCACAACATGATGTAATCTGCAGCACAGGATTAGGAACATGTGGTTCCTACTGTATGTATGGTCACAGGACTTCAGTCTTGTGGATTACCTTTGTGAGTATATTCATTACCCCTCTGACCCAGGACAGAAGTTCTGTACACCCTAACAAGACTGGTGAATTTGATTTGCAAATGCCGTCAATGAATGACATGACTTCTGTAATATGTAAAAGATTCATGACCCTATTAGTCAGTTTCAGTCTCTAAGTGCAAGACAGCAGATCTGACAGACTTTGATAAAGGGCTGATAGTTGGAACCTTTGTCAATATCTGAAGTATCCTAAACTGCATACATGGAAAAGTCTCAAAAGTAATTAATCTATGGGCCATTCTAGAGAAGAGGCTTTGCAGCAGATTCCCATCCCAACTTTCCTTTAAACAAACAGAGACATTAATCATGAGGATTGGTTATGTGTCCCTCCAAAACAATGTAACACCTTGCAGACATGTCACATTGAATCCATATCATCCTGACTGCCCGTGGCAGACCCACACTCCTTGACAGTGTTTTTCTAATGTTTTGACCTATGCCTGTATATGTAACAGGTCTTGCTGTGTTTCTTGCAATGCATTAATGCTGACCCTGTGGATAAGAAAAGGCAATGGAATAGCTACCTGTTCAAATTGGTCTGACCCTTGATTAAGAGTGCTGTTTGGGACTGGTAACCACCGGCTCCAATCAGCCTTGGCCTGTTACAGTGATAGTGACCTGTTGGGTTTATTGGAAGAAATAAATGACAGGGTTTGACATAACATGTGATGTGATATTAAGTGTACTGATAATTAAAGTGGCTACAAGGGAGTAACATTGTGATAAACGATCTGTCTGTGTAGCTCAATAGGCAATCATATTTTGCAATGTCATTATAGGCCATACTGTAATACAGTATTTTGTAAAATAATAAGTTACAGTATTCTGAAATGTGTTTGGCTGAAGGATGGAGGGTTAACTTTGCAAAGGCTGTGATAGAAACCAATTGTCAATGGGCATCAGACCAACTATCAGCCTTTTGGTACTTCAACAATGACATCTTATTTCCCTTGGACATCCAAGGTTTCACTTTCCATCACTTTTCTTTAAACAGACAAGGGTATAATTGCTTCAGTATTAACAATGCACACGTACACTGGGTGACACGATCTGAAACTATTTTCAATAATTGATTCTTTAATTGAACAGCATGACTGACTGACATAGCTCATTACTTTACTCATTAGTTAATTATTGAAGAAGTAGGACAAGTCAATAAAACTGAAGGCAGTAAATTCCAATACTAATTAGTACCGTTTCCTTAGAGACATATTTAAAGGCAGATTACTTACCTAAATGTCCCAAGACAGCTTAGATGAAGGAAATGGGCAAGAGCAAGGTAACGTTAGCTTGATAAGGAAAGGTAGACAGTAGATTAACTTTATAAAGTGAAGATGATATAATACATAATGATGGGAGCATTAAAAGCTTATATATATATATATATATATATATATATATATATATATATATATATATATATATATATATATATATATATATATACACAGATGTGCTCAAATTTGTTGGTACCCTTACAGCTCATTGAAATAATGCTTCATTCCTCCTGAAAAGTGATGAAATTAAAAGCTATTTTATCATGTATACTTGCATGCCTGGTATGTCATAGAATAAAGCAAAGAAGCTGTGAAAAGAGATTAATTATTGCTTATTCTACAAAGATATTCTAAAATGGCCTGGACACATTTGTTGGTACCCCTTAAGATAATAAATAATTGGATTATAGTGATATTTCAAACTAATTAGTTTCTTTAATTAGTATCACACATGTCGCCAATCTTGTAATCAGTCATTCAGCCTATTTAAATGGAGAAAAGTAGTCACTGTGCTGTTTGGTATCATTGTGTGCACCACACTGAACATGGACCAGAGAAAGCAAAGGAGAGAGTTGTCTCAGGAGATCAGAAAGAAAATAATAGATAATCATGGTAAAGGTAAAGGCTACAAGACCATCTCCAAGCAGCTTGATGTTCCTGTGACAACAGTTGCAAATATTATTAAGAAGTTTAAGGTCCATGGAACTGTAGCCAACCTCCCTGGGCGTGGCCGCAAGAGGAAAATCGACCCCAGATTGAACAGAAGGATAGTGCGAATGGTAGAAAAAGAACCAAGGATAACTGCCAAAGAGATTCAAGCTGAACTCCAAGGTGAAGGTACATCAGTTTTTGATCGCACCATCCGTTGCTTTTTGAGCGAAAGTGAGCTCCATGGAAGAAGACCCAGGAGGACTCCACTTTTGAAAGAAAAACATAAAAAAGCCAGACTGGAATTTGCTAAAATGCAAATTGACAAGCCACAATCCTTCTGGGAGAATGTCCTTTGGACAGATGAGTCAAAACTGGAGCTTTTTGGCAAGTCACATCAGCTCTATGTTCACAGATGAAAAAATGAAGCTTTCAAAGAAAAGAACACCATACCTACAGTGAAACATGGAGGAGGCTCGGTTATGTTTTGGGGCTGCTTTGCTGCGCCTGGCACAAGGTGCCTTGAATCTGTGCAGGGCACAATGAAATCTCAAGACTATCAAGGCATTCTGGAGCGAAACGTACTGCCCAATGTCAGAAAGCTCTGTCTCAGTCGCAGGTCATGGGTCCTCCAACAGGATAATGACCCAACACACACAGCTAATAGCACCCAAGAATGGATAAGAACAAAACATTGGACTATTCTGAAGTGGCCTTCTATGAGTCCTGATCTGAATCCTATCGAACATCTATGGAAAGAGCTGAAAATTGCAGTCTGGAGAAGGCACCCATCAAACCTGAGACAGCTGGAGCAGTTTGCTCTGGAAGAGTGGGCCAAACTACCTGTTAACAGGTGCAGAAGTCTCATTGAGAGCTACAGAAAATGTTTGATTGCAGTGATTGCCTCTAAAGGTTGTGCAACAAAATATTAGGTTAGCGGTCCCATCATTTTTGTCCATGCCATTTTCATTTGTTTTATTATTTACAATATTATGTTGAATAAAGAATCAAAAGCAAAGTCTGATTTCTATTAAATATGGAATAAACAATGGTGGATGCCAATTACTTTTGTCAGTTTCAAGTTATTTCAGAGAAAATTGTTCATTCTTCGTTTTTTGTGGAGGGGTACCAACAAATTTGAGCACGTCTGTATATATATATATATATATATATACACACACTACCGGTCAAAAGTTTTAGAACACCCCCATTTTTCCAGTTTTTATTGAAATTTAAGCAGTTCAAGTCCAGTGAATAACCTGAAATGGTACAAAGGTAAGCGGTAAACTGCCAGAGGTTAAAAAAAAAAAAATTTAAGTTACCAAAAACTGAAAAATAATGTACATTTCAGAGTTATACAAAAAGGCCTTTTTTCTGGGAACAAGTAATGGGTTAACAACTTACAGCTGTTCTGCAGCAATGGAAGTAAATTAAGCCTAGAAAGTTGATGCTAACAATTCCTACAGGTGTCCCAACTTTTGTTGATTACTTACAAACCCTCTGTCTGTATAAAAGCAGTGTTGGAACAGACTGTGTTACTACACCCTCTTAAGCATTATTTGGACAGTATTGTACTGCAGGAAGTAGTATATTGCTCTCATAATGGCGAGAAAAAGGCAATTAACAAAGGAAGACAGACAGACCATTATAACCCTTAAAAGTGTAGGTCTTTCCTTTAGAGAAATTGCAAAGAAAGCCAAGGTGTCAGTGAGTACAGTTTCCTACACCATCAAAAGGCACTTGGAAACTGGAGGAAACTCTGACAGGAAGAGGTCTGGCAGACCCAAAGCCACAACAGAATCAGAAGACAAGTTTCTGAGAGTCAACAGCTTGCGTGATAGGCGGCTCACAGGACAACAGCTTCAAGCACAGCTTAACACTGGTCGAAGTAAGCAAGTCTCAGTTTCAACTGTGAAGAGAAGACTTTGAGCTGCAGGTTTGACAGGTTGAGTGGCAGTAAGAAAGCCGTTGCTAAGATGGCAAAATAAGAAAAAGAGGCTTGCCTGGGCCATGAAGCACCGCCAGTGGACTACTGAAGACTGGAAGAAGGTGTTATGGACCGATGAATCAAAATTTGAAATCTTCGGTTCATCACGCAGGGTTTTTGTACGCCGTCGAGTAGGCGAAAGGATGGTTCCTCGGTGTGTGACACCAACTGTCGATCCAGAGTCGGCGACTTGCACAAAGTGACTGGCACCCTGAACCAAAACTGCTACCACAGCATTTTGCAGCGCCATGCAATACCCTCTGGTATACGCCTAGTTGGTCAGGGGTTCATCCTACAGCAAGATAATGACCCAAAACATACCTCCAGGCTTTGTCAGAACTACCTTAGAAGAAAAGAACAAGACGGTAGGCTTCAAATCATGGAATGGCCAACACAGTCTCCAGACTTAAACCCCATCGAGCTGGTTTGGGATGAACTGGACAGAAGGGTGAAAGCAAAGCAACCTACAAGTGCAACACATTTGTGGGAACTTCTGCAACAGTGTTGGGAAGAACTTTCCGAACAATATTTGATTTTCATTGTAGAAAGAATGCCACGAGTGTGTTCGGCTGTTATATCTGCAAAAGGTGGCTACTTTGATGAGTCAAAAATTTAGATTAATAATTTAGATTTTGTTAAACAAAACGATTCCATGATTTCTTTTTTATCTCCAATTGTTTATTTGTTCTATGCTTTAATTTCAGAGTACATTGAGACATTAAACATATATATATATATATATATATATATATATATATATATATATATATATATATATATGTGTGTGTAGTGGTGACAAAAATACAGCGGGTCTTGTTGTGTTTAGTATTGCATCAGATTGTCCTGTTTTTTTTGGTCGGGTGGGGAATGAAGTGTATGCTATGCGGGGATATGTATTATTTAATTGATTAACCACTCCTTTGCCGAGGCATGTCTGTGCCCTTATAATCCTTGTAGGTACCAGATTGAGAGGGGGAAAGAGAGCAAGAGATTGACCATGGAGTTTGGAACTGATTATATTTTGAGCTAAGCACAAATATATCTAGTTTGATTTTGTTGTGAGAAGCCGTGTTTTTAGGCCCTGTGTCTTTGTGTAACTGGAATTGTTGTGCTAGCTAGAGGATAACATCGTTTTTAATCCAGGTTTAACTGGTTTTGGAGATTATTTGTCATTCAGTGATAGATTAGGAGTTGGATTTTGGCCAAATCCACCCGGTTATTATTACATTTCTGAAGCGCTCCGTGCCTCCTTCTTAGAGCAGTGGTAATTGGTTTTATTCTTTCTTTTGTATTTGTTTTAAACTCTGGTTGCCATGTGTTTTTTCTAGAATTTTAGCCTAAGAAAGATTTTCCATTCTGTATTTATCTATTCTCCCTCTCTCCCTCCAGTTTCAAGTGTGGCATTTTCCTGTGCATTCTAGAATGTACCAGCCACATCCAAGCCCAGGGTTACACGTGTGCTAATTTATTAATTTCTTTCTTTATTTGATTTATTTCATTATTTGTGATACTGTTTGTTTGCTTTAATTACTATACCACATCATTTACAATGTTATGGTTATTTGCACTTTGTTTTCATTGATTGGATTTTTATTGTGTTTATTGCTGTGTTGGCTGAAGGAGTGTCTGATAATTGCTGTGTTGTGACTAAATAAAGCCAGACTGGAACTGTATTACAGTGTTTCTTTGTTTTTTTCTTGGGGGACATATATTTTGGGGGTTCTGACCAAACTAATGCCGCAGATAAAATAATCTGTTTATCTTTCTAACTTGGTTACTGTTATTTTCCCTGTGCGAAACCCCCAGGGTGGCATAGTCATTATATTTACCAAGTATTACATTATATACTGTATATATATATATATATATATATATATATATATACTGGTTTGGTTAGTAAAGTGGTGACTTTTTGGATTTGAAGGAAGCGAATTTGATTACCCAGCTTAGCCTAATTGCACTTTTAAAAAAAAAAAATTAAAAAAGAACAAGAGGTGAGAAGTTGACCAGCAGATTAGTAAAACAGACAGTCAGATTGATATAAAGGCCACAAAATAAATATCTTTGAAACTCCCGCTTGAAATAATGATCAATATTTAATTAATATATTTTTGGTATACTGGACTCTGGTGGTTGGGTTTAAAATTAAAATTACAACTTACAAAAAGAATAATATTAAAATGCAGGTGTTAAGAGCAAGTAATAATGTGATTATTATTAATTACAAACTTAACACTATTCATCTAAACAGTATATAGAAATTATACAAATAAGTTAAAATGAAACCAGGGGTCAAGAATGGATTATACAAGGATAAATACCCCCTATTGTTGAGATAAAAGATATAAACTAACTGATTTGTAATGGGGCCTTTTGGATTTGTGAGTTCAGTTGATCCCCAGGATGTTTCCAAACATCCAATAGCTATTCTGCAGAGCAAGTAGCCCCCAATTCATCACTTTTTCAGTCAATTTGCTTGAACAGGCCAAGTTTTCTAAGCCCCTTGTCTGGGGGCCCTGGGGAGGAAGTGACAGAAGGTTTGCTTTATTTACCTTAGCAGCCTCACAGTGTCATCTGGTTAATCATGTGGCTAATCGACAACACAGTGTATCCTCTCACACTGTGCTTGACAATAACAGCTCATTCATATTTAATACAATGGAGTGTTTAAGTCATTGCATGCTTTAGAGAGGATATTGTGTTTCATTGTTGAAGAGACCTTTTAGTGCAGGCATATGCTCACACTTCTGCTATGAGGTGGATTGGTGCAGCTGGATGGGACTATTTTCTTTTTAATGAAATAATCAATTTATGTAATTAAAAACTGATATTTTGTACACTCAGAAATTAATATCAGTTGACAGATAGTTACTGATATTCATAAGCAGAAGTGCTCAAAAGCAACTGGATTGAATTTCAAGTATAGTAAAATGACACAGCTAAGTATTATATAAAAACATGATTGATTATGTTCGTAAGTAATTTAATATAGGTTTGATTGAAAAACACAAAAAGTAAAATGTTAAACCAATTAACATGAAAAATAAAAAAGCAGCAATTTTTTTCTTTATGTAGGGTTTGTGGTTTGTTTACAAACGTTCCTTTCAACGTTATAGATAAGGTCATTGAGTAATTTACTCTCCAATTTAGACACTATGTGAGTAACATGTCTTTTGGGTGAGTAAAATTCAACATTACCTTGAAGTCATGAGTGCTTTCAATAAATACTGTACATATTTTTCTCCTGAAAAAAAAATCCAACAATGTCTATTTCGCAGCAACTTAGTCCTGCCTTGATATTATAGTCTGGGAAGTTGCTACTCACCATGTATTTAGACTGCATTTACAGTCTCCTCCCACAAGTACTACACAAGTGTCCAAAAATATATTTATAAAAAGTTTGAACCGATACTAATTAAAATAAAGAAATGATAATACCATATTTCTTATTGATTGCCTTGCTATAGCAATATAAAGCATCCCGACTCTCTCCAAACACAGAATATTGTATTTGCCAAAAAAGTGTATATATATATATATATATATATATATATATATATATATATATATATATATATATATATATATATCTTTGGAAAATAGTAAGTTATTCAATTGCAAAATCCATCTTCTTTATGGAGATAAGAAGATATCTTGCAGTTTTCAGTCTATTGAATAGATATCTTCCTGTGGCAGTGTGCAGGTGTGGTGATGTCACGGACCAGGAAATGAAACAATAACAAAGTTTATATGGCAAAACAACGCTGCTGCACTCGTATTTATTAATTAAACAAAATAAACAGTGTAAACAAAAAGAACACACAAAACAAAGCAAAGGGCACTCTGGCCAAAGTAAAACAAACACTAACACATTCAAACAAGTATATTTTCATTTAGACTCACGTCTCACCTCTGACACTCTCCTCTCAATAAGCTTGGAGTGAGTCTTTTTATATTCTGTGGTTGGAGCCTTAATTACCTAATTTAATACAATAATTACCTTAAGGCTCCAGCCACATTCACACAATACCTTAAGGCCTCAGCCACCGACTACACATTATAAGACTGGCTTTTTCACTGGTCTCAAACAGTAAATAATAAGACAGACGGCTTTGTCCGCATTAAAATACAATATTATAATAATAATAATAATAATAATAATAATAATAACAAATGAAAACATACTTAAATAAATATGCAAGGGGTGGGCACTTTGCCACACTTCCTTAATAGGTTTTATGACATACCATCTTATCATTTCTTAATATATGTATTGGGAGGAAATTCTGATCCGTCATAGCATCTGTTATGTATAAATCTGGGCTTCAATTGTATAGATAATAAATTCCACTAGGTTTGGTTTAGTTACATTCCCACATCCTGATCTTCACAAATTAGTATTTATAAGAGTAATATTGTGTTAATGAAAGTAAAGGATGAACATATACATATTTAAAGAAATGAAACTGAATTCATAAGTATTGGTTGATGAGACAGGTTGGTAATATAATATTATTATTTATTTCTTAGCAGACGCCCTTATCCAGGGCAACTTACAGTTGTTACAAGATATCACATTATTTTTTACATACAATTACATTCTTTTTTTACATACAATTACCCATTTACACAGTTGGGTTTTTACTGGAGCAATGTAGGTAAAGTACCTTGCTCAAGGGTACAGCAGCAGTGCCCCCCACCAGGGATTGAACCCACGACCCTCCGGTCCAGAGTCCTAACCGCTACTCCACACTGCTGCCCATAAAGCAGTATAGCTCTATTCACAAAGATTGAAGTGTGGTATTCATTACAATGGGGCACAACAGATAAAAAACACTACTGTTGGGAGTGCAGGGTGTCATGTGAATGTACTTTGAATCATTTTCAAGACAAGTTGCAGTTCTGCTGGGTCAGGGTGAAAAATTGTCATTTAGTTCGCCTTTTCACACTCCAGCCATCACAACTGAAAACTTATCTGAGGACTACAATGACAGATGCTTGTGTTTCTGCCCTGGCAATATTGCAAATTGAAAAAGGCCAAGCTCTTAACATAGGCAACGTTATTACAAGGTTCACAAATTAAAAAAAAGACAGACGCTTACAGTTTTTTTGACAAGGTCAGGTCTTTACTTTAAAAAAAGTATTTGTTATTATGAAATGTTTGAATTATGTGTCACAAATATTAATTTGATAACTACAAAGCACGTGGCATTAAAAATACTTAGGATGTTCATGAGTCGCCTTTGGCGGATTGTTTAAACAGATTCAAACCTGGGTTTGGAAGCACTGGTCCGTAGTTGATGCTATCATTAATTACTATTATTATTAGGGGTGGGCAACGATATGAAAATTGTATATCGTCATCGTGCACGTATTTCGATATTGATAATATCGAAGTCTTCCAAAACACAGAATAATATAATAACACATTTTCAATATCAAACATATATACATATAGACGTTAACAGATATAATAATAATAATAATAATAATAATAATAATAATAATAATAATAATAATATCTTTATTTTTATATACCGCCTTTCATAGTGGACCACCATCACAAAGCGCTTTACAGAGGTAGGCTGTGAACTGTGCATTATATGCAGAGTCACTTACAATAGGACACTGATTTAACATCTCAACCGCAGGATGGAGCACAAGGAGGTTAAGTGACTTGCTCAGGGTCACACAGTGGAGGTGGGATTTGAACCGGTGACCTTCTGGTTACAAGCCCTGGACTTTAACCACTGGACCACACTGCCTGCTACTAAGTAATATAAGTAAGTTATTGCTTTTCTTATTTACATAAGAATAGCAATAACTTTAACTTAGTGGTGCTTTGCTTCACAATATCCATGGAGAAAAACAAGGTCTTGTTATATTGTTTTAGTATTCCTTCCATGCCATCATCAGCCAACTCAAACCCGAAATATTTCTATACTTCACTGCGCACAGACTAGCCAATCCGGTGTCGTAACCGATACTGCCTCCCTGTATGATAGTGGCACCGTAAGTCGAGAGATGCACCATAAACCTACCTTTATGAAGCTACGTTAGTTTTACACCTCTAAAACAGCTACTTTGATGTAGTCTTAACTATCAAAACACTTCAAAATCTGTTGTTTTCATTTCAAAATGTAATCTGACAAACTAATCGGCTTCAAACTACTAGTTAGCACTGAATGATATATATTGAGGGCGTCTGGTTTTCTGTGTTTTTGTCGTGTTTAACTACTTTCCTTTTAAAATGACTCTGAGCACAGTTTAATGTGTTTTGGTTTCTGAACTAAAACTGAGAAAAGTGTTAATTGTGCAATTAATTCATAAAGGAGAGGTGAAAAGTCAGACGAAAACACCAAAAACCAGAAGCCCTAATGTGTGTGTGTGTAACTCGACACGGAGGAGAGGGAGATTGTATTTAGAGGTAGTCAGTTATTATTTATTATTTTTTAAAGAAAAAAAACCTTCTAATTGAATGTACATTTTAAAAAATGCAAAAGTAGCACAGGTCTATTCATTTTCCCGAGAAACACTGTACAATACTGCCTCACCTGATCTTCCTCTGTGCGCATGTCTTTGAAGTCCTGCTGATGTGCAGTTAGCAAAAAGACACAACCATACAGAGAGGCACTATTGGTTACGACACCAGAAGTAATTTAATCTTCTCTGTGTATATGCTGACACGACACCTCAAAAAGTATTAAGTATGGTGTCATGCTGAGTGTTGCATTATTTTTAGATGTGTTTTGATGTTTATATATATATATATATATATATATATATATATATATATATATATATATATATATATATATATATATATACACACACTTTTATAATAATTATTTAATCTGATTTTCCTGTTTATTATGTTTTTTTTTTTATAGCTATTTAATGTTTAAATACATTTGTTACTCGGGTTATTAGAAAAAGAAAAACACCAACAATGGAATAAAATGGTTAAATAATACTTTATTTAATGTGTGATGCTTGCCTACGAGACTGACAATGCTTGGTATGTATAGGGTTTGTTGTATCTCAATATAAAATAAACTTGATTATGCTGCGTTTGTATTTTTAGCAGTATTAGCAATAAAAACTATGTTTCTGCGACCCTACATGTTTTTTCACAATATCGCAATATGGAAATTATTATCACTATCGAACAATATTGATATTGGTGCCACCCGTAATTATTATTATTACTATTATTTTTTTTTTCTTCTATATAATGCCTGCATTTAACTGTGTTCTTCATTCAAATCCCACAGACGGTTTTGAAATGAGACACAGGCACTTAAGTGAGCCCATCACCCTGAAAAAAGTGTAATTGATTGCAATCAATGAAACCTTCCACTGCTTCATTAGCACATTATCCTTACAATAATCCCTTCCCCAGTTAAAAGATTAGGGAGGGTCATTAAGACACTTGAAAGGTTTATTTCATAGTAAGGAGCTGTGAAGAGAATTAATCATGGGGATGCCAACTGATGACAAGCATGCTTCACTGATCTCTTTCTTCTTAATTACACATTTTTAGCTGAACTACATCGTTTTGCCAATGTTCTATAATTATGAATCGGATACTGTGATAAATGTTTTGTTAAATTATCTGAGGATGGCAACAACCTAACTGTATAATACTGCACTCCCCGCAATTCACTAACTTGAAATGAGCCCTGCTACTCCCTTTTCCGTTAGTAATTGACACTGCAACTTTTACTAATGATTGTGCCAACTGAAGAAGTGTCTTCTCTTTAAGCTGTAACCCAGTGGGAGTGAAGAAAAACGAAAGGTTGATCTGTTACTGAAATTTGATACAATGTACTGTACATTATAAATCACATGTGAGAAATTAACCAGTCACTGTTAAAGATTAGTCAAAATTCCAGTACGTTGTGTGTATGGGTATAGAACGTATAACACAATTTTAAAGTTGAAAAAAAGCCCCACTTGATTTACTGCATAATAATTTAATATATCATGTGAAGTGTTTCTCTTATAAAAACAATTATTTCTCACAGTTTGAGAAGGTTGAGCAGCCCAAATTCAACACTATAACATCCCTTATAACAATAAGAGACATGCTACAAACAACATATTAACTTATAGCATACTAAACCCTGTGTAGACAAAAGCAGTTGGTCATCATGATATATTTTTTGGTGAAAACTGTATAAACCTAACCCCATATTCAGACTTAAGATGTGTAGGATTATCACAGATTTACCCATTGCTGTGTAATATGTAGTTCACTGTAAAAATTTCCATTTCTGAAAGAACAGTGTAAAATATACATATTTTTTATCAAACGTTTGCTTTATTGACACACTACCTGTTACAATGCATTTAGGAACCTGGGAGCCAGGTTTCTGTAATGAACACACTGCATAGAGTGGCATGATTTCGTTAAAATGTCTTCAACGAAAAAGTAATCAGCTGCATCAAGGATTGTGATTTTTATTACATGAGAGTAGCTGCTATTTACATCATGCTAATATTGGACTTGGCTTTCACCAAGATAAAATGAGATAGTAGTGGTTTCGCCAAGACGTAACTTCACTGTAATATGAGCCTCTTCCTTCGCCAGGTAACATGGATTTCCTATTGGTCCGACGGCTGAAGTGTAATGCTGGCTCCAGGGATCAGCCTACATGTGGCCTCCCTGGTGCATCAGCACACACATGGCGTCAATGCTGTCTCCAGGGATCAACCAAAGTGCGGCCTCCCTAGTGCCTCAGCATAGCACCCGTCTGGAATGGGTGCAGTCATCATCAGGTGGACACCTCCCATCTTCTGTGTTTTGTCAACTTGCCCACGAAACCTCAGGAAGGCTCGACAGAGGGCTCTGTGTAAAAGGAAACAGAGTGTCCTGGACTGGACAATTCATTTCCAGGGTTAGGCGGAAGTCAGCCATCTATAAAGGGGGCGGAGCTATGGTACACTAAATCATCAACCCGGAAGGGAAACAATGTGTCAGCCATAGATTGGAGGAGCGGTTGCAATCGTTAACCAAGGGGGCGTGATTGACAGTATATAACGAGCGAGGTGATCTGTTCCTTTGTTATGGTATATCTGTACTTGTGTCATGATTAACTGTATTTACACCACGAGCACTATAGCACTCACTGTGGACTTATGATCATGTTTGTGTTATTTTGTGGGTGTTTAAATACCGGGACTATTATTTCGGGACTGAACCCGTGGATTAAAGGAAGCAAAACACAACACTGTATTGCCTGTTATCATTATTGTTTTCTGTTGTCATCAGACTTTCACCAGTACTTTGTTGTTTGTCCTTGTTTTGAGCACTGCATCACACATACACCTGCACACTGCAAACCACTTTGCCACAGACAGCTATAGCTGATATTGGCGGAGAGCTGTTGATCTTATTACGCTGGTCTTCGAGTGCTAATGCCAAGCATCACAGTACCTGCTCATGACACCAAGTGAAGTGACCCAGGCTCAGAGCCACCTTATATCCTGTAAGAATGTGCCATGCAAGGTTCTCCCCTACCCACACATTCAGGTTCTGCAGTGATGGAACAGCATCATGTGGGCCTGATTAGAAAGATGATCATCCTCTGTTCAATTGTCCACAGATCTCACCAGCCAATCTTATGCTGTTCCACATTCTCTTATCTCATCCATTCTCCCTGCTTAGCCTGGGACACCACCTTGACACACATCATCCTCTCCTCCTGCTTTTACACTTCAGTAACTACCAACTTCCTCTTTTTAACTGGAGCTGCTTTGTGCCATCTCGGGGAGCTGAACTGAGACCAAGGTCTTCTCTTTCCAGTTGTAATTGCCCTATGATATAACTGACACAAAGGGCAGCCTTTGTATTTTCTATGTGTCCTTTGCTGCCCACTTTCTCCCAGTTCTCACTACGAGTGCTACCTCGCTCATACACCTGTCAAGTGATTTCATCAGTGTCATTTCCAGCCGAACCGTAGCGTACTTTAGCATACTTTAGCGTACTTAGCGAACTATAGCGTACTTTAGAGCTGAGACTGGCAGTTTCCCTTTACCGTTGAGTGCTATGCTGCTAAGGCATCGTGGAACTCACAGCCATTTCCTAATATATGAACTAATTAAGGCTTCCAGTTTCTCAACTGTTGACAGGGAAACCTCATACACAACAAGCAGCCACAACAACCTTGGAAGAAGACAAAACTGAAAGCACCAGAATTTAAACTTGCTTGTAGTGCGCTACTGATGATCCTAATCAGCCCTTGCACCGCCTGCTGTTTAACCTCTCCCTCTCAACCTCTCCCACCTTGCCATCAATATAGAACACCTTATCCTTTGCCTTTAATGATGGAGATGCTCCTCGACTTGGACTACATGCATGCTCATCTAATGTTATCTGCTAGTTTGCCACATCGAACCCACGCTACCTTCATCAACCTCCACAAGATTCTGTGAACCTCAGGTGCACTCTTATAAACTCGGTATGGTACACCATTGGGCCTAGGGGTTGATGAAGCCCTTGCTTTCTTCACAGCTTGCTGTACCTCCATACACTTAGGAGAAGTCCTCCATTTGTTATTTTGATGGATTAATAGGTGGAATACCAGAAGGAATCGACATAGGCTCCCATCTTCTTGGATCAGTGTGTTTCTCTTGAAGATATCTGGTGAATACGTTCATCGCAAACATGAACAGATCTTTACAGCACTTTCTCCTTGCACAACTTCGCAAGCTTATGTTTTAGATAATTTTGTAGAAGACAGAGGACCTCTTTCTGACTCTCTTCAGCCCTCCTCAGTTGCCGGCTTTCTCTAACCAGGCTTTCAATCTGCAGCTGTCCAAACATCTTCCTCAAGCATCTCCCTCCCTTGATGATTCTTCAGACCCTTGACCGCTGTTACCTTTGTCTAGCCAAAGGTACAAACCTGGAGTGCCACATCTTGTTCCAGAACTCTCACTGCAACTCATGAGCTGCACAATTGCGTTGTCCATTGTAAAGTAGCATCTTGCTAAATCTGAACCCGGAGAGCTGGTTACTGCTAGCTCGGATGACTAACCCTAACCAGCCACAATGGGCTTTAAAATGGTGCAGCAGGAAAAATAATTATGGTATGATAAGAGGGACAAGACAGGAATGCGATTAATGTGCATTAAAAAAATTAATCTCCCAAGATATTAACATCTTAATCGCAGATGTTAACTGCAATTAATTGACAGCCCTAATATAAGAAATATTCCACAGAGAATATACGGTTCAAAACAGGGCGATACCTGTATGTTTATTTTCCTTACCAGCGTCCTTACGCAGAAGACACTGGTTGTAACACAAACCTAGCTCCGTCAAAACAGCACTAGACGGTTAAGCCATTTACCGATTTAATAATAACAATAATCATTCTTTTGTTTCAGTACCTCTTTAAAATAGTCAAATGCATGTTTATCTCCTGCATTCATTTAAACAATTTTTAAAGAGTACAAAAATGAAAGTTAATTTTAATAAATGCTTTTATAGTACCATCCACAAAGCTCATTACAAAATAAATATAGTTTAGAGAAAGCTCCTCAGGGTGGTAGGATGAAACAGTAATACTATCAAGACATACAGCAAAACATTTTTGTAGAACATTTTAGGAAAAGACCAGCCTTCCCTGATAGTTCCAATTTTTTCACTAGAAGAGATGTATATAACATTCTTTAAAGACTTAAATATGCATATGGAAAACCTTGCTAATGCAATGTCCACTTTTAACTTTGCCATTTTCTTAGGTTGAAGTTAAGCCCTTTTAAAACCCTTTTGAAAGGGGTTGGAGCCAGTACTATTTGCAGTTTTCTGTGTTTTACAATCTCATTAAAGTGATCCTTTGTTTTGCCACTTTACAAGTTGTGATCTCTGGCTCCAGGCAAGTCAAGAGGCCATGATCATTTGAAAAAGCTCTCCGGGCACAAAGAGCCTGTTTGTACTCTATTGAAATAGGCCTCCCTTTTTTAGCTCTTGGAAAAAAAGAGGAAAGGTCAGCGACTGGCATGATATCGTGAGAACTTAATGAAAGTTTTATAACTCTTGAAATGTTTATGACCCCCTGTGCTCACCAGCTTGTCTCTCCAATTAATAACATTATAGAGTGGCTTATGAGACATCATTTCAAGCTGGACCATGGCCAGTTTGCCAGACTCCTGTCAGCATCAGGCTATGCCATGGTACTTCTTCTTGCTGGGTTAATAATAATAATAATAATAATAATAATAATAATAATAATAATAATAATAATAATAATATAATTGGGTTATATTTGTAAAGCATTAACATGCCAATACACTAATGCTAA
Organism: Acipenser ruthenus; assembly: GCF_902713425.1. NCBI lineage: Eukaryota > Metazoa > Chordata > Actinopteri > Acipenseriformes > Acipenseridae > Acipenser > Acipenser ruthenus. The sequence goes on from NC_081192.1 coordinate 67,783,500, forward strand.
TACAGAGAGTTGGCTTCCCTGCCAATTTAATCTGCTGATATTTTGGCCCATGTGTTGAAATCAGATTATATGGTGTTGAATTCTTTTTGAGTAACATCATTTTGTAATAATGACGTATCCCTTCATGTGACTGGATAGAAAGCAAGCAAAATGATCAGTGGCATGCAATGTTAATTACTGTTTGTGCTTGTACTATATGAGGAAATGTACAAAAAGAGTATTTTGATACTTGAGTTAAACACAATAGTGTTGCCCGTTCATAAAAGGCAACATGTGTAAAACATTTTTTTTTTATATTGGCACTAAAATGGGATTTAAAACAAACAAACAAAAAAATGTTTATTGAAATATTTTAACATACCCTGCATGGGAAATGCACAAGGAAGCCTAATAAAATGTTTAGTAAATTGTGCATGATAAAGCAGAAGACAAAATCACCACAATAAACTTTTTTAAGGCATGGTTGTAAAATCCAAATCTTTTTCCGAGTTAAATAACAAAATTATTGTTGATGATATCAAGTACAATACCTTAAATATGGTTTAGATAATATTGCTTATTCATAGACTGAGGCAGCACTGATGGGTTAGTGGATTTACAGTTCGGCCCAGAATCTTGCCATATGGATCATTTTATATGTGACCTCAACATCTGTCAGAAGGCAACCAAGGCCAGGCGATGGAACACAAAAGTGAGGCTTTGCCAAAGAGGGTTAGAGGGATAAGGGTCTGAAAAATATTAAGAAGATTTGTGGAATGGTGGGTTCTACATTCAAGAAGTAGGTTAACAGATTAAATTAGTGAAGAAAGATATTTTGGCAAGTCTCTAAATGTTTAAATGCTGCTGTTGTAATTGAAAGCACATGCGCTTGAAATCGAAGTAGCCCTACTTGGAGCGGAAAGGGAAATTCAATTTAAAAAATACTGTAAAACGGAAAAAAAACAAACTATTGTTTATTTGAAAATTAACCTACAAAAATATATATATATATATATATATATATATATATATATATATATATATATGTGTGTATATATGTGTGTGTGTGTAAGTAAACTTATGGTTGAATTGTATATGGTAGTTATATATGGTAAATATAATACCTTTAATTGTGAAGCTAAAGTACCAAAACTACATAATTTATTTATTTATTTATTTCTTATGTCTTTAACTGTTTTTAGTGATGGATGCTTCAATTCTGCTTTCACAATTGCTTTCGGTGATATTTAACATGACACAAGCACAACCATTCTGCTGGTTAGACACAATTTTAACATCAGTTTTACTGGGAAATAAAACAGCCTTAAACATAGGATTTGATTAACTTGCAGTTCCCTTTCAATTCGAAGACAACCACCAACAACATTACATATGGGATATGCCTGCCTCTTGGTAGATACTTTCTCTATAACAGAACTGCCGTTAGGCCCCTTCCTGGGATGACACCCTCATACTGAGGAAGCCATTTCTTTTTTTACCTCTCAAGACGGTAAGGTAATACCCTCTGTGTTGGTATCAGAGCTTTGAGTCCACTGCAGTTCCCTTGCCTTTCAGGCTGAAAGCTGGCTTGCCACTTTCACGGAATCAGTGACTCCTGATTTAGCCTTTTTTCTTTCTTTCTTCCTCAGCAACCTGTGTGCACTCGCTTTGCAGGCGGCTGCTTTCCTATCTGTGGTACGTGAGTCGACTGCCTGTGCAGTATTGATTTAAAGGAGTGAGTGTTGTCGTCTTTTACAGCCTTTCACTCGTGTGGGAGCACATCCTCCACTGGGGCTAGTGCTCCGGTGTGGGGTAGGTTGAGCCATTGGCAGGCCCCCCAGACGTGTACTGTCACAAGGGCGGTTCCAGTGCCCACGGCCCCGCTAGGTGACCTGAGGCATCGCCTATAGGCCACAACGGCGATGGGAAACCGAGCTCCTCCACAGAGCACAAGGAACGCAGGGCGTGGTGCGTCTATGCAACAGCGTTACAGGAGGCAATTCCAGGGCTGTTGCCCTAGGCAGCCGCCTCAGAGTGCTCCGCCCCAACCTCAGCAGCCCCAGAAGGGGCCCTGAAGGCTTGCGGCACAATGGTTACGCGCTGCAGTTCCGTTTGGGACCTCCCCCAGGTCACGCACACCGTGTTAGACCCTCTTCAGGTCTCAATACTCAAAATGGAAGTGGCTGCCTTGCTGTGCAAGTGAGCCATCCATCTCCCGTGGAGAGAGGCTCTACTCAAGATATTTTCTAGTACCCAAGATGGACGGCGACTTTCGCCCCATTCTTGACCTGAGATTCCTCAACAAGTTGAAGGATAGGATGTTCGAAATGTTGACTCAGCATCAGATTCTCCAGTCTGTCCAGCCGCAACTGGTTCACCACCATGGACTTACAAGACGTGTATTTTCATGTTCCCATTCGTCCAGAGCACAGGAAGTACAGGGAAGCATTTACGAGTTCTCCGTGCTGCCATTTGGCCTCTCCCTAGCTCCTCGTACATTTCAAAGTGCATGAACGCTATCCCGGCCCCCTTGCAATTGCAGGGGATCAGAGTACTCAACTATCTCGATGACTGGCTGATTTGCGCTCAGTCGCGAGAGGAAGTAGTGGCCCACACGGCGATTGTGACGCAGCATCTGGCAAGGCTGGGCCTCACCTTCAACGATGTGAAGAGTCAGCTTATACCGGTGCCATGCACGATGTACTTGGGGCTCCAGCTGGACTCCAGTACGATGTGCGCAAACCTGTCGGACGACAGAGTAGCAGCTATTCAGGGTTGCCTCTCCCTGTTCCAACAGGTCCCCTTGGTGCGGTTCCAAAAACTGTTGGGTCTGATGGCCGCAGCCTTATCAGCCATCGAGCTGGATTTATTACACATGCTCCCACTCCAAGCATGGTTTAATGCATTCCACTTACACCCCAAGCGCGACAGACACTGTCGGCTGACAGTGTCTCACATGTGCTCTGTGGCCCTGCAATGGTGGAGGATGCCCTCTCACCTATGCGGGAGCTTGCGGATGGGAGTGGTATTAACTCGCCAAGTGGTGACGATGGACGCCTCCAACTTGGGTTGGGGGGTGGTCTGGCAAGGCAGAGGAGTCCGCGGCACCTGGTCAGGCCGTTGGATAGCCCTGCACATAAATATGCTGGAGCTGCAGGCTGTTTTCCTGGCTCTCCAGTACTTTCTTCCAGTGTTGCATGTAAAACTTGTGCTGGTCCGAACGGACAACACATCAGTGGTGGCGTATGTCAACCACCAGGGTGGCCTCCCGTCCCTGGGGTTGCATCGCATCACCTTCCGCCTCCTGACGGAACTTGCTGTCTCTACGGGTGATGCATCTTCCAGGAGTGGTGAACTGGGCAGCGGACCTCCTGTCGAGGGAGGGTGCACATCTGTCAGAGTGGAGACTCCACCTGCAGGTGGTGGAGCGCATTTGGGAACGGTTTGGGAAGGTGCAAATTGAGAAAGCGACAGTTAGAGAAAGCAACAGTTCTCCTAGTGGCCCCTCAGTGGCCCAAGAGAATCTGGTTTTCGACCCTATGCCAGCTCATACAAGGCCAGCCCTGGGAGATCCCACTTCACCTGGATTTTCTCAGTCAGGCGAGAGACACTCTGGCATCCGGAACCTGGTAGGTTCCATTTATGGGTCTAGCCCCTAAACGGGACCACTGGACAACCCTAGGGCTATCAGACACGATTGTGTGTACTCTGCAGAGCGCTAGGGCAGACTCCATTAGGTCACTGTACCCTATAAGTGGAAGTATTTCCAGAATTGGTAGATTCGGTATCTCTGGGTGCGCATTTCTTAGCAACCCGTTTCCTGAAAGTTGCTCGACGGGTTACGCCCTCCCAGGATGGCCGTTCTCCCCGAATGGAGCCTTGATGTTGTACTGGAGGATCTCACAAAGGCCCCGTTTGAGCCCACACACTCCATAGAGTTGAAGCATCTGTCTATGAAGACAGCCTTCCTCTTGGCTATCGCCTCCGCAAAGCGGGTCAGTGAGCTGCAGACGCTGTTGGTGCATATTTGGGACAATGGCAGCAGGGTGTCACTGCGTACAAACCCTGCTTTCCTCCCCAAGGTGACCACAGCCTTCCACATGAATCAGTCTGTGGAATTAGAATCTTTCCATCCACCTGTTTGCTTCGGAGGAGGATAGGAGATTGGATTTCCTCTGCCCGGTGCGGGCATTGAGGTCTTACATGGATAGGACACGAGCTCTGTGTCATTCTGACCAGCTCTTTGTCTGTCATAGTATACGGACCCTAGGACAGCCCCTCTCAAAGCAGCGACTGTCGCATTGGATTGCGGACACAGTCTCTGTGGCATATGACAGTGATGGCTTAGCCCCACCTGGGAGAGTAGCTGTGCACTCTACTAGAGGGCTGGCTACATCTTGGGCCCTCTTCAGAGGGGCCTCACTGTCCGATATATGTATGGCAGCTAGCTGGGCTACGCCGCATACATTCTCCAGGTTCTACCGCTTGAATGTGGTAGATCCTTCCTTGCCTTCTATAGGCACAAGGGTCCTTGATGTTAGCTCGCACCGCTAACCTTGGGTTATACGGTTCTGATGCGTCCCTCGTATGCTGCCGTTCCTTCTCCCTCGTGACGGCTCTGGTATACATTTCCCATATGTAATGTTGTTGGTGGTCGTCTTCGAATTGAAAGGGAACGTAAGGTTTCTAACGTAACCCCGGTTTCCTAAAAGAGAAGACGACCTCGAGGTCGCATCGGTCGCCCTCACGGGTTCGATGCAAAAAGAGAAATGGTTTCCTCAGTATGACGGTTTTAATACCTCGGTAGATGGGACCGAGGGCGTCATCCCAGGAAGGGGCTTATCGGCAGCTCTGGTATAGAGAGCTCAAAAAATACCTACCAATAAGCAGGCATATCCCATACGTAATGTTGTTGTTGGTGGTCGTCTTCTCTTTCAGGGAACCAGGGTTACGGTAAGTAACCTAACGTTATAATGCTGAATAAGATAATGCTATTAAAATTACAGATCTGCACAGTGGTTAGTATGATACGTCTGCCTTCCTTAGACCTATGTTGTAAGGGAATAAGAACACATCTGAAACAAATGACAGAAAATACTGCCGTAGGCCTTTTCTTTTAATGGTTATGATGGGAAACTGTGCCTGTCCACAAAAAATATGATAAAGTCCTCACCATAATAGGATTCATAAACATGACTAAATACAATTTGTTGAAATGTGTTTCAGGAAAAGACAATCATTTACAACTTGTGAAGGGGATTTAGGATAAATACGTTTGTATGCAAATCCACAAGACATTTTATGTACTGTGTCCCTGCAGTTCATGAAAACACATTAGATTTATGGCATTGCATGTGGGTAATTGTAAAGTGAAAATATTTGGGATTTATAGAAAGATCTCTTAGGAGCTTTGATTACAGTAACATGAGTTATGCTTTCTTGGGCATGTCATGAAAACAATCCCATCAAATGTACTATCATTATTCAGTGATTCTGGTCTGTTGCTTTTTCATGGCAGGCAACTGCAATAGCGCCTATGGATTACCATATTGTACAAGGCTCTAGGTTGCTTTTATTGTTTATAAATACTTTGTGATAACTCAGGTAATACTCTAAACCACATCATTACATAATTAATGGAAATTGTGCATGTTATTCAGTGGGCTGTTAGCTTTGATAACTGAACTTTCTTGCCCAGTTAGCTTCCAAAGATAATGGGCCCGATTTTGAAAAGGGTTTCATTTTCGGTGGAAATGGCAAAATCCACTGAATCTTTCTACCTGGTAATCCATAAAAAAATATCGTCCTGTTTTCTAAAGTGACCCTCTGTTTTACCCGCTGGCGTGTCACATTTCATGCATCATTTTCTGGTGTACTTAGGAGCTTTAAATTAATAAATAATGAGCATTTAAGCGATGCAATCCGCCCAAAAAAATGTTTTCTGGTTCAAATGTGTTAGCAATGCTATATAAGCAGCACAATCGAAACTTGTCCCAAAACAGCGGGGAAAAAAATGAGTTAAAATGCAAACACATATATTTTATATTTGTATTTTTGTATTATTCTTTTTCTTATTATTTTTGCATGTACACTGTTAAGAAAATATGTAAAATTGCAGGACAATGCAACAGTGTAATCTTAACAGATTGTTTGTAGTAAATGTAAATTGTCATTGAACATATATAATATACTGGCAAATGTACTGACATTTACCAATAAAAATGTGTGTGTGTGTGTGCATATACAAATGATCATTGCCATTCATTATCCTAGAAGCCAGAAGCAATATCGCGATCCACATTAACAAATACAATAAAGTGACTGTATTTTGATCAAATTAAAGGATACAAATACATCAGTAAGCAATATTTGTCTACATATAAAAGATTTAGATCGTTAACTGTGCAATATTTTAAATTAAAAGTGTGATCGTAAAGCATCTGCTTTCATTAATTTCTATCAAAATTGCACCTTGTTCAAGTAATGCTAATTTATTTAGATGCACCAAGAACCAAAAAACGTTTTACCTTATCCACTAAATAAAAAAATATATGTAGGGAGACTGTATACAATATATACATTTCACATAGGCTCCGACCATCCCAAACATTTATGTATATATAGGTGCTATGCTCTGTTCCGTAAATGTATAGGCTAAAAACATTCATAATAAAATAACTCTCTCTCTCTCTCTCTCTCTCTCTCTCGACAGACTTTTGTCTGAAACGCTCACTGATTTTAAGTGGTAGGGTTTTTCTATACCTTGTATGGGCTACATAGTTTAGAGATACATGATTACAGTTTATTAGAAAGTCATCATTGTCCCAGCTTTTGTACATTCACTGAAGGTTGAGCTGCATGTTTAAAATCATATGATACACTGGGATGTGGAAAAGGTTTACGTTTGTTAATAGTTACTGATTCATTTAACTAGAAGTCAACAAAACATTCGTCAGCTCTTAATTTAATATTCTTGGTTTGTAAAAATAATTCCAATACTATCATGTAGGTTACATACATTTTACATATACATTTCATCAGTATATAAAACAAGAAGCATATGGAAAAAAATGTTTTGCTCCACAATGAACTTTACAACAAAGTCTACAGATGACATTCATAAGCACCTGTTTAGTTGGAATGACTAATAATAATTGTTTTTCTATATCTGCAGCTTTCTCCCAATTTAGAATGGCCAATTATTTTTTAAGCTCAGCTCACCGCTACCACCCCTATGCTGACTCGGGAGGGCGAAGACGAACACACACTGTCCTCCGAAGCGTGTGCCGTCAGCCTACCGTTTTTTTTTACACTGGGGACTCACCATGCAGCCACCCAAGAGCTATAGCGTCGGAGGACAACGCAGCTCTCGGGCAGCTTACAGGCAAGCCCGCAGGCGCCCGGCTAGACTATAGGGGTCGCTGGTGCGTGGTGAGCCGAGGACACCCTGGCCGACCTAACCCTCCCTCCCCCCGGACGATGCTTGGCCAATTGTGCACCACCCCCTGGGGGCTCCTGTCCACGGTCGGCTGTGGAATAGCCTGGACTTGAACTTGCGACGTCCAGACTATAGAGCGCATCATGCGCTCCATGTGGAGTGCCTTTACTGGATGCGCCACTCGGGAACCCTGTAAGTGCTGTAACTCTTAATACATATTGACCATTCTGAATCAGGCAGAAAGCAAAATGGTGGAAGTTTAAAGTATCCACCACTTTGACACGGATATCTACAGATTCATAGATCATTATATATTCTGCCAAAAAGAAAACGTCTGCACTAATAAACCAAACTAGTCGATAGATTCCTCCCGTGTTTTCTGCAGCTTTAGAAAACACTCAATCAGTGGGAAAAACAGAGGTGCAGAAAAACCAGTTGAATTAATGGTGTATAGCACTATCCTCCAGCGGATCTCCTTTGAAAATAACCCCCAATGTCTTGTTCTATCCTTCACAACATTAGTACCCACAAGTCCAATTAATAGTGTAAGCATTTCAGTATTCTGTATTTCAGCTTGATATGGCTATGTTCTTGGAACATATTCTAATATTCTACTAGTACAGAGGAGGCCAAACCCACGGCTCCCAGTGAAATGCTGGGTGACGCACACTTTGCGGCTCGAATAAACTGATGAAAGAAGAGAAAAAGTAAAAAATAAACACAAGTTTTTTTATTATTATTATTGTATTCATTCATATTTATTATTCTTTCTTTTCTCCCCTTCTATCTCCAGTTTATTTGAGCCTGCATGTTCACTGCAAAGACATTTCGTCACTAGCTGACCTTCGACACGCATATATTGACAACCTTGAGTGAAAGTCGGCTGTGTAGTTGAAAGCCAATTTCATAATTTTCAGTTAAGTACTCGTTCGCATTGAGCAAACCATCCACGAGTAATAAATGAAAGTGTGAGGCTTTAAGCCAGAATGGGAGGAAGAGTTTGCTTTCACTGAAAACAGTGGTAAACCTCTGTGTCTTTTATATTCCATTGCATCTAAATATAGGTGTGTTATGCATCATAAACTCTTAATATTAAAAAAAAAAAAATTCAAATCCTTTTGTTACTGGTTTTGTAAAAACTAACAACTCTGGAATAAAGACATATAAATCTTCTAGTGCACCTGGGGAAGCTGGTGGGGGGTTGCATGCTTTCTGGTCAAAGGGCCAATATACATACGTCCTACATTGGAATATCAATTAGTTCCATAACACCTGTCTTCAAAGCAAGGGTGGGGGGAGGGGTTGGTACTTGGATACCCAATCCCCATGATCAACATTTAAAGTTAAATAACATTTAGTAGTCAAATTGTTAATCAACAAATTAATTTAAAAATGCAGTGTGTTTGTTAATATAGAAATTACCTATAAGGCCTTACATGGTCTTGGACCTTCTTAATTCATTTGTCGGGGCCGGGGCATTTAGTTATAATGCCTCTCATCTTTGAAACTAGCTCCCGATTCATATCAGGAATGCTAGCACAATTTAATCTTTTAAATCCTGTTTGAAAACCTATTTGTTTGGGTCTGTTTATTTGTAGCTGGATTATATATTAGACACAGGCTTTTTTATATATCTTTTGTAAAGTGCCCTGGAATGCTTGCATGAAGAGCACTAGATAAGTGAAATTTGTATTGTATTGTCATTGTAATTATTATTATTATTATTATTATTATTATTATTATTATTATTAAGAAGAAGATGAAGAAGATCATCCAAAAAACAACCCATCAGTTTCCTTTAAACAGGTATCCTTTACTGATGTTTTTCATTGCCGTTTAAAAAAATCTATTTTATTAATAACTTAAAATTGTCTAAATAAAACAAAGCATTAATTGAGTAACAGTTATATTTTCTTTTTACTATGGTTTCGATTTATTAATTTGAGAATTTAAAGAAAATGTAGCAAATATGACAATACAGTTGTAAGCGCGGGTCTCTGTCCAGCGTAATAAAGACAATGTTAAAACAAGCTTTACATTAGCAGTAAGTACACCTCAATAATAATAACTGCAGCGACTATTCTTCTCAGGACTATTCTTCTAAGTCGTAAAGAAAACAGCATAACATTCTTTATGTCAAGGATAACTCTTAATTATCCATTAATAATAATAACCGGATGGCTTCCAATACAGAATGCTTTATCTACAGTTATTGCGCATATATAGTTTCTTACCAAGAAGATAAAATAAGTAGCCTTTATTTAAATAATAATAATAATAATAATAATAATAATAATAATAATAATAATAATAATAATAATAATAATAATAATAATAACTCAAGTATTGCAAGCGGTGTACCCCAGAAAACAGACTGAAAACCGTAAACATTATTTTTTTTTATTTTAATGAAGTAGATTTACTAATAAAAAGCATACGCACTCCAAAATGTGTAAGGTGCAAAGTACAAAATTAAATCAGTATGAGAAAAGTGCTTCACAATGCTTTGCTTGGATGCCATGTTGATGTAAGATCTAAATATTTACGTTTATTTATCAGTTCGGATTTGGAGGACAGCACCTTTAAGTCTCGTTTTGGACTATATTGTGTTTGCCAAAGAGAGACCGATGAACAATAAAGTTAGAAAAAACAGATGTGACAAAAAGGGATAAACAGGAAAGGCGAGAGAAAGAGAAAGAGCAGTAAGATATACTCCTTGTATATACCTTTGTTCCGATTGAGAAAATAAATAAAACCTCCATTATTGGAAACCTTGCATCGCCCTGAATCAATACAAGTACAACATTACATTAACAACAACAGTTAAATATGGCCAATAGATGTTGCAAAGAATCTTGAGTATGAAGCGCATTTAACAACTGTATTCAAACTGAGATGTTTATTATTATTATTATTATTATTATTATTATTATTATTATTATTATTTTGATGTTTCCAGTGCTGAAAAGTGTTACACAAGTCTACAGATCTGAAGGGACTAAATGTATGTGTACTATATAGTATTTAAATATGTATCGTGCACTTAAAACATTAATATATGTGCGTGTTTTTTTTTTTTTTTTGTAATCATTACCCAAAAAAGACCCAGGTATCTTGGTATTTTTCACGGCAGGTACCTGGTTCTGGATTTTCAACCTGTGCCAACCTGTAATATATGTAAGGTATAAACCACGACGGGCTGTGCGGTTCCCATGATATATACATATAAAAAGAAATTGCACATGTCTGTTTATTGCGAATTTCTGCATCGAAAGTGGCATCTCACTAGAAACTAGAGGAATGAGCACACGCTGATGATGGGCAGAATTTCAAGTGACACTGAGGAAGTAAGGGGAGCAGCTGGCATAGATTGTGAAGCTGTATCTTCAGGTGAGTTTGTGTCCTTGTTATATGCGAGGCACACATATTCAAGTCAGTCTTCATCCTTTCGGAGCTCAAAAGATATTTTGGTTAGTTGTCGGACACCCTCGTCCAAGTCGTGCCAGGTTAAGTTGAAGATCAAACCAGATTTTATGCACCAATCTTTTTCGCAAATGCTTCAGATCCAGGCTGGGTGGTGTCTGGCCTTGTCGTTACCTGCATGGTATGTGCTATATATACGCATTGTCATGTATATATATATATATATGTACACTACCGGTCAAAAGTTTCAGAACACCCCCATTTTTCCAGTTTTTATTGAAATTTAAGCAGTTCAAGTCCAGTGAATAACCTGAAATGGTACAAAGGTAAGCTGTAAACTGCCAGAGGTTTAAAAAAAAAGTTTAGGTTAGCAAAAACTGAAAAATAATGTACATTTCAGAGTTATACAAAAAGGCCTTTTTCAGGGAACAAGTAATGGGTTAACAACTTACAGCTGTTCTGCAGCAATGGAAGTAAATTAAGCCTTGAAAGTTGATGCTAACAATTCCTGCAGGTGTCCCAACTTTTGTTGATTACTTACAAACCCTCTGTCTGTATAAAAGCAGTGTTGGAACAGACTGTGTTACTACACCCTCTTAAGCATTATTTGGACAGTATTGTACTGCAGGAAGTAGTATATTGCTCTCATAATGGCGAGAAAAAGGCAATTAACAAAGGAAGACAGACAGACCATTATAACCCTTAAAAGTGTAGGTCTTTCCTTTAGAGAAATTGCAAAGAAAGCCAAGGTGTCAGTGAGTACAGTTTCCTACACCATCAAAAGGCACTTGGAAACTGGAGGAAACTCTGACAGGAAGAGGTCTGGCAGACCCAAAGCCACAACAGAATCAGAAGAGAAGTTTCTGAGAGTCAACAGCTTGCGTGATAGGTGGCTCACAGGACAACAGCTTCAAGCACAGCTTAACAATGGTCGAAGTAAGCAAGTCTCAGTTTCAACTGTGAAGAGAAGACTTTGAGCTGCAGGTTTGACAGGTCGAGTGGCAGTAAGAAAGCCGTTGCTAAGATGGCAAAATAAGAAAAAGAGGCTTGCCTGGGCCATGAAGCACCACCAGTGGACTACTGAAGACTGGAAGAAGGTCTTATGGACCGATGAATCAAAATTTGAAATCTTCGGTTCATCACGCAGGGTTTTTGTACGCCTTCGTGTAGGCGAAAGGATGGTTCCTCGGTGTGTGATACCAACTGTCAAACATGGAGGAGGAAGCGTGATGGTCTGGGGCTCTTTTGCTGGATCCAGAGTCAGCGACTTGCACAGAGTGAGTGGCACCCTGAACCAAAACTGCTACCACAGCATTTTGCAGTGCCATGCAATACCCTCTGGATACTTATGCAATCAACATATTTCTGTTTTTTCTCTTTAGTTTTTGCTGACATTTACTGTAACTTATCTTACCCTTAGAAGTCTTCAGTTTGAGCATTCAAATTTTGAATTAAATATTAAGTTTAAAAAAATGTGTATGCATAATTTTGTAATTTCACAAAATGGGACACCATAGGAAGGGTCTGAATACTTTTGCAAGGCACTGTATGTATATATATATATATATATATATATATATATATATATATATATATATATATATATATGTCGTATTACACTAATCCTCCCGGAAGACCTATTGTCGCAGGTATAGGTTCAGTTATTGAACCACTATGTCAATATATAGATTTTTATTTACAACCATTTGTCCTTAAACTCCCTTCATTTGTTTCTGATGCATGTGATGTTCTTAACCGTATTAATGAAATCAGGGTGGTCCCCGATAATATTCTTGTGTCACTTGATGTCACTAGTTTGTACACCAACATCCCACATACAGGGGGCATTGATGCTGTCACTTTCAATTTAAATTCTAGACCCACTGAGGTTATTGCACCTTCTCAATTAATTATAGATGTACTTGATTTGTGCTTAAATTCAAATTATTTTGTGTTTGAAGGTCAATATTTTTCCTAGATAAAGGGTACAGCAATGGGTGCAGCATTTGCTCTTAATTATGCCAATTTGTATATGGGATTTTGGGTGGAGAAATCCATATTAGTTGTATAAATATGGTCAGGGTCAAAGACTCAGCTTGATCATTTTGTGGATTATATTAATTCCACAAATAGTCTTTTAAAATGTAAATATTAATCTGATCTAGATAGAATACATTTTATAGACTTATAAATAGCTAAAGGTAAGAACAGAACCTTACAAATTACTGTATTCAATAAACCAACAGATCAAAATTTGTTACTGGCAAAAAGTCAACATCCTCGCTCACTGATTAGAAATATACCGAAAGGTCAATTCTTACGGGTAAAAATGTACTGTAGCAGAGAGTCACAATTTGAAATTAGATCTGAGAAATACACTCCAAGTTTATTACCCGAGGCTAAAACGACCTTATTCTTAAAAAAACAATGTACAAAGCTAAATATTGTGATAGAGAGATACTTCCTATCTACCTCTGAATTTAATTATTTGTCTAACGATATCAAGGGATTTTTTTTTCAAACAATGGCAGGTACTAAAAAGTGATCATTCCTTGAATTCGATAACAGATAAACTGCCCCGTATTGCTTTTAAACATGCAAAAAACATTAAAGACAAATTGGTTCATTCTTTTATTCCAAAAGTGGACAAAGCAATTACATGGTTATTTAATCCACCGGATGGTAATTTTAACCCTCTGCAGTCCATTTATTAAGTGTGTGTCAGGCGCGTCAGGTCCAATTTATTTTCACACACGCAGTTAATTTTAGACACGCTGTTTAAAAGTATTTTTTTCCACAGTCAAACGGGTTTAAAAGGCCCTGCATATCAACAAAGCACTCACTAGGCATCTCCAGCCCCACCCCACCTTTTCGTTCACTATCACTTTCACATATGCTAAGAAATAAATAATAATAATAATAGTCGTACATACCGATCAATCATCTCCTGATCACTCGCTTTATCACCAAACTCCTCAATAATGTGATCCAAGTCATTATTTTATTACTATAACATCCCAAAAAAGCTCTGCAAATGTCCGTGATATTCTCTGAGCGCTGATGCAGTCACAGCCAGCTTGTTTTCTTATGGCCGCCGTTATCTGATCCCAGGGGCAAGTATGACCATTCATGAGATACGCCTTTTTATTATTTTTATTTTTTTTCGGCTTGTCTCGGCTCCTGTCGCTCCCACTCGGCCATTGAATGGTCTTCTCGGCTTTTTCCGGAGAAAAAACGACTAAAAACCAGTTTTTTGCGTCTTTTTGATGATGTCGGACCAGGTCCGACATAGGACCGCAAAGGGTTAATGTGTCCACTGCACAAATACTGTAAATACTAAAAGTATTAATCACCCACGATCGGGTAAAAGTTAGAAATTCAAGGTTTCATTAACTGTAATACCACAGAAGTATTACAGTTTGAATAAAGTTTGGTAACATTTAGAGTTGCACCAATTGCTGACCCAGAAAAGATTTTGTTTTTCAGATTGATACCATAATTTATTTATTTTTTTCCCCCCTTTTTAAATAGGAAATTTCACTCCTTAAAAAAAAATCCCACGAACAGCATTTCAAGTTAAATAGCATTCAGTAGTTTAATTGTTAATCAACAAATTAATTTAAAAACATGCAATGTGTTTGTTAATACAGTATTCGCACAATACCTCATACACAGAGAGAAACAAATCTAAAGCAGAAATCATCTTGTTAAGGAACAATGGTATGCAGCCAATTGAATTCCTAAAAGCTGTCTGGCGCAGTCTTCTGGAAAAAGAAAGTATTGGGTTTACACTTCAAGCTGCACTGCATGATAACCGCGGTATACTGTGACGTGCTTCGAGGTACTGGAAAAGTACCGTGGTGCTGGGGACATTTTCTATCAAACCCACGGTATGTTTATTTAGAAATACAAAAAAAGTGAATTAAAACAGTCATAAGTGTTTGTCATCAGATTTACAATGTTTTTTTTGTATTCCTAAATGTATCACTATTGAGTGTTTTAAATTCATTTCTGGTTGTTCATACTTTTTTCTGTCAGCTATTTTCACAGGTGCAGCAGATTCTAAACAGCCACAGAACTGGTTTGTTTAGATCATATTACAGTATATGTACTAAACAGTTTATGGCTAGGCAATATTCTTAACTCCTGTTATAAACAAAACCCTAAAATGTAAAAAAAAAAAAACCACAAAAACATGTTAGTGGTCACTTTGACTGGTAGCTGCTCAAATATATAGAGAGCTAACATAATTGACCAATTAAGGGTTTGTCAAATGCATACACTAAAATGATAAGAGTTTATTTATTTTTTACGTTCACCCTGTGGAAGCAGTTCTACGGCTTTATCAGCAGATTTGAATAACAAATCATGAAGTCTGCAGCCGCGGACTGTGCATCTGCCCTCCTTCATCACACACAAAAAGCAAAGACAGTGACCTTTGTCCATGCCCGCAAGCTTCAGTTCAAAGACACTCCCCGCAGCTTGTACAAACCACACTCAGTGGGCACAAAAGGAAACTCAATTTGCAGGGAGCTGTGCTATATACTTCATGCTATAAACTTTACTCATTAGGACATGCACTCCATTTCACTCAAAGGCCACTGTGAAGCAAGAGGAGATCGTGTTTCTCCAAGAAAATAGGAGCACCTAAACCTTCTAATGAGTCTATGGTTCCTGTACTGTTGCTTTCAACTGCTGTGTTCTCAGAAAGAAAAGGATATTTCTTTAACCCTTTTCAGTCCAGATGAGCCAGTACAGTAGTCTCTGGCTAAGAGAACACCCCTTGGGAAGCAAGTGACAGAGTTGACCACCGGACACAACTTGCCAAGGCTAATCATGATATCAATCAATAAATACAAATGTACTTATTACTTATGTCATGATGCACATGCATCAACATCTGAAATTAACAGAATAAGTAAGAGAAAATCAATATGCAAACATGTGTTAATAAACTATAATAATAAACTAACTGACAAACTAAATTAACAAAACATGTCTATATACGGTAAAAATGCAGCAGCATCTCTAACAGTAATTATGAATATGAGCATGACTTTTAACATAGCAGTTATTAACACAGCACCACCCTACACACTGCAGCAGCAGCTCTAGATTACTCTCGTTAAGAGTTTTGAAAAGATTGAATAAGCTATTTGAATTTGAGCTTGATGATGATGAGTTATCAGGTTAGCTTTAGCTAAATACATACGCATATCACAATTTCAACATTTATTAAATCCGTGAATTTAAATATTTTGTTTACACTTGGCAAGTCAACATTTAGCTAACATTTCTAACATAAATCCACGAAAAAATACATGTAACAACTCTTTTTTTGTTTGTTTTGTTTAACCCTTTGCAGTCCATTTATTAAGTGCGCGTCAGGTCCAATTTATTTTCACACGCGCAGTTAATTTAGACGCGCTGTTTAAAAGTATTTTTTTTCACAGTCAAACGGGTTTAAAAGGCCCTACATATCAACAAAGCACTCACTAGGCATCTCCAGCCCTGCCCCACCCTTTCGTTCGCTATCGCTTTCACATATGCTAAGAAATAAATAATAATAATAGTCGTACATACCTATATTATTAACACATTTTGCTTCATAAAGTCGAATGAGTTTGAAATCTAATTTGAAATACCTTACTACTATCATGGCTTCCTGTAGACTTTTGCAGTCTCTTTGGTTACATGATGTTAAATAAAAGATCTAAATTATGTTGATATAGATTTTTTTTTTTCAATTATGTCTCAATTCTAAAATCCTAGGTAATGCAAAACTTTTGGCCATAGCTGTACAATGTACATTCGACACCACATCTCACAAAACAACTACAAACATGAGATACACTATTGCTTTTCTTTTCAACAAAATGCATTAAGCAAGCAGTCGCAATAAAATAGCATCTGTTTATTTTTTTACGCCTTGCCTAGTTAAAGTCAGAAAAAAATGAAAATTACAACCTAAATAAAATCCCCAAATAAACCTAATAATGAACTAAATATGTTATTTTTAATAATGTATGTCTTTTGAAAGTATATCCTTAGGAAATCATATTTTCACAGTGAATCTATGTTGGAATTCGATAACATGCTGACAGCAACTCTCCTCGGAAACTCTAAGGGGTCGTCCAAAATTCTCATCAAACATAGCAAACGTACACAGCATCGTCTTTTTCTTTTGTCTTTTGTTTATTGTATCCTATAGTGTGCACAAACACACAGGCATTCAGGTAATCCTGATACCATACGCCTCTGTTAAACATATGAAGAGAAAAGCTGAAATGTATAGTGTAGTGAAGTGTGTTGACCTCATTTCAGCATGTGCTGTATTCACAGGTACAAATAAAACTAATGATGCAAAAGTATAGAAAGAAAATAAAACATTAGTTGAGGTCCCAAACAAAAGTGGACCTGGAATAAGCAATGAACTGGGTAAAGCTGCAGAACAAGTAAAAGGGATGCAAGGGACATGGGCAACCTCATACAAAAACAACTTGACAGGAAGACTGCTTACTGCCTGGTTCCAAAATTAATTCAATTAAGCACCTAGATTCAGGGGTGTTGTAACCTACCGCTTGGAGCAGTGCTAAAAAAGATTCTCCCCAAAATATCAACAAAGCACTCACTAGGCATCTCCAGCCCTGCCCCACCCTTTCGTTCGCTATCGCTTTCACATATGCTAAGAAATAAATAATAATAATAGTCGTACATACCTATATTATTAACACATTTTGCTTCATAAAGTCGAATGAGTTTGAAATCTAATTTGAAATACCTTACTACTATGTCTCAATTCTAAAATCCTAGGTAATGCAAAACTTTGGCCATAGCTGTACAATGTACATTCGACACCACATCTCACAAAACAACTACAAACATGAGATACACTATTGCTTTTCTTTTCAACAAAATGCATTAAGCAAGCAGTCGCAATAAAATAGCATCTGTTTATTTTTTTACGCCTTGCCTAGTTAAAGTCAGACTAAAACAAACATTCAAACAAAACAAAATAAAACAAAACAATACAGGCTGATTAGCACCAATTACCTAACTGGGTTATGGCCACACTTGTGATTGCTGGCAGTGACAGATTTAACCCCATCCCTGCCAACCTTACATTCCCACACACACATTATTTACAACAGCATCGCTTCTGCCCTGTCACACCCTGATTTATATAAATATAAATAATTACTAAAAACATATTTCTGGCAAGACTTTTTTGCATGTAGAAAATGTGAAAAAAAAAATGTATAATGAATATGGCATGTAATTAACTTTGTACATAAGGAGCCTTGCTTCTGGGATAAAGCAAACATGGCTAAAAATAAAGTGAACAAATAAATACTGAAAATTCCCAATATTTTCACTTTTTAAAACTATGCATTTGACACAACCCATTTCTTATTTTTTGCATATATAACATTATTTAAAACTCCTTAATTATAGATATAATTGATTCTGCTCTGAATGTTTGATAAAACATTGATTTAGATGACATGCAATACAATCTTTCTGTTTTTGCTTCAGTTGCTTAACTTTAAATACAATTTCCTTTCTTAAAAACAACCACTAGAAACAAAAAAGGAACAATTTCTCAATTAACATTACATGAATTTAAAAGGAACTGTGAGCCCCAGTCATAGCTGTTTCTACTTAGCCACTAAATACACAAATGTAGCCACTTCAGCCCCCCAGCATCATAAAATTCACATTAGAAACATCCCTCTCATCTGTTATTTATTATGTTGGATGTTCTCCAAAATATACCTCTGCTCTGCATAGAGTTATTTGCTATGTGCAAGATTGAGAGACAACATCTAGGCCCTACCTAATCAGCACCCACGGAAATGTATTGACAATAATGACAATACAATGGTTCATTACTGAGGGGAAGTGGTAACACAGGCGCATCTACTGTATAATGATATAATCTTATGGTTGAATGGTGACATTTGGTTACCCATCAACAGGGTTGATGGTAAAAGTATGCCTAGACATAAGATATTTATTACACTACAGCAACGGCACCGGAGACTTTCTAAAAGTTGGGGGGCCAAGTTCCAGGGGTGAGAGCGTAGACCAGGGATGTTGGAGTGTGAAGTTGTAGCCGGAGGGGTTTTCGGTAATAAATGATTATAAAATATTATTTTGAGAATGCACTTTTATTTAGAACAAACATCTTACAAAGCAAAAGTATATGCAGAGTATAACCGTACAAGCGCCTGATTTCCATTGTACACAGCTCCAACCCAGGACTACAGCATATACACACCCTACAACCTAGATGTCTTAAAACTTATATTCACCTCCCACTCAGGCAACCAATAATCTATCAAGAAATCCTTTGTGCCAGAGGTCAACTAAGCACCCTATTGGTAGCCTAGTTGTGGCAGCAAGGCAGACTGGGTAAGGACACTGATTTATTGACTGAGCAGCACACAGGTAATGATAAGCAGCTGCTCTTTCCATTCGTTCTTGCTCAGTGTGGCACGCATGCTACCCAAGCAAGCTTGCTTTGAACATGGGCAGAACTCAGCTGACCCAAGTCTGGCTTCACCCATGACAACATTTTATTCAGGCATATTTTCTTGTAATGTATCTGTGCTGCTAAGTCCAGTATCCTAGACTAAGTTGATAACACGTTTCACAACCTTTGCAGGGGTCTGTCTTGACTAATTTAGAGCAGCTGATAGTGAAGCCACATGGTCTACTGATCCCTAATTTTAATTATTTGGAATGATGCTTGGTGGAGATGCAAACCAGGTTGAATTCAAAACCGTTGTCTTGGCTGGAGTCATGCTACATCTTAGCTGTATATGATACCATCATTAACTACACCAGTAAAAGCAGCGGCTTGATTCAGAGTATCAAATGATAAAGATCAGACCTACTCTGTTTAAAGCTGGTTGACCTATGATCAGGTCAGCTTGCAGAGGTCTTGGATGTTAATTAGGGGTCATTTTGGTGGTCTTTAATAGAATGATATACATATTGTATATGCATACATAAATGCATACATAAACACCTCATCAATAACTTTCCTAGCTCAAGTGATGTGTACAGACAATATTAATACATTATTAGTACCCTACTATAATATTTTATGTTTTACAGGTAATAGAACAAGATTAACTTTAATGCATGATGAACATCAGTTTATCATCATTGGACCAATCCACAAAGCTTTTAGTCATGAGTTATTTAAAATAGTTTTGATGATTTAAAACGGTATTCAGTAAACGTGTTCACAATTGAATTAATCCAATTACTTAGAGGCAAGACCACACACAATAGCATGGTTAGTTTGTGCATGGAACAAAAGGACAATATGTAGAGTCTTGTCATAGAATGAAATATAGAACAGGTTGTTATTCTGTGAATAATAACCAACTATTAGTCATTGTAGTTTGCACTCCACATTACTACAGTAATAATTTCTGCAACACAGACAATATATGTATTTCTATTTCTGTTTAGCTAAATATATATTACCTAATTATACCTAAGTAATTCTGCTATATTTACATTTTATTATCAACTTCAATCTAAATCTGATTGACCAGAAAAGAATACATTTGCTATGGAAAATCTGACTTTACAAACAGCTTAGTCCCAAGAGTACTTGACCAAACCTCCTTGAGTTGGCCCATGCCCTTTCTAATTGTAAGACTTCAACAAAGGATGAAATAAATAATCCCATAAATTAAATGACACCTTGATCACAATACTGGAGTATTCTTTGTACGTCAGGACTGAGGCCCTTTTATGAAGATGTTGAGGATATAGGGGGAGGGGGGTCTGGATACAAATATAAATATATACTTATAAGACTTGAGTTAAATCCCGGTGCAGCTGGTTATTTATTTATTGTAAGAGAAAATGTCTAAAACCGGACATTTTTTTTTTTTTTTTAATGTAATTACTAAAATTAAAACCCAACTGAATTCTCTGCTGACTCCCTTTTTGTTAGCCCTGTTGACCTGTGACCTCAGGGGTCAGGCTGGTCGTTGCCATCATTGTGTACTCTTTATTCTGGCTCCTGTGAAGCGAGCTGCTCACTGTGTGTTTCCCTGGCAGATTAATGACAGCTAATAATATCTGATATTTCTGGACATTGCCACATAATGAGCTACTGTCCCAGTGGGTCCAGAACGTGTCACCACTAACAAATTCACTGGAGTTCTGCATAATTAGCATGATCATGTACTAAATCAGCAGGGAGGAAGATGGATTGTCCAAAAGCAGAGAAAAATACCCCTTTCCCCAGCACCCATAACAAAAAAAAAATGCTTCCCGTTGTATTTTCTTGATAACAAACTATGGACAGGTTACCTTTATAGTAACATTATTCCTGAGAAGCTGATGGCAGAATTTCATTACAGCACTGCTAATGGTGAAATATTTTCTGTGAAATGTCAGCATATGTAAATGAGATTCGGGGCTTCATTCCTGCGTCAAGATTTCTTTAAAATTGTTGCAACCATTTTTTCCCCACTATGAGTGATTTAGGCTGCATAAACAAGCACAGACATATTTGTTTTTTGCTTTACTTTTTTATGCGTCTTAATTAAACAAACACCTTATAATCACATTTCATTATATCCTTAAACATTTCCAAATTTATATAATTTGCAATACTATACTTTACAAAACTGTTAAAATGTGCACACACTGATGTAGGTTTTATAATTAATGTGCTATACAGTGTATCATATACGCAGTATATATGTACACATTCATACTATTTGTCATGTTGTTGGTATTAGTTTGATAAGAAGTAATGTTAATTGGATCATTTTAGTTCTGCTGTATAATCGTTTTAATCGTTTTTAACTACTCTCTATGTAACCACCAAGATGAATTGTTGGATTGTTTTAACTATGCCACTATATGCAAACTAACCAGGTAAAGGGAGGTTTATTTGGAATACAGGCGCTGTCGATCCCATTACAAAAAGGGAGTTACAAGTTGTGAAGGAGGGACGGAACGAGTGAGAGAGAAAACAAACATTTTCCAAACTATTTTCTATGTTTCTTATATAAACTCAAATAAACAGTAAATACTATAGCTGTCCAAACTGTGACGTGGAGCATGTTTTCATAGCTTTAGGGATGCTCTGAAAAATATAGACTTATATGGAAAAAATTCAAATATATGAGGGGTGTCCTGGAAAAAAAAACTGCATCCATCACGTGTTTTTTTGTAATTTTTCAAAATACAAAATACATTGACGGGAATATTAAGCAAAATTACTTTAAGCTGAAATTGAGGGATATCAGGTTTTTCCAGGACACCCCTCA
Source organism: Acipenser ruthenus (assembly GCF_902713425.1). Lineage (NCBI taxonomy): Eukaryota > Metazoa > Chordata > Actinopteri > Acipenseriformes > Acipenseridae > Acipenser > Acipenser ruthenus. The sequence goes on from NC_081192.1 coordinate 67,805,649, forward strand.
TATATCATGTGTCATCATAATTACTGGAAGTAGTTTATTCCAAAGAGTTTGGCATTTCAATACGCACATCATCATTAGCTGTGTGGTCTTCCAGAATTTACTTATGTTTCAAACTCCACATAAGAAAATACCCGTTAAAAAAATACATTATCTGGAATACATTATTTCACATGGGTATGAAGTGTGGGCTTTATATTATTTAAGCAATGTTAACAATTTTTATTTGTCAGAATTTTTCAGAGCAGCATGTATGAATCCGGTAGGACCACTCTAGAAGCTGCAAATCCTTTCAAATGATGTACTGAGTTTGTATTGGGTTAATAAATAACTGAATTTATATTGATGTAAGCAGTACACAAATGTATTTATTGCACCCCCTGATGTGTCATACAGACGGCATTGTGTGCAGATGGCAGATGGGGGACCCTAGTTAGATGTTACTGGTGTTTTGCAAAAATTATCATATATAAAAAATATCCACAAATATCAACTATTGTATTGTACTACGGCTTCTGATTTTCGGTTTTAACCGAGACCAAAAAAAAAAATGAAATCGGTGTATAGACAATAAAAACTGGAAAAACATTGGAAAAACTGGGGAAATGGTTACTCAATTCAAGTTGACTTCACCCCTTTCCCATTAAAAGAAACAAAAAAAAAACTACGGCTACAAAAAAGTGCAATTGGGCAATGTCCCTCCTTCCTGACTTATCTATCATTGATCTCGTTCTGAATACTTTAAGCTCACCCCAACTACTGAGTGGCAGCAAATTCCTAAATTTCTATTGGAAACTATTAAGAGACTACAATTAGAAGGCTTGTTAGCGGGATTTAAAGCTATATTTCAGTTAGACAGAATAAAACAGAATTGCAAATTGTGGCGTGTGACAAAGTGCTGTATGTTTTCATATGTATGTTTTCATTTTTTGTTGTTATTGTTATTATTATTGTATTGTATTTTTATGCAGATGGACAAAGCCGTCCATCTTATTATTTACTGTTTGAGACCGGTGAAAAAGCCGGTTTCTTTTACTTTGGCCAGAGCGCCCTTTGCTTTGTTTTGTGTGTTCTTTTTGTTTAAACTGTTTATTTTGTTTAATTATTAAATACAAGCGCAGCAGTGCCATTTTACCGTACAAAACATGTTATTGTTTCATTTCCTGGTCAGTGGCGTCACCACACCTGCGCACTGCAACCACTCTGCCACATATGGTGTCCTGGTGGGATAAACGCCTCCAGGAGCCGGACCAGGGAGGAGTGAAGTGCGATTTTTTAAAATTATTTTTTAAAAGTGATTAAAAAAAAAATAAAAAATAAAAAATGGAAGGCTGGAGCTGGAGGACCTCCTTGGTGGTCTGGAGGACCAAGGCTGGTACCTTGCTTACAGGGTATACGGGCACACGTTGGTTGTCTGCCCCTTCCGAGAAGAGGAGTAGGACCCAACCCAAGAGAGGAACATGGAGAGAAGGAGCAGGAAGAGAAGGGGGAGAGGAAAGCTGCAGCAGCCACATCAGCAACCACAGCAACAGCAGGAGGAGGCCAGGGACGATGGCTGGGAGGCCTTTTTAAAGAACCTCGCGACAGAGTTGTGCCCTGGCTGTGGGGCATATGGGCACACGTTGGCCATATGCCCCACACAATACGAAGAGGGGGAACTAATGCCCAAGTGGGGGGAGCACATGCATCCAGCGCCTAGAAGGGGGGAGCCAGTGCGGCCACAGCCCAGGAAGGGGAGGCCCACAGGTCCAGAATCCAGGTCTCCAGCAGTGGAGGAAGGGTGCCTGCTGTTCCCGCCTCAGCTAGCAGAGGGAGAATGCCTGATGGTTCAGCCTCAGCCAGCAGAGGGAGAGTAGCAGGAGCTGCCTCTGCCTCCACCACCTCCATCGCCAGAAGCAGAGCAGCAGGAGCTGCCTCTGCCTCTACCACCTCCACCGCCAGGAGCAGAGCAGCAGAAGCTGCCTCTGCCTCCATCACCTCCACTGCCAGGAGCTGCCTCTGCCTCCACCGCCAGGAGCAGAGCAGGAGTAGCTGCCTCAGTCTCTACCACTGCCAGACGGAGAGCAGCAGGAGCTTCCTCTGCCTCCAATGCCAGAGAGAGAGCAGCAGGAGCTGCCTCTGCCTCCAATGCCTTCACCACCAAAAGGACCAGGACAGGATGCTGGCAGTCCTCAGCAGCCCCTGCATATGCTTCTGAGGGAGCACGGGGGAAAACTGTGCAGCTGCAGAGGCTTAACCCCAGCACCCCTTGCAGCCTTCATGGCCAGGGGCTCCCCTCCCGCCTGCTTCGCCTGAGGTCGCTGCCGGCTCTGCGCCTGGGGTCGCTGTCGGCTCTGCTTCACCTCCCGAGGGTCCGCTGCTGCCGTCGCCTACCGAGGGTCCGCTGTTGCTGTCGCCTCCCAAGGGTCGGCTGCTGCCGTCTCCTCCCGAGGGTTCGCTGTCGCCATCGCCTGGGGTAGCAGGCTGTGCTTCGTCTGGGGTCACCAGCTCTGCGTCGCCTGCTCGCCGTCTCCTAGGGACATCTGCAGGCCATCGCCGGGGGAGGCTGCTTGCATACTACTGGTAGGACTGCCATTGTGCCATGACCCGAGTTGCCCGTTGCGGGCCAATGGAAGCCTCCGTCCCCAACCCTGGAGCATGGGGAAGACTTTGGGGACTTTAAGGGGGGAGGTGGCCGTTGAGGCCATGTGTGCTGCGCACAAAGAGGGGGGGGGGGGGCATGTGTGGCAAAGTGCCAACCTATTGTGTATTTATTTATGTATGTTTTCATTTGTTGTTGTTATTGTTATTATTGTTATTATTATTGTATTGTATTTTTATGCAGGCAGACAAAGCCATCCGTCTTATTATTTACTGTTAAAACCCCTTCCCTATAACCCCTTCCCTTCCCTTGTGGGAATGTGGCTGGAGCCTTAAGGTAATTATTGTATTAAATTAGATAATTATGGCTCCAGCCACAGAATATAAAACTACGCACTCCAGGCTTATTGAGAGGAGAGTGTCAGAGGCGAGACATGAGTCTAAATGAATAGAGAAACAATTGCTATATTTCTATTATTATTATTATTTGTTTATTTAGCAGATGCCTTTATCCAAGGCGACTTACAGAGACTAGGGTGTGTAAACTATGCATCAGCTGCAGAGTCACTTACAACTACGTTTCACCCGAAAGACAGAGCACAAGGAGGTTAAGTGACTTGCTCAGGATCACACAATGAGTCAGTGGCTGAGGTGGGATTTGAACCGGGGACCTCTTGGTTACAAGTCCTTTTCTTTAACCACTGGACCACACAGCCTGAAAATATACTTGTTTGAAAGTGTTTGTGTTTGTTTTACTTTGGACAGAGTGCCCTTTGCTTTGTTTTGTGTGTGCTTTTTGTTTAAACTGTTTATTTTGTTTAATTATTAAATACGAGTGCAGGAGTCGGCCTGTTAGGAGACTGGGGGAGGGGAATGAGTTACACCTGATTTCAATCCCAGGTAATAGGATAATCACCGAATTCAGGTGTTCAAAAGGGGCTGGCTGTCCACCGATCAGGGCAATGTTCCTGGGACTGGGGAAGCGCAGCCACGTATGTCCTAACTAACAAAATAAACTTTTCTTTATCTCCTGCAGCCTGAGCAGGTATACATTGCTTCAGAAAATCACAGAGCAAGTACCTGTGGGCAGCACGGATCCTGCACTCATTCACCGACTTGACTTTGGTTAAATTTTGTTGTAGATGCAAGCGCTTCTCCCTGGAACCTGTAAATATATTTTGTAAATAGTTGTCTGTATTTAAAGGGGCAATACCCATTTTCATTTAATGAACCAACTTTTTGTTTTGTTTATTTGTAAATACATTTTCGGTTACCCCTTCACCTGAAACTGCACTCTCTGTGTGTTACTTCGAGGCCTTCCACAGTTACCAATTTTTTTTTTTCCTAATGGCCTGCAAGTATACCAGATATTTTTACCCTCACATTGGTTGGATCTAGTCTGGTTCGTGGATAAATATAATAATAATAATAATATGTTTATTTTGATATAGCACCGTTCATAGTGGACCACCATCACCAAGCGCTTTACAGAGGTAGGCTGCATTATATGCAGAGTCACTTACAATAGGACATTGATTTAACATCTCATCCACAGGATGGAGCACAAGTAGGTTAAGTGACTTGCTCAGGGTCACACAGTGAGTCAGTTAGTGCCAGAGGTGGGATTTGAACCGGTGACCTTTTGGTTATAAGCCCTGTACTTTAACCACTGGACCACACTGCCTCGTAAAGATAGAAAGCTGGCGGATTCTTCTGACATTTTATTATGATTCTCCAGTGACTTGACAGGGCAGTTTGGATTATCGGGGCACTCATACAATCTCCCTCAGTAGTTGGATTTTAAACTGTCTGTGGGGTTGTTTTGATTTTTTGTAGCTTCACTGAAACAGAGACTTGCAAACTTTAAACTATTTTCTTCGCTTTCGACCAGGAAAGCATTATGAGGTAATTCCCTTGAGGCTTCTCTGCCTCTCCGTCTAAAATATATTTGTATGTGAAACCACATTTAATATAACAGGCCTGGTGGGGTATTCGTATTTAAAACATTAGTTTTGACAAGAAATAAGTGAGGCAAGGTTGGACAGCAAAATGACTAAATATGTTTTGTTTTAATACAGCTGATATAGCATACGTAAATAAATATCGACTTATATATTTTGTTTAAATATAGCTGATCCAGCATAAGTAAATAAATAACAGAAAATGTTTTTGAAGTTCATGCCCCATAGTTATCAAAATTGTTCTCCATCTCTGTCTGGTTTGCTGACTGCTGCATAATCCAGTTTAAATCCTGCCCGTCATATTTTTCGGCAAATTGAATTTGTTTGAATTTCAGCAAGTCAGAAAACAGTGACAGTGATGTTTTAATCACCATTTTAATGTTTAGCATCTTTCTTTTGTAGTATGTTTTGTAATTCATTTTCTGTTAAGTCACAGAATCGGCGTTCAGCCATTTTCTCTTGTGTGGAGTGCAGGGGAGAAAGGCGTTCCTTTGAAAAGGGGCAGGACTGACAGTGATGTGAACCAATGAAATGACAGATGGAGACTATTGCCCAGTAGTGTAAGGATGTTAGGGCAATAGTTCCATCTATTGTTGCTCCTATGATGAGGTTTTAACCAATCACAGGCCAGAATTTCCAACCACTGATTCAACAACAATGATCCAAAACATACATCAAAATCTACTTCAGAATGGTTAAAGAAGAATAAAATCAAGGTTCTGGAATGGCCTAGTCAAAGTCCTGATCTAAATCCGATTCAGAATCTTTGGTATGAGTTGAAGAAGGCTGTGCACAAGAGAAGTCCTTGGAATTTGAATGAACTGGAACAAATTTGCGTTGAAGAATGGTCGAAAATCGCTAAAGAATCATGCCAAAAGTTTGTTGACAAATATCCTAATCGTTTAAAAGTGGTTATTATTGCTAAAGGTGTCTCAACTAGCTATTCATTTCATTTTCCTTGTCAGGGTATGAATACTTTTGAATTAGCATTTTTTAAGTTTTGCCCAAAAATTGCTGAAATTAATAATTGTAGAAATCTATTTCTTGTAACTTTTTTCCTCATCCACAAAAACAAAACTTTTGCTACAAAAGATTTTTGCCTATAATTATTTGTAGGGTATGTAAACTTTTGACTACATACATATATATCTGCCTTACCACGTGTACATGTCTACGTTACCATGTTTCATTACTACATTTATTATGCTAAACTGTTCTTCGCTATATTGTATAATTCTTGCTTACGTGTTGGTTTACTGAAACTTTAAGCATGCATTAAGCATTTAATACTACGCTAACAGTGTTTGGATTATGCATCAAACTTATCATACTGTTATTCGCAATTCAGTTACTGTGGTGCAATGTACTGCTAAAGGCTACAGCGTACTACTATGCTGTAACCGTATTACGCATGTAGTGTATGAAAAAAGACAAAGATGATTTTAAATGTGTCTACACTTCATTTTAGTCTAAATACATATTTCAAAATTACATGAGTCATCTGAGGCTAGATATTGCGCATATTTCAAACACATACATCAATGAAAAGTAATACTCCCCCTCTCTACCGCTTTTTGGTTCTGAAAGATTGGCAAGTGTGACCAGGAATGGGACGTGGCCAGGGTTTTGTTTCTTTTGGGCTTGATTTGAAGAAAGAGGTCACTATTTTTCTGTCAGAAACACAAAAACATCAACCTACAAAAAGAAGTCAGCACCAAGCCTGAACCAAATCAGCAAACTTCTCATCAGCCAGGATCTTCAGTAATACCCGAGTGGGTAGCATGTAGTATATTCCCATTTGGAAGCACCCCAAAACTTCTAACAGCAGTAACTAGAAAAACAAAAGAAAAAATAACATTTAATGTATGTAGACTTTTTATGCTGTGTAATATAGAAGCAACTGGCAGTAAAACTATTTTTATGTTTTCATTTTATAACATTGAAACACTAACAAGTCCTTTAATAAAGCTTCATATTATATTGTAGATGGCATTTAAGAACGATACATAATCCATAGCTCTGGCTGAATGTGGTAAAATCAACAACCCCCCCAGGCAATTTTTTTTGGAACACGTTTAAAGTTTGGAACTCATTATCTATAGCTTGGTGTTGTTTACATTATTGTCTATACACTGCGGTTTGAGGTTCAAACTACATCTTTTAAGTGGATGGAAGCTAAAAACACCATTTTCTTATACCAATACAGTACTAGAATCATTTTAATTGCAAAACTGTAGTTATGTTAAATATTTAAATTGTGGGCAATTCTCATACCTCCCATTAAATCTGCATTATGCCACAATCACTCTAGCGTTCAATGCTGCCTCAGGGGCCGGTTGTACCAAAGGGCACCGATCCTGGATCCAGGCTCCGATCTGAGAGGAGCCTCATTGTTCTTCGAAGACTAAAGTCACAGCTTCGTAATTCCATGACTCAGAAGTGACTGAATAGTAAAGCTATTTGCCATACTCATCATCATTCATGACAACATTGTGCCAAAAATGTATTGCTATGAATGATTGCCGCAGGAATGTCTTTGGATCTTTTAATTAGACATACAAGGGATGCGGTTTTATTATACTTGTTTGACATATTTTTTATTTCAGATAGAATACTCTTCATGCATGCCCTAGCTACAGAAACTGCCCTCCTCCACTTTTGAAACCAAAGTTACGCCACTGGGACCAGCCATATAAAGATGTGATATCTACCATGAGAGCCAAGTTACATGAAATGCCAAACACTACAAAAATAGGCAAGTTATGTAAACATGTATAATATGTAACAAATGTAAAAATGGCTAAGTAAAACAAGACACAATTGGGGAAAACTTGGCCCCTCCTATTTTAATCATGTTTCTTCTAATTCCTGTTGCAATTATTATTTATTTATTTATTAGCAGATGCCCTTATCCAGGGCGACTTACAATTGTTACAAGATATCACATTATTTTTACATACAATTACCCATTTATACAGTTGGGTTTTTACTGGAGCAATCTAGGTAAAGTACCTTGCTCAAGGGTACAGCAGCAGTGTCCCCACTGGGGATTGAACCCACAATCTTCCGGTCAAGAGTCTAGAGCCCTAACCACTACTCCACACTACTGCCCAATCCTACACATCTAAAGTCTGAATATGGGGTTAGGTTTATACAGTTTTCACCAAAAAATATATCATGATGACCAACTGCTTTTGTCTACACAGCAATGAAAAAGGATAGCTGGGTATCTACAGTGGAGAGTCCTCCATGGAGCTGTCGCGTCAAGAGAGTTCTTGTGTCACTTTACCTACGCCACATTTCCTTTCTGCGGTCAGTCCGAGTTGGTAGTTCATATTTATTTTTATGCGCCAGACTGCAGCCGTTCTTCCTCATTTTGAAGAACCTCCTCCTGCAGTTCTGGCTGTATTTTTCACCGACCCTTCTCATTTTTGGGCACCCTGTTTGTGGCTCCACCAAGGCGCAAGACCACTCTGTGAATCTGCTCCTGGTTCTAGCTAGACTGGCCATCTACAAGACCAGGAAGCGTAAGATTGCCGGGGAGGGTCTCTTTGACTGCGGAGCCATGTTCAGGACCCTGGTCCGGTTAAGTTAGAGCACGCCCATGCGGCGACATGACGGTCTTTGTCGACCAGTGGGCTTTAAATGGCGTGCTCAGTACCACATCCCCATTTTTCCTGACTATTTAATTTACAGTCGTTTTCCTGGTTTTTCATTTAAAATCAGTTAAATGTCCATTTAGTTAGAATTCTCTTTTGAATTTTTTCTCCAAGCTGTCAAGTGACGGCTGGAGTATTCCCATTTAGATGTTTAAATAAGACTACAACTAACAATAATAACATTCACCAAACTGTACATAATATGAATTATATTCTATCAAGGATTTCTGGTGACATAAATCGAAGATAAGCTACCTAGAGTGATTTATCAACCATAAACCTGAGACAGAATTGCATCCTTTTATGTGCAGTTCAGTTAAATATTATTTAGCCCTGATTAGATATTTTAAATTGAGGTTAGCAGTCTTATTACACACGTTTTGTGCACATATAGAGGAAAAGATATATACTAACAGAATAAAATATTAACTAAATAAAACTAATTGTAAATCTAAATTTTGCCTATTAGCTGTTTAAACTAATGTACACAGCATATTTAAGTAGTCGCACTTAACTGAACCTATATATTAATTCACTGATATGAATATGTTGGAGGTAACAGAGGGTGTTTTCAGCATACTTAGCGTTAGTGTTTTGGGCATGAATACAGTGTTCTGAATGTAAATTCAGAGCACAGTGTTGTGTTGAACATACTCTCATTGCACTCAAGAGTGTTTTAAACTCCTGAGTGTTTTGAACGTCCTACACTGGGAAGATGTCTTAAAGTGAGGTTACCGTTTGCTTTTGGACATATTGGATTATAACTTTTGGATTTCTTATGAGGAGAAATTTAAGTGCAAAACAATAGGAAACATATTAGTATTATAATTCACATAGCTGATTTAACTGAGTTAGTATAATCTTTTTATATTCAAAGTGTTAGTAAACATTGCGCGAAATTAGGGGTGTGGGGGGGGCAGACAATTTATTAATGACAGACGGTATATTATTAAAAGCTTTATAAAATCACATGTCAAAATTTAAAAAGTAAATATCCACAAATGCGAGATTTGTCTTGAACTTTTCTGAACAAACTGAATCATCTTTCCATACACTAAGGCACTGCGAGTGCCACACCGGGCATGACAGGCAGTGACTGGATTTCACTTTCCCAGTAATCAAGTGCTGTTATGTTGTTATCACAGGGCATGTACAAAAACAATATTATTATAGTGCAGTTTAACCACCCACGACAAACGTAACCGAGTACGATATGATCTTTCTCAACTTTAACCCCAACACACCGTACCGTACACTTGAATGATGCGAAGCATAAATTATTCACAACTCCGCACCGGAGCAATCTGTTCTAGCCAGAGATGTAACTACTGTACCTCCTCCACTCATTACGTTTTGTACACATTATTGAACTCTAATATGTTTTCAACCATCATTTTTCTTATGTCCCCTTTCTATAAATTTCGATTATTAACGATGGATATATTTTTTTGTCGGTCTGTGAGTGTGAGGTGAAATCGACCTTTATCAATGTTTACCGATAAAAATCGAATCCTGCCAAGCCTAAATATAAAGCACTTATTTCATACATGTGTTTAGTAATTTATTCCAAATCATTAAATATTTTTAAATGCACCTTACTTGGTGTGCTTGAAACATATACATGGTTATTCGGAAGACTGACAGCAAAATAATATCAAAATAAAAAACACTAAATTACTTCCAGAAATTATGAAGTATGAGGTGTTGGTCTATGTATTAAAAAATAAATGTTTCATACAAATCGTTACTTTTCACAACAGCATTAAAGTTAATGATGCCACATTTCAAATCGCAGTTCCCATATAAATGTTAAATAAGCTCTTTATTTCAAAGGCTAGAGGTATAAAAATAATTAATGTTTATGAATATAACATAACACTGCAGTCACATATTCCAACATTGTTCAATGAATGTTAGCAGCTTCTGACTCCCACTTTTTCTTCATTGGTCAGCGTTAAGGGAGTTCCGCTAATGCCCAGTTCAAACTCCTTTAAAAATCACAACATGAAGGAGAGAACAATCCAGTGCAAACGTAAAGCACTTTGCCCATACCTTTGTGTTTTACCTTGTTTCCTCAAAATCAGGCCCATTCAGTCATTGTCACATAAATACAAAAATACTAATTCAAAAATACTAATACGCATAATACAATGTTACAGTACAGAAAGGCATTAACAGTTAACAAAAAAAAACGCTATAGAAAATTTTAAACAGAAACTAAATCCATAACAATCTTTCCCCCCCTTTTTGTTACATTAACAAGTTCAACAAAATATATGCCATAATATTGAAAATTAAGTTAGGGAGGCAGTGATGTGCTTCAAGTAGCCACTAGAATCTGCATGCAAATGCATAATAATCACACATTTACTATATTACAGTATTAAAAAAATACCTTCAATTAAATTATCATGTGAGAAATAATCATAATGTTATTGGAAACTCAATTATGGAGACAACCCTTGTCTGGAAATTAGCAGGGCTTGGCAAAGGCAAGTCAGCCCTGAATTCATCAAATATAGATTATCACAATATTACATGTTCACTTTGACTCCTTCCAAAGACAAACATTCTCACTCACTGGTATATACTCAGTGCATTTGTATTATTCATGAAAAACGCTGTGATCTATTATACATACAAAAGTGATTCTATGCTGCTTGCTGCGGGCTACCAGGCATAGACACAGCATTAATTTTATTATATACACATGCATGATCATTTTGTAAGATTTGGTCAAATATCAAATTACACTCGTGTGATTATTATTATTAATAATAATAATAATAATAATAATAATAATAATAATAATAATAATATTTAGTTTTTCTTGAAGGTTACAGGTCAATAACATGTCCTCTTGTCCTTTTTTCTGTTCATTTACCATGTGGAGCCCACAAGGTTTCAGTGAAGCTTACTCTTAAGGTATTTCTATTTACAGCGAGTAGTAAATCATAACCTTCAAAAGCATAAAGCAGTGCACAAATTGTACCTTAAATTTACTAAGTTTCAATTTTAAGGAACTCAGAATAGAAGCCTCTGAAAAAAACATATTAAATCATACATATTCCTTCAGATTTTAAAATGGTTTAATTATCACCACTACTGTACAGGGTCCTATATTGGTCACAAATCACTGTAGTTTTTATTTAAAATTTCCTTGAGGAACTGGGCATGGGTATAAAATATCCAAACTAACTTAACATATTCTTATTATTGTCATTGTTTAAATGAACGGCATAGTGTTTCCACTCATCACATCCTGATTATTTTTAAATCTTGTTTTTTGAAGCTCCTGTATGACCTCAACATAGCTCAGAATGTGTTACATACTAGTACATCTGGTGCACCATAGTGTAACCATTAACTTGTTCCCCACTGGAGAGATGCTTAGATGATTGGGTTAACAGAATAAAACATCTAGAATAAGGTATTTAAACAAAATAAGAGATTATTATGTAACTAAACACAAAGAGTGGCTCAATTCCAAATATCCTGAAAATTATTTTACCACCCGATTAAGGAAGAACCATAGCTGAGTGCACACATGTTCAACTAGATTTATCTGATAAGCTGTTACACGTTGGCACATCCATTCGTCTTTATTGACCGCCATGTATCCTATGGGAAAAAAACGTTCCTTATGAACTGCAGTATATTACTTTTTTTTTTTACAGCCTTTTACACTTCTTTAGAAATGTTTAAAAGTACATTATCAGAAATTCAACCATTTCTTTTGACAGGGGCTTAATTTATCTGTCTGTTTCTGAAAAAGATTAAAGTTGTCATGTATAGTGACTGGATGTCTAGATTTTTTTGTTAGGCTTTGACTAACACCCTTTATCTGAAGCTCTTACTTCACAGTTGCAGGCTACGTTACCACTGCTCTCTGCTGTTAATTTAACATGTCCTGCTGCAACCATGTATTTATTAGGTCAAGTATCCCACTCTGAGCTTCCAGCAAACACTTAACCTTACATTGTGTAATGTGCTGGCTGAATACTCAGATATATGTGTGTGATGAATGTAGGCCAAAATCTGTAGTGTGTTCCCTTAGCTTAACTTTATGTTAGCTTACTAAATCATCCAAATACAGTTTTATCACCAATTCATCTCATAAATGTATAAATTTACTTCTATACAGAGATGGCTATTATTATTATTTGTTTATTTGCAGACACCTTTATCAAAAGCGACTTATAGACTAGGGTGTGTGAACTATGCAGCAGCTTCAGAGTCACTACAACAACATCTCACCAGAAAGACGGAGCACAAGGAGGTTAAGTGACTTGCTCAAGGTCACACAGTGAATCAGTGAGTGAGCTGGGATTTGAACTGGGGACCTCCTGGTTACAAGCCCGTTTCTTTAACCACTGGACCACACAGCCTTCTATTGTCATACATCATATATTTTTTTTCTGTTATCCAGTAACATTGTCTGAAATGACATACATTGATTTCACATTGGTTTTGATAAAGCAATAGCATCATAATAAATACCTGTGTAAATAGTAAGTGTGAATGGAGGCAGTTTTCATGGTCTGTCTTGAAAAAGCATCAATTAAGATATTGTAGCGAAGGGGAGATGGGGTGTGGACCAAACTCTTGCATGACTGGATTAACTGTTGGGGACTGTATCTGCATACATTTTCAATTTGGGGGGTCAAGTGTATCACAGTTAAGCAGTTATGTTAACATGTTAAGTTATATCATAGTAAAAGCACAGCAATTGGTAGTAAAAGTAAATTAACAAATATGATAAAAACCTTTCACAACACCAGAATACCCAATGCAATAAGCCAGAATAAACTACTTAGGTCTCCATAAATCCTAGATATGAAACCTGTAAAACAGACATGGAATAACCTTAATAGGAAATTGAAGAATATTATCCTGGATATTTGGAAAACAATTGACCAAGGTGGTTTACAGACCCTCACTTTAGACAGTTTAAACAATGTATCTTATCTTTCTCCAGTCTTCAAATTGTGTTTTTCACATTATTCTTGAAAGCAGGTGTATTAACAAACAGAGTTGTGATGATTTTAAATAAGTGCTATAATTAGCTGCAATACTACAATAACATGGTCCAAAGATTCTCCAGAGATATCTAGTAGCCTACACTGCCAATCCCAGTCCTTATACTGTACACTCAAACAAGGAGTATCATATGATGATTGGCAGGGCATTCATGTATTTGCTCATATGTATGAACAGATAACCCATTATAAGAACAGTATTTTAGAACTGAATGTGTTTCCAAGCAATGAAAAGATAGAATAATAGGCAGGAATATAATTATGCTCAACACAGTACAGTTTAGACAACAACAGTATACAAACAGAATAAATTAAATAATGCAGGCAAATATATATTATAAATCTATATTTATAATACATGAGCTTTTATTTTCCCATAAACTGCTTACCAGTGTCATTCTTCAGTTCTTGTGCTATACTTAAGGCTATAACACGGAAAAGTTAGAACACATTTAGACTCAGTCAGACCCATTTACACTTTTCAGAGTAAAGCACAAAATGAGGTCATTAAATTAAAATGACATTGCCAGTTATAATGACAAAAAATAAATAAATTACATATTAAAGTCTGTAATTCCATCTCTGTGTTCTGGTCTCCACTATTGTGTTGAGGGTACACACACCTGTTAATATTTCCACTGTGCATTTACAGTAGATGCAGCTAAACAACGAAAATTACATTTTGTGCAATTCCCAGTGTGTCTGCCTGAGTCAAAATAAGGTTAGAGACTATGACTTATGATATACTCAAAGGTATGTCTCATATAAAACCAGTTTAACACCTGTCTTGTTAAATTTGGGATCAAGCCATAGCTAGAAGTAGTGTGCTGTTAACCCAGCTGGTGACAACCCAGCTTTCCTAATGCAAATAATGTGTTAATACTCAATCCCCAAACATATTATGTACGGTGCAGTGAAACCCGTCTCTACAGGCTACATGTGGGGCTGAGAAAAAAGAGCCTTTGGAGAACAGATGGCTGTTGCTACATTGATTCACATGGAAAGGTAAATGTTATCGCTTGGGAAGGAAGTTACACCAGAGATGTACATTTTATATAAGAGGAAACCCTTAGGATTGCAGCAGCCAGTGTGTGTGTAACAGGATAGAACATGTGGCATATCTATAAAGATCAACTTCATAGGGGGATATGCAAAGGTTTTTATGGTTTAAAAATCACTTTCCCCTATAATGCATAACAATTTGCTTAAGATGCATATATATATATATATATATATATATATATATATATATATATATATATATAAATATATATATATATATATATATACACACAGTGCCTTGCAAAAGTATTCAGACCCTTGACCAATTCTCTCATATTACTGAATTACAAATGGTACATTGAAATTTCGTTCTGTTTGATATTTTATTTTAAAACACTGAAACTCAAAATCAATTATTGTAAGGTGAAATTGGTTTTATGTTGGGAAATATTTTTATTATTAGGCTTGCTACTATTCGAGTTTTTTTTTTTTTGCCAAATCAACGATTAATATCAACGTTTATTTTACAAAGAATTTACCGTTTTTTTTTCGATCTTTATTTTTCATTTCAAGCGGCGAATGTGTGAAATCAACCTTTTTGCTTTAAACAAACAGACTTTTTATGCCATTGAAAAACATCTCATTTAGTGAAACCCCTTTATCATATTCAACATGCAACAAAACCATGGTTACCAACATTCTAATTGAAATAACGTTTGGTCACAGCAGAGCTATACACAAAAAAATTGTCTCAAATAAACCGTAGTAAACGCAGCATATAAAAGTTGCGTCTGTATTACACAGACCTTTATAGCATAAATTTACTAGTAAAGATAATATGCACAGAACAAAACATTAGATAGTTGAACAGAACTAACTTGTACTTATTATTCGGAGACTGAGCTCCCCTTCTCCTGCTTCAGCACAGCCGGACTCAGAGTCACTGGAAAGCAGATGGGCCCACTTTGTCCTGCCGCAGAGACTTCAGCCATCGGCTGGGTATTGTGCACAATATTCATTAAGTGTTTTCAAATCAAACTAGTAACTGTCACCGTATACCTATAGCAAACGCTTACCTACACCTTAACTCACTAATTTCAAAGTAGGCGCTTTGAATGACAGGCGCTGTAGCTGGCAAGTGAGACCATTCTAGCACTGCTTCAGTCAACGAGATCTGTCAGAACAGGTTGAAACTACAGGACTAACAGAACACTGAGGTGACTGACAGCGACCCCCAGCCATTCAGAGGGGAACGGAGACGGGACAGACAGCAAGTATAAAAACTATACAAACTAGAGATGATTTCTAAATGATTATTTTTGGTAAGAAAGTAAAAAAATAGGGAGTGGTTTTACCGACATTTATCGTATATAAATTTATTTCAGTCAAACTCATATTTTTGGGGAATTCTATGTTTAATGAGCTTTACCGATTAATATCGAAAAGTAGCAAGCCTAATTATTATACATTTTTTTGTATTTTCTGGGGAGGTGTGGCTTATATGGAAAAAATGTAATAGATTCCACAACAGAATACATAATATCATTGGAAACAGCTATTTAATGCCTTTCTGTAGATGTATCATTGGGTTTTAATTTCTGATTTAAGGCTGCCAAACTACAAGCGCTGAAACACAAAGTGGTCATATTCATGCCCATATATGGTAATTCTGCTTAGGCAGAAAAGGGTTAAGACACATATTGACAGGATGTAAGGTGGGTCTTAGCCAAGGACGGTTTACTTGGCATCATGACCAGGTGCTGCGATGTTTGGCCTTAACATTGGAAGACAAGCGCAGCATGACCAACAGGTTGCCACCAATGCCAGCAATATATGACACATGAAGAACAACATTCCTCCGTCCAGGGGAGCAACCTCCAAGAAAAGGTATTAAAACCAAAACGTGTCTAGGACAACTGGAAGCTGCTAAAGACTGGAACATGCTGGCAGATGTTGGACAATGGCTTATTTTCCCACCTGAGATTGCCACCACTATCCTTCAACCTGATACTGTCTTGTGATCTCGATCAGCACGCCTTGTTCACCTGGTAGAGTTAACAGTGCCATGAGAGGATGCTGTGGATGAGGCGTATGAAAGGAAGAAACTTTGGTACGCTCAACTAGCTGCTGAAGCGGAACAGCGAGGGTGGAGAGTCCAGGTTTACCCAGTGGAGGTGGGTTGTCAAGGATTTGTGGCACACTCCACAACCCGGTTTCTCAGAGACATCGGATTCAGTGGTCAAGAGTTGCGACGCATAGTGAAGAACTTATCTGAAGCAGCACAGAGAAGCAGCAACTGGCTCTGGTTGTGACGAAAAGATTCTGACTGCACAGTAGAAAGAAAGCAACATCGATGTAAAGGAAGGTAAGTAAGCTGGGCTTAGCTGAGTGGGGGACGGAGGGGGGTGATGCTGGGACACCAGAACCACTGTCGAGCCCTCTTAAGGGCTAGTTCACAAAACACCAAGGATAGAAGGTGCCCACTTGAAGTACCCTATTCAGCTCAGACGGTTGTCATGCTGATGCGCTGGGGAGACCGCACTGTGGTTGATCCCTGGAGCCAGCATTCCAGCCGTTGTGTGTGCTGATGCGCCAGGGAGGCAAAATAGGCTGATCCCTGGAGCCAGCATTACACTTCAGCCATCAGCATCAGAAGGAAATGCAGATGGATCACATTAGTTTACAGTGAAAGAAGCTATGTCTTAGTTGGTGCTTATCTTGGCGAGAGCTTAGTCCAATATCAGCATGATTTTAACACCTACTCTCATGTAATGGAAATCATAATCTTAATATTAGATAATATTGAGTTTAAGGAAGTTATTTCAAGATGGTGTTGAACCCCCTTTTATGTCATTTATATATGAATTGCACATGCCTTTTTAACCACTTCAACTCCAGCTGTAAAAATAAAACCTCTTCCCAGGTACAAGATTTTGAAAATAATAATAATGATGTTTTCAAATCTGTCATTGCTATAAAATGTTAACATATGATGAATAAAACACAAATAAATGACCTAAACTGTGTTTTTCATTAACCCTTTATGCTGCTGTGTAAAATAAACCATGTCATATGCAAAGCATATGACATGGTTTATTTAGATTTCCAGAAAGTTTTTGACAAAGTCCCGCATAAAAGATTAATTCTCAAACTGAACGCAGTAGGGAGTCAAGGAAATGCATGCACATGGATTAGGGAGTGGTTAACATGTAGAAAACAGAAAGTACTGATTAGAGGAGAAACCTCAAAATGGAGCGAGGTAACCAGTGGTGTACCACATGGATCAGTATTAGGTCCTCTGCTATTCCTAATCTACATTAATGATTTAGATTCTGGTATAGTAAGCAAACTTGTTAAATTTGCAGATGACACAAAAATAGGAGGAGTGGCAAACACTGTTGCAGCAGCAAAGGCCATTCAAAATGATCTAGACAGCATTCAGAACTGGCCAGACACATGGCAAATGACATTTAAGAGAGAAAAGTGTAAGGTACTGCACACAGGCAATAACAATGTGCATTATAAATATCATATGGGAGATTTTGAAATTGAGGAAGGAATCTATGAAAAAGACCTAGGAGTTTGTTTACTCAGAAATGTCTTCATCTAGACAATGTGGGGAAGCTATAAAAAAGGCCAACAAGATGCTCGGATATATTGTGAAAAGTGTTGAATTTAAATCAAGGGAAGTAATGTTAAAACTTTACAATGCATTAGTAAGATCTCATCTAGAATATTACAAAAAGGATATTGCTGCTCTAGAAAGAGTGCAAAGAAGAGCGACCAGAAATATCCAGGGTTTAAAAGGCATGTTGTATGCAGACAGGCTAAATGAATTGAATCTATTCAGTCTTGAACAAAGAAGACTACGCGGTGATCTGATTCAAGCATCCAAAATTCTAAAAGGTATTGAGAATGTCGACCCAGGGGACTTTGGACCTGAAAAAAGAAACAAAGACCAGGGGTCACAAATGGAGATTAAATAAAGGGGCAATCAGAACAGAAAATATGAGGCAGTTTTTACATAGAGAATTGTGAGGGTCTAGAACCAACTCCCCAGTAATGTTGTTGAAGCTGACACCCTGGGATCCTTCAAGAAGCTGCTTGATGAGATTCTGGGATCAATAAGCTACTAACAACCAAACGAGCAAGATGGGCCAAATGGCCTCCTCTCGTTTGTAAACTTTATTATGTTCTTATATTCAATATAGAGATAAAAACATGTTTTTTTTTAACAATGAAAACAAAAACGCTGCTAATTACGCTAATAACAATCATAATCAGTAAACAGTAATTATCAAATAAAAATCAAACATCAAAAAGTGTGCCATTATCGACTTGCTCTGTGCCATTTATTGAAATGTTCAATACAGCAGAACCCGGGGTTGCCTTTGCAACCACTGCACATTTTTCTTGTGTCTTTTCTTTTGTTTCCATTTTTGTAGCAGACCCTGTACCTTGCAGTCTCTGCTTCCCTTGTGTTGGAGGGATAGTCACAAGTGCGTGAACACAGCTAGTTTGCGCAGGCATTGTGATGGATTTGGCTGCCGCATTGCCTGTACCCAGTGCTGTACCGTCATTTTTCGCACTGCAGATCCACAGCGATGCCATCAGACCTATAGTGCCGGAGGACAACACAGATCTGGCGGCTCCACTGCAGAACCACAGGCGCCTTATCGGCCACAGGGGTTGCTGATGCGCGGTGAGCCGTGGATTCCCCTGCCGACCTAAGCCCTCCCTCCCCGGGCAGCGCTCAGCCAATTGTGTGCCGCCCCCTAGGAACTCTTGGTCATGGTTGGCTGTGACATAGCCTGGATTCGAACTTGCGAACACACATCCTAAGTGCATGGGTTCTTAAACTAAGCTGAGATATATACTGCTAGAATTCGTCCCGTAACAGTTTTAGTTATTATGTGCCTTGAAATAGTTTATTCCCAAAACTATTTTTTTTTTTTTTTGTCATACCTGTAACTCTTGTATTATGAAAATCAAAACAGAACTGTACTACTTACAAAATGTACAGGTAAAAAAAAAATGGAAAAGTCGCAGTGAATGTCTTCGTTGCATGTTATATCAATAGGATATAAGTCATAATTCAGTTGTGATGTGGTCAGTGGAAACAAAGCCTGTTCAGACTACTTCAGTGTAACCTAGGAAGATATTATTTTTGTTGCTGCTATGTGAACAAAATATAAAGGCAACCAACATGTATATTAGTATTCAGCAGCCACGTTTATTAATTACAATATGTTTTAAATTCATGAACCTAATCAGCAGTAGCTCAGGACTGTGCCATTTACCACACAAATTATCCATAGAACCGATAACTGCTCAACTTTAACTGAAGGTGTTCTGTGATTCTACAAACTTCACACTTTTGAAGCTGCATACACAGTGCATCATCTTCAGTGTCACCATATCGTTGCACTCATTAGACATTGTATGAGTGATGTGTTTAAATTGTGTTCTTCCAGAGGCCTGCTATAATAGAGGCTTGTACAGGCCAGACAGTTACTCGGGATTAATGGAAACCATAGCAACTTTAAATACTCACATGAATAACATAGTGAAACAACTTAAGTGGCAAACTATTAATATATTTTTCTGATTCAAGCAACAGATACAAGGTGTGTACTTTATATAAAGAGAAAGGTGGATAAACTTTCACTGAACTCATACTGTAGATCTGAATATGTACCTAAAAATCAGCAACACTGAAATACAGCAATAACACATGCTATCAGTACAAGATAATTGTTCAATGCTCCCCATCTCTTTGCCACTAAATGAACAGCTCATCTCAGAGTACAATAGCTTGAGAAGTTTCCACAACCTCCTCAGGTCCTCCTTATTTGTCAGTGTCTAATACCTGAGAGACATTTTCTGTTTTAAGAACTGCTTTTATTAATATGTTACTAAAATGATTAACAAATTGGTTTCCCTCCATGTTACCTTCTACTCTTTTTAATTAATTAAAGACTTACAAAGAGTTGTAGTATGGTATGTCGTGTGGTCACAGTAAACCCATATTTTTATATTTGCATCATTGTGAATAACTTGTTCAGGGATGCAGCTTTCAAATGGATTGCTGTGAGTGCTAGTGTGAGTCAGATCCTCACTATAATATGTCTCATCATAGGGGTCATCGCTGTTGCTATGATGGTAACCGAGTTAGCTGTGTAATTTGAGAGGCCTAAATATTTCCAACATGATACAGTCAAAACTTTACGCATTGTCTACAGTGCTTGATCCCTGTAAACAAACTCTGTATTATTACCCTCCATGACATGAAGATAGACACCTAAAACAAATAATACATAATTAAGTACAAAATACATTGTATTGTAACACTCACTGCTATTGTGTTAATTATTAGTTTACATTGTTGGGCTGTCAAATATGTGGAGGGCGGAATAGGACATGCATTTGATAGATATTTGCTACATGTCACGGGAGATGATGTTTCCCAAGTAAATGAAAAATGGAGCACGTGGGCAAAACTTGTTCTTCTTTTTTTGTTTTTTGTTGTTTTTTAGCGCATATTGTATTTTTGTAATATTTGTACAGACATTGCCAAAGACTTGTTAGGTTTCAGTTTTATTAAGATATTTATGTCATGGATGAACGAAAGTGCCGGGATGTAAAAGTGAAAATTGTTTGACTGATATCATTACTACTTTGAACATAAAAACGGGTGAAACAATTCTGTTCGGGATACTTAAAGCATGTAAAGTTAGTCTTTATCAACTGGTTAACTTTTAAATAAGAGATTACACCATAAGAATGACCCTTCAAGAAATAGAAACAGACCAAAAATGATTTGTGAATATGGCCCTCAGTGTCTTGTCCACATATTAGTATGCAATCTGTCAGACCATTTCAGGATTGCAATGAAAGATAGCTATATTCGGACCAATAATAAGCTAACATTAAAAGCAGTGAAGCGAAACTAGGAAGAAGGCATTGATGCACTGTCCATTAAGACTCAAGCTTCACTAAATTCAAATAATGTAAAGTGTAAGAATTGTGTTTCCATTTGTTGACCGTCTAGTTAAAGTGGCTTGCTTTTGCATTGACAACGCTCCACTGGGTTGAATGTATGAATCCATCATGAGGGCTGAAATCACCATTTTGTTTCTTTTCATTCAGTTTTTAGTCATTTCTATTTAGAAGTACATGGTTTTAATGCAAATTATAACCATAAAACCAAAATGCACCATTCTATTAAATTAATAGAATTGCAAAAAAATGTAATGTTAGCAATTAAGTCTGAAAATGGTAATTTTATAGTTAAGGACAATTACCTCATTTATAGTGTATTGGAATGGTGCCAGGCAAAGGTAATTTAGATTCCGTTCCTCACGGATACAACATGATGGATATCTTCAGTGTATCAGTACAGATTGCCTATAGTAGACTGAAGTCACAAATTATATAAGGCTCTAAATGTTTTTTGTTTGCACGCATTTTTTCACAGAAGTATTGTACAATCTTTGTGCCCTTATAGACCCATATTTACCAAAGCCATTTACACCATGTTTTTGAAATATGATGTCATCATACAACACTTTTCTAAGCCCCTTTCACACTGACACTCCTACCTGGATTCTGGCTACCCGAATCACCATTGACGCCCGCAGCCGTACTCACGTTACGCACTGTGCGTACCTTTGGTTTGCAAAATTTCATCTTCATAAGTGTGGACTCGCATGGATCTTGTGTGATCGGTTGAAGCGATGTTGGCAGCATCGAATCTTAGTACAGTACTACTGCATGATCTGAATTCTGCTGCTCTTCCAGGATTGAGCACAGTAAGTTTAATTTGTATTTTATCAGTGTCTTATATTAAAATTAATAATACTAATACTATTAATAATAATAAATTATTATTATTATTATTATTATTATTATTATTATTATTATTATTATTATTATTATTATTATCAGTATTAGCTGTTTACAGCCCTATAGATTATATTAGAACTCCTGGAGTTTACAGTCTTATTATGTACAGCTGCAAGATTATAAGGTTTATTATGTACAGGTCATGTGGGCATCTTAACTGACTTCACCACAGCACACAAACGGGCAGTTTAATGAAAATGACGACCAGATTTCAAAATATTACTGATGAAAATGAAATCAGGAAAATGCTGTCACAAGAAAAAAGACGTTAACTGATTTAAATTTACTAAAAGCGTAACTGGAAGAAAATGGAAAAAACAGGAACATTCATCAAATACCAGTACAGCAACTCGACAACATTACGGTATACTGGGAAATGGTCATATGTGCCACTTTTTGAAGCTATTGTAAATGGCTACAACTAATTATAACAAATAAAGTACACCAAAGTGTGCAAAAAAAACCTGTAATTGTATCTCAGGCTTCTGGTGACGTGGATACTCCACCTTCGGCCTGGTCATTTATCTTGCCACGAGAGTTTATTCCTTATATTATTATCTTAGGACTGCTCAGTCCCTGACCACCCTCCGGCGCCTCCTCAAGACACACCTGTTCAGACAGCATCTGTAAACCTCAACTCTCGACTATACTGGACTATATGGCACCCAATTGTGGCAGTTCTTGCATCAGCTTGTACCTGCACTGAACTGCTCCATAACACATTCAACTACTGCTCCTATAACTGTATCTTGTATCTGATTTTACTCTTATAGGTAACCATACTCATGTTTTTTGTATTTGCTCTTATTGGGAAATCATTCTCATCCATTTATCATACTTACTACATGTTCTTACTGGACTTTACTCATATAAGCAAATATTTACTATATTTACTATATGCTCTTAGTCAAACTTGCTCTTACTTATACCTTACTGTATTCTTTTTTTTGCTCTTACTTGAATTTGATCTTATTGTACTTTCATAACTGCTCTTACCTGTGATATTTTATAATGTGATGCTTTGTACTGTGATATTTTGTAACAATTGTAAGTCTCCCTGGAAATAAATAATAATAATAATAATAATAATAATAATAATAATAATTGTTATTGATGTTTTGTTTTTTTAACTGCCTGTTTTACCATGCTTAGGGGATGAGTAATGATCAGTTGTAGTGATTCTGAGAGTAAAATGATTAGAAATGGAACAGCCGTTCGTAAGCTGACGAAATAACAAACAGCCACGCCTGCATGAAGGTTTCACTTCCACAAGGAACGTTTCTGTTTATTCTGTTTAGCCATATTTTTGTTGATTGAGACACATGAGCCAGACTGCAGCAGAGATGAAGAAACATTTGCTCTAACCAACATTTGGGTCGACGGTTCAATCCAGAGAAGTTTGGATGGAAGCGTCCGTAACAAACTGCTTCTGGGTCATTGCTACGCGCATTGTGTACTTGCTTCTGTCACCCAGGTCGACCCAGATAGGCTGCGACCCAGATGGAGCAAGCCAGTGTGAAAGGGGCTCTAGATTTTAGAAAATGCGCATTCTAAGAATGGAACACCTGGAGAGAGTAGGCCAGTGCCCAAAATGTGTATTGAGTTATACAGATCTATGCATCTGTTTGAAATAATGAAACAGTACATCTTTGTTTTTTTAAGAAATGTTCTTTGAGGGCCAGTAAGCACACATGCAGACACAATATTGAACTCATATGTATATAATTGTAGCATACATTCTGGAATTAAACTGACATAATTAAAATACTTTTTTGGCTATTTTCAGGGTATATATTACTTTCTAAACTGAAAATTTTACGACATTTATATTCACATCAGAACTTACCTTAAGGTATCTACGAAATACTATTGTCACGGAGTGACCCTAAAACCCGTCTTCCCTTGTACAAGGTGCGAGCACCTTTTTTGAGTGAAAGGCGTATGCGGCAGAGATGGATGGCTCTTTGGTAGAAACAGTTTAAATTAATTTGAAGTTAGCCCACTGATGATGGGAATGAGAATGTAGAGATGGGAGCACAGCTAACAAGATTTTTTTGCCGGTATTATTCTTTTAAAGACTGTCACCGCTACTTGAAGCAGGACGATCTTTGAGAAACACATTGAACATTTGTGAAACTGCAACAAATATTGTAATGACTGTAATGTGTTTTAAAGAATTTAAAACCAGTAGAAAATATTATTAGCAGATCTGTGTAAGGCCTGTGTGAGGAAGTTCATTGCATTGAAGGTCAGGCCAGCCTGCTGAAAGTTCCAAACCTCCTTTATCAGGCAAAAGCATCTTTTTTAATTCAGAGCCGTAAAACATTCTGATCCAGGGAGAGCAGAATGGCAAACACTATGGAACAGAGTTAATATGCCAGAAGCAATCGAACTAGGATAGGTATGTGGTTCGATTATAGTAAGAAAAAAACAAAAGTATTTAAATAAATAAGAAACCTAATATAATAACATTAAGTAAATGTATGAGCAGTCCAAAGTTTTAAAATTCAAGGTTGCATTTGCAGCTAAGCAGGTGCCTAATTAAAAATTAACCTCTTGCCTTCTGTGTATATCAATGGAGTAAAATAAAATTACAATTTCTAGGAGAGAATATATTGAAATATCTGAATTAGAAATACATGTTATAAAAAGTTAAACTGTTGAAAGAACATATTAAAAGTTTATTATAACATTGACAATGTTATAAACAAACTGTTTAGACACATTTGAGATAAAGTTACATATACTTTGCATTGGTTTAAGGGAATATTGTAGGATTTTATGTATATATATATATATATATATATATATATATATATATATATATATATATATATATATAATTATTTTGAAAAGTCCAGTATAACAGTAAAAAATAAGTATTATAGAGTCTGTGTAATTCTGTGTAAAGAGAGCGCACTGGCTTCAGGTCACGCTGACCAAAAACCACCTGTGAAATCAGCTAAGCTTTCCCTTATTTAAGAGCTGCTAGTGCAGAAGCCTCTAACCTTGGCAGAAGCAGGTATCTGGGGGAACTAAACACAGAGGCTAGGTATTGAAACTTTACAAAAATAAAAAAGTAACCCTTTCTAGACAGAACAAATGCTTAAAACTAAAAAAGCAATGTTATACCTATTTGATTTTATTTGATCGTGTTGTAACTAAGCATAGAGGTTTTAAATTAAAAAAAAGTATTCTGATCTAATAACAGAGTGACAACTCTCTGAAGAGAAATAATATGCTTTAAGTAAATGGAGACAGACTATTTAAACTAACAAGTGTTTTTGCTTGTTTAAGGCTCTGCTGTAATATAAATAGACTGTAAAAGCAGGAGCGAACATTTAATTTAATCAGTTTAAGAATTAGTTCAGTTTCTGTCTTCAACTAAACAAAAAGCCCTTTAGACATTACAATATCAATTAAACTAAAGAATATAAATGTTTAGTAGTTTATATAGAGGTTTTACTGCAATAAAAAACAGAGGAACTGTTAAGTTTGAATATAAGACAATAAAGTGTAAACTGTATTTAATAACTTTAGTACACAGTAGACTTACTAAAGAAAAATAATTAATTTGGTGACCTCGCCTTTACCTGCTTGCAGCAGAGCGGTGCTGGGCATGGAAAGTTCTTTTTGGCCGACGAAGCGGGAATCTTTGGTGATCAGTGATTTATTATTATTATTATTATTATTATTATTATTATTTGTTTATTTAGCAGACGCCTTTATCCAAGGCGACTTACAGAGACTAGGATATGTGAACTATGCATCAGCTCACCCGAAAGACGGAGCACAAGGAGGTTAAGTGACTTGCTCAGGGTCACACAATGAGTCAGTGACTGAGGCAGGATTTGAACCAGGGACCTCTTGGTTACAAGCCCTTTTCTTTAACCACTGGACCACACAGCCTCCTATAAAAGCCAAAGTCCTTTCTATAATGAGCGATCTCGTTAATACTAGGAGTTTATATTAAAATAAACATTTTTCTATATATATATATCACAGAAATTAATTAGAACCTGGCAAGAAGAGATGACAGCGTAAAGCGTAGGATGATTTACTGAGTTAAGCTAAAATTTGGTTTAAAATAATGAGTATTAGAAAATGCTTATGGTAGTGTTTCATATCAATCAACAGTAAAATTGGCGATTATCTTAAAACCTGCTTCGACTGGATTTTGTATGAACAGAGAAAGTGGTCAGACTTAGTTCAGTCACTGTAAGACTATTACATTCTAATATGTTAACAGTAGCCTGAATTTAGATGAAAATAACTGGACCTAACAGAGGCCTATGACAAAACTCCCTACAATTCCTATATAAACATCTCTTTCAATTCACATATAAACTTGTATCGTATTACATTGTATTGTAGCAAGGATCCAGTGAACTCCAGTGAAAGGAGGGGTTGAAAATGAGAACCATGAGATCATGTTCCAATATTTTGGAAAGGAGTTATATCTAATTAATTCTGAATGTTTTTATAACTCCAATTAGTTGTTAAAAAGGAGTTGACCGGATCCTTCTAGAATATATCATTAACTCAAAGATAAGAACTGTCAAGGCAGATTGATGATCAGATTTAATTGGGACTCATGATGTATTCAATGGAGGGAAAATCCTATATAAGCCCAGAGCAAGACCCCATTCGATACCATTGAACTTGATCTTGGAAGCTGACATGGTCCATGCTCTGAGGGTCTTTGAAAAACAGAGTCTCTGCCTTTTGAAGACAGTTCTTATTTTTCAATATATCCTACAGTACACTTCCATATACTGGAAGGTAAGCATATATTTGAATTTATTTCTCGTTTATATTGGATGCATTACTATAAGGTATAGAAATTATGTTTTAGTTTTAAGAGAGTGGTATATTTAATGTTTTAGAACGTAGCTGTGGGTGCTGTAGCTTTTTGCATTTTATAGCCTGAAGGCTAAGCATATAATAACCATACTTGTAATACTGTATTGAAGTAATAATGCTGTTAAACTTGTAAAGGCACTGGATCGCCCAGATTGCTTATTACTTGGGATTTATGGTGGTCTGCGCAACCAACCAGTCCACTTTTTAAAGCATTTAATAAACTGAAAGAGCACTACTACTGCTCGGATTCATTAAAACTTCAAATTAAATGAGTCTGTGTGATTTTTTTGATTATTAAAAAGCTGTCTGGATATATAGCATGCCCAGTGCATGAACAAAACCCCTTACAGGAGTTTAAAACATCTCTGTCCTCCTTAAACATCTCCCCTGAGTTTAAGAGTGTGCTCAGAGCATATAAGAACATGCATATCCTGACACTACGTTACTGCAGTTCAAAGTGCCTCATCCATATGGAATGTTTCAGGACTTCTCTTTTACATACATGCAGAATGTGTAGAGAAAATAATTAATAACACCTTAACTGAAGCAACCAAGACCTAGGTGGATGGGAGTGAAAAGGGAATAGGTGAAATGTTGTGATAGTTTCTGTATACACATGGGGCATCCCAATCTGCAGTCATTCCTAACCTCCAGTACTGCTGGCCAGAACTTGCAGACTTCACATCAATGGCTCCCAATGGAGAGGTGGATATACTTATCTAGTCATTGTTTAAAAGCTAGTTTGCAGGCTTTAATTGTAGATGAATTAAAGTAGTTAAGTGTATGTTAATCTGTATCATTTGGAACCGATGAACGCTGTCTAAACCCAGTTGAATATTCTGCCTAAATTCTGTTTAATAAAGTGTCTGTCAATTATAAGTCATTTGAATCGTGATTATACTTTATTCATAAATGTTTTGTTTAGGACAATAAATATTGCAGGAGGATGACGTAATTAATAAACATAGTCAATTAAATCACCCTACTTACAGCAGTATGTATGTGTTAATAATAATGCAAAACAGTGCAATTATGAATATGAGAAAACCTAACCTTAAAAATATACTAATAAAGTTGGTACTATTTTTTTTTCTCTTAAGAAATACAAAATATACATACATGCTAACAGTCTCTATATGGTCGGGACAGTCCCGATTTCCTAGCAAATGTCCTGCGTCCCGATGCACAGGAAGAAAGTCCTGATATTTACACATAGAAAAAAATTCACTTATTCTGCACAGTAGAGTTAGTGAAAACCACACGCTGTGCTCTTCGTGCGGCTGACACATCTGCTGATCACTGAGTTACCGGTATACAAAGGTAAGAACGTTTCATTGTGTCTATGTTTACTGTCATGATGGCCATGCGGTGTTGAGTTGAGGGGATACATCTATTATTATACATCTATTACAACTATTATTAGTGTTTTTGCGTATGACCCCTAACCATGTGTATGATGCGGATAACACACACCCCTCCCCCTCCCCCATCCCACTGAACAGTTTCCAAATGTTGGCAAGTATGGATATAAAAGACCCAAATGCTAATTCTATATAGGGAAGTTTTTATATGGAAACAAATAAATAAATAAACACCCTTGCAAAACCACTTTGTTTATTACTGTTCTTTCAGTCTAGAAAATGTTCTTATTAAAAAATGACAGTGCCTAGCATGTAATTGTGAGACATTTTCGCCATTTAGTATACAGTATTAACATCATAATTATGCTTTATTGCTACAAATGAGTTACATTACAACTATAGACAGAAATGACATTTTAGTGTGAGGATTTTAAAAGGGTAACAACATTTAGTCGAGTAAAATAGCCATTTTACTTAATTATCAGGAGACAGCATTGTCTTAGTTTCACAACAATTATAAAACAAAGGTGTCTCTTTTATGGATCAATGTGGTCCCTTATTGTAACAATTTAACATTTTGGTTCAGCTCTGGTCACTCAGTAAAATACAAATCTTAGCTTATGTCTGTAGCTATTCCAGGAGTCTTAACATTTGGATCTTGCTGTCTATCAATTTTAAAATGTATTATTTTATTAATTAAAGGTAAGGGTTGAGGAGTACAGACTTGCTGCTATACAATAATAGGACTACAATCTGCAATTTCTCACTGGTCCAAATGAAATACCTAGACTATTATGTTGAAGCTGTAAACTTGAACATGCTATCATAATAGGATATTGATTATATCAGAATTCATACGGAGAGCAGCTGGATTCTGTTATAGTGCACTAAAGGTCATTCTTTGTGCCTGCTTAATATTGTTTAAAAATACAAGGACCATTCCTTTAAAAATGCAGCTTTCAAATGGAATAAAAAAAAACAAAAAACTTGTAATGCTATAAACAATGTCGGTGTAATTGTATCCCTACTCCTTCAGAATCCTAACAGCTGTATTGCGTTAAATAAAACACTTCAGAATACAGAATAATATGTACAGTATATATATATAAAAGTATATCAATGAATATAGTATAGTGGCTGACTGGGCCTCAAAACACAAAGCTAAAATCAAGACGTTTTGGAGCTGACATAAAGTGAATAATAATAATAATAGTTGCTGTTAGAATAAATAATAGGTTGTTGTTTGTGAATAATAGGTTGCTGTTTGTGGGCAATCGAACCATCAGGTTGAACTGTGGCTTTTTATGTTAACGTGATTAACAAATAACACTTTTTGTGTCTGGAAGTTCTTTTTATTGGTACATCCTATTGGGGAGTCATACTTGTCACTATTGGTTTACAGCTGACGTCTGGTAAATGCAGTTTAAACTGTGCACTCACTCTCTTTGAAGTTGTAAGATGAAAGAAATATGTGACATTTATCTGTGCATGTCCTAGGATGTGAACAGCCAAACAATACAAGTGCTGTGATGTAACAGGGCAGGAATACTTACTAACTGCTGCTGACACAGTAACAGTTAGTATCATCATAATAACTCTGTACTGTACTTTGAAAATCAATAAACAGTAGTGCATGTTTTTTTATTTTGTTCTGTAGAATTAATTTATTCTAGATTACATACAGTTAATCTTACATTCTGGTCATTCCAGTTCAAGTGGACCAAGTTCTAAGGAGGTGTTTACTCGATTTGTAGCTGATTATACATAAACCATATGTGATAGTGAAAAGTGTTCCAGCACAGGTGAAGTGTGCATGAAAAAGACCAGTGTTACTCAGAGTGACTCAGGAGCTTTGATGTAAGGGGTTGAGCAACCCTTAAGTCCATTCGAGCTGGAATAAAACAGTTTATATGGCCATACATACCTACAGAATTTAGTAAGCGACCCAACGTCATGCAGAAACAGCAGCTTTTCATTGAGAATACCCAAGATGGTTGCAGCAGAAGAGAACAAGTTATTTTGCTCACCCTGCTATTTTGTGATTAATCATGAGAGTGTGAAAAAGAATAATGTTAAGAATATTAAGTTTAAAATATTACTTTTACTTCTGTCTGTATTTGAAACAATGTATTACTCTTTTTATACATCTCCAACATATCAGAATCTATCCCGATGTTTGACCCTGTTTGATAAATATGGAATGATGTCAGATTACAGTCAAATGGACTAAATCAATTTTGATGCTCTTGAATACTGCTGCTAGGGATACTGTGCTGCCTCCTATAGAGACATGTTTTACTTATTTAGGCATACAGATGTATTCCTCTTTATACCAGATTTGTAGAGACAACTGTATTACTCTTATGCAAAAGGTCTAAGGTGGTCCTCTTTACAATTTTCTTTCCAAGGTAGGACAGCAACCATTCAAATGCATTTATTACCAGGTATACATTTTTTTGTTTTTCATGTTGCCTGTAGCACCTCATCCCAAATATTTTGAAGAAGCCCATTCTATGATTTTCAAATGTATATGGGGAGGCAGGCAGCCACGAATACAGTTGACAACTCTTCAACAAGCTAAGTTATCAAATGGACTGTCTCTTCCTAATTGAAATTCTACTACTGGGCGTTCCAACTTAGTGCTGAGAACTTGGCTGGATCATGATTCTCAGGTTCCTTGACGACATGTGGAGGAGGCTTTGGTGCTGCCTCACAAGCTACAAGATAGTCCTTTTCACTGGCATTAATCCAAAAAAATATTGACTTAAAAATGTGGTCCTATTGTAGCTCACTCATTGAGGACATGGAATAGCATAAAACAATTCACAGGTGGTCCTTATAAGTTTTATAAATCATTTTTAATTTGGAACAACTGCCATTTTTTTAACAGGAGGCCAACCCTTTGTTTATCCAGCCTGGTCATCCAGAGGCATTTTTACTTTTGATGATGGAGGCCTTTGTATGTTTCAGGACCTCAAGGAGAACTACTCTGTTCCCGGCTTCTCTTATTTTATGTATATATTGAGACTCAGATCAGCAATGCGGGCCTATGGTGTGCAATGGGATACAGCTCAGCCGCCTCATCCTTTGGCAGATTGGATCCATCCTACTAGTTCTTCACGGGGTATGGTATACACTATTTATAATCCCCTACCTGTCACAAAATTGTGTGAGCAGGAATTGGGGAGTCTAGGTAATATTCCTAATTGGGAGACTGTATGGCTAAATAAATACATGTGTGGCAATCTAGCAAATTCTTTTTGCTGCCACATTTCATAGTGTTCAGTGTGTGGATCTAGTACATGTCTATGATTTATGAACTATTGGTGATCTACATACCTGCACTACACTACCTGTTGCATCTGTTCTATTTTTTTTGATGATCAAACATTTCAGGAAAACGAAGATTGAACTACACCTCGATGATATCCAAAACGGGAAAGAAAATGTGGAGGGGGAGGAGAGGCACCAGACACTACAACCAGGAGTACCAAAATTTAATTTAACTGACCAGGACTTTACAGCATCTCAAGTATCCATTCTCAACAAGGGACTTTCATATGTTCTGACACTCGACTTAGCCCTACGGACTCAAGGTAGAACTCTTCGAACTTTAAAATTGAAATATTTTTACTATAAGCAGAATCTTGACAAATGTGATACTGATGTTACTGTTGGTAGGGATTATACACCATTTAAAAGGAAAAGTAGATTTTGTCCATGCAGCCATTGATACATATTGCAAATTAGTGGAGAAATATGTTGATGCTCTACTAAAAACACATAATAATAACTGCTGGTTTTAACTCAGAAATATATATTTGTTTTACAGTCTGCATTGGAATCTGGCTACATTTTTGATAATGACCATCTGTACTTGAAGAGTAACTACCCTATTAAGCCTGTACTATATGTGCTACCTAAGGTCCATAAATGAACTTCTCTCAAATGACATTGGCTGGTCGAGTTACCCTAATACCTAAGGGATACAGGTGCATTTAGATGCCAACTTTTTCAAGTGAAGTTACAAAATCAGAACGTTATTCTTACTACACTTGACGTCATGAGTTTGTACACCACTATCCCATATCCCACATTAAATGCTTTGAGGTTCTTTTTAGATAAATGAACCAATATACATATTCCAATCACTGTTTTTTGCTTGATATTTCACTAAACATATTTTTTATACAACCATTTGGTTTATTTGCAGGTGCTCTATTTGCCCCCGATTATGCCAGTATTTCCCCCCGATTATGCCACATTTCATTGTGTAAACGTTATATTGATGACATCTTAATTTGGTCTGGTACCTGTTTTAAATTGGATTTGTGGATTATCTCAATGATTGTATTCCTTCTATCAAATTTAATGTGTTATTTGTCAAATTCACTTTTTGGATACTACAGTTTATCTCAATGAGGGATTGTTATATATACTACAGTAATCCGTCGCATATTCTCCCAAACCGTTATCCGCCATGATCAATCTCTTCAGTTACGTTAGTTCAGAGATTGTAGATCCTACCAGTTTTCATACACTGTGCTGTATGTTCTCTGTGTGCTGCCATTGCTGGTAGTGTCATGTAAGCTGTTCAGTGTGTTGATATGTAAATAAATCATGTTTGCCTGCGGGGCGTATCAACTTCAATCTCCGTCTCGATCTTCTGCCTGTCACTCAGTAGGAATTTAGGGGAGCTCCCTAATAAAAGCTGAATCTCAAAACAATAGCTGTGTGAATACAGTAAGTGTTACAGATGTGTATAATTGTATTTAAAACAGGATTCATTTATCCACTTTTTTACATATCCGCATTTACAGTGGTCCTACCGCAGTCGGCTATGCGATGGATTATTGTTCTCTATACACAAAAACAACTGACTAAAATAGCATTTTGCATGCTTCAAGCTTTCACCCTGTACCCTTAAAAGGGGACTTCCTTATAGTCAATTTTTGAGGGTAAAAAGAATCGCTCCAAAACAGAAGATTTTGAATTGGAAGCACTTAAAATGTACGATCAGTTTTTAACTAAGAATTATCCAATAGCCTTTTCACACTTGCACACTAGAGCCGAGCCGAGCCCTCACGGTACGGCTTGTTTCACACTTGTGATTTTGTCGAGCCGAACTGAGCCGGAACCGTGAAACTCTGGCCTCGCAAGATATCTGGTACGGGCTCGGTGCTGAGCAAGGCTGGGGGCGGGGTTACTGTTCGAAACAATAAAGTCTACCAAAAGATTTCACAGGAATTGAGAAATAAGGGACTAAACCACAGCACGAAATAGTGTTGTGAAAAAATAAATAAATAAAACAGGATTACAAAAAAACTAAAGATCATAACAATAAAGCAGGTCAGACCGCAAAAAAAGTAAATTTGATTTAATGGACGCAGTTCTTGGTCACAGACCTGCAACGACTGATATGGTAATTTTTTTATTTTTTTAAATACCGTATATTAACATTGCATGTATAAAAACAAGTTGTAAAGAAAAATATCTTTAAATATGTTACGTTTAGATTTTGTTTTTAATAGGCCTACTTTAAATCTATTTTTCTGAAATGTTTACTGACATTTTTCAAATACTATCTGTAACGTTTTAAAGTTATTATTATTAGACAGCCCGCTGCCACGTATTGTCATTGCTTGCGCCCAGGCACCACTTTACAAATTAAGCACTGGCACTGCGGTTTAGTCCCATATTTCTCAATTCCTGTGAAATCTTTTGGTAGACTTTATCGTTTTAGACAGTACGATCTTGTGATCCATTCTCAAAACAAATCCACACCACTCCTCTGTGCGCCTGTGTCCACTAAATTTGACCTCACGTTCCACAGTATATTGGTCCAAGTACAGTTAGTACATTTGTCCTCTCTTTGCACATGCTCAGTATTATCTGAATTAAGTGGATAGTTTAAATACGTGGGTGTTCTTCACCTGTTAGAACTGAGGATGGTCTTGAATTGACCGAAACGTTTGCACCTCTTCATTCCTGCACTGTTTGTCTAGTATATTTGGCCTGTACTATTGTATACAATAAATTACTTATATTTTTGCATACACTTGGCAATCTAGCAAATTCTTTTTGCTGCCACATTTCATAGTGTTCAGTGTGTGGATCTAGTACATGTCTATGATTTATGAACTATTGGTGATCTACGCACCTGCACTACACTGCCTGTTGGATGCTATTGTTTAAGGTGCAGTAAATTGTTACTTGAGATTCTAAAAACCCTGCCCAACTAATACATCTTTTTACTTATTTATAGAGCTTATGCAAACCCGGAAAGCTGTTTCCAAATGAATATTATCTCCGCTGCCCTGCTGACCTTATTATGGTATGACTGGTTTGTATAATTTATTTATCTTTTATTATTTATTTTATTATTTATTTATGTATTAATTTTGTGTAAGCTCTGGTTGCCTTGTATATAGTTTTGTACATCTGTTGTATTTCTTCTTTGGGATTTTAAATTAATTGTTTTGCTTATGATAAGGGATCTGATTGTTTTTATGATTGTAATGTTGAGGTTGCTGGAATAATGTTATCGAAACCTCACAAATTAAAATTTTGATTAAACATGAACAATTCTGATAATGTGACATTTTATAACCATGTTTATTGTGTAATACAGTACCTTCAGCCCTACTGAGGCTTATTTTACCTAAAATCTGGCCTCAGTGCACCAACTAGCAGTCGTTTCCTTTAACTTCAACGCAGAGCACATTTGGTTTTATTTTTAAAGAATTTTATGTGGAAAATATACAAACAAAGAAGCACAAACACAGCATACTAACATTATTTAACACTTTATTTTTATTTATTTTAACATAAATGTTGTCAAAAGTGTTAAAACATATTTATTATACATTCTCACAACATCCCTGGCTACTAATGAACTTAACAATATATTGTGACAAACCAAGGGGCTGAGTGATAAATGGCAGGTATGTGAGAGCAGAACTGCTAATTGGGGCTCTGCCCTCTCACTGGATTGCGACCAGAGGGCGGACTACAATTTGCAAAATGGCCACCCCAAAACAGGAAAACACAGGAACAAATACACACGGTACAGGGACCAAAATAAAGGGTACACAAAACTATTCACCTTTAGGCTGGGCAGTGGCCTTCACTATAGGTTCTTCTTTCAAACTCCTCCAACTAAACAAAGGATTAAGCTTCATTTATGTAGCATGTGGCCATCAATTATTCAGTCAAGGCCACAGCCACATTACCCACATAGATTCTGGTAGCGATGGAAGTAACCCCATCCCTGCTAAACTTAAATTAAAAATACTCAATCTTTATTTAAACAATATTACATACACACACTATTTACACGTGTGGCTCCTGCCCTGCCAGATGCACCCTATTTATAACATGAAGGCCTATATTTTTAGTTGTTACAAATATGTATACTTAAAGCGGGCATTTAAATTCCAATATGTTATCTGGGCCCTGATATCAGCCATCCAACAAATGCCACCCCCAAATCTTAAACCTTGACATTATTTTACACAGCAAAAATATTAAATTTAGTTTTACAGTTGTTAATGAGAATAAATCTCTCCATTGTTTTTGATGCAAAACTGCACATATGAGAGCCACATGTTTTTACGTTTCCGTCTTTGTACATTTCTGTTTGTTTTTGGAACAGTATTTTTCCTTTTTTTAACTATTGTACCATTTACTGTATAATGTATAAACTGTTTAATTTGTGCCGGATTGCACCAGATCCCAGATTCAGTTACGGTTGCCATCTGGATGGTTTTAAACAGGCCTAGACGGTTTTTGTACTGCTTTCCCGGTTGCTGGTGAAAAGATTGAATGGGCTGGTATTTCACTTGTGACACAGTGATCATACTGTGATGCATATAGTTATGTACTTTTTTTGTCCACTTATCGGCATCTATCAATCAATTTACCACTTGACTGTCGAGTCACTACCATGCATCCTCCCCTACACACATAAGGTGTTTGTGTAAAGTGGTTCATTGAAACATGTAAGTAAAAATTAGCTAGTCAGCACTAGGACCCTTTTGTTGTGTCTCAGAGGTGGCAACCCTAGATCCAGTACATATTTGGTCTGACAGGCGAAAATTATATAGTTTGAAAATGATAAACCCTCTATATACATGACATGTACAATAACAACAACAAAAAAAATCCAGTTCTATGAATTCAATAACAAATGTTTACTGTAACAATATATTTTATTATTATTTATTTCTTAGCAGGCGCCCTTATCCAGGGCGACTTACAGTCATAAACAAAAATACATTTCAAGAATCACAGTACAAGTAATAATACAATTAAGAGCAAGATAAAATACAATGACTTTGGTTCTAGCAAGTACAAGTATGACAAAATACGATTCAATAACGGAGCAGATAACAGTGTCAGTGATAGTAACATCAGGATATAATTAAATACAAAACACTACAGTTTAAATAACACTTGGCAGATTACAGTACTCTAAAGTACAGGATTAAATGCAGTAAAATAAGAGCAAATAGGGGGCAGATAAGGGCATATTTTAGGATGCAACATCTATCAGTAAGAACATTTAAAAAAAAAAAAGTGTACACCTCAAAAGGTGAACTGCCAAAAAACTACCGCTTTTAATAACAGTGCCATCACTCCTGTTAATCAGATTAGTCTACCCGCCACTGGTATTGTTCAGACTGAAGGCAAAGGTCGAAATGCAGCTATCAACACCAACACAAGCAGATGAGAACATGAAGCATATGGAAGCTATTGTAAATCAGTACATTAGGTCTATAATCAAAAATGCTATCCCTATTTAATTATAGAGTCCAGAACTTTTTTTTTTTAAATGAACCCCTGTGTATAAATACTGTAACAAAGCAGAGCTTGGCGTCCTTTTCTCACCCCTATCATCAGTTGCGCTTGTTCCTAAACCCATCATCATGTGCTCTGCAAGAGATTGACAAGGACCCCTCCCTCATTTAAAGATCCGACTAATCCCAGTTGTTCACAGATAACTCCCCCAACCAATCACAAATGTGTGCATTATGGGGAGCAGTGTGACCTATTACCCTTGTGGCACAAGATGTAGTTCTGGAGTTCTGGGGGAGTGACTGGACTACATCTCCCAGAAGCCCAGCGGGAAAAAGGGGAATCGCATTCTAAATGGTACACACCTGAAGCTGATTAAGGCCGGAGGGGTATAAAACAGGGCTGGGCCTGTATTCGAGAGGGGAGAGAGCAGTGGGCGAAGCCGGGACGGTACTATTAAAAAAAAGTAAAGAGAGTGTTTTGTGTGAACTGGGAAACGGCATAGCTGTCCAGCGAGACAGTGAAAGAAACTGAAAAGTTTAGTTAGCACTCTGGTGTAGAGTAGGTTTTGTTTTTGTGTTGTTTTTTTTTTTGTGCATTTTAAATAAAAGTGCTACATCCCACTCTCTGGTCAGTGATTTCAAGGGGCCACGAACCCGAATAAGCAGCATCTCCTTCACACCCCTAATATATGTTAATTTTGCAAAATAACAGTATTCATGTTTTGATTATTGCATAATGTTTTCTAATGCATAAACACTTATTGTAGCTGTCACAATATGGAGCTCAATCTACTTGATCTGTGCATGGGGGCAAATACTAGAAACCAAGCTGCAGCATGAACCAAATCTTTATAGAAAAAGTAATAAGTTGTTACCTTAATTACTGAAGTTTAATGGTTTCTAGCAACTCTATGGTCTGTAGGTACTGTGTACTCTATAATAGACACAGGGAACCACCATTATACTGAAGTGCAGATACTGGGTCACAGTTCTTTACTACCCTGTACTTGCCTTCACAAACACATTTTTTTTATTTTACAAACTAATTAATTCAGTATTTAAACTACCTCTGGGGTTAGGTTTAGTTAATTCAAGAGCTGAACAGGTGAACTTGTTCCACAATTTACCTCTGTTGTGAAGGCAAATGTAGATAGAAGATCTAGTCAGACGGCACACTCACCTCCATATTAAAGTCTAGTGTAAAAACACTATATGATAAAGTAGATGTATCTGTTTCATTAGACATTCTGTATACATGCAAAAAAAAAAAAGTTTGCTTTTGACTGAAAAATGTGGTGGCAATCTCAGTTTTACTGTTTAGATAGATATAGTTCAGGGGCCTCAAGAGAAATCTGCATTGTTACATTTAACTTACCTGTACTGTATCCCATAGAGCAATGTGATACATGTTAGGAGTGGTTCCCTATAATTCAGGCACTGGCCGGTTTACATGTATCTGTGAACAGCTGTGTTTGTTTGTCAGATCCATAACTGAGGCAGGGGACCTTGCTTCTCTGTTGTCAATCTTGTTTGGAGCACTCATGAGGACCGTTTATAAAAAAAAATTACTGGGCTATGATGTTATTC
This sequence comes from Acipenser ruthenus, assembly GCF_902713425.1. Taxonomy (NCBI): domain Eukaryota; kingdom Metazoa; phylum Chordata; class Actinopteri; order Acipenseriformes; family Acipenseridae; genus Acipenser; species Acipenser ruthenus. The sequence goes on from NC_081192.1 coordinate 67,844,401, forward strand.
AAAGGGGCCAGGATCTAAGAAAGCATAAATGTTGAAGCCAGGTGAGTCATTAAAAGCAATAGGCCTGCAGGTACATTCATAGTAATTATAAAATTCCAAATGATTTAGCTTTAGTAATGAATGACCCAAGACACTGGAACTCCTTGCTACTGCCATAAGTGTGGCTTATTTCATTTAATTTTACAATCTAAAAATTGGTATTTCACGATAATTCACGATTAAACATAATATTTATTAAAGCAGACAAAACTACGTTGTCACATTCAAAACTAAATATATAAATGCTTACATGAAAAACAGTAAATGCTAAATTGTAGAGTGTTACGTTGTTTATGTCCACCTTTTAAAAACATTATTTTTCACCATCAGTGAATTACCAAACAAAATAAAAACATAAATAAAAGGAAAAATAAGAAGACATGTGAAATGTCCCCTTTTTCTATTGGACAGGGCGATCTTTAGCATTAGTATTTCTGATCTTTGAAGCAGCTGGTGTCTTTCTGGTGAAAGACATTTTAAAGAAATTGTGCAGCTCTATGCAGTGTATTCAATCACTAACCAAAAGACAATTCACTGATCTCTATCACTATGATGAAAAAAAATATTGGGATTTGGTGGAATAACAGATGATTGCTAATTGTTTTAGACATTGCGGTTTTACTCATAATCCATCGGTGAGGATAAAACTACTGAATCAGAGGAATTTACCCATTTCAACTATGCTATTCAGCATTTATGCTCAGCTGGCTTGTGGTCTGTCAGTGTCTCAAGGGAAGATTTAATTAATGTGGACACTGTAGCTAGAATTTCTGTAGATATTATCACTTCAAAGTCAAAGGTGGATGATGATAATTTTGATCATGATAATGACCAAGGCAACAATTATATTGACATTCCACACCCTTAAGGTACGGCTAAGATAAGGTCACGTGTGCGTGACGAATCGTTATGTTTGGCTAATTTGAATATGTTCTGACAGAGCGTGAAGGAAAATACACCATTTTAGGTAACTTGACAAACATCTGTTATCATTATTTTTTTTTTAAAACACTTAAGCCATTTCAAGTATGTCTTCATGACAAAAGTGTTGGCACCCTTGCAGTATTTCGTGTGTCCTATTGTAGCGTGCACGGGCAGCAGCAGGGCTGGTAGGTGACATAATCACACACGAAGACATGAGCCCGATATATGTGCCTTGAAAAGGAGACGGCTCTTTTCTACAGCAGTATCGGCGCTATGCTTTAGTGCGAGAGCTCCTGGGTTCGCGCCCGCCCTCTGCCTGTGTGTGGATTGCCTCACCCTGTGTGATGCGCCTGCCTACATTAACCGAGATCGCTACACTAATTTTTGCTTTTATTATGCTTTTCAGGCATGTATGATAGTCCTTAACCAGTATGTTACATGTTGTTGGTGAAATCTGGGCCCATTCTGTCTTGCAATTTCCTTCAGCTCAGACAGATTGAATACACAATTCTTGACTACATCTTTTTTTAGATCAGTCCAAAGCATTTCTATTGGATTGAGATATTTCATATTTCTTTGATATTGCTCTGTAGCTAGTTCCTTTGTTGCTTTTCTCAAACATGAATCCAACTCCTTTGTCTTGAACATCATCTGCTGTGTTGCCAAAATGTTCTTCTTCAACAGATGTTGGAAATCATGACCTCTTTTTCTGGTTATTGACTTTATAATGCAGCTTGGCTACTGTGTAATGATTGTCAACCAATTAATATATATTTCTAATTAGTAATAGTACATTTTACAGACTTTTAATGTAAATGTGCCAATACTTTTGTTATGAACAAATATTTGAAATTGCTTAATTGCTTTTATTTTTTTGTTAAACTTCCAGAAATTTTGTATTTTTGTCTTTGTCATATTAATTAGCGGCTAATGTTCACTAAATGCTTGTATTTAACATGTGTTCTTGAATTATCTTACATTAAGTGTAGGGTACTAATACATTTGTCTGAGACTGTATGGTGTAAACGAGCCTTGCAGCTCGGGTTCGTTTCGCCCTTTAAAATACTGACCCAGACACAGAAAAAGAGGGTTTAATAGCACTTCTGTGCTGTTTTTATTAATTACAGAAGTCAAAATAAATGAAAACCAAAACAAAAACCTAACTCACACATGGAGTACTTACTACACTTTTGTAAATTCCAGACCCTAACTATCATCGGACGGCTAAGCCGTTTACCGATTAGAACAAAACACTTGTAACACCTACAAACACAAAACGGTTTACACAGTACCTCTTCCTAAAACCACACAGGTTTCTTCACTGTGACAGCCTCGCTTCACCCAGACAGGAGACTGCCCAAAACATTTGCCCTGGTTTAAATACCTGCCTGATAATTGTAGGCAGGTGGCATTCATTTTACTATTAGAGCCAGGTGTACCCCATCCTGGCTCCCTCCAGTGGCATTCTGGGGGATGTAGTCTTTTGGTCCCCTCCTTGACTACATCTTTTCCCCTTCCTCCTCCTGGTCTGTTACAATGGCCTTTGCAACATCTATGAAATTCAAATGACCATGAACACCAGGACTTCCCACAGATGATGTGCTTATTTGCTAATCAAACATTAAAACTGAAAAGTGTTCTGTTCTTTTCTATTTATCATTTCTTCATTGTTTTAGTTATTTTTCCATAAACTACAACATAGAGAAAAAATTAACTGAAGAAACAGGATCTGGTTGATGTTGGTTACAAAATGTCTAGCAACATCATACCAAAGTGTACGACAGTGAAAGCACGGTAAAGCAGAGGTGAGCAGAGCGAACTAGAAATACCTATTGTGAAGCATTATACAATTCATAGTCAACCCATTGAACAGTAAATGAATGCTATAACCACAAAAAGAGCATGGTAAACTGCAAAACTGCTGTGCAATTGGTAAACTTTAATAAGGGTACCATAGCACTGGCTAAGTATGTGGACAAAGGAACAGAAACATGTTACCTGTATGTTTTAAATTGCTTCACAGGCAGCCATGCATCATGAAAAAACAAAATAAAGGATTCTGAAAAGTATGTCATTATTATAATGTGAAAACAATTATATGTGTTATACAGTAAATATGGGCACAATATGAAGATTAATCTTTGTTTTCCATATGTCTGGATTAAGACTATAAAGGTATACTGTATCTGTAGAGAAAGCTAGACTGTACTTTAACTGTGTGTTGTTTACAAAGTTTACTTAAATAAATGTGTGTTCTGTTACAATGCATTTTTAGGTTTGTTTTGCTTCCTGTTACGTTCCGAATCTAGAAAATATGCACATTTGAGTGATGAATTTCCTACAGGAACTAACAGCTGTATGTGCAAATCATGCATATAAATCAATTACCAAGGCCTATGTACTTTAAATGCACCCATTAATTAAGCAATGTCAGAGTCAATGAACTGTGAAGTTCATTACATTTTTAGCATTCAAACCAAGGAATTATTTGAAAAAGAAATACAGAGTTTATGTAATGATTAGTGAAATAAGGTCGGGTGGTTGCCAGCCCTCGTACATTGTGTCCTTGTCAGTGTTTCAGTATACTGGCATAACTGTTGAACTGTTGGAGGGAAAATTGATTTGAAAATGTGTTCAGACATTGGAGTGTCAGCCACCCCACAACAACAATATTTTTTATAATCAGAACATTTGTTCCCTGGGTATTTTGCTAACCTTAGTATTATTATAAAATGGTACAACGTCATTAAAAGGTCTTGCTTCCACATTGGGACAGTATTTACACACGCAGATATTTCAGCACATTTGCTTTTATGAGCACTACATCTGCCAAACAACCTCCCCAAAAGTAAAAATTCACTCAGCTGCTTCCACAAAGCGGGACGTTTTTATTCAGTCAGTTTTTATTTTTGATTCAAACTAAACATTGTAATATTATTGGCTGCAAATACATTCATATGTAACACATTTTTAAAATATATTTTCTTGTAGGTTTATTTTTGTATTTTGCAGAAACTAGATCACCCAGCGCTCTGTCACTTTTTAACAGAAAATGTCAAAAATGGAGGAGCAATACCAAGTTCCCATGCATTGCAAGCTAATAATTTGCCAAAAGCTTACAAAATGCACGAAAACCAACTTTGTGAACTATTCCAGGAAGCAAGTTTAATTGCTATCATTTCTGACGAATCTACCAATTTCTGAGGCCAGGTATGTACTCGATATTCTCTTTTATCCCTGCATTTGAAGACAAGAAAATTGATTCTCTGACTGCGTATTTAGTTGACGTCGTTTTCCTGAAAGAAGTAAATTCTCACAAGCTATTGTACAGGCAGTTTCAATGTACAATGTTGATTTTGAGCAAGTATCTGTGTTCCTAACAGACAATGCTATATACATGACAAAAGCGTGGACACAGTCCCTGAAAGGCTTGTTTGCAAATGCAGTTCACATCACTTGTAATGCGCACATCCTTAGCCTTGGAAGGAAGTATTCCAGCATGCACATACAAGAAAAATACGAAAGCAGTCAATTTTCAGAGTGAAGCTCTTCCCCCAGTACCAGTACTGACTCGATGGAATTGTTGTTTGAAACTGTGTTGTACCACAGTGAGCGAATTCACTTGTATGAACGTGAATTGTCTAAATTGTTAGCAAATGCAAACTTGAAGGATCAGTTTGGGTTTGTTGCTGCACACACCAAACCACTGATGTCTGCAATCAAAGGTTTTGAAAGCTGAGAGGAAGGCACAGAATGACAATCACTGATGAACATTTGAACGTTTTGTTTAAATCTGTACTTTCTGCTACTGCTGAAAGGCTATTACGAGCCTCAACAGGTCAGTGTAGCTAGACGTGGGCCTTGTTTTCATCAACCGGGTGAAGAATTTCTCAAGTCGGTTCGTGTATTGGATCCCATCAAGTGGTAACACTCAGATTTGATCAAGGTGATCTTGCAGCAAGAATACCGTGCTTTGGCGACGAGGAATACAATGGTTTTTTGAGTTACATCTCAGCCGCTACAGAAGCAAGTGCTGATGTAAATCCTGCCACCTATTGGTTTCTTCAGAAAGAGAGATGGCCCGCTTTAGCCAAACTTGCAATCAGATGTTTATCCATTCCGCCACATTCAGTGGATGCCGAGAGATCTTTTTCTTGATATGGACAAGTGGTTACAAACATGACCAGAAACCTCAAAGTAGATAACATCAGGCTGCAGCTCATGTATTCTTACAATAACCGGCAAAAGGAATTAGATTGAAATGCTAAGGATCTGCCAACTGGATTTGTAAGTATTGTTTCATTTTGCGACTGAACTCTCACTGCCGTTTTACAAATACTGGTTGTTCAATTTTCATTTTACTGCTGTTTTACAAGTGTAGGCTACTGTATGGTATGAGTTATTATTGTTAGCTGCAACTCTTCACATATATGAAACAGCCTAAACATTTTATTTCAAATGGTGATAAGTAGGGACTCTTAAGAACTAATATTCTGGTTTTCAATGTGTGTGTGTGTTTTTTTTTCTTGTTGTTTTTGAACAAATGATCTGAATCCACCTTAAAAGCAAGTATATACGTGCAAACTGTTTAAATATTTTATGACCGCACCAAAACCGCAACTTTATTAAACAGTGGCCGCAACTTCTTTACCAAAAAGTCACGATTTTCTTACAGCCTTATACATCACCATATTAATTACCTTAAAGTAATTTTAGTTAAAACATGATATTGGTACTACACTAGGTTAAAGAGTAAATAGTGGGGTTCCGAAAAATAGAGCATTACATGTCCATAACGTATTTTTCTTTTCATTGTTAACATCCAGGCAACTTTTTACACTTAAAACTTTTAAAGACTGTTTCAAAGCTATTTTGAAAATGTCTGCTCTAGTGCACTGATAGTGTAAGGATTATTGCCCACATTGTCAAACAGGTAACACAGCAATAACGATCCATGATGTGGTACAGAACAGAAAATGCCAGAGCACCTGTAATGTTTTTTTTCTTCCTGCAGTGATTTAGAGCAGGGGTTTTCAACCCTTTTTTGAAACTGTACCCCTTCTGTCTGGAGTTTTCATCTCAAGTACCCATTTACAATTTTCACTCGACTGAATGGTACCACAGTTGCAATAAAAGGCAGAATATTCTGATTAACACATTTTGTTTATGTCTAAACAGTTTGGGACTGACAAACTGCGGGTTTAGGACAGAATACCAGACAGTAGGCTAAATTCTTAAAACGTTTAATTACATGTCTTTGGATACACACAATTAAAATACAGTATTTGGGAATCTCTTTGGAAACAGTCGAATTTGCTTTCTATTCAGCAAATTATACAAAATAGTCTGCAATGTAATTATTTATCATGTTACCATTTACATCCCATCTCAGCAAACTATGTGTGACATATAACATTTTTACAACATCAGAAACATTAACCTCAAGATAAAACTATAATAACTAACATTGATAAACTTTTTATTAAAGCAACATAAAAATTATCCAAAAGAATTCGATATAACTTTCTGTTGCTTTGCACATTCTGTACTCTTGTGTTTTCTTCCTTCGTTTTTCTTTTGCAAGTAAGAAATGTATCCATTTCAACCAGCCGCTATTGCTATTACAAAAAATGCAGCCATGCCTAATAAATAAAACAAAAAACATCAAAGTATGAGTATTGTGATTATTATTTATGTTTACCAGAGCATTTATACTTCTAAAAAATGCCGAAATATTGTGCTTCACTTATTAGTATTCAATTATACGACAAGTTGAAAACAGCAAAGTTAATGAACAACACAGAGCTCTCTCTAAAGGTAGAATCACCAGACCCCTGCTTCACCCACCCATATCAGAGTGGAAATCCACTCAATCAAAATCACGCATGCGTACAAGTGGAAGTATGGACGTGATAGATTCTGTGTTTTTTTTTTTTTCCATCTGTGGTTCACTTTGAGCTGCTAAACAAAAATGTAATATTTATGCACACCGGTTTAGAGAAAGCCAGCCATGCAGCCATATTCAGAACTTACAACATTCGAGGACCACTCAGTTCTGAATTGTGTACAGGCTGGCCTGCAAGGCACCCGGCCAGCCACAGAGGTTGCTGGTGTGCGGTAAGCCAAGGACTTCCATAGCTGACCTAACCCCTACCCTGCCCGGGCAGCACTTGGCCAATTGTGCGCCGCCCCCTGGGAACTCCCGACAACGGTCGGCAGTGCAATAGCTTGGATTCGAACCAACGATCTCCAAGCTATATGCTGCATCCTGCAGTCCTGCCTTTACTGGATGTGCCACTCGGGAGCCCCCGATCTTTTACTTTCATTTTTACTTGTGTATTTCTGAGTCGTCCTGCGTACCCCCTATGGCCCTTAGAAGTACCCCCGGTTGAAAGCCCCTGATTTATAGGACAGATCTCAAACCCCTGTGCACTAGAGCAGACATTTTGAAAACAGCTTTGAAACAGAATTTAAAGTTAGAATTGTAGAAAGCTGTCAGGATGAAAAGAAAAATGACAGGTACGTTATTTAAACAGTTGTAGCAACATGTGGGGACGTATAACGCTATATTTTTCTGAACCCCGCCACTTACTCTTTAAGGACATCTCTGCTAGCAAGCCATGCTTTTAAACTTATTTATGGACATGCTTTCAGCCAATACCATGCATTGATCCAGAAGGTGACACTGCAGAGAGTGGTCCAGTGGTTAAAGAAACGGGCTTGTAACCAGGAGGTCCCCGGTTCAAATCTCACCTCAGCCACTGACTTATTGTGTGACCCTGAGCAAGTCACTTTCGGGTGAGACGTAGTTGTAAGTGACTCTGCAGCTGATGCATAGTTCTCACACCCTAGTCTCTGTAAGTCACCTTGGATAAAGGCGTCTGCTAAATAAACAAATAATAATAATAATAATAATAATAATAATAATAATAAAGCAACAGACTTCCTGGTAGGCAAGGCAAGCAAACTGAGAACTTACAATGTCTGTTTTAAAATGAAAATACATGTTCATGATTTATAGTCCTGTTTTTTTGTTGTTGTTGCTGTACTCATTTCAGTGTAGTTTGTAGTTATGGATTTGGAGGATTCTGAATGACATTCTGGTTATACAGCATAATGAGAAAACAGTTAATACATAACAAATCTACTTTATTTAAACATGTTGAATCTCCAAATATGAGGGACTGTTGAAATAATCTACAGTATTACTAAATAGATAAAAAAAACATCTGACCTGTTGGAGTAGGATTAATACAGGTGGCAGAATTTAGATTACATCAGTAAGATTATGTCTTTGCTGCCTATACATGCACATATTCAAACAACTATAAATGAGACCATACAAGGATGTAAAAGCAAACATAATGCTTCTGTTCAAAACTCTTAAATGCTTCAAACTCAGCAGCAGAAACCTGAAATATGTGAATCAATTCATAACCTCTTGGTGGATCTGTGGTTTCAAATACAACTAGTTGTAAATGTAATGGGAAAATGTAGGTATCTCATGTTGAATATTCCCTGGATCCATAACTGTTTATACACTGAAAGGGAAACTTTCAAACTAAAAGCACAGGACAATAAGCATGATACTTGGAAATCCCAAAGTGTTCCTACTAAAGAGGTTTGGTGATAATGAACATCAATAAAATGAGCATCCTCAATGAAAATGACAGGCTATTAAGATTTGGGATTAGGCTATGAGTTTAATATGATAGGCAATCTATAAAACCTTTACAACCTAGTTCTAAATGCACAGATTACATCCCCAGTGCTCAGTGTCGTAGACACATGTTAATAAGCTCACAACCTTTAATTAAGCAATATGTATAAGTAGATCCCCATTAAGCTGTGATTTGTGGGCTAGTTCATTATAGCTAGCCCCAGCCACCAGACATATTCAATACAAATCAAGCAGCCTGAATATTACCCAGCTTAATGTGAGCCCAATATTGATATTTTATCACTGCTTCTGATTAGTGACTTTTAGAATCTTCATTTTTCATCTTGTTGGGGCAGCAAGGAAGATCTAATGACCCTAGTTCATTTCCAAATGGAATCATTGACAGACATTGTTTATTGGGTAATTAATTGCTGTAATATAAACCATATTTAAATTTCCTTGCCAGGCAGGATGTTTTATAACAGCTTACACAACAATCTTGTAAAAAAAAACTGTTAAATTGTACTAAATGTAAATGGCCTCAAACTTATACTTGCATTATGCTCTTTTGACTCAGATAGGTGATACTGACATGTGTCAGCGGCTTGCTTTGAACATATACTGTTAAACACAACACAAAGATCTTGTTTGTGGTTGTTTAGATATAATAGTTAGATAGGTAGTAGTGTGCAGACGTCGTGTAATATACAATGCCTGTGGTGTAACTATTACCTTTTACACATCAGAGAAGTGGTACGTTAAAACAACTGCACACCCCAGTGTATAGTTAAGTTTAAAAAAAAAAAAAAGTATATATTGTTTTTATTTGCATATACTTTATAATTATATTAACTGTATCCATCTACTAAAAAACTAGACAATAGCTATTGGAAAGGTAAGTCTTATATTAAAACTGCGCTTTAAATATTTTATACAAACCTATACGTATTAAAAGCTGGTGTTCCTTAAACATCAATTGTACACTGTAACGGCACTGCAGTAAACACTGAGTACTGTTAGGGGCGTTCAGCACTATAGACCGAAGGCCTTGCAGATCTTTTGAAACTAATAGGTTAAAATAGTATCACAATTTGAAATGTTTTATTAGCATTTGTATAATAAATGAAATGATAAATAGCTACAAAAAGATAGCAGCTGCCTGACTTTATAACATGAGATTACAATAAAAATTGTTTATGTTCTATTAGTTTTTCAGTAATAAACACTTGAATACAGTGCTGTCCTTTTATGACGGTGTAGTCGGAAGTCATAGTTACGAGACCATGCTATTAATGTGCCACCTTATAACGAGAATGAAAGTGTGAAATAAATGGCATTATGGGGCAAATGGAAGCCACACCCATGCTGTCTTATAACTAGTTCTGCTGCTAGTTTAAATAACTATAAAAAATATAAAAATATCAGCAACAAGAAAAAAAGATGCCGCAGGCTACACTTTTACAGTTGTTAACAGACGCCCTTTGACCCTTTGATTGTCTTTTGAGGTTAGCCACTGAATCTTTGCCAATCAGAGGGCTTGGTTTACCCAAGTAATGTTATAACAAAATGTATGGTACAGTCAACCACAGTTATCTTGACACACCTCAGGGATGCCATTTACTGTTGAGTTATCCAAGGTGTCGAGTTAACTACGGGTGCACATGGCATTAACATGCATATAAGTAACAGAACTCACTCGTTTACAGTATTTAAAAGTTTATTTTTAGTTAAATGTCCTTATGAAAACGGTTGAAATAACTGCAGTGAATGAATCAATTACAGTACATAATACGGAACAAACTCGGTAAAACTCGTATAGTTTGATTAATATTAAGAATTAATAAAATAACTACAGCGTTATTTTTATGAAATCCAACCACAAACTGTAGGTATTGGCTTGTAGTGTCTAATTTGACAGCTTAAATAGCAAAAGTTAACAAATGTACATTATACAGAATTAACTCAGTGACCAAAAATAATAATAAACAACTTACAGTTTCATACAGAATTCAAACATTGTCGATTGTTTCGCATGCAAAAACACAGACAATGAAAGTTCTGCTGACAAGCTTGTTATCCCGAATAACCTGAGCTTTAAAGCCAATTGAACGAGAACTCATGTTTCGCTTCTCACTCATTGTGAACTGACACTGTAACCAGCTGCACTTGGTAGTTGCGAATGAATGAATGAATGAATGAATGAATGAACGATCCATTTCCACGTGAGGTTTCCACAAGAGTGTCAAGTAGATCAGCCACGTGAAACGACAGCGTTGAGTTATCCACTAGTCTTTTTAATAGTTTTTATCCCTTCGGTACCGGTAATAAGTGTTGAGTAAAGCGTGGTGTCGAATTAGTAAATTAAAAGAAGCAGGATGCATATATTTTATATGGAGAAAATTCGGGACCAAGGCTGTTTGTTGAATTAAGCGAAGGTGTCGAGTTATCCACCAGTCGAGTTAACCGAGGTTGACTGTATGTTCATTCCATAATTCACTTTAAAATATTTGTTGTGGTTTACTTTAAATACCAATTAGATGTTGAAAATAAACTAAATATATTCTTCACATTCTTCACAACATTTCAATATAAGGCAGGATCATAAAGTAGATTTTGTATGTATTAATGAGCTGTTTTCCAGTTTTATTGTGTAACCAAATTCAGAATCCACCAAACTCAGACACAGTACTGTCAGCACCAGGATGTTTTTGATTGTCAATTACGTATGTTTTCAATAGTATAGTCACTCATTATAGATGTCCAAGCACAGAAGGCAATTTATTTATTTTTTCTGCCCGGCATGTCAGAACCTTCTCTGCAGAGGTCAGCGTTTAGAAACTGTCGGAACTGCCATGGAATTCAAACTCTAGGAGAGCCTAAAAAGGAGTCCAAACAAAAAGTCAAATTCACTTTTTATATCTGCATTGAAAAACTTGGGGTGTGCACAAAACCAAAGCCTGTACCCAGAATCATATCGAATTTGGATGTATTATTCATTAACCAAAACTGGAAGAAATGCCATATGTGGCCAGCTGGTTAGTCTTTATCATAATCCTGGGTCCCCTAAATGAGGTGCACTAACCAAAACAGATTTAAAAAAAAAAGTTTTGGGCGCTGGAGGTACTGCTAGCCCCAAGACAGAAAAACATGTTTTAGGTTCTCCAATAACAGTTTCTGTTATATGAAGGATACAAGCAGGGCAAGACCTAATATTAATGAAAGGCCAATTAAATTATCGTGTACAGGGGACGGATAAAACGTCCTTGGGGACAGATTGAGCTTCCAGGTATTTGACACCTACACTATCTTTAAAAGTATTATTTCAATAAAGGGGACATAAACCTCAACCAAACCTTTTTATTACCCTTTATTAATGTCATCTTTGATTCTCTTGGAAATCTCTAAAAAAGTGCCTACAGGTATATAGGGAACTGCATCCACCACATACTATGGAACTAGCCACAGAAACTGCTGATTTTTAATCCCTGTACTGGTATAGATTTTAGGATTAAATACCCTAGACTACAGTTGCAGCTGATGTGGAACTGAGCATCAACATTGTGTTATTGATTGGTGGCTTTAGTCTTTATTGCTATTAATACCTCACTGGTTATTTCGATTAAAACCTACATGTAAATGAAGGCCTTATTTAAAATCAGAAGGGCTCTGCGGTGCAGTCTCGGCACCATACTTACACCATACTGGTTTCTTTTTCCTTTCCCTTAGTTCACATGTAGAGGATAGTCCTGGCTCATTGTCTACTTCATTGATTTTTTTTTTTATGCACAACTGTATTGACTGCACTCTGTAAAACATTCCACTGATGTCACCAGTTACCTGTAATGGAAACACAAAATGAAACTATAATAAATGTCTCCTGGTAAATATATGTTACAGAACATGATATGAATTTTAATTTGTAATTTAATTCTCTAACCCACATAACCACCAACAATTAAATGTACCAGGAAATCAAGTTATGTATTAGATCTGTTATATGTTAAGAAGGAAGGTCAGAAACAGGATAATTATGTAAGAAAAAAAAAAAACGATTTGGTTTTTCAAGAATTTCTTCTGATTTCTAAAGGGTTGCAGCGACCTCAATACTAATGAAGCATGCACTCAAACTCCAATCAAGTGTACCGTGCACTGAGTAATTATAAAATGCACATAAAAGCAGAACTGATGCATTTTGTCAATTACTGTTGCTGTAAGGTATTTTTAAAGGTTAATTTTTATTTAAAATATATCTTAGGTCAATATCCGGCCAGCATGGTTTACTTTGGATACAGTATTTAGACGGTTGAGTAATATAAACATTAAGAGCATAACTACAGTTACACTATAGTGAAAAAACACTGTTAGTGTACAGTATGTTAGTAATCGTCATTATTTTATCACACCTAATCAATAACTGAGTAATATGAATATGCTATTCTTACACTTAGTTTCAGCACAATAAGTGGTTTGGAAAGTTAAGGCAGATTAAAAACTGGTCCTGAGGATCCAAGTTATCAGTTTGTCGTTAAGGAATACAGGATGATGATGCACACAAAAATGAAGTATTAAACAAAGCTGGCCACCTCACAAAGGATATTGATTAGCTGATAAGTTATGGCACTGACTTGTGGTAGATGGGGCTTAAAGGTGCCTGCGCCATTAATCATATTGGTCTAGGTAACTTCAAAGTCTGTGAACAGTCATTCAAACAACATGCAAGATTCTATGGAAAACTAACAAAGTGTGGTGGGGTGGGCAGGTGAGATTTGCAATTTTGTTTCGTAAAATGTAACTGTTTTCACTGTGGTTCATAAAAACTATGATTCTTACTCAAATAATTGAACCAATAATCCAAAATGGTATCATGAAAAACAAAACAACACCATGAAAAGCAATGGAAAATGGTAAATATTTTCCTATAGCAGGGGTGTCCAAAGTTAGTCTTTCCACTCCTGGTCTTTGTTCTAACCCTGTTCTAAATTGTTTAATTGGACCAATTAAACCCCCATCCAGACCATGGAATAGTTAATTATATAATTTTACCTGTTAAACCTGGAGTGGAATGGATCTCCAGGACCGTGATTGGACACCCCTGGATTATAGTATGATGGAATATTGTACCATATGCAGTCCAATACAACACAATATATATTTTTATTTCTCTATGCTGCTGATTAAGTGTGAACCACACATGTTTTTATTGTGGTGTTTGCACTTTGTGATTGATTGGCCTGTTTTATTGTTTTCAAGGATGCCCTTTACATGAGGCCTTGGTCTTCATGAGTAAATCTCCTGGTTAAATAAATACAATAATTAAATTATGCAGTCTTTGTAAAGTAAATGTTAGTGAAATTATGATTCTGATTGTGATTATTATTCATCAGTGGTCTGACCGGTAATCTGAGTTGCTTTATATCCGATTTCACTTGGGTCTGGGATGACTTATGTCAGTTTTGACTTGTCCAACAATACTTGGGCCAACCTGGTTTTGGGATGAGTTGACTGTGAACCTAACAATCTGGAAGTGTGATTTAATTTAGAACCTGTCATGATCAAACCCACTATAACCACATACATTTTATATTAGATTATTTGTCTTGCCTTTCTTTTATCTGTTTGATATAAAATCATTATGATTTAACTTCCTGATTTCCATTCTGCATGTTTCCATAGAATTGCATCAATCTCATAATGTAGGCAACACCTCTGCAGTGGTTTGTGGGTTTGTAGTCCTGGACAAGATTTAACAACTGGCTAAACTTGACAAACAAATGCATCTCCCAGTATACACAGTTGTAGGTAATTCAGTCTGAGTGATTAGTTCATAAGGTAGGGCTAAAGACAGGACGCAATACAAGGTAAAGGCATCTTTTCTTGCTGAGAAATTAACACCTGCCAATAAAAACCCTCAGATACTCAGATTATCTGAGTATATGTACAATGCATAGATTTTACTCTACATCTCTAATGCATAGATTTGACTAAAGCCTTTCAATTCATAACCAAGCCAATGCGATTTTTAAAGAGAGGCTAACCTATAAAAAAAGATTCAATGCAAGGAGCACAGACAGAGACCACAAACTCATCTCAGACTTGAGCTACACAGAGTGCCCCGGTAGCATTTGAGATTTCGGTCATACCTGAGGTTACCGGGTGATGCTGCTTGATTATTTAATTTACATTTCCTTAGATTTTTGTGCTTTTAGAAAGGACAGACGTTGTGAGATCAGCGACAGCTGGTCCAGCGCAGTACAGAGGTGGTGAGCGTGGAACTTAAGTAACAAAACCGATATGTGCTAAATAAATTTCATACTGGCCTGTAGTATAAATGCATGGCTATTGTTACACAACTGTCTCATACAGTATATCAGTGACCTTTGTAATACTGTATATTTGTATAAATTAATGTATGAATATATTAAAATGCTGCACTAATGCAGCTTTGAGACCCCCCTTTTTGAACTGGTGTACAAAGAGCCCAATGTAATGATCTAAATAATGCTAGTCTATATCCACCACTGTTTATTAACTGAATACATGATAAATATGTTTTAAAAAGAAAATTCTGCAGCACTGCATAGCATTCATTGTTCAAAACAAGAAACACTTCAATGTTATTTCTCAAGGAACAGCTGTCAACTTCAATCTCAAAATCAGTTTGTTTACAGGTTCTATTTTATATTCTTTGGTAAATGACATAAAACAGTAATAAAATCACCTCAAGTGTTCTTCAGTGTTGTAAAAGCCCGTTGGTTATACTGTACATATATATATATATATATATATATATATATATATATATATATATATATATATATACATAAAACCACTATATATTTTCTGGAGAATGATGTTAAATATGTAAAGAGTCTTCTGTTATAAAGCTAAAAATGCAAGCTGTTCCTCGGCTGTAATGCAATACTGCTGTCAATATTGTTTCAGAATAGCTGCTGTTTCATTCTTTTAGGTGTCACTCAAGCTAGCAGGTCTTGTTCTTAACATTCAACAAGAAGAACGGAAACACACTTTTTTTTTAACACACTCATTTTGCTTTGAAGAATAGCTTTGCTTTGTTTATAATCATTTAGTTCCCAATTATCTTCAAACATATGTGGTATGAAATCTAAATGCTTCAGTTCTAAAGTTACTGTAACAATTGCCATTTTAGTGATTGGATGACATTGATGACATCGGTACCTCAAGGTCATGTAGATAAATTATCAACACAAAAAAACAATTTAACTCATTATCTCTCTGCCCAGAAGATCAATTTCATGGTCACCAACACATCAACCCTGCAAACTACCTCAAATAGTTTCTGAAATACGAGACATAGGGCAATTTTTTCCACACCTCCTTTTAAAAATTTGGTTTAAATGGCCCCTTCATTGAAGTTAAATATCCCAGATTATGACAATACAACATGAAAATAAATGTTATTTAAGAGTAAAAGTGTAATGAATCTCCTAGCGGCTGACGAGTTAAATAATACTGACATCAGCATAAGTGGTATGATTTTTTTAAAGTAGGTGATGTCAACCATACTGATATGGAGAAAAAAGCTTGGTAAAAACTAGGAATGGTACGGTTGTGAAATTGGATTTCTCTGTGATGTGTTGTTTATTTTACATATGTTAAAATAGGGATAAAAATCGGTAAATAATAGTTTTTAATTGAAACATCGGTAAAGATCAGGGGAAAAAAATCTCAGTATATACATTTTACATGTGGAATATGATGCGTAGCAGTTCTGGTTTCTGATTAAGTTTAATGTCCCTGGCATGTATAATGAAGCAGAATCTGTGCAAGTCGAAGCCACATTTTCCCAAGTTAGCTGGTACTTTGCGAACATTTGGGCAATCGCTGTGCTGACAGAAATAGTATCTACAGAAGATATGACCATGACACAGCACAAAACAAAACATGTTTATTTGCCTTGAAATCATAAAAATAAAAGAAAATTGACAGAACTGGGCAGTGCAAGCCATTGGGAGACAAAAATCACACTAGCCATTTCCATCAATGCGTTCCATAAGTTTACCAACTAAAGCATCACCGTTTTCTGTCATATATTTATGATTAATATTGTTGGCGTTAGGCAGTGTTTTAGCTGATGGACAGTACTGTTGCACAAAGTCACCAATGCATACCTCTCTGCAGTAAACAGTGGCTGTCCAGCAAAGCACAGTGCTCTGACAAACTCATTAACACAGTCATTCTGTGATCTTTTTATTAAAGTGCGTGTAAAAGCTGCATATGGATTGCTTGTCTCTCAGTTCACTTTCTTGTTTTAGTTTAATGTGTCGCTTATTTTTCAGTATGTTATTTTATTGTCAGCGCCCACATGTACCTCAATGCAGCAATATTTACAATGCAATGCATCCTGTGCCTCATCTGACCCACTTCTGCTATTTTTGCACACTTCGAAACATTGTTTTTTTTTTAAATATTCTTAATATATTTTTAATAGTGTGCGCTGCTTAAAGGGAAACACATTTACTTTTGCAAAACACTTTTTTTTCCTGTCAGACATACATATCTTAAAAAGTAAAGATATTTTTTTAGTTCTTTGTTAAAATATAGGTTGTTTTTTTCTTGCTGTGTCTTGTTTTTAGTTGTTAGTTGTTTTTCTTGTGAGATAGGGTGTCTCTGATACGGCATCTATTTTGTGTGTTTTGTAAACACTTTATCCTGTTATTTTTTGTGCACAAAGAAACTACTTATTCATTATACATTCTGTTGAAAAGAAAAGCAACAATATATCGTCTTAAGAGGGCAGGGCTTTTCATCTTAACACATATTTTGAGTTGCTTCTGATGTTTTAAAAAGAAAACACTTTTTTTCTTGTGCTTAGGTGTCTTTAAATTAAGTTTTCCTGTCCTTGTTTTGGTTAAACTAGCCATCTACTCTAGTTCTAAGTGTTTTTCATGTCTCCCAGTTTCCAGTTTGCAACGAAAGTGAGGCATTTGAGTGGTGAAGCAAGGAAGCTGGTGCTGAACTTGCCATTGCAGGAACAAACTGCAGCGAGGACATTCAACGAGCTCAGAGCATAGTATAATGAAACTCAGCTTTCACTTGACCCTTTAATTGTTTTTTATAAGCGGGGCTAGAGGCCAGGACAGCCCGTCTCCTCCTGTGCTATTGCTTTAAAGCAAATGTCTGAATTGACTGAATTGGTGAAGCAGTGAGCTCGGTCAGGCAGAAAAGGCTAGTAAGCTTTCACAGTTAGAAGCTAGAGTAACTACCCCACCTGTTGTCCCTAAGCAGAATGCAGCAACCCTGTACCCTAGTGCAAGAGACCAATGCAGCTACAGCCGCGCAGAAGTCACCTGCTACTGATGCAGCCAACAAGGGCATGGAGCCAGAGAGTGTAGGACCATTCTCCAAGAGGACCAGGAGGCAAGTGGGGCAGAAGGGAAGCCAACGAGCTGCCAGTAATCAATGAATGCCCGCGACTGGAGGGGCAGTGGCAGGCAAACATGAACAAGTAAGTCCCTAGACACGTAGCAGCAAGCCGAAAAAAACTGTGTGTAGAGCGAAAGAGAAACATATCTGATAGGCCCAAGTAATGAGGTAGTAGTGAAGGTGAATGGAACCATGTGTAGAGCTCTGATAGATTCAGGACCTCAAGTGACCACGATCAGAGACATGTTCAGGCACAAACACCCATATCGCAGCAAGCAAAATATAGAACCCTCAGATGACAGAACCGTTTTCCATAAAAGACGCAGCAGGCCCGGAAGTCACCCACCAAGGGGTATTGTATCTCACATTAAGCCCTTTGGGCTGTGTACATGAAATTGCTGATAGGGACAAACGTCCTTTGAGTGAACTGCAGTTGCCTGCAGGCTGTCCATGGGAGGAATTACCTGGCCAAGGTCAAGCAGCAGTCCCCTGAATGGTACGCAGCCTTCCTGGAGCTCGGGAAGAAAGAGTTTGGAGGACACACAAGAAAAGCGGGTAGTGCTAGATACGTGGGAAAATGTATTCACATTGTCCCTGCAGAAGAAGCTCGTTAATTGTCAGGTTCCCAAAGGGCCAGGTGGCACACCTTATACTGCGCTGATTGAAAGGCAGGAGTCCTCAAGTCTGCCTGAAAGTCTAGTCATTGGTTGTGTGTTAAGCGATGTGAAAAATTGATGTGTGCCAGTTAGGATGTGTGATTTTTCGCAAAGCGGATAGCTATTAAACCCAATACCTATCTTGCTGAGCTCTTTCTAGTGACCGCTGTTGATGAAAACACCAATGCTGAAGATCTAGATAGCCACTGTCAGTTCCCTGGAAACCAAGAGGTAGTGCCATAACACCACAGCTAAGAACACCATCTTGTCTGGAGCCTGCCAAAGCCAGAATGCTATAGCACCTGAGATAATGAGTTGTGAAATTCTCCAAATAGAATTGACCAACTGTGCTGTAGAAAGTGGCGAAGTTAAACCAGTTGAAAGATCTGCTTCTGAAGAATGCTGATGTCTTCCCACAACATTCTACAACTGTGTAGCACGAGATCCCTTTAGTGGACCCTAAGCCATTTTGTTTACCCTATAGAAAAATATCCCCAGCCCAATACCAAGATGCGAGAAAGCAGATAGCTCAAATGGAGAAAGCGGAAGTGATTCGGCCCAGCAAAAGTCAGTTCACATCCCCTATAGTTGTTGTGACTAAGAAGGATGGATCGGTCCGGATATGTGTTGATTACTGGAAGTTGAATTCATGCGACACCCGTGATTCGTTTGCACTCCAGAGGATCAAAGAAATACTAGAGGCGTTAGGACAGGCCAAGTACTTTTAGACACTAGATTTGATGTCCGGCTACTGGCAGGTGGATGTTGCTAAAAAGGATTAGCACAAAACCCTGTTCAGCACCCCAATGGGCCTTTATGAAGCCAACCCAATGCCCATTGGACTGCAGAATGCCCCTTCCACCTTCCAAAGGCTGATGATATGCTGCTTAGGTGATCAAAAATTTGCCAGCATATTGATCTATCTTGACCACATATTAGTGTTCTCCGAATCATTTTAAGAACATTTGGAATGACTCCAACTGATGTTTGACAGGTTGCACCAGCATGGCCTCAAATTGAAGCCACAGAAATGCCACTTCCTGAAAACTGAAGTGTAATACTTAGGGAATGTTGTATCTGGTGAAGGAACCCAGACAGATCTGGAGAAGATCAGGAAAGTGAAGTAGTGGAAAAGGACCTCCAACCGGAAGGAAGTTCTGCAGTTCCTTGGGTCCTGCAGGTACTACTGCTTCTTCATAAAGGGGGATGCAGCTATTGCAGCAACCTTGTACCACCTGACCTCTGGTGACCCATGAAAGAGAAAGAGGGGAGTGAATAAGAATAATCTGTTTCCAGGACTTGGATATGCTGATTACAACCTGCCATCTTGGTGCAGTGCTCGCCCAGATACAGAAGGGGGTTGAAAGAGTCATTGCTAACCACAATCTTAAATTCTTAACGCTGAAGTTGGTTGCCACAGAGAAGTTTTATGACCACCTCTATGGACACCAATTCACCGTACTGATATACAACAACCTGCAAAGCTGACTGCAAAGCTTGATGCAAAGCTTGATGCCATTGGACAACGTTGGGTGTCCCAGTTGGCCATGTTTGATTTTGCTATCAAATACAGGAAAGGGAGGTCCAACAGGAATGCTGATGCGCTGTCTAGAATGTCATGTGAAGGCGTCACTGAAATGCTCCATACCTGTCTACAAAGAGCTCTTAGTTTGAACAGGAACAGTATTTAGCCCCTAGAACAGATGTACTACCAGCATTGACCAAGTAGGAGATTCGGGCAGGACAGAAGGAGGATCCAGTGATAGTACAATTGAAGTCCAATCGGATGCAAGGCTGTAAACCGAGCCACAAGGAGGGGAGGATGTGCTCTTCCTACTGAAAGAATGGCCAGAATTGATGCAAAAAAAAACCTGCACAACACCATGCCAACCGCAAAGAAACGGGATGACGGAGCGCTTTAACTGCATGTTGATGAACATGCTGAGCACTTAGTAAGTAGATGTGATGACCCATACATCTGTACTCAGCATGATTCGGCTGGCTACACTTTACATTCGACTGGCTACATATTGTCTCTATCTGATGTTTGGATTGCCCTCAGAAGAAGAAACTGTCAAGTATAGTGATTATGTTCATTCTGCATGTGTGCCTGTCTTGTGCAATAGTGATTAGGAGAGAGCAGAACATCACTGTCTACATGTGGTGTATCACAACCTGCTGACCCAATGTATGTTCCTTCCAGTAGAGAAGATCGGTTCTGAGGAGCCTAAATGAGTCCAATCACGGGTGATTGAGAAGGATGACTGATGCGTCAGGGAGTGAAGCTGATGTGATGGAAATGACATACTCAAGGATTGATATGTGATATGGAGTGCTCACTGAAACACCAGGCTAGCCTGAAATACATCAGGAAGAGAAAGATGTCACCACGACATCAGGTGATGAACCTGCAATGTCAACATGCTGAAGCCACGAGAGGCCCAGGAGATTCTACAGATGACTCAACTCCAGAAAAAGATTATCCCAATCCACTCTCTGGATGTTGAACTGACAAATGTAGAGTGCGAACCAATCAAAGCCACTGAACCCCAGAGGAGATACCCTACTTGAATCAGACAACCCCAGCAGACAGCTATGAACAGCAAGTACTGGTCACTAAACCTAAGTCAGATAAAGAAAAGATAGAAGGGGAATACAATTATAGAATACCATACAAGAAACAAACACATCACCCTAACTCACTGACTGTACTGTTCGGTTAAACATTTAGAGTCTTCACTGTTGAAAGTTAAGTGCCTTCCCATTTTACACAGACATGCACTCACAACAATGACGACTGTCTTTATAATTAATTATAAAACTGTTTGAACACTTGCTTTCTACCTGCTAATCGGCTGTTTAAATTCTGAACACAGATTGTATGTTACTGTAAACTCCCAGTATGCACGACTATGAAGAGGTATGTGAAAAATACAGCGAATAAGGGGTGGGGCGGGGCTGGAGATGCAGTACTGAGTGTCCTGTTGATATGCAGTGCCTTTTAAGCCTATTTTACTGTGAAAAAAATACTTCTAAACAGCGCGTGTGAAAATAAATTGGACCTGACATGCCGAATAAATGGACCGCTAACAGTTAACTATAGAGATATGCGCTTGAAATTAATTAGGAAGTTGAGACCATCTATCTAAATCTGTCTCCACCTTTTTAAAATTATTATTGAAATTAGTTACTACAATAGAGTGTAAAGAGGGGTAGATCTCTACGCCAAGATATTTAACCCTTTGCGGTCCTATGTCGGACCTGGTCCGACATCGCAATTTTCCCTTTCCAGTCCAATGTCAGACCCTGTCCGACATCATCAAAAAGATGCAAAAAACAGGTCTCTAGTCGTTTTTTCTCCGGAAAAAGCCGAGAAAACCATTCAATGTCCGAGTGAGACCGATAGGAGCCGAGAGAAGCCAAAAAAAGGGGCATATCTCATGAATACTGATAGACCCGACACCACATAGATAACACGGACATACACAAACAAGATAGCTGCTTCCGCATCCAGCGCTCAGAGAATATCACAGACATTTGCAGAGCTTTTTGAGATGTTATAGTAATAAAATAATGACTTGGATCGCATTATTGAGGAGTTTGGTGATAAAACGAGTGATCAAGAGATGAATTATCGGTATGTATTATTATTACGAGTTATTTGAAAAATATAGCGAACGAGGGGTGGGGCGGTGCTGGAGATGCAGTATTGAGTGTCCTGTTGATATGCTGTGCCTTTTAAATCTGTTTTACTGTGAAAAAAAATACTTTTAAACAGAACGACTAAAATAAACTGCGTGTGTGAAAATAAATTGGACCTAACGAGTCTGACACGCGCTGAATAAATGGACCGCTAAGGGTTAAAATGCTGACCACCGATATGTTCGAGGGTAAAACGATATTTCTCATTGCATCATTCAGGGATAATAGTGCTGATTTAGCCCAATTGATTTTATATCCCGATAGCAAACTGAAGTTATCAAAAATAGTCAATAGGTGAGGAAGTGATTGAGACACATTTTCGACAAACAGTAATACGTCACCTGCATAAAGCGAAATATGATATTGAATATTATTAATGGTGACGGGAGTATAATCAACTGACTGGCGAACAGCCTAAGCAAGTGGCTCGAGTGACAGGGCGAACAGCAGAGGAGAGAGAGTGCAACCTTGCCGGGTTATATCGGAATTATAAAGTTTGGAATAAAAAGAGCGAAATGCCGAATTTATTTGTACAGGGTGATAGAGATTTAACAGACATAATGTTTGCGAAGTGCTCATTAGCCCGGAGTCTCAAGGTTAGATGACTAGGTCTTGAGCCGTTGAAATAATAGTGCTGCCTAGCTCTATGAATAAGGAATTCAGCTCGCTGCCTGAGTAAAAGATTAAGATCTTTTCTAATTAAATCACATTCCAGTGCAGTGTTAGCAGAGAAATTAGAATTTAAAGTATTTTCTAGAAATGCCAGCTTGGTTTCCAATGCTTTAATTCTACTAAGTCGCAACTTACTAAGGTTAGAAGCAAATTATGTAGTACTATTCCTGATAAATCCTTTAACTGAATCCCACAACACATGCGGATCATCAACCGAATTTCTGTTAATTAAAAAATTCAGATAGTTGGTTTTCTGACCTAAAGAACTCATTCTGCAGCAAAGTGGTGTTAAAGCGGCATCTGGCGGCCCGAGTGAGAGCGCCCGGGAGTGTGGCTGTACAGACCAGTGCTCTGTGATCTGAAAGAGAAACCGGCAGCAAGTCTATATTGTGAACTTCTTTAAAAAGATCCCTCGATACGAAAATAAAATCAATCCTCGAATATGACATGTCTTGGGGGAAAAGAAAGAAATCTTTGAGGGATTCATTACACGCCATAATTCTACAACGCCTATATCAGATGCCAATCTCTGTAGTGCAGTGGACACTAAACACCGATCTCTCCCTTCTGCTAATCCAGTCCTGTCCAAAGCATGCTCCCACACAGCGTTGAAATCGCCTCCGATAATCAATCAGAACTCTGACAGATCAAGCACTAGTTTTGTCAATAAATCAAAAAAACCTTTATCAAAAGAATTTGGTGAATAAACCGAAACAAAAGCTATTTTTTTCCGAAACAACTGTCTTTACATATGTTATTCTACCCTCTATGTCACTTCCCGATTCCAGAAGAGTAAATTGCAGGTTGTGCCGCCCAACAATCAGAACCCCCTTATTTTTTTTATCTTAAGATGAAGAAGCTAGAACATGATAATATCTATTTGCGAGTCTAGGAATTATTTTCCTACACAGGAGGTCAAGACAAGTCGTACATTTATGAGGTGTGTTCAGACCCCACACATTCCAGGATAATAGCGACAAACTAGTCATGGGTATCGAAAATAAACTTACATATCAGTAACCAGCAATCAAAAAATCCTATGAGTAATCTAAGTGAAAAAAGAGTAGCAATAACAAAGGGAGCTAAAACAGTATACAATCCCACAAGGTCTTCTCCCACCCCTCCTCCCCCAACACCCAGCCCAGCAAGAATGAAAACAACAAAACATAGTCCCACCCCAGAACATTCTGAAAATGGTGCCGAACAAGAAAATGTCCGCTGTCCCCCCTCCCTCCCAAGAAAAACTATTATCCGTGACCCTGTTTTGGGTCCCCCACCCCCTCCACACACTGTTCTAATAGCAAAATGTCTCTATAAAATGTAAACAAGGATAAAATATAACCACGATTAATATATGTCACCGATAACAATAGGATAACAGACCGGGATGAAAATACAGGAAAGTCTTAAATAGAAAAACATATAACGAAGAGAGCTTCAATAGCAATCAAGTCCCGGCAAATCTGAACTCCGTGATGTTGATTCCAGCACCGATCCAAACATGGACCAGCGGGCCGATCAGGAAATACTCGAGTCCGAGGCACCGGGTGAGGGGTCTTCTTACATAATGTTCCATCCTTTCGGGAGTGGAAGAAGAAGGACGTTGGGCCCGGACCAGACCAGTGAATCCAGGAACTCCTCAGCGTCTGCTGAGAGAGTCAGAGGGTTCTTCCTGGCAGCTTGCAGGATGGATGAGGTTCCTGGGCCTACCATATGTCTTGGGCTGACCGTTGTAAATGCGGTGGGCACGCATGACCTCAATTTTTTCGTCAGCCTAAGATGGGAATCACTAAGGGAGAAATTTCATAAGAAAAGCCGCCGCATCCGAGCCCTCAGAATTCTCCTCCAAGCCCAACATGCAGAGATTGGGCCATCTGTTCCTGTCCTCTAAATCTGCAGTTTTGGCCTCTAGCTGGTTGATCCTGGTTCTGATCCACTTTCAGGTCCTTCATGTTGCGAGATAAATTAACAAACTCTGTCTGTATGGAGGACAGTTTGGCGTCCGAACCTCTACCCATTTCCTCCAAATGAGAAAATTGTGATTCGAAGTACGGACGGTACCGCTCCATGCAGGCCTCAACAATGACAACTAGATCAGGCTGGGAGCAACTTTTATCTCCTTTAGAGGGAGACGCCAGCTGGGAGGAAAGTCTCTTTTTCTGGTTCTGTGCCATCCCGAGGTGAAGTAAATCTTAACTGGGTCAAGGTAAGAGTGAAAAATTAAGTTTTGCTTTATATGATATGTGAAATAGGAGATGAAGGGTACAGAGCAAAAGCCTTAGGCAGCCATATCTCCAACAGGTTATGTGATCCTTCTTCTATACTGTTTAATTTTGAACACGGTAATAAAAACAATTATTCGCCATGCTGACGTTTATATATTGGTATTCACATGTAAATAGTCACACACACATCTATTTCTTATAACATTTTTTCCTCATCCACAAAAGCAAAACTTTTGCTACAAAAGATTTTTCCTATAATTATTTGTTTTTGAGAAATTTCTAGAAATTATACATTTCCATTTCCATTGGGGTATGTAAACTTTTGACTACACTGTATATACAGTGTATATATATATATTATGTATATATATATATATATATATATATATATATATATATATATATATATATACTGTATATACAGTGTAGTCAAAAGTTTATATATATATATATATATATATAAAATAAAACACGGCTTGGAAAAATAACAACATCTGATTAGTTAACAGCATCACATGGCCATGCGTATATATATAGCATATAGCACGGCTTGCATACTAATCAGCCGCTTCACACTGCGTATCAGTACATTCTAAATTCCATGACAAACTGCCATTTTATTTGTTATTAGTTACAAAACCACAGCCAAAAATGAGTGACATTCCATCTATTTCCTTTAATATATTTGAGGATGAAACTCCACATAACTGGTACAACACCAACTTTCTGAGTGAAGACAGCAGTCCACCTGAAAAAAATAAATAAATAATATAAGTGCACGGAACAGCTAAATGAAATAGAATAAAACAAAGATTGAAAAAAAATACAGCATGGGCTGGTTAATGTACTTAAAGAAAAAATATGGACATTCATTTTATGGAAATAAGTCCAAAAAATCTCAACAACATTAAGGGAATTTTATGCCAGTGCAAGAAGTTCAACTGGGGACTAGTTTCAGTCTCCAGTTTTATAACGCTGAGCTGGACTAAATATATATTTTAACAGTAGAAGTTTTAACATCTCTGCTGACAGCAAGTTTAAAACCAGCAATAATGTATTCCTGTCAGTCAGGAAAACTCTTAGAAAAGCAGGTAAAGACAAGGCCAGACACCATCCCACATATTACCGGCCTGGATTTGAAGTGTCTTGGTGCGTAAAGTCTGGTTCGATCATCTGGCACGACTTGGACACAAGGGTGTCCGACAACGAACATAAACATATTCTGAGATCCAAAAGGATGAAAACATACTAGAATATGTGTGCCTCGCATATAACGAGTCCACAAACTCACCTCAAGATCCACTTTCAATGCAGAAATTCACAATAAACGAACATGTGCAATTTATTTTTAAAAAGCGAACAATGAATTAAATTAGGGACTATATTACACTGCGGATGTATACACAATAAAAGTTTCTGGTTTTGTCTTAATTTAAATGTGTTTTAATTATATTAATTATTTTTCTTCCCACAAATGACAGGTAGCTGTGTTATAAGCGGTATAAACCACTTCGGGCCGTGCGGTTCCGATGCAGTGTGGTTCTGATGCCTCGGCCTTACATCTGATCACATCTAACTGTGTCTGAGGCTGTATATTTTAATTAAATACCTGTTAAAACCCCCCAAAAAAATGACAAAACAAGAGCAATGCAGTTGAATACCTGCTGGTTGGTAATACAGAAAGAAAGGAGCTGTGATTGTAGTGATTTAAACAGAGACTATACATTGACCTTTCGTTAGAGCAACGGGCGGATTTGCCTGGTGCAGACCTATATTCCATTGAGTGTAAGTTAGACTACGCCCACCTTACACATAGTCAATCAAATTCAGTTCCCAATACACAGCCTTCAATAGCTTAACCAATCAGGTGTCAAAACTGTGAAAAGGTGTATCACCCTGAGCTACAGTCAAAATATGTGTAATAAATTGCTGCAATAAAAGTCAATGTAAAGATTAATAAAATTGGGGCAAGCAGTTCTCAAAATATAGACTTAAATAGCTCAGCCAAATAGGAGTCAATACTGTCAAGCTACACTCACAATAACGTCTTGTAACAAGTGTCCATGCAATGTTTCATCAAATTTGGGAAAATGGTTCTGTAGCTTTCATTAGCCCAGCTACTGAGGCCAAAAGTAGGTGTCAATGACAAAGATTTGGATACCCCCCCCAAGCACTTGTGCTAATCAATGCCCACAATGTTTATTCTTTATCATTATTATTATTTGTTTATCTAGCAGACACCTTTATCCAAGGTGACTTACAGAGAGTAGGGTGTGTGACCTATGCATCAACTGCAGAGTCACTTACAACTACGTCTCACCCGAAAGACGGAGCACAAGGAGGTTAAGTAACTTGCTCAGGGTCACACAATGAGTCAATGGCTGAGGTGGGATTTTAACTGGGGACCTCCTGGTTACAAGCCCTTTTCTTTAACCACTGGACCACACAGCCTTTATCATATGAAAAATACAAAGTCACATGACCGCAATATGGCAGCCATATTAGGTCACAGATCAATAAAGTCTGCATTTCTAACTCTTTTTGGCATATGAGGTATGCATTAACTACAGCCTTACATTTTAACTGTAATGTTAATTTGAATTATTGTACACACACGTTGTCTTATTCAGTCCTCCTTTAGTCCTGCCTTAATATTATTAATTGTTATTCTCAATGTAGTTAGCTACTGCATTCACAGAGTAAATCTTTTTAAAAATGTAAAAACAAACAAAAAACTAAATTCCAAAAATATTTTTAAAAAACTGTACCGTTACTGCACTGAAGGAAATAAAGAAACAATAATACTGTATTCCTTATTGATCGCCTTGTTATAGCAATATAAAGCATTCTGACACACTGAGTATTGTATTTATTATATAGATTTATCTTCCAAAAATTTGGTTGATAGATAGGTAAATTGGTAGGTTAGGCTGAGGGGGACGATGCAGAGAAATCCTGAAGGTCAAGAATCCAGTTAATTATTCACCAGTCACAAACACGCATTGCAAGTCAGTTATTCAACCATATTTTTTAAATTATTGAAAACCCAAATTAATTAGTCACGTGTACAGCTTGCAGTATATTAACAATTGACCAGTGAGACTCCAACAAAGTACAAGAAGCTTGATAACATCACTTTTGAGACTGTTCCTTGTGAAACATTAGTAATTTGTGCAGTCTTGGATACAGAAACACCTGACAACAGCTGAATGTCCGCTTCTCTTTAGTCTGTCTGATCTGCTGCTAGCATTTTTTAATGTTTTCACATTAAATAATGCATCAGGGGTCCTTTTGCATAACAAATTAATCATTAATTTGAGTGTCAGCCCATTTACCCTGAAAAGCTGTGCTGCATATCCCAGGTGTTTCTGATTTTGTATCCAGCCTATGTATTAATTTTGTCTACATTACATTCTGCACATGCTTTCATACTAAATATCTCATGTGTGTAGGTTTTACATATTTATCACCCGGACTTCTAAAATGTTTGGAGGCCCCTGTGTAAACTACAGAAAAAGGAAGTGCAGAAGAGAAATGAGTGCATGCTGCATGCATTACACATGAATACCAAAGCTTTTTGCTTACCTGATGAAGCATTAATGCCATGCAATAAGTACACTGAGAACACATCTAAAGCCTAAAAAGCACATTCTGGGGAAATACCTCAGCAATGGTCCCATCAGGCAGACAGAGAAAGTGGCGGCAGAGATTTCTGAGCCCACAGAGGTGGACAGTGTAGATAGACAGCTGAGTTGTGATTTCTTCATGACCATCTGCAAATCCTGAGGTTTCACAGCGATACTGGGGGTCACAGCTGGGATC
The DNA here is from genome assembly GCF_902713425.1 of Acipenser ruthenus. Classification (NCBI taxonomy): domain Eukaryota; kingdom Metazoa; phylum Chordata; class Actinopteri; order Acipenseriformes; family Acipenseridae; genus Acipenser; species Acipenser ruthenus. The sequence continues at coordinate 67,873,506 of NC_081192.1, forward strand.
TCCAACACAGGGATCTTCTGTCCAGAAGTAATCATACACTGCCACCTAGTGAGACAAACCAAACAGCCCCCACCCACACCCACACCCACACCCCAGTTTAATTATGAATTGTCAAGGGTTTGACATACCAATCATGGCTTTCAGTAAACCTAAAGAGACGGAGAAAGAGACAGGGCTGTGCCACATACCTGCACCCACTTATACAAATCCTCAGTACACATTCCAAACAATTAATTCCACATAAGTGAAAATATAATTGCCTCCTTTAAAACAGAAAACAAATGAAGACGCACAAGGACTTGTTAACCCTTTCTCAAGCACAAACCTACTGCAAGCCATTTGATTTAAAGACTGGATACATTTCATGAGAGAACGCAGGGCATTCTGATGTGTGTGGCTTTGCAGACAAACAATTAATATTATACATCAAAAAAATGGTTCCAAAATGAAGACTTCAATGTTAGCATAACCTTTTATTTAGAATGTTTTAAAGATTATTTTAATGGATTTTATTTAGGAGAAATGTTTTACTTTTAAATGATGTCTGGTTTGGTTGGAATGGTTTGAGCCTCACCTCTGGGTGACCAAGTGTTAATTTAAACTATCCTATGGCTGTGCATGTAACGTTATGGATGAACTTCCTAATATGTCCTTACTATAAATTATGTATCTATCAATTTTTATGTTTATAGTTAATAATTTTTTTTTTCATGTTATATGTTTATTTATGTTGCAGACTTAACATTTAATTTCATTAGCACAAACACTTTTAATGTGCTCTCTGAAGCATTGCCCTAATGTTAGTATTAGTTGCATTTGTGTTCTTGTGTGTTGTACAGTAAGCTATTGAACCTACAGTGCATTTCACTCATCTATTAAAAGAACAGTGAAAAGAAACAGAGCATGAATCATGTTACATAGATCATGTAGTTTGAAACCATTCCTGCATTACTGAGCCAGTGGTTCACCTGATATTCTTGTGTTGACAAGAGAGCAGATATCTGGATTAACCTGTTTTCAAGGAAGCTCCTAGCTTTAGTCACTGAGGGGTGAAAACACACCTATGCATGCTGCTGTGTAGTCCTTCTGTACACAAAGACAGTATGCTTTTGCTTTAGCATTTGAAACAGCTCAACTGCCGCCATACAGGGGTCTTAAAGTCTGTGACCAACCATCATTTCAGCTGACAAAAAAAAAAACACATAGGATGCAATAAAAGTGAACTATAATGCACGACCGAAAATTCTGCAAAAACAGATTATGGAAATTGACTCGTTCACAATAAAGGCAAGGAGTGGCAGGTTCTGAAGAATCTGAAGATTGCTTACCGTAAAACGTCAAATAATCGCCGGTCACCAATACTCGCCGGTCTCTAATAAGCGCTGGGGCTTCTGGGAAATATGGTAAATAGACGCCGGGTCTCTTTTAAAAGGCGGGTTATGAATAATAATATATAGCGCGTCATACGGAATGTTCCAGCCAATACACACACATGGCTGTACAGTGAGCTTACCAATTTGGGTGTACAGTGAGTTTACCACTTTGTTTTTCAGCAGCGATGAAGAGACCCTGAGGCTCAGGATAAATGATAAGAACACTGAATGTAATTTATTTTAAGGTACACGTAATGCATACAGTTATTTTTATGACGTTATTCATTTTAAAACCAGTTGTGAAGATTTGTTGCTGGTTAATTTTTCATCGATTGTCCATGCTTACCAATGTACACGTTATGAGGGTGAACAATAAATATAACATGTGTTAATAAAGATGATACTTATTGCTTTTATTAATTTTAAAACCTTTATTTTTTATTTTTTATTGTGCTGCAAGTTAATACACACTTGTGTTTTTCGATATCGACTTATGTTCTTACAGGGCTGTCTTTACTGGATTTTACTGTTTTTATTATTATTACAATACAAACTGTTATTACCCACTGACACAACCTTTAATGAATTTGCTTGAATGTTGTAATTTACTTATGTTGTTTCTATAAGGTTGTGTGCAGGCAGCTTTTTCATGATTGCATCTGAAGTATTTGCAGGTGTTAGTGATCTTTGTGACAGAAATACAATGAGTTCTGGTGATAAATCTTCCTCCCGACCTGTGAGGGCGCTAAAGAACGGGAGGAGAAGTATCTGGAAGGGCTGGCCTGACAGTTCGTTTCCGGGACCAGGAAGTGGGTCAGCCTGGAAAGAAGCGAGACTCTGTTGTAAAACCGTATTGATTTGACAGGTAAACGAGGGGCAGCTGCAAGTAAAAAGGCAGCTGCAACCGTTTACCTAGATATCATGCAGGATTACATATAGGGGCCAGGGTAACGCTGTCCTTTTCCTTCGTTTGGGTTAAGCCAAGGACCGAGAAGGACGAGACAGTAAAGTACTGTGTAACTGTATCACTCTATAGAGAGTTGCGTGTGTGTGTGTTTGTGTTTGTTTGTCGCTGTAAAATAACTGTCTGTGTTTTTGGAATCACCAGACAGATAAAGCATATCCGGAGCTGTCGCCGTGGGCCAGCACAAGCCGGATCACCACATCACGAACCGTCACAAAATAAAGTGTATTCACTCACCACCAGCACGACTGCACGCACCCGAGACGGGTGAACGTGTTTTTGTTTTCTTTTGCCAGGACTGTAAACCTGTGTTTTCATCCCTGCGCTCTACACATTGTTGTGTATTGCCGGGGCTTATTATTTATGGTCACTAGACCAGGAATTAAAATAAAATAAAGTTTTTCTCACTGGATTATCGTTGTCTGCCTGTCACTCCTGCACCGCATCACCGCTACACCTGTTCCCCTTACTAACCACTTTGCCACATCTTACATAATAAACGCCAAGTCTCAAATAGTCACCGGTCTCCAATAGGCGCTGGGGCTACTGGCAAATATTGTAAATAAATGCTGGGGTATTTATTTAAAGTTTTACAGTAGTTACAACATGAGTCACTCAGATAGCAGTTCTTAGAGTCAAGATGCTTTCTAGAGCACTCATTAGGTTCAATGAAGGTAAACGGCATATGGGGAACTTTCAAAATTACCTAAGATAACAAAATTCAGTGTGACCTACTAATTGATTTTGTATTTGGAATCATCTATATTTGGAATCATTAAAAGGGAAAGTACAACAAAATCAACCGTTACAGCAATATAATAGAAAACCAACCATGATGTTTTCTTGACCAAATCCAAATTATATTAATGTTTTTACTCAGAAGCATTTCAAAGTGCACAACACACTTTATAATAAAGCTATGTAGTATGTAGTACACTGCTCTCCAGCAGTACTTGAGAGGGTTGTGCATACAGTCCCTTCAGTCCGATATATTTATTTATTAATTTTTTTGTATGCAGAGAAAGCACTGAATGACATGACCACATTTAAAGCCACAGGGCCTGAAGGAAACTCACAAGGTTAGGAAACTGCACCCCTTGTCCTCCATTTTGGTTCCAACAGCTTTACAGTTTACAGCAGCATAACTTTAAATGTGATTACTGGTTAAGATGGCAATCAAATTGATACTGTTCATGTTACAGTACATACAAACACTCGCTTTCAATACCTCAGCGGTCTTTTCTTCAGGTCTAAGGTGAAACAGATGGTATTGTTTGCGTTTACATACAAATAAATCACATTCATACAAGTTATTTAAACTACATTGTAAACTTGATGCTTAGCTGAGGTATTATTTTCTCTATCTATCTGCACAAATGGTTTGTTGCATTTTCTGTTACAGACAGCATTGTCTATCCATGCTCACAGAGTGTGTGTCATCTGTGCATTTGATCTGCTTCTGTATGATAGCACTAAGTGATGTGCTTGATTTAGAATCAATGGCTCTGTATTTTACAGAGACCAGCTGTGGGTAACACAGACAGGATTCAACTCAACTCATTTTAAAGAATCCACTCTGGGTTTATAGTTTTGTGCTGTATTTAGAAATCTAATGCAGTGCTGTCTGTTGTCTGAACTGAGCACAGTCAACCAGTGAGTACTGGTTTCAGTCTCATAAGCACCGTTAACAGCTGATCAGACACAAAGGAGACTAAAAGCACAGACCTCTACATGGCAGTCTATGAGGATGGGGCATCCCCTATATGTGGCAGGCAGCTAAATTCAAAATTAGTAGAAGAATATGTCGGCATCACTGTTCTATATGCATGCATTGTGTACCGAAAACAAAATGAAGGGCTTTGACAATTAACTCAATATATATATATATAATTAGAGCTTAACAAAAATTGCATATGACAAATTTGGACATTTACAGCAGTATTTGAAAAAACCCATAAACATACAGAATGCTCAATATAAGAAATTCATTGAATATCAAATTTTCTATGGAAAACAATTTGGAAAAGTGTGTGGTACACTGCACTTGTTATGTTTGTAAAGATGTTAATACATTGTGCTGGGACCAATCTGGTTGAATTACACCGGCAGTTTGATGTGTGATCTTTAAATTTGTTATGACACTGATAATGTATTGATGAAGGCATTGTTGTATTAATCAATCAGTGATCAATATAAACCAGACCCCCATTCTGTGCAATAACCCAAGCTCATTTCAAAGGTTTAATTTTATTCTAATTTATTTTCTTTGCATGCTCTTTTGGCTAATTAAATCTTTCCTTTCAAATCACTGAAGTGACAAACAATGCTATGTAATTTTGGCACATTATTATGTACCGGTATGCAATATGGGTATAATGCATTCCAATTGGTTGAATAATAATTCAAGACCTTATAAAATGAGTGCAACAAACAAGGCACAACATTTATTTCATTCACCTTTTTCCTTTCATTAAGATAAAAGCTGCCAAACTGTCCATTCACCATCTCCCCCTTTCCTTTGTCCCCAGACGTGTTTCTACCGGGTTTCTTATAGTTTCAGTTCTGTCCCACTTGGCTTTAATTTACAGTGGGAAAATAATTAGAATCTCACTTTTCTGAAGACGGGAGTGAAAATGTAAACAATGCTTCCCTCCGGGCGAGTGCTTTATCAAATTGACAGGTGCATTTGAATTTCCTTGGGTGGGGAACATAATAGGTTATTTATGTGTCATTCCAACAGAAAGGCTTGGCCATCAAGATGGGCAGCAGACTTCCCCACAGTGGCATTTTGCACCTAATCTGGCGATTCAGAACCAACTCGATCAGACCAGAGACATTTATAAGCTGAAAATGTGTACCTGCCTGCAAACTCCAAAGTGCCTTGGGGAAATTGCCAGTGCTCAACTGCTCAATACAAAATGTGACCATTTGAAGGCATTACTAGGATGACTGTACACTTATCAACCCTGTGGTGCTGGGAATGAGTCCAAAACAGGAAAATAGTGAAAATAAATAAATAAATAAATAAATAAATAATAATAATAATAATAATAATAATAATAATAATAATAATAATAATAATAATTAAGTCAAAACTCAGCAGAATGATCTCATTTGATGTCAATCAATACATTTACATGACAAAGCGTTTTCCAAAAACTAATGTTTTCGGAAAACTGAATCAGAAAACTGATTTTCTTAAAACGTCACTTTTCTGTGTTTACATGATTAACGACAGAAAGTCTAATTAGAATTCAACTGTATACATGGATTGAAGTTTTCAGAAAACGCAGGATATTTTTGCATGCAAAGTACTGTAGTACCCTAAGTACGATTTGAACAGACGGGACATTTTCTCTGCGATAGAACGGAGACCAATCCAAGTGCTTTATCGATGTTTCAGGTCTTAAATTCAAAGATTACTATCCTATACCTCTTTTCAGATTCCCCACAATGTGCAGTCAGCCTTTCCAACAGCTCACCCTGTTCTATATTACCAGTTTCTTTTGCAGACATTATTTTAAATTATCACGTAATTTTAAAGCTGGAAAACATGTGCTGCTTCAGTATGGGCTATTAAAAAAATACATACGGACAAATATTACTTGATGGCTAACTTTTATTATTTATTTATTTATTTATTTATTTATTTATTTATTTATTTATTTATTAGCAGACACCCTTATCCAGGGTGACTTACAGTCGTAAACAAAAATACATTTCAAGAATCACAGTACAAGTAATAATACAATTAAGAGCAAGATAAAATACACTGACTTTGGTTCTAGCAAGTACACGTATATGACAAAATACGATTCAATAACAAGCAAATGGATGCATGCAGACTGAATACATATTATTATTATTATTTTCTGTTTTCTAAAACCACGTGCAGGAATGAAGGTCAGAGTTTGCACATGTGCAGTACGCTATCGGAATAAAGTTTTCCGAAAAGTGCGTTTAATTGATATACATTTGGTTCGTTTTCGGAATTGAATCGGAAATTTCTAGGTGCTGTTTTCCGAAAACTGACCTAAGGAATATTCCGATACATTTTCCGAAAACTGTGTTTACATGACTTTTGATATCGGAATTCGTTTTCAGAAAACTTAGTTTTCCGAAAAATTTCGGAATTCTTATGCTCATGTAAACACACTGATTGTCATTGATCCTTTTAGTGTCCAGTAGACTACAACATATTCGTGCAGTGAAAGAGAAACATATTATAATGATAAAAAATGAAAATAAGTTAAGCACATCTTATTACACACTCTTTGAAACTTGTATTGGTCAAAAAACACGGTTATCTTATTAATTATCTAATGTACAAGAGGTAATGCAAAATGGGGTTGAAATGAATGCTTGCACTTTTAATATTACATCTTGATAGGATGTATATAAAACACACAATTCAGAAACACACTTTGACAAAAGAATTGCTGAATCCAATGGTATATAAATCAATAACTAGATGTTTTGTTCTGCTAAATAAATACATAATAAGAAATGTAGTTATTTTCCCAAAAGTCCAAATACAAAGAGACCACTTACTTTTTTTTGTTTGCATAATCACAATAATATGGTCAAATCAAATATGGGACATTTGTACGTGTTGCAGTTGGATGGAAAGTATTCCTAAATGCACGACATGGAATGTGGCTTTTCTGTATATCTAAATGTTATTAACTGCCTTTGCTGCTACAGTGCTGTTCATTCATTCACCAGCTATTTGCAATTTGTTCCTTCTGTTTTATATTAGGAGTGGCAAACAGAATGCTCAGAGAATCTATATGATCTGTGGACAGACAGAATAAGTTCAACAAGGTAACAGATGCTTTCAATAGACCAACTTACAGCTGAGTGTGTGTTTTTCCAGCTGACGGGACATTCTACATATTATTTTGTTAATAAAAGGGCAAATCTTTAGCACTGATGTTTCAACACAATCCCCCATTGTCTATATAGGTTGCATTAAATTAAATATAGTTCAACTGCTATTTCAGTATAGAAACAAATTCAATTGCACTGGGTGACCCTTTAACTTTGTCTAAAAGCTATTTAATAAAAAAAAAAAAAAAAACTGTTCAGGGGATTATTCGTTTTTGGAACCAATTCATAATAGATTAATACATGTAAAACACGTAGAGGTGGTTTTGCCATTCTCACCAACACCATGTGTGAATCTTAAACCAATCATTCTTAAATTCATATTTCTTATACTGTGAACGCAATATATATATATATATATATATATATATATATATATATATATATATATAAAATTTAAAACTTCTGGTATTCCTTGGCAACTCAGAAACACACTTTGACCATTGTTATGCACAAGCAAACTGAATATCCGCTTCCACTAATTTTAAGTTGAGAGCTTTTGTTATGTTTATTATGCTTTTGTTCATTGTTTCATTTGTAGTGTTTTCCTCAGTTTTAAAAAAATAAATAAAATAAAGTATACAATATTCAAATATCTAGCACAGATTCAAGTCTGACCAAATGTCTAAAAATGGAAACCACTGATGTTGTTGCTTTTCAATGTACTGTATATTCTAGTGGGAACAACGCGCAATTTTTCTGGTTTTTAATATATTGTGTCTTTCTATTGTTAAATGATAATATATGTACAGAATACCTGTGTAACATTTTAAAGAAATATAACATATATGTGTGTGTGTGTTTTTTTTTTTTTTTTTTGTTACCGGTTGGCTTTGATAAAAAACACCCAGTACACACACATAAAAAGGTTGCTAACCTTGCCACAGTCTAAATGCACTAAAGAACAATGAACAGTAATTTGGAAGGCTGTCCTCAAATTATACACTCAATACAAATGACAAAAACAGACAAGGCTTGAGGGTTAATGTGGTGTTCCGAGACGGAGCATTGTAACTGTGTTTTAACCAGTGGGCTGCCACATTGTTTTCACACTTTTCAACCCCTTGAAAGTCCATGACCTTTTCACAAACCACAGCCCTATTCCCTTTTCAGTGATGTTTCATATTGCATTCTCTAATGCAGTGTTCTCCAGCCCTATGGCCCCAGGCCCTGGAGCCTCATTGCAGTGTCCACTAATTGCCCCTGTAATTGAAGAAGCTGCTTGGATCTAATGTGAATGCACAGCTTCTTTGAACAAGAGCTACACTTTTGTAGCAGAAATACCTTTCGCTGACCTCTCCGATATCTGTGAAGATCAACTTTTTTTTGCTTCTTGTCTTTTTTAATCTTGTGTTTTTGTTTGCAAGTGCATCTGCTTTTTGTCAGACATATTGACCACAAGCTGGTCTGAAAAACTGTTAAAAAAAACCCTCAGTTTTAAATCCTTCCTACTAAATAAACTCTTTGCAAATGATGTAGATACCATTTGAAAAGACAGGTTACATGGCTTCAGACAGATACAGATTAAATATAATTCCATGATCAACTTCAATAAAGATGAACACACACAGCATATGTTTAAAACCATGGAAGAAAATGCTGATTTATCTTCAACAACAAAAAAGTAAAACTCTTATTTGAATGTACCAACTAAAAAATATATTTCTGGACAAAAAATTATTAGTGTAAAAGTATACATAAATTAATTTCACACACTAACGCTTGAATAAATGATTGCATTTTTTTGTCAATTTTAAATGCTTTTTACTACTGGAATTTAAGTACATATCTTCTAAATGCTGTTCTTGTACAGCCATTGCTGTTAAACCATGTCTTGATAAATATAAAACAAAGTTCAGACTGTACATACTGTTCTGGTCACCCTGTTACAAAAAGGATATTGCTGCTCTAGAAAGAGTGCAAAGAAGAGCAACCAGAATTATCCCGGGTTTAAAAGGCATGTCATATGCAGACAGGCTAAAATAATTGAATCTATTCAGTCTTGAACAAAGAAGACTAAGCAGTGATCTGATTCAAGCATTCAAAACCCTAAAAGGTATAGACAATGTCGATCCAGGGGACTTTTTTGACCTGAAAAAAGAAGCAAGGACCAGGGGTCACAAATGGAGATTAGATAAGGGGCATTCAGAACAGAAAATTGGAGGCATTTTTTTACACAGAGAATTGTGATGGTCTGGAACCAACTCCCTAGTAATGTTGTTGAAGCTGACACCCTGGGATCCTTCAAGAAGCTGCTTAATGAGATTCTGGGATAAATAAGCTACAAACAACCAAACGAGCAAGATGGGCCAAATGGCCTCCTCTCGTTTGTAAACTTTCTTATGTTCTTATGTTCTTACTATACTGATTAGCAATCTACAAAGACAAAATAAACTGTAATTAATTAACTAACCAAACAATAATAAATGAATAGATCAAGCTGAATTCACACTATCCACAACAAAATACAATCATTTCCAAATAAACAATTATCCAAGGTTGTTAACTAGCTGTTTTGAACACCCTCTGCTAAATTATCTCTGCAGAAGGGATGTACATGGATAACATGCAAGTGTGAGTCAGATTACAGGAGATGCAATGGATTTAAGTACCTTGCCAACTGGGGATCACTAAGAAGGATTGCTTGCATAAGAATGACAAGAACCCTGAGTGCTTGCTCTTCATTAGTGCTCCAATCTGTGCCATCTAAACAACGACAGATTTACCCATAAGAATTGTTGAAACCACCTTGGGTTTCCAAAAGTTTGCCTGTGGTCACAAATTATCTAGACACAGAAAGAAAAACTATGTGAGCAAACCTTGATGCGGCAATTGCAGAATTCTGTTGTGAAAACATCTTGAGGGCAATCAACTGCAATTAACACATGTCAACGGAACTTATTATGAATTACTGCAAAGATTACAGTTAACCATGCAGCTCCTTTATCACTGTCGAAATGTTCTGACAAAACAGTTTGCATACCTGCTTAAGTATTATAGAAATGAACACCCCCCTTCCAGGTATAGTAATCAAGGGGATGACAACGGACAATTAATTAGGTCCATCTGTAGCACTGCTTTTACATAATTAATGTGTTCATTACAGAACTTGAATAGATTTTCATACTTGAGGTTAATCTTAGAATTAAAAAGAGATTTTTGAGAGTGTGGGTGTTTGATTAATGGATTTATTATAGAAAACAACAATATAATACATCAAAGAGTATAAATATAAAGAACCGAACAGTATTATACATTTATACTGAAGAAATAGTTTGTTTTATGATTGTCTTTAAATAATAATCTTGTTATACCTGTATTTGTAAAGATTTCCTGTATGTTACAATGAACATCTCTAAAAATTATACTCTATAGAGCAATATCTAATTACAATGAACATCTCTAAAAATTATACTCTATAGATCAATATCTAATTGTTGGCAGGTATGAAAGTACTAGGACTATGGTTTACAGTTGCTGTATTAGCATTAGCACATTTTCAAATTAATATCAGAAAAACATGGATGAACATGGAAGAAAGAGCACATATCACACATGTAAATATAATACTGTATATGTTATGCGTAAACAGACAAAGCAGATGTTTTGTGCAAACACTCTTGGTAGATTTCTGTTAAATAATCGTTACATTTCTTTAACATAAGCAAAGCATACAAACTCTCTGTTCAGCCCTCTTTACAAATAATATGACTCTTCAGTAATTAGGTAAACTTTGTATTAGGGCAACATCCTCTTTGGGAAATGCACTCAGGAAACGCCATAAGTAATTAATGAAAGAAATACAGCTTACAAAGTAAACAGAAATACTATGGGAATAGGAATGTGTTGTACTTACACCGGACACTATAAAAGAAACCTTACATAATACATATACCATGTGTTTTCAAAAGAAATTGCAGTTTAACAATGACAACCCCACACTATAAGGTCACTTGCACATTTTATTTCCATTTTATTAGTTTTATTCAATGGAACTAGAAAATAATTCAGGTATGCAATAAATGGGGTCCTCTGCCTCCAGGAGTTTCTCTTTAAACTCAAGTTTTCATTAATGTTTGGTTGATTTGTATTTTCTTCATACCACCCACTCAATTACATTGCTAGTGTTGCCTGAAAATGCACCCCTATGAAAAAGTGTCCCCCCCGTAACTGCACGGCTCTGTATGGGGTCACTCAACCAATGCCCCAGCATTAAAGATCCTGTTGATATGTTTTAATGAAGAACAGAGATGTTAACTCTGGTTAGAATAATCTTAATCTGAGTCCAGTAAAATTTTGATTTGGTTAATTCTCATAATCAAATCTCCTATTCCAGTGTGGAGGAAGAGGAAGAGGAGCCCTGGTACAGTACCTTATTGTGCCCTCCCCCCCATCCCCAAAACTTTAATTCTTACTTATAAACCTAAAACATGTGTTCAATATTTAACACAATTTAATTCTCTGAATGTTAGTATGTATGAAACAGTATGCGACTACATGTAATACGAAAACGTTTTCTACCCACCTACTTGAATTGCATTTTGCGTGAATCTTCACATCCAACAACTCCCAAGCTTACAAGTTTAATCACCAGCCCATCCAGGATTCCACGATTCTGCAATCGCAGAAATGAATATAGAATTTACACAAAAGTGAAGAATTCTGTGCAAAATGTTTTAGAAATTTTTATCTTGCATAGAAAATTGTCTTTCTGTTTAGTTTTCTTTAAATCGGAAATACAGGCATGTTAATTTGCTTTAGTTTATTTTCAGCAGCAATATTGAGTGACCACCAGGCTAAAGCACAAGTGGTTGCAGAGTTTGAATAACACGAAATATAAAACAGTGCCTATTACCAGCCTCCACACAAAGACAGTTGTGTGGAAAGAAAAAAAAGTTAGGAAGTTCATTTTAATTCAATATTTTGGTTTTACATAATTAAGAGAATAGCAGTGCCTGTCGAAATGAGGGAGGATACAAACTTAATTACTGGCGCCGGTAGCTACAATGATACAAACATTAAGGTTGTAACATCTGGAAATATAAATCTGAAGGATATTATCACTGTTAAATATTTTTTTCATAAGTTTTGGACCCCTCCGGGGCCCTAATAGAAATGTTGTTACAATTTACAATAGAATCTAATCTTGAGAATTTCTAAAACTATAGGGCTTCTGATTTTTGGTGTTTTACCCTGACTTTTACACTGTCCTTTAAGAATTAAATGTATACATATTAAGCCATTTGTGTATCTCAATCACAACTAAGGAATGTGTTTAATAGTAAAATTGATTTAATGTATGTTTTCTTTTTTCTGTGAAACAACTAAATGGGCTTTTTACAGAAGCGTCCTAGTGCCAATTAAAATATATATATATATATATATATATATATATATATATATATATATATATATATATATATATATATATATATATATATCCTATGTAGGACTTTATATATCCTACATAGGACTTAAAAAAAAAAAAAAAAGTCCTAACTAGGAGATATAAAGTCCTACATAGCAGAAAACATAGAAAAACCTGTAAATTACATCAACTTTACTATTAACACATTTCACGTATCTCATACACAACACACTCAGTTGTGATTGAGATACACGAAAGGCTTTTAATTTACAATTACAAATTAGTATACATTTAAACTTTTTTTCTACAACTGTGAAGGAAAACGTCTTTCAGTAGTCTTTTTACCCACTCGCCTACTTTCATTTATAAATTAGGGCTTCTGTTTTTATTAATTTAATTTCTCTGTGCTTATTTTTTAGTTATATCACATACCATGATAGTCATATGAAATTCAAGACCTCTTTTCCAACAGGCTCCTACACCAACACTTATACATTCAGTACAATACACCTTTTCAATTACAGAAGTACGATTCAACAAGTGTGATTTTTGCAATTCTAAACAATGAGAAGGAACACCTGCTTGCAGATGCTGAAACATCCACAACCGTTTTATGGAATTGGACTAATAGGTTACTTCTGTCATTATGATTTCAAAGTATAAAGTAATAAGATTGACAGATTATTATTAAGAAAAAACATAGAAAACGAATTTGGATTCCTTTATATTACCGCCTAAACTTGTAAGTAAGGTTTCCTCCTGTACATCCATCACATCACTTTGTGAGCCTCTATCATAAATTTACCTGCAAATATCATTTTTTTTCTAATAAAGGTCCTATGGCCCAATGTTATTAAAATTATGCTTTTCCCTTGGATATTAATTGGGTCCATAATAAGAAACACGTTGGATTCATTATTTAATTGCAAGGGCATATTACGAATACAGTTTCTAAAATGCATTTTTAATGAAAAACACTACATCCTGACCTAATCATATCAACCTTATTCTATCTAATTAGTGATGCAAAAAATCATTAGAGTTGCAAAATATTAGTTTCAGCTCCATCGAGCTTCTCCTCTCTCCTTCATGAATATAATTTTTTTTAAGTCTATGATAAATAGTTAATGAGGTAAAAATGACAAAAATTTGCATGTAGGCAAATTAGTTTAATAGGGATACGTCTTCCCTGAGTTAGGAAAGTGACATTTTTTCCTGGGGAAAAAAATGGCTGAAATTATTATGACAAGGCCCATCTTATATAAATGAAAGATAGTCTGCTTGAATATAAAAATCATAAAATGTAATAACCTTCAATTTTCATCATACTGGCAAATGTGTTAGCATTTTATCAGTTTAATAAAGGCAAATTAGGTCTAATATGAAATATATAGTAATTGGTGGAATCATGGAGAATATATAAGCGAGGCCATGCTGCTAAAGCCATCAGTAAAATGAAATATTTTCCTAATCATAAACAAACCAAAATGCTAATATTTGTAACGTTTTTTTTGGTTTTTTTATACGCAAATTGAATACCATTCTGCTTTAACATGATAAATAAATTACGCTATTTGTTATTCTGCAAACACATCTTTACAATGTACTATTTGCTTAAGTTTTTGCCTACAGTATACCCTTGTTATTCAGATACAATTGGCTGCAACCAACAGTGGGAGTCACACTAAAATTTTACACTCAACACACTGAATGGTACATTCAGCTATTCCTTAGAGGCATGATGACAATATATTGTCAGTGCTTAAAGAGCAGAAACTAGGCCAATAACTGCAGTTCAGGTGAGTTTTAGGAAGTTATTTTTTGTGCTGCCAACAAGGTGACAAGCAAGCTTTTGCATAAGTCTAACTGGAACCATCTCCCTGGTTGTGTTAAATTATTAGAGATCAAAAAGTAATTTAGTTTCTTGGAAAGAATACACTTGATATGCCTTCAAAATGTTAGGCATTCTTCTTGAATTTGTGATATATATGTGTAAAAGATACATGTTTAATGGACGGATGTCTGGTATGTAAATGGCATTCTGACAGAGACCACTTTTGGCAACATTATAGGGGTGGTTGATACATGTATGTTCTAATGAGGCTGAGACTTATAATATAACATGCTTGTTGTTGAGTGCTTAGTTTACTGTAAACTACTTTATATCTGTGGCCTCATTTTGGATTGATTTATTTAAACTTAAAATTAGACACCATACATTTTAGTGATGAAGGACAAAGTGTTGTAATTCATAGTACATTACATTATCGCCCATTTAAGTTAGTGATTATGTGGACATTGCAAAATTAACTAAATGTAATGCTACACAAATAAAGGAGGATTTTACATTAATATCAAATGGAATGCAGACCCACTACCCACTATGATACCCTGGTGAAAGCGAAGCATCTGCACCTCCAGATTTTATTTCTGGATTTTAAAAATGTTTAATAAAAATACAGTCAAAAAGTAATAAATAAAGTGTATACTGTACACCAGAAGCTAAACTGTTGTCTATGTGCAAAGACAAATTAGGATTAGCTTTTATTGAATTTCTGTACTACATCCATGATTTTCTGACAGAAAAGACACACAAAGAATTCATTATTTTTAAGTGAAAAGGCTTTATAACCTTAGCTGAGGTTCTTTTTGGGATAATTATCCTGTACTAATTAGATTGAAGTTAAAGACCTTTGAGATGATATCTCAGCTTTCTGAAATGTAACTAATAAAATAAAGATGTTGTTAGGCTGTCTTGTGCTTTACAGGATTAGAAGTCAAAAAGGGTTACACCCAAAGAGGCTTCTTACTCCTGGGGTTTTAGTTTAAACAAGGATCTGTAATGTTGCTGTATCTACAGACAATAACTTCCCTCTATGTATGAGGTCTTCATGCTTATTGAAGAAGGTTCCACTGCACTGTTATTATTTTGATCAAATTGCTTAAATACAAGGGCTAAGTGTTCTTTCTCATCTTTGTTGCACTTCAATGGTCAATAATCCTCCAGAAACCAGCCTTGGTTATTATTATTATTATTATTATTTGTTTATTTAGCAGACGCCTTTATCCAAGGCGACTTACAGAGACTAGGGCGTGTGAACTATGCATCAGCTGCAGAGTCACTTACAACTACGTCTCACCCGAAAGACGGAGCACAAGGAGGTTAAGTGACTTGCTCAGGGTCACACAATGAGGGTCACACAATGTCTCTGAGTGTAAGATCCCAGGCTATATTTTGTATTTTCCTTATCTCACAATGTAATTCCGCTCCTGGTGCGACACCTCCAGATCCAGTAGAACAAAAAATCTAGCCACCTCACTTTGGATACGCTGAAAAACATCCAACATCCAGCCACTGTTATGCAGCCTGAAGTAAAAAAGGTGTTTTTTGTTTTTTTTTAAGACAGGTTTTAAGACATCCTGCACACATACACCTGTGTCCTTTGAGTACCACGTCAAGCCTGCAGTCTCGTGCAGTGCAACTTCAAAATGCTACTGCACCTTTGACAAATAGAAGATGTTTATCTTACTTGTATTAAACATCTGTATTTTAACACAAAGCAATGGAACAAATGAAGAACAACATGACAGGAGGGTGAAAATAAAGCACTCTTAAATGGATGAAAATGAAGTACAAAACCATGGCCCTTGATTTTTTGTTTAATTGCACAGTACATTTTAAATTCAGCAGAAAGGCCTCTTCAAGAAAGGAAATACTATTTGCCCTTATGAAATTAACATACAGTACAGGCTGCACGTGGGATATCAACTCCTACTGTAAAAAAATTATTAAATAATCATAGTTTTTCATTATCACTTAACCAGACCCAGACTTTAATTAACATAAAATACAATGTAAAATCACACCCATTCCATAATTTAAAAAAAGCAACATGTAGCAGTACTGGTAATTTGAATTTATAGGATTTGTTATTTCACATATATACCAAAAAGTGTCACAAAGTTAATCTTCATGTATAAATAACAATATAGCCATTTGTTACATATATTACAACACATCTTTAGGCTATATTCATTTAAAACATATACATGGGATAAAGCATTAAAATGCAAAATCTTGTTTTAATGTCCTTCTTGACCCAAGGCATTGCATTAAAAATACATTACACAAGTTATATTACAAATTAAAACCAGCATAAAACTCACAAGATAAAGTTGTATAGGGACAGAAAACAATAAACCAAGTAAAAAAAAAAAAAAAAGAAAAAAGTGTAATAATGATTATGTGTGAGTGCATGTTTTTCATATGTACATTTTTTAAATGTGGTTTTGTAAGAAATCAATAGACTTGTCAGTACTTATATGAATGCTGACATGTTCATAAGTGTAATGCAGGAGGCGACAAGATAATTTATTAAAAGTGCCACAAGTAAGTATTTTTGCCTAATTTCAGCCCAAGATCTTGCACCCAGATTGTCATATAAAATGACATTTACTGTCATAGTGTCTACATGTGTGACTTGTATTTAGGCTTAGAGCACCCGCCCCGTTGCTAGAGACATCGTCAGTTATATGTGATTCAAATCATACAGTGTACATGAAGCACAGCTCACATTCTCTGTTGTCCTTGTGGCATTTCTAGAATTGCTGCTGGCACCAGATTACATAACATTTAGCAATGCATCTTTGTTATACTGTTTGACTATGAAGCATTACATGACCACACTAATACCTTTTGCAGTATTCAGTGTCAGTGCAAAGCATTTAGATGCAGATGAAGTTGAAACAGCACGTGTTGCAGGGATTGTCTGAACAATAGAACTATTACACATCTGAAAAGATATATATATGTATGTAATGCAATGTTCTTTAAATACATTACATCTTCTAATTTCACTGCATGTTTTAGTTAATAATCATCCCTCAGAAAGAACTAGATATTACAAGATAGATGCACTGCACCTAAATAGGTCAGGGGCAAGTAAGCTAGCTGCAAATACTGAAAACCAGTTAGCAAAATATTTAAACTAGGACCTGGAGAGGGGAGGGAATCTAATAAGGTGTGCACTGAGTTGAAAGAGGGAAAACAGAAGTTAAAGTATCTTACCACTCCCGCTACTTGTTGGTATTTAGTAATCGCAGAGGTGTCTGTTACAGTAATCTTCTTCATATCCCTATTACCTCTGCTCAATCACATGCTCTTAATTGTACCAATCTCCACCTGGCTTTAGTTAATGTTAGATCTCTGTCTAAAAAAGCTCCTCCAATCAGTGATTTTATTATGGATTATAACATTAATATGTTCTCTTTCAGTTAAAATGGGCTTGGAGCTAAAGGCAATGTTTACTGTAAAAAAAAAATGCACAGCACTGATCCAGCACAACCGCTAAAGAAAACCTTTTGAAAATAATACTTCAGCAGCAAAATCTGAATTGGTCAAAAATGTATTATTTTTATTTTTTAACAAAACATATTCTAACATTATTTTAAGATCACTGTGAACAAGACAGTAATCAATCAAGTAACACACATATTAATAGCTTTAAATCAGTTACAAAAACGTATTAATCATAGGAATGAACTGGATTTTTAAATTAATGTCATCAAGTAGGGCAGCAGTGTGGAGTAGTGGTTAGGGCTCTGGACTCTTGACTGGAGGGTCGTGGGTTCAATCCCCGGTAGGGGACACTGCTGCTGTACCCTTGAGCAAGGTACTTTACCTAGATTGCTCCAGTAAAAACCCAACTGTATAAATGGGTAATTGTATGTAGAAATAATGTGATATCTTAACAATTGTAAGTCGCCCTGGATAAGGGCGTCTGCTAAGAAATAAATAATAATAATAAAGTACAAAGGTTAGTATAAAAGCATTTCTATAAAAAAACAAACAAACAAACACATATGTGCATGTCAAAACCTAGCCCAAAGTACAAATGCATTTGTTACAACTCATAAGCTATGAACACACTGAACAAATGAATATCCCAAAAGCATGTATTTTTTTTAATACAGAATTCTGACCATCAGTTAAGGCGGAATTTCGTCAGGCAGACAGACTCCGACACGTTCAGCTTGTTCGATGTGGAACAGGAACAGGTTTTAGCCTTTTCGCAAAATCTAGCATTATTATTATTATTATTATTATTATTATTATTATTATTATTATTATTATTTTTATTTCTTAGCAGACACCCTTATTCAGGGCGACTTACAATTGTTACAAGATATCACATTATTTTTTACATACAATTACCCATTTATACAGTTGGGTTTTTTCACTGGAGCAATCTAGGTAAAGTACCTTGCTCAAGGGTACAGCAGCAGTGTCCTCCACCGGGGATTGAACCCAAGACCCTCCGGTCAAGAGTCCAGAGCCCTAACCACTACTCCACACTGCAGCATCATGACTGACAGCGATTTGGGGATGCTGTTTGTGCATTGTGATGATTCTTTTTAGACAATGTCCCAAGCAGTAGTTATATCATATGTAATAAACTATAACATTATGGGTCTGATATATAAAAACATCTCGCTATACAGTACAGACCATTGTAAATCAAGACTAAGTTTATTGTATTTTGCCAGTATATATCGATTGGCTGCCGGACACATCTGATTATCATTATCTCAAGGTGCAATTGCATGTAATCAAGGACTGTTGTCCAAGAAGACTAATCGGTTTAAAAGAGCTCAGTCAATACACACAATAATTCTAACATGGCTACAATAAGGGAAGGTTTATACCATGGGAGACAGAGAGACAACTGTAAATATCAATATTACCTTCTCAACTTTAAAATAAATAAGAACCATTTATTATGAAATATCAGAATGAAAATGTGATGGTTTTGCTTACCTGAGAAAGTACATGTAAAGTATTGTCAAGGAGCAGATGAGTAAAACGATGTAGAGGAACACTGTAATAATGACACCAGGAGTTCCAGAGCGCTGTGTTCTATAAAAGAGCCAGTAGAGCTTTGCAGCATCTGCTATTGGATTCTCAGCACTCCAAGCATGGTGCTGAACATATATGTATCTAATAATGTGGTAGCATGGCAAAGAACTGTGTAACAATGTATACTGTGTAAAAGTAAAGAAGATGGCATTTTATCTGTCAGTGTATCTGCAACCTCTCATTTAAAGAGTATTTTCCTTGATATAGCAAACTTGTTACTGCTTGTGTAGCATGCAATAAAAGCGGATTTAGAAACACAGAGAGACCTAAATTGATTATTGTATTTTGCCAGTATTGCTTGACAGTTGTAATGTATCAGAATACAATGAATTAGCAGTACAGCTATGGCCAAAAGTTTTGCATCTCCCTATATAATTAAATCATTTTGCTTCACAGATTCGAATGAAGCCTGTGGAATAATGTTACGTTAACATATTGAATTACATACTGCTTTGTAGTTTTCCATACTTAACTAAAAACCGACAACAATTTAAAAACATTTCCATATCCAACATGCCTTAAATACTACTGTACAACTATTATGGCTTCCGGTAGACTTTTTCGATATCGTTCTTTAGTTTCTTTGATTACATGATGTTAAATAAAACATCAAAATTATGTTAATGTAGTTTTTATTTTTTATTTATTTATTTTTAATTTTAAAAAAAATGTAGGCGATGCAAAACTTTTGTCCATAGCTGTACCTGCGGGGCTCCACCATGTTTCATTGTGTGGAGCTGCTTCTCGAGCAGACCGGGCTATTCGGCCGAACAAGCAGAACACCTTCCACGACAGGAAGGTGGAACGGTTTCGCCAAATCAGGTTGTACAGTTCTGTTCGGTGACTGTTCAGGCTCACGAAATTGCGCTTTTAGAATCACATCTCACATCGCAATCACATGACTTTAACACTGACCTATTGCCAGAGAGCTCGCTTTGCATCCCGCCTCCAGATAGACAATCTGTCAGCTGTGATTTGCGAATTTGTGTTTTGATTGACAGTCCATTACTATACCGGTTTTAATTGTTCTATTTTTACAAACTAGCTTTTTATCTTGGTTTATCTCATTTTACAATTAAACAGTTTTTTTTTTGTTGTTGTTGTTGTTTTTCCAATTGTATTACATTTTTGGTTTAGACTGTTTTCATTGTTATATTTTTACAAACTAGCTTTTTTACCTTAGTTTTTCAAATGTTACAATTAAACCCAAATTTTGTGTCTCTGTTTTAATTTGTGTTTTATCAAACTATGTATTAGACTGGTTTTAATGAAATGGTTTAATTGTTCATTTTTTGTGTGTGAAGCAGTTTGTGATCCTTGTGATAAAAGGCACTTCAGAAATGTGAATTGTATTGTATTGTATTGTAAGGAGGTTCATAGGACTTGAGTGACCAGCCCTTTTATTACCAAGTGAAATGTTTTTTTTTTGTTTGTTTTTTACATTCCAATCATTTTATTGCAATAATGCTGGAAACAATGTCACATCATATGCTCTATATTTGTTAAGTTACTGATGAGAAATCAGTCAAATGTTTTGATTCTGATGTATCAGGGCTGCCTAAAATGTAATTAAAAAGAAGGATAACAGTTCATTCTATCTATACATATTGCCTGAAGCCTTTTCGTTTTAGAACTAGGTCACACGCTATGTCACAGTTCCTGATGACAGCCAATAGGAAAGTGTAATCCATAAATTCATCAACCCTCTTCAGCTCCCTGTCCTACATGTGCGACAACTCACTGCACAATGAGTGGCAGAAGCCATTATGTGTGGCTCATGTTTTAATATTGGCCATTTAGTTAAATGTGAGGTACATGCTGCAGACAGAAATGTGATCTTGATATTTTGAGAATAGATTTCAATTTTAAGATTATTAAAAAAAGAGTTATTATTACTAACACTAATATTAGTACTATTTGAGAATGTATTAATCACATCTATTTTGATGCTATACTAGATACAGTACTATCATAAACTAAAATAATATAGAAAACAATGCACAGGTCAAGGTCTAGCTATTTTTAAATCTGTGTCTGTATTTTTTACAGGTTTAAATACATTTTTTATTTGTATGACAGCTGAGGAAGTGAGCAATCAGAGATCTCTCCATCAAAAGACATGTTGACCAGAAACTAAAAAAGTCTTATTATTCACTTATCATATTTCCTAAAAGAGGCCCAGATAAATCCAAAGGAAGCACACTGAATGTGACCTTATTAGATTACATTACCTTTTATAATACCTTGTGATTTATAATGAATTCCAGTGAAATAGCTAGAAAAAACAGGTATTCAATTGGAATTTATATTCTTCTTCTTCTTCTTCTTATTATTATTATTATTATTTTATTTTTTAATCGATCATAACTGACACTATTGTTCAAAAGCAATTAATGATCTCCTTGTTTTAGGATAGCTGGACTCGGGTGACTATATTCTTCAAGACTGATCTTTAGTAGGTTGCTATAACATTTTGTAAATGTTATCGTATGTAATGCATTTACAGTTTGGTATCAGGGGTTACAAACTGCAGTTCAACCCTTTACCCATTAAGTTCTACAAAATCCGTTGATGAATTTGCTAACCCTTTCTGCCTCCTACAATAATAACCAATCTAGCCAGCATCCAGCTTTTTCTCTGTGGGGATATGACAGGACACAATGCAGACATATTTCAATTTGCATGTTGCCTTCTATTATTTAACATTTATTAAAATTGGGCCCATCGTCTATTTTAAATAGCATCGTCACTATTTACTCCCACCTTCATTTTGATGTTGAAAGATGCGTGAGATTGGCTACCGGACACATCTTATTATCATTATCTCAAGGTGCAATTGCATGTAATCAAGGACTGTTGTCCAAGAAGACTAATCGGTTTAAAAGAGCTCAGTCAATACACACAATAATTCTAACATGGCTACAATAAGGGAAGGTTTATACCATGGGAGACAGAGAGACAACTGTAAATATCAATATTACCTTCTCAACTTTAAAATAAATAAGAACCATTTATTATGAAATATCAGAATGAAAATGTGATGGTTTTGCTTACCTGAGAAAGTACATGTAGAGTATTGTCAAGGAGCAGATGACTATAACGATGTAGAGGAACACTGTAATAATGACACCAGGAGTTCCAGAGCGCTGTGTTCTATAAAAGAGCCAGTAGAGCTTTGCAGCATCTGCTATTGGATTCTCAGCACTCCAAGCAAGGTGCTGAACATATATGTATCTAATAATGTGGTAGCATGGCAAAGAACTGTGTAACAATGTATACTGTTTAAAAGTAAAGAAGATGGCATTTTATCTGTCAGTGTATCTGCAACCTCTCATTTAAAGAGTATTTCCCTTGATATAGCAAACTTGTTACTGCTTGTGTAGCATGCAATAAAAGCGGATTTAGAAACACAGAGAGACCTAAATTGATTATTCCAGGGTGCAGTTCTCCATTTAACTTTATTACTATAATATATATTCAAACTGAAAAATGAAACAATTGTATTAAAAACTATATGCTAGTGTAACAGCCCAATTCCAATTTGATACACCATATTTTTTATTCAAGTAAATAACTTGCAACTTCCATAAATTATATATAAACATTAGTACTGCAACAGTTTATTAGTTAAAGCAAAATACAAATAAATGTACAAAACATCGGCAGTCTATAAACTATAGGTTATGTTATTTTAATCTGTCCTTTGAGATATATATATATATATATATATATATATATATATATATATATATATATAATATATATATAATTTAGTATACTAGAATACTAATCATGCAACACTTTACAAGAAATATATGTCTACAATTATTCATTTCAGCAATTTTTTTTGCAAAACTCCAAAAATGCTAATTCAAAAGTATTCATACCATGACAAAGAAAATTAAATTAATAGCTAGTAGATGCACCTTTAGCAATAATAACCTCTTTTAAATGATTAGGATATTTGTCAATGAGCTTTTGGCATGATTCTTTAGTGATTTTTGACCATTATTCAATGCAAAATTGTTCCAATTGATTAAAATTCTGAGGACTTCTCTTGTGCACAGCCTTCTTCAGCTCATACCAACAATTCTCAATCGGATTTAGATCAGGACTTTGACTAGGCCATTCCAGAACCTTGATTTTTATTCTTCTTTAACCATTCTGAAGTAGATTTTGATGAGTGCTTTGGATCGTTGTTGTGTTGGAACGTCCACTTGCCCTTTAAAGTTTTGTAACAGAGGGTTTCAGATGATTGGCCAATATCTTTTGCTATGGAATCCATTTTACCATGCATTAGAACCAAATTTCCTGTGCCATTAGAGGAATAACATCCCCACAGAAGGATATTACCACCTCCATGCTTGACAGTAGGTATGGTGTTCTTTTCTTTGTATGCCTCACCAGACTTTCTCCAAATGTAATGACTATGAGCATGACCAAATAGCTCGATTTTTGTTTCATCACTCCTCAAAACCTTTGAACTTATATCCATCATGCAAATGCCATTTTGCAAACTTTAAGTGATTGTCCTTGTGACATTTTCCTAAGAGTGGCTTTCCCTTGGCCTGTGACCCTTGAGCACCTTCACCATGCAATACTCGACCTATGGTTGAAATGGAATCCCCAGTATCCCCACTTGCAGCCAATTCACTTTGAATATCTTTGGCAGTCAATCTCATATATTTATTAACCTTCCTCACTATTCTTCTACTTCTTCTTTGTGAAAGAACCTTCTTTCTTCCAGACAGAGGGAGCGTTGTGACAGTACCATGAGTCTTGTACTTCTTGATAACAGAAACAATAGTTGAAATTGGGATACTCATATGCTTGGAAATCTTCTTGTATCCTTCTCCAACTTTATGACAATAAATCATTTTCTGCCTAAGGTCTTCAGATAGCTCTTTACTTTTTCCCATATTGACTTATTGGTAATGACAGCAGTCATCATATGCCTAACCCTTTTATACTCTCTAATAGGTTCTGCATTATCATATTGAAAATTCTAGCACCTTGTAGATAATACTATCATAGCATCAAAGGGTATGAATACTTTTGAGTTAGCAAAAAAAAAAAATGCTGAAATAAATAATTGTAGACATCTATTCCACAAAAGCAAAACTTTTGCTACAAAAGATTTTTCCTAAAATTCTTTGTTTTCTAGAAATTTCTAGAAATTATAAATTTCCATTGGGGTATGTAAACTTTGGACTACAACTGTGTATATATATTACATATATATATACATTGATAATATTTGGGACAGACATTGCATATTTACCTGAATTAGCATAGCAAGTAAAACACAGTTTAGAATGGCAGCATTCAACAGTTACAAAAACTGTTGATTTTAAGCAATAGCACATAAACATTTCAAACCTAAAAAAAAAAAATACTGTTCAATTAAAATGCAGTATGTTGGTTGTCACACTATAGCCACTGAGTTCTGTCAGAAAAAGACAAAACACACGAGGCAGCAAACACTGCTAAACAACATGTACCTAATATTAATATTCTGCTTTCAGATTTGTACATGTGGCCACTTGCATATGATAAAATGAACTTTTATTTAAAGCGCACAAGTGTCCAAGTTATTTTAAGTGACTTACCCCCAGGATTGCATCCACTACAAACACTGCCAGAGGGTCCAGCAGTGTCCACAGTCCTATAGCCATGATAAACTTTGACAAGAAGGATGGGAATGAGCCAAATATTAACTGACAGCCCCATCTGATCAGAACCATAAGTAGCATAACTACATTCAAGGTCAGGGGTCCCACCACTACTATGGCCAACTCCTCCTGGGTATGAAGCAGGGAATTCTGGTAACTCAGTTCCACAGTGTGAGGGTAGAAGCGAAACCTTGAATTAACAGAGAGCAGTTACAGTGATCCTTTTAGGTGAACAATCATATTATTAACGACTGTCTAATAATATGCTCTGACTACAGATGTGGTCATGCAGCGTGCTAATAATATATGAAACTACACAAACACTTACTATAAATATAGGTGGATGACATTAAATTATTTTACTGGATGTCTTTTGGTCACTGCAAGTTACTGTATATATGGTTTTAATAAAAAAAAGCATAAGAAGTAGAAAGCTAAAACCATTTCTACAGATAATCATTATAATATTACAGTGAAGAAGGCTTTCTCTGTACCGCAACCAGATGAATTGGAATGATTGCATTTTTGAACATGTGAGCGCTCTACTAGGTTTCCATGATCAAATCTTACAGACCTGCTATAGCAAAATGAACCGCTTTTAATAATGTAAATTTTCATTTTTTTAAATGTATTTATTTGTATTTACTTTGAACTAAATCATCTACGTTGAATCTATAATGAGGGGGGATAAAAATGTCACCTGCTACCATTTTTAGGGCTTTTCTCCCAAGCTTGATACATAAATGGATATCAAAGAAAGCAAACTCACTTGTTGAAAGGAACTGCAGTAATGCAGGTAAAGCCTCACAAACCAGATCAAAGCTAGGAGCAGTATAATGAACCAGAATTCTTGTGAACGCCACTGTGACAGGCCCAGCTCTGACAGCAACATACAAAGAACAAAATGTGTGCGCTCAGCATCTCTGCCACAAGCCTTCCCACTGCAACAATGCTGAGGTCTAAAAACAATACATTAAATGCAATCTCTGTTTCCACATTTGACAATTCTGCTGGAAAGCAAAACAGGCATCTTTACTCTGTCACTGTACTGCACAGCACAGGACAGCACATTTCTTACATATATATATATATATATATATATATATATATATATATATATATATATATATATATATATATATATATATATATATATATATATATAATTTAAAATATGAAACATTAAAATATGTGGCAGCAGTGTGGAGTAGTGGTTATGGCTCTGGACTCTTGACCGGAGGGTTGTGGGTTCACTCCCCCAGTGGGGGACACTGCTGCTGTACCCTTGAGCAAGGTACTTTACCTAGATTGCTCCAGTAAAAACCCAACTGTATAAATGGGTAATTGTATGTAAAAAAATAATGTAATTGTATGTAAAAATAATGTGATATCTTGTAACAATTGTAAGTCGCCCTGGATAAGGGCGTCTGCTAAGAAATAAATAATAATAATAATAATAATAATAATGTGCAAATTCAAATCCAGTTGTCTGAATTAAACATACTGTGCAAGATATGAAGGCAAGATGCTGCAATGTCAAATGTCATTATCTAGAAATGGTAATAAAACTTGACTTCAATGTTCCATATAATGAAGATATTCATGATGCATGAATATAAATATTTTTAGTTGTCTTTTTGTAAGGACTCTTCAAGGGAGAAGACCTAACAAGATGTGAAATCTGTTATCACCAGTGAAATTATTTCATATTTGCACCTTTAATTGGAAAAATAGATGGGGGTGGAGAGGACGGGTGTCTTGTAGGGGACTTGTCCATTAGGCTTACGTGATTTAGCATCTCTGGAAGAATTCAAATCTAAACTTATTAAATCTAGGGGTAGATTAAATTTAAAGCTAAGGTGGATGTGTGTTCTGAGACGCTGCAACAATTGTGCGGCTTTCCAGTTTATGGTTTCTGTTACGTAGCATCAAATCATACATTTCCTGAAATTTAAGGTGCTGCAACATGGGAGGCGAGATAATAAATCCATTCACTGAAAATAAATCCATTAATAAATAATAATAAATCCATTCATTGGAAATAAATCCATTTCTTAATGTGTTGATTTCAAAACAAGAAAAACTGACCTTCCATCACCTTTACAATTGAGCACTAATCAATGGCAATTGACTCTCCCTTGAGTGTTTTAAAAGTCCTGGGTGCTGACATCTTTACTGCCGTACCGAGGCACTAAATTGACAATGAAAATATGTTGCAAAGCTAGCTAATGCAACTGATTTATCACGTAAACGTGATCTTTCCTTTTAACTTAGCTCAAGAGCTATCGCTGTGGAAACTGGGCTATGCATTTCTTTGTCAAGTTTAATTACATCTTGCCCAGAACTACAATCCCACAATCCACTGCAGAGATAACGCATTTCTAAGGAAATTGCAATACAAATATGTCATGTTAAAAGTATAAAAGAAAGACAAATAATGCTTAGTTTGATTATGACAGGTCCTATATTAAATAACACTTTTCTTCCCCCTCTTCCTCCCCCACTACTAATCTCTATCTCTATTTCTCTTAAATCCACCACCCTCTCTTCCTCCTCATCCACCAAGAACCTCGGTGTCACCCTCGACCCCTCCCTCTCCTAATCTCAGCACATCTCTACTCCTGCACGTTCCTGTCACTTCTTCCTCAGCAACTTATGCAGAATTCACCCCTTCCTCACCAACTACTCTACGCAGCTTCTAGTTCAGGCTGAATTTGATCTTACTTTCTACTGATTTTACTGTACTGTATAACTGCTTATCTGTAATGTGACATTTTGTAATGTGATATTGTGTAATGTGATATTTTGCAATGTGATACTTCGTATTATGATATTTTGTAAGAACTGTAAGTTGCGCTGGATAAGGGCGTCTGCTAAGAAATAAATATAATAATAATAATAATAATAATAATAATAATAATAATAATAATAATAATAATAATAATAGTTCTACTTTATACAACTCTTTTTTTTCTTTTTGCCAGAAATGTGCTAGATAAAATATACAGAGGAAATGTATATAACAGTAATGTGTCTATATTAGCAGCAGCTTACATTTTTACATTTACTGTACAGTGCAGCAGCTGCTGTGGATTTTGTTTATTAATAAAATGATAGCTTTTTGTGTTATCAAGCCATGTGGGGCAGTGATACTTGACATTAACCCTTGCTCCTGTCCCATGAATTGTAATTTTATGTGTGGTTCAGGAGGCCTGGAGGTACGGCTTCTCCCCGGTTCTGTCCTGCCAATCTCCCGATTTAAACCCCAGGTAATGTCATTATTCTCTATCTTACATTTGTCATTTCCTCTATCCTCCCTTCCTCCTCCACTACACTGCTTCTCCTCTGCAATGGTCTCCCTCCAGGGGCAAGTGGAACCCACTTCCCAACCTTAGAGGCCAAGCCGCTCTGGCCTTGTCCTCCGCCAGGATTCTCTCTCCTCCTCTAGGGAAGTAACAGTAGCTTCCCAGCCTTAGAGGCCATTCAGATCGGCCTCAGCTCTGCAAGGGCTGCTTTCTGTGAGCCAAGGGGAAACAAAGCACTCTGCTCCTATTCTCAATTCCTGAGGTTCTTGCTCTTGTCCCGTGAACAATACTTTTTAAAGGAGTGCTAACCAATTCCTTTACTGTTACTGTCACTAGCACTATTATAATTACTCCCCTTTTGGTTATTTGCTTTCAGTTTAACTCCAATTTGGAATATGCAGATATTTCAAAGGCAACGCTATTGAAGTAAAATATGTTTTAGAATCACTTACTGTCCTGAAGCTCGGTTTCATTCTAAACTGTCTGCAATCAGTCCATATGACCTACAAAACTGGAAATAAGATACCTGAAAGAAACAGTTGGGTTTGTTTTGATCCACTATACAGCATTGTTTTTGAAAAAAATATGTATACCCCAAATCTATAACACAAGAAACGGGGAATCAGTGTTATTGCTCCTGATAATTTCAAGTCATTGATTAGCATTCCTTAAACTTTAAATACAGTACATTCCACTTAGCTAGTTTCTTTTACAAGTTTAAACTGTAAGCACTTATTTAGTTTTTTAAAATACAATTGCAAATTACCTCAAGATAAGAGAAAGGAAACTAAGCAATGTATTTTCAAAATGTTCATTACCAGCATTAGTTAACCTATTACAGAAGTGGCCAATCTGCGGCTCACAAGCCGCATGCAGCTACAGGGCAGTTCAAGTGCGGCTCCCGGTGAAATGCTGGGTGACGCACACTTTGTGGCTCGAATGAACTGAAGAAAGAGAATAAAGAATAATAAACAAAAGTGAAAAGAAAAGAAGTTTATTATTTTGTTCTCCAGTCCATTGATGTTTATATTCTTTTCTCTCTTCTTTCTTTTATTTATTTATTTATTTTTTAATAAATTTAGTCGTTGCCAATTATTTTTATTATTTTCTCCCAATTTGGAATCACCAATTATTTTATTATGCTCAGCTCACCACTACCACCCCTGCGCTGACTCGGGAGGGCGAAGACGAACACACGCTGTCCTCCGAAGCGTGTGCCGTCAGCCGACCACTTTTTTCCCCACTGCGCACTCACCATGCAGCCACCCAAGAGCTACAGCGTCGGAGGACAACGCAGCTCTCGGGTAGCTTACATTCAAGCCCGCAGGCGCCTGGCCAGACTACAGGGGTCGCTGGTGCACGGTGAGCCGAGGACACCCTGGCCGGCCTAACCCTCCCTCCCCGGGCGACGTTCGGCCAATTGTGCGCCGCCCCCTGGAAGCTCCCGTCCTCGGTCGGCAAAGGAATAGCCTGGACTCGAACTTGCGACGTCCAGACTATAGAGCGCATCCTGCACTCCACGTGGAGCACCTTTTACTGGATGCGCCACTCGGGAACCCCTCTTCTCTTCTTTCTTTTAGCCTGTTCACTGCAAGGACATTTCATCACTTAGGACCTTCGACATGTGGTGGTGCATGTGTATTGCATCACCTGGAGTAAAGGCCGTTGTTCTGAAAATCTGCGCTTCCCCCTCAAAATGGGCTTCCCGGTACACAGATTAACCCTCATGAGGGAGGCTGTGTGTCCAGTGGTTAAAGAAAAGGACTTGTAACCAGCAGGTCCCCAGTTCAAATCCCACCTCAGCCACTGACTCATTGTGTGACCCTGAGCAAGTCAATCCTTGTGCTCCGTCTTTCAGGTGAGACGTAGTTGTAAGTGACTCTGCAGTTGATGCATAGTTCATACACCCTAGTCTCTGTAAGTCGCCTTGGATAAAGGCGTCTGCTAAATAAACAAATAATAAATAATAATAAGGACACGTCATATAACTAACAACTGGAGTAAATGAATAAATGAAAACATGTATATGAACACTTTATTTAGCTTGTCCTTTACTTCTAGCCACTGTTTGGTATAATGTGTTGTTTAAGCTTTGCAAAATGGATAAGATGCCCAATGCGCACAGCTGTCTCCTAGCAAGTGAAGGCACCACTGTATACTGGACGCTGTAGTTTATTCTAGGAACATGTCACGGGCATGTGAGATATAATTGAAAAGACCCAAGCCTCCTCTTTCAGCTCTTTCCGTTTTTGAGTTACAGGCACTTGAACACACCTACCGATTTGCTGCACGTCACAGCAGTAGAGCACTGAATGAGGGGGTGGTAGAAAGTACGCATACAGGCATGCCTGACATCTATGGAAAGCGCAAAGCCTGCGCTTTTAAAAGACGTTGAAACCAGAAAGCTATCTGTTGAAGTGACTGAGTAATAGACAACAAACTAAACTTAGGAGCTGACTCATTGTAAAGCTCTAATTCTGTACTTTCAAACAAGCCAGAAAGCTATTACGGCGCCTAAGATATTCACGCGAGAAGGTTGGGCCGCCGATACACTACGCCTGGGCTCCATATGGACCCCAAACCTAAAACAATTTGGGAAATTCAACCAGGCTACCTAGACTAGAATTATCCTTTGCATAGTGTAACAGGATGGGTGCCTGACAACTACCTAAAAGGAAACAAAAATCAAGTCACTAGATCCACATAATAACTGATACTAAAGCACCGTGGAGTCCAAATGGACCCCAGGTTACCTTATGAGGGTTAATAGACAAATAGCACTTAAATTCAATGTTTTGGTCAATATATAATAAGATGGATAAAACCAAATGTACATAATAAAGTATAAGTTAATGAATTTATGAAAACCGATGAGAAAACAGCAGTAAACCTCTGTGTCTCATCTGCAATAAATCGCTTACACACTATGAGGAGAGCTCATGTAAGGACAAATACATTTTTTTATAAAATTGGAGTGTTGGCGCTAGACTAAAGAATGCATGTTTAAATGTTATATTGCAGGTCTAAAATTAATATTATATTTACATATCTTACATCTCGTCATGAGCAGGTACTGTAATCTCTTTTGAAATAAATACAGTGCATTTGCCATCTACAAAGCTCTTTAAAGTACTTAATACACGGAGCAGTCATACAAAAAAAAAATGCTACTTTTTTTTTTAATTGAGCACTCAGATCTTTAAGGGAAGAGCTTGTGAAAAATAATCCTTTTTAATGTTTTTTTTGGTAAAATCAGGGCAGTTATGCCATCAAGAGATAACAACTACTGCACAAAGTGCAAGATTCTCGGCCATATGAAAATTTTGGAATGCGGCTCCTAGGCTCAGGAAGTTTGGCCACCCCTGACCTATTAGTTAAGGTATTTGCTCTAAATTGCACCTGGATGCTTATTTTCTCAATGTTCTCTTTACCTGGGCAGTTATTTGGAAAGTGCGTCTATAAATGAGAGTTTGTGCTGCTTCCCATTTCCTGTCGTGACTACTCACACCTGTTTTTCTCCCAATTTGTGAACTGTGGTATTACAAAATAGTCGTTAATTTGTATCATTATATGTTGTATCCTTTTAATAATGTTAAAAGTGCAGTTAAGAAATGTTAATCCTATGGAATAGAAGTGACATAACTTAAATACTTCCCAGCCTTGAATGGCTTTATAGGTTAACATTACAAAATGAAAATCAATTCCAAATCATACTAGCAGTTGGTGTTACAATAGAAATGACTTGTATTCTCAATGGATTTGGTTTTGACCTTTGAGCCATTGAGTTCACAAGTACTCAACAAAAATGGAGATATTATTAATCAAGCAATAACTTTAGGGCTGGTTAAGTGTTCAAAGAAAATAAACCTACTCCAGAGTACATAAATGGCAAAGACCTTTTTGAGAGCTGTTTTCACTCACCCAGCCCTAAATGGATAGCAATTATGTTGTTCAAGTATACTTTTCAAAAGTCAATTTTCTGGAGTTGGAGTTTTAAAAAAAATGTACCAGTGAAGTAAAAATGAAATTGAACTGTATTTATTATTTGTTTACTTAGCAGTTGCATTTATCCAAGGCGACTTACAGAGACTAGGGTGTGTGAACTATGCATCAGCTGCAGAGTCACTTACAACTACGTCTAACCTGAAAGACGGAGCAGAAGGAGGTTAAGTGACTTGCTCAGGGTCACACAATGAGTCAGTAGCTGAGGTGGGATTTGAACCGGGGACCTCCTGGTTACGAGGAAATGCACCCCACATGCATTAACACAGTTAACTTAGGTTAACAAGGGCTGTGTGGAGGAACTGATAATAGGAGAAGTGCTTTGTGACTTAGGGATGACTACAGTGATTCCGCTTGGCTCGTGGAAAGACTAAACCGATCGGCCTCCAAGGCCAGGAAGCAACTGATACTTCCACCAAGGGGAACCTAGAGGTGTGGAAATAGGAAAACGAAAGTTAGATAGATTTGGCTGGGGGTCCCCTTTGTCTCGCGGAGGATGAAGCCAGTGCAGCTGGGCTAAGGATGGGAAGTGAAATTCACTTACCCCCAAAAGAGGATGCCCGGCTCCCCGCAACTGCACCACCAATGCAAAAAAGTATAAAATAGAGGTTAATAATTATACAGTATGTAACACTTCTGACTCTCAGGCAGACCAGACTATGTTACACACTTAAAGAAAGAATTTCAGACACTCTAGTTCCAATGTGTCGGATTTATTCTGAAAAACAATAACAGAAAAGTTCTTAAGAACTTTACAGCAGCACACAGTTCTACAGCAATGCAATCACCCCAGTGTTACATTTGTAATGGCTAGACTAAGGTGCTTATACTCAAATACTGTGTGGAGGTAATACTATCGCACTCTAGTGTCTGGAAGCTGTAACTACATCAGTTGGTACCCTTACAATTACAATGAAAAGACTGAAAAGTCCTTTGTTTCTTGAATTTTGTTTATGGGGTGTCCTTATTCTATCTATCCCAAATTCCCATGTGCCACACTCTCCCCCACAAAATTAATGTCGTCCTGACATTCGCTGTCATAACATTTTTCTCTGTACAATTTTTTATATCTCGTTGTCAGTTCAATTCCATGGTCTCCAAAAGAGATTTAAACTCTTGTTCGTGTGTGTAGTCAGTTTTACTTTCTGTGTTGAAATGTCTCTACTAACTACAGTAGGCCGTCCCAGTGTCTCATAAGTCAAAGTCCTTGGTGGCCTCTTTTCTCGTGCTGAACATCTTCTTTGTAGATGAGGATTTTCACCCTCAGTGTCATTCTGTACCCGATCACTCATTGTTTCCTCAGTGACCATCTCAGGATCTGCTTCAACCATAGCAATAGATCTACGGCCCTCAATGTCCTCAAAACCGTCAGTCACAGTCTCAGTCTCTGGCTCTGTATTCCATAACTGTGTAGTTTCTTCTATATACTGTGGGTAGAAAACTGCAGCATTTGGATCTAATTCTGTGTTGCTTGGAGATGGGCTCTTTGGGCAACAAACATATGCACCTTCCAGTTCTTCATACCACTCAGATTCACTGTCAGCTTGAGCGTGTGGCTGTTGTTTTGGCGACTTCACTTTTGCTTGAGACGGTCTTTTTTGTTTCACCTCTCCGTGCTGACTGTCTGCAGGCAGACTGATAGGTAAGAAGTCACAGGGCAAGAGTAAATTGCGGTGCAGTATTCTTGTCC
Source organism: Acipenser ruthenus (assembly GCF_902713425.1). Taxonomy (NCBI): domain Eukaryota; kingdom Metazoa; phylum Chordata; class Actinopteri; order Acipenseriformes; family Acipenseridae; genus Acipenser; species Acipenser ruthenus. The sequence goes on from NC_081192.1 coordinate 67,907,683, forward strand.
GGCCTTTACCATCTTCCGGTCTCACCTCAAAGACTGGGCTGTCCTTGCACTTCCTTCCGGCAATCACATAGATTTTGTCTTCCCAGTACGACCTAATCTTGCCTGGACCCCCTTTCTCTGTCAGGTTCCGAATCAGTACGCGTCCTCCAGGCTGTAGATCTGCTCCATATATCTTGCGATTATAGTACCTTTTACCTCTTTCAGCTTCTTCATTCGCAGACTTTGATGCTATCTGGTATGCCTCAGTCATGCGGTCTCTCCATTTGTCCACGAAATCTTGGTAAGTCCCTTGTTCACCTTCAGGTCTCAGGTCAAACAGAAGGTCTATCGGCAGTCTTGGGGAACGTCCGAACAATAAGTAAAACGGAGAAAACCCAGTAGCTTCGTGTTTCGTACAGTTGTACGCGTGCACTACTTTTGCCAGGGAGGTTTTCCAGTCGATCTTTTTTTCTTCAGTAATTGTCCTCAGCATTCCCAGCAGTGTTCTGTTGAACCTTTCAACTTATCCATTGCCCTGTGGGTGGTAGGCCGTGGTGTGTGAGCCTTTGATTCCACACTGCTCCTTTAGTCTTGCCATCAAGCGGTTCTCAAATTCTTTTCCCATATCATGGTGAATTTTTGAAGGGAAACCGAATTTAAAAACATAGTCCCGAAGATCTTCTCTGCTACGGTCTTCGCTGATTTATTAGTAGTGGCATAGGCTTGCGCGAACCGGGTAAAGTGGTCCATTACTACTAATATATACTGGTAGCCTTGTTTGCAAGGTTCAAGATGGAGGAAATCGATTGACACCATCTCAAAGGGGTAAGTGGTCTTAATGCTTGACAATGGTGCAAGAGCTGGCCTGTTCGGTTTTCTCTTCTTCAGACACTCACAAACCCTGGTCACAAAATGTTCCACCTCCTGCTGCATTCTGGGCCAGTAGAATCTATCGCGGATGAGGTTCATAGTTCCTTCTACCCCCAGATGTCCCATTTCCTGATGCAGCTCTTTATAGACCAATGGCCTGTACTCTTTGGGGAGGACTAACTGACTTCGGGATGCTGTCTTTCGAAACAAAGTCCCATCCGGCTCGATGCACAACCTTTCCCACTCTCTGAGCAGTACAACTACATCTCCGTGTTCCCTTCTCCTTTCTTCTTCCCTAGGGCATTGTTCTCTTAACAAATACTGTAGAACTCGGCCTATCACTGGGTCATTTTCTTGCGCTCTCCTGATGTCTTCTCTTGGAATGGTCTGTATACTAGGTTGGGTGGTGTTAACTTGTATTTGCAGGGCATTCACAGCTATGGGGCTCATCCATGTTTCTTCCTGTGCTACTACAACTCCTTGCAAGGTGGCGCTAACCATGTCTGGAATGATCTCCTCAGTGCACTGGTTGATGAAGTTATTAATGTCCAAGGGCATCCTTGATAGACCATCAGCATCTCTGTTGTTTCGCCCTGGACGGTACTTTATGGAGAAATTGAAATCAGCAAGTTCGGCCACCCAACGATGTCCAGTGGCATTTAGCTTTGCGGTTGTGAGGATGTACGTGAGGGGGTTGTTGTCCGTATAGACAGTGAAGAACGGTGCATGGAACAAGTAGTCCCAGAATCGTTCGCAGATTGCCCACTTTAGAGCCAGAAACTCTAACTTCCTGGAATGCATGCAATAATTCTTCTCCGCTGGAGTCAGAGTTCTGGAGCCGTATGCTATCACCACCATCTTCCCCTGCTGCCGTTGGTACAATACTGCACCTAGTCCTTCTTGCGAGGCATCACAGTGGAGCACATAAGGTTGCGTAAAATCAGGATACCCTAACACCGGTGGGCTGGATAAACAATCAATCAACTGGTTCAGGACCTCCTGATGTTCATTAGTCCACTTGATGGGTGTCCGGCTAGAGACTTGTCCTGGCTTCTCTGCTGACGCTCGCTTCTGTCTCAGAGGTGCTCCTGATGCTGTGTGCCTCGGCTCTACCACTGTCTTTGCATCCGTTGACACTGATAGCAACTCGTATAAAGGCTTGGCACGATGAGAAAAATTCTGGATATAAGGACGATAGTAAGACACAAAGCCTAGTATTTTCCTCAGTTCTCCAACTGTGGTGGGGTGCTTCTCCTTCATTGCCTGCACAAGTGCAATTTCAGCTGGGTCCATGGCGTAACCCTCCTCAGACACAATCTTCCCCAGGTACCTCACCTTGTGATGAAACACCTCACATTTCAGGGCCGTAAGCTTGATCCCGTGTTGCTGGTACCGGCGAAGAACTGTCTGGACATGTCTCACGTGTTCTTCAAAGGATTTACTGTGCACTAAGTTATCGTCCAGGTAAGGTTGGCATATCTCATCTCGGAGTCCTACTAAGCACTCTTCCATATTTCGTTGAAACTCTGCTGGCGCTGAACTAAGTCCGAACGGAATCCGCACCCATTCGTACAAACCCCAAGGTGTGATGAAAGCAGTGAGAGGGCGGCTTTCTTCATCCAGTAATCCCTGGTGGTACGCCTTCCCTTGATCCAGGACAGAGAACCAGGAACTGCCGCTGAGACTATCCACCAGATCTTGTATCCGTGGGATTGGGTGTCTGTCGGGGAATGACTTGCGGTTCAGTTCCCTGTAGTCGCAGCACAGTCTGAGCCCTCCATCCTTCTTTCTGACGCATACCACTGGAGAAGAGTGACCTTGACTTTGTGACCCAGCCCCTGTTTAGTAGGTCCTGCAAATACTCCTTGACCTCCCGATGCAGCGGCTTTGGAATGGAAACATATGTTTTCTGTACAGGTGTTGTATCTTTTAAATTAATGTGCATTTTCAATGACGGAATGCATCCTATATCCTGGTCATCTCGTGCGAATGCCTTACACTCTTCCCTCAGCATCTTTTTCACCATGACTTGTTGCTCTTCTGTTAGGTGGTTCAGTTCCACTGGAGGATCCCAACACTCAACAGGCTTGCTCCTGTTAGCATCATTTACTGCTTCCCCTAGGCTAAGCTCTTCAAGCTTCCTCCCTAGGTGGTGGGTGTGCTCTCCTTGAGTTGTCTGGTTCTCAATTTCCCTATCCGGAAGGCTGGGTTTCACTTCTATTGGTCTCATTGGAGCTGGATAGACTGTTTTCACCGACTGTAAATGTCCCAGTACTGTTTGCTTATCCAGAACAATGTTGTGACTGGTGTTATTTGTAATTGGGATTGCAGTCCTGGAGGAGTTCCCCCTTGAGAGTGTCACTATCATCTCATTGATGCTCAATCCTTCGGGCCAATGGAGTTTTTCATCAGGGACAAACAACATCACCTGCTCTTGGTTCAGATTCCCAGCATGTGTGTGACCATGGACTGTAGTCAGCTGACCCGCTGGAAGGACAACGCTTTTCTTTCCAGTCTTCACAATGCCAGCTCCACTGCTAAGGCTTCCCATTTGGATAATTTGTAACAAGGTCTTTGCTGCTTCAGACCTCAAGGAGAACGCTGCAGCTGCCATGCTGATAGCTTCTTCTGAAAACATATCCTGTGCTCCAAGGTGTTGATTTACCACTGTTTCGATGACGTTGTATCCAATGATTGGCTCTTCTGCCACATTGGGGTCAGTGGACACAAGTATCGGCACTTTGAGCCTTGCATCAGGATTGCTGTCCTGTTTTAGACGGAAGCTCACCTCAATCCAGCCAGAAAAAGGAATCTCTGTCTGATTGACTGCAAATCCCCTCAATGTCCCAGGACCCAGCAGTTCTTCTATTGACCTGATGTTGGAGTGGGGAAGATACTTCTTTCTCCATACTTCATTGATCATACTGGCTTGGGCGCCTGTATCCTATAAAGCAGATATTGACACACCGTCCAGTTCACACTGCACTATACACCTATTCCCAATTAAGTTCAGGAGCTTTGCTTCATGTTTAGGATTAAGGTAAGTGACTGTCGACTGAATCACATAATTTCCAACTGATCTGTTCATTGCTGAACCCTCTTCCGCCTGTTCTATTGTATTACACAAAGGCTGGTGCTGGTTACACTTCTGGCCTGGTCTCTTAATGATGCTAGTCTTTGTCAAACATCTGTTACTTTGTTGGGACACTGTGTTCTGGATTACTGTGGGTCCCTCAGCAATAACCCTTCGCCGTTTCCCTGCGGTTCTCTTGGTGACTGGCACCCTCTGGTAAAATGTCCTGACTGGCCACATCGGTAGCAGTGCCAGCAAGACTCCCCTGCCCCATTGGCGATGCATGCTCTACAGCCTTTAGGTCGTGTTCTTTGCTGGGTTCCTGTCGGCCTCCACTGTGGTGGCTTGTAACTGTTCTCCAGTGAGGTCACAAGCATCTTCCTCAGTTCTGCCATTTCAGTTCTCAACTCTTGTACCATCTCTCTGGTGTCTGATTCTGCTCCCCTTTCATATGTTCTTTTCTTTTTTCCCTTCTCTTCCAGAGGTGTTGCAGGTCCCATGTGCTCATCTGGTTCATCTGAGCCTGCTGCTCTTGCTTTGCTCGTGTGTCGTGCTGAGCCATGTTGGCATTTACCTTGACTTCAGCTTGAAACTCATTAGCTCGAGATGTTTTTACAACAGCATTTTTCTTCATTTTCTGTTGTCTCTCGGTCTCTAAACTGGCAGCTTCATTTAACTTTTCGATCAGAACTTCGTCTGCAACATCAGGAATTTCCAGGTAGGACTTGATCTCAAACTTGAGGGAGTCATTGAGTAATCCAGTTCCAACTGATCTCAAAAACTTGCGTCGCACAAGATCAGCATCATACTGTTCTTCGGCTCCTCTTTCAGCAGACGCAACCAATAGCTTGTCCTTCAACTCAATAGCCCTGAAGAGAAAGTTCTGAGCAGACTCACGTGGTTCTTGAGTGATGTTGACCAGCTTATGATATAGATCTGATGCATTTTCTGCTTTAAAGTGGCTTTTTAAAATAATTTTTAGTTTGGAGAGGGTCAAATCAGTTTTAATCTCCAACGTGTTTCTTAAACTCAAACCTGGACAGATGGCCTTGATAACTGCTTCAATGACTTCAGCCTCACTGTAACCTTTCTGGAGTCCTGCGTTGATCTGGTGCAGTAGGTTGGTGTAAGACAGTTTGTCTTTCTGTCCCTCCTCGCCTATCTGTCCACAAATCCGAAACTCCCTTCTTATCGTCACTTCCGGCACCTTAACTGGGTGAGCTATTGCATCTTCATCAGCCTTTGAACTCTTATCTACTTGTACTAGCTTTTCACTCAATGTCTTAATTTCCTTTTGGAAATGGCTTCCTTAACCTCTGCTTGAGCCTTCTGCATATGGAGGTATTGCTTCTTCAGCTCCTCTAGCTGTCTAAGCTCTCCTGCATTACTCTTGCTCGTGCCTTCTGCGGGAAGCTTCTCTACAAAGTCCAGAAGATCTTTAACAAACTGACATGCTTCTTCTTGATCCTGTTCTTCCTCAACAGCATCAAGCAACTCTTCCATCTTTTTAATTAAAAACCTTCGTGTTTTGCTTTTGGCAGTTTCATCAGATTCACTAATACATTTGAGATATTTGCTTGTTTCGAGCAATTGCTCCTTCGTTAACTTATGCACAGCTGCACTTGCCTGATCACGCAACTGTTCCAAGTCCATGTTGTCATTCATAGACTATATCCCTCTGCAGCGGTACTGGAGGTTGACTCTCTGATCGTCTCTCTGAAGGAGTGGGTCTCTCTGCTGGATTTTATTTTCTTCAGCTGGATCACTCCTCCTGGCTCTGGCTCGCCAAAATATGTAACACTTCTGACTCTCAGGCAGACCAGACTATGTTACACACTTAAAGAAAGAATTTCAGACACTCTAGTTCCAATGTGTCGGATTTATTCTGAAAAACAATAACAGAAAAGTTCTTAAGAACTTTACAGCAGCACACAGTTCTACAGCAATGCAATCACCCCAGTGTTACATTTGTAATGGCTAGACTAAGGTGCTTATACTCAAATACTGTGTGAAGGTAATACTATCGCACTCTAGTGTCTGGAAGCTGTAACTACATCAGTTGGTACCCTTACAATTACAATGAAAAGACTGAAAAGTCCTTTGTTTCTTGAATTTTGTTTTGTTTATCTATCTCAAATTCCCATGTGCCACACAGTATATATATACTGTAACACGGACAGCTGAGTGGTGACGTACCCAGACCAGGAAGATGACTCTGATACAGGAATGCGGGTTGGTATCCTGGGGGGCTTTTTTATTCAAAATAAAATAATTACAACAAAAACAACGCTCACAGAGCAAAAATAAAAAGGTTTAACAAAACAATCACAAACACAAATACCTCTGCCAAAACCAATTACCGAGCTGGTCCTTCGATCACGATCAGCAGTGATTATTGTTACTTTATCTTTTACTATTACTTTCATTTTCTCTCAAACACCCGCTCTTGTTCCTCCTTCTTGAACCCCAACCCCGAACAACAAAAGTTGCAGGTTTTTATACATGTGACCGACCATCTCCGAATTAGCAATAAATTAATCAGTACGGAGATGGTCAAATTCTACACAAGTTTTTAGTTTGCGTGGCCGACAGTCGCTTTGTCAATAATCACTGACTGCCGACCATGCATTCTCACAAGCTGTCTGGCATAAACGAGCTGCTAACACCACCTCTGCCAGACCACATTTAAACAAATGACAATATTTTCGGCATAAATAATCGCAAACCATACATTTAAATACAATAAAACACAATACATTTATTTTACAATACAATCACCCGTGTTTTCAATACATCTAAATGCAACGATAAATTCACCCGTTCTAAAACAATACATTTTTAGCATGGCTTTGGCCTGCCCCCTATTTACGTACAGTACACATACCATTTTTGTTTTGTTTTTTGATGTGGGATATTAAAGACTAATCTCATCGCTCAGTGGAGAGGAAAAACCCCCACTGCTGGGAGGAAACCTCTGGTCCCGTTGGGGAGATGGCCTCCACTCTGGGCATACTAGCAATACTCTGGTGGGCAAAGATATATCATGGAGAAAAATGAACACAAGATTCCACTGTAGTGGAAGACCTATTGACATTGACTACTGCATCTATATGGAAGCAATACATATTATGTTTAATATAACTCTGTCCTATCAACGGTAAATGCTTAAAATGCCAAAAACACAAAAGAAAATATTATATTGTCCATGGAAACTCAACATGAACAAACGTGAAAACACAATTTGTCAACACATACGTGTCTTTTTAAAAAAAACCAACAAGAACAACATAGTAAACAAAGAGAACTTGCATACATAACAAAAAAATAGACAGTGCCATCTCTCTCTCACAGACATTGATTCTACGATACACTGTTTCTATATCTCCCCCAGCTCTCCACAATCTTTTCTGCCAGTAAGCAGGAGCTTTGATTGTGGTATGTGAAAAATGTATACTTTTTGAAACCCTTGGAAGGCAGAAAGGAGTGCAGATACACCCACCAAAAATATACTGTGTGCTCTTTGAAGGATTACTCAAATCGGACAAGGACATGCTTGGTATCAAAATAAAGATAATCGAATTAAGTTTAATCATATGTAAGGATATCCTGTGATCGTTATATAGTTGTGAGATATGTGCATTTTAAACATACTGGTTTCGCCCCCGAGTGGCGCATCCAGTAAAGGCGCTCCGCGTGGAGTGCAGGATGCGCTCTATAGCCTGGACGTCGTGAGTTCGAGTCCAGGCTATTCCACAGCCGACCATGGACGGGAGCTCCCAGGGGACGGCGCACAATTGGCCGAGCGTCACCCGGGAGGAGGCAGGGTTAGGTCGGCCAGGGTGTCCTCGTCTCACTGCGCACCAGCGACCCCTGTGGTCTGGCCGGGCGCCTGCGGGCTTGCCTGTAAGCTGCCCGAGAGCTGCGTTGTCCTCCGACGCTGTAGCTCTTGGGTGGCTGCATGGTGAGTGCGCAGTGTGAAAAAAAGCGGTCGGCTGACGGCACACGCTTCGGAGGACAGCGTGTGTTAGTCTTCGCCATCCAGAGTCAAAAAGTATTCTTCTTTGATCACCTGAAATACAGTGCCTCTGGAGCAAGTTCCCCCTGGATAGTGTAGAGATGCCAAAAATACAGTATGGGAATGTCACAAGAAAATTAACCCATGTATTAGTTAAAGTTATATATATATATATATATATATATAATATATATATATATATATATATATATATATATATATATATATATATATATATATATATATAGTGACAAACCATCTTCTTGGCTGATAATTTGTCATTATTTCGGGACCTTTATCACTGTCTTCCAGACCCCAGCAGTTAAAGTTCAAACAGGGTGGTGCCTGCCTATATTTATTTATACAAAACAAAATAAACAAACAAAACACTACTACAGAGTACTAAGTAAAGGTTGACAAGTTTTAACTGTAAACCGGACGGCTAAACCATTTACCAGTAACCAAAAACATGTGTCCATCAATTCAAGTTACACCATACCTTTCTTTCCTGGACACAGGTCTATATACAGGTCTAAGCCTTAACAGAGACAGCTACCAACATCTTAGACCACTTTAAATACTTTCCTGCTTAATCACAGGCAGGTGTCCCTCATTATATAAGAGCCAGGTGTACTTACTTCTGGCTCTAATGCTAGGCCGCAAGGTATTCTGGGAGATGTAGTCCTGTTACGCACTTAGACCTCAGGAGTACATTTTCTTTATCTTTCCCCAACTCTATCACAATATATAATTCAATATACCCTTTGGCAAAACATTGGATAGGTATACTTTTTTGCTGAGATAGAGAAGAAAGTTAAAATTATTATACTAAAAACTTTGAAACTGTATTGTAGATTTCTCATTTATTGACAAGTTTTGCTTTCTTAACCTCTCTAAACTTTATGTATTGAAATATAGAAAGGTATAGAACGGTAATATATGTAGCCCTGCTGCAAATTTGCGCTATTCCTTTAAATAAAAATGCTGTATTTTTTGTAACATAGTTAGAATGCACCAGAATCACATTTACTAACGTGCTACACCTAAACACAATTCTATTGGACAGGTTTCCCCTCTGAACAAATTAGCCAACAGGTAGTGGAATTTGGGGGTGGGACTTAGCGTTTGATTGGGTTTGTGCGAGAGAGAGAAAAGGTTCGAGAGAGTGTGGGGAGAGACAGACGCAACGTGCGAGAGAGAAAGGAGGTTCGAGAGAGTGTGAAGGAACAGACGCAACATGAGGGAGTGAAAGAAAAGTTTTATAGTAAAAGAAATATTATCTAAACGATATATATTGTACTTTATTAGCAAAGTATAAGAGGCTAATATATTTCAGTAAACCAAACGTTTGCTGTAGACAGTATTATCTACCTGTAATTTCACAAGAGAGAAATTAGTCACCATTTTATGGTATAGTCTTTTTTGTTTATTATTAATTTACTTTTCTGCTGGCATCTGGAACTGCTGCTGAGACCCAGATAGCACTCGGGGTGACCAGGAGAAAGCCCCGAGTACCTCTGGCCACGTTGGAAAAGAAGATTTTTCAGCTGTCGTTGTGTTTATTGTGTCCTTCTACGAACTTACCTTGGAAGCAAGAAACGGAACTGTGTTGCTGGTCGTGAGTACTGCTTGCATTCAAAAAAACGTTTTTTGAAAGTATAATTTTGTTTCTTATTTGACATAAATAAGTGAAGGGGCATTTTTTTTTTTTATTATTGCCACTACGTACCCGAGCGACGGTTCAGGCCTGCAACGTGTTATTTCTTTTATACTGATGCACGTGTTCAGTACACGTGAGTACACGTGTGTGCATGTGTGTGTGGGCCCACTGTAGTGCAAGAGTTTAATTATTTTGCATAGCAACGCATATTATTTAAGAGTAAATATATTATTTGTAATATTGATTGTATATTATTTTGCTTATATTTATTTCAATACCTAGCCTTTGTTTATTGTGTGTTTATGTAATTATTGAAAATACCTTATTATTGCGCATTTATTTGAGTAAATTGTTTACTTATTTCTATTGGTGTGTGTTGTGTGAGTGGATACTGGGGTTAATATTTGACAATAATTCCTATTAGGGGGTGCACTTGTATTTAGATGTCCCTTACATAGGTGGAGGCACCGCATTAAAGAAACAGTACACATATATTTCTAACAGACAAATTGTAATTTAAATAAGTATTGGGAACCCAGGCCTTGCCACTTACAGTGAGTTGGGTGTTGTTTACTCCATACACTAATAAGAGTGGGAGGGGCGTTACATATAATTTAATCCTACTGCAAGCATTTAGACCAATCACATCCCATAATAGCACCCAAAACCGTTCTGTAATGAAACAATAATGGCATGCTGATTTCACTCCCCAGATTCTCTTTTTAAAGCAAAGAAATTAAAATGTATCACTTCTGAGACAAATTAGATATCAGCTTCTAAAACAGGGGTGGGCAATCCTGGTCCTGGAGGGCCGGTGTCCCTCCTGGCTTTTGTTCCAACTGTGCTCTAAATTACTTAATTGTACTGATTATTACCAATTATTGGTCTAATTAAGTAATTTAGAGCACAGTTGGAACAAAAGCCAGGAGGGACACCGGCCCTCCAGGACCAGGATTGCCCACCCCTGTTCTAAAACAACACTACTAAAGAATCAGTACTAAAACACTACAGATAATTTAGGTGATATAAAGTAGGTTTTGCTTAATAGTATTGACCCTGTTTACAGTACGATTTTAATGAAAATAGACAATTATATATAAATATAATTTATTCCAAAACAAATTTCAGGTTTTAATTTTCTGTTGGAAATCCACATTGTTTCTTTCCAAAGATATCATTTTAAAGTTTGTTTTGGGAGTTAGTAAATGCATGCCACTGGAGCCAAGGAGCAGTAAATAACACCACTTCGCCCTCCTCTTCCTCCACAAACAAACAAACAAACTCACCTTTTCACAGTAAATGTGTGTGACAGAAATACAATGATTCTAGTTGTAAATCTCTCTCCCGACCTGTGAGGGCGCTAAGCAGCAAGAACAGAGTTTCCTGGACGGGCTGGCCAGACAGTTCTTTGCCAGGATTCAAGGGAAGTTGGCCAGCCAGGAAGGGGGCGGAACTCTGTTGCATTAATGCATTGTCCCGGAAGGGAAACTTGGAGGTTGGAGGGGTGGCTGCACTCGTTTACCAAGGGGTCATGTTTGACGGCATAAAAGGGGGCGGAGAGACGCAATCTGTTCCTTCGCTTTGGTTTGTGTTTTGAACCTGGAAGGACTGTGAGAGACCCAGTGAGATAACAGTATTGTGAGTGTTTTGTTTGTTTGTTTGTAATTTGTCTTGTTTGTAAATTACTAGACATCTAACACGATTCCGGAGCTTGTCGCCAAGGGCCAGCACAAAGCCAGAACAGCACTGCACTACTGTTACAAAATAAACTAAATCGCACACCACGAGCACTACTGCACGCACCCAGGACTGGTGACCGTTTTAGTATTATTGTGGGGCGGACTGCAACCCGTTGTTATTTACTCTGTGCAATACACATTGTTGTGCATTGCCGGGGTCCTATTATTTGGTCACCAGACCTGGATATAATAAAAAACCCTTTTTCCAACCGGATCATAACTCTCTGTCTGTTTAATCACGCACTGCATCACTCCTGCACCTGTGTCCACTTAACCACTTTGCCACAATGTGTTACAAAACTATTGGCATATATTGCATTTTCATGTTAACTGTATAGAGGTACTGAGGCAGAAACTGGTTGCCTTACAGGGGTTCCTGTATGCTATTATTTTAAGTTACATTGTTTTGAATTAAAGCATTTTTATTTTTTTGGCAGTTTGAGATAAACAGAACCCTTTGTTTCATTGAGAAAGTATGTAATAAGTAAGTAGTTGGAGGTTGTAAAACAGCAGTTTCATGATGCAAAATTACATCATGTTACTGGGGGTGCAAGTTTATCAGGAAATTATTTGCAGCTGAAGCATAAAAACTAATTACATGTATTGTAATAACAATTAGATACTACATGGCCCAAGATCGTGCCTATTTAAACAATTTGGCAATACCATTATAAGCAAGGGGGGTTAAAATGGATCTGTTGCAACCTTCTAAAATGCAGTTTACCATGGTAATGACATACAGTAAAACAAGTTCTGGAATGCATGAGGACGTACTATCTTATGGAATCCAAAATTGCCATTAATAGCCAGACTTCATAAAACCTTAAATGATAAGATGTTAAGAATCCACTTTTAAAATCCACTTACTACAACACGCAAATTAAGTAAATAATGTGTTTTAAATGCAAGTCATTTGGATAGTATTTAAAAGCCTTTTAACGGATATTAATTATGAACTCCCTTACAAATTGCTTATTTTAAAATGAAAATACATTCCTGTTTTACATACTTGTTATTGCTGTTGAAATTGCTCCAACAGTAGTTTCCAAAGATCCCTATACTGTGTGTGAAGTTTGTTTGTGGGACTACAAAATATCTATTGTGTAATGCAGGGCCCCATAGAAAAGGAAGGTGCAATGAAAATATATTTACTGTATATGTTCCCCAAAACTTGATTCACAGGATAAAACTTACATAAGAGTAGAGAAAAGATAAAAAAGAGGGGATTCACAAAGTAATTTAAATAATAGCCTTGAAAACTGTGATAATGTCAACAGATTTAAAAGCAAGTAAGTTATAAGGGAGTTTAAATTGAGTCCACTCACAAGGTCATACTTGTCCCATATAGGTCACCTATTGTGTATGTATTATTTCAAGTAACATACAATGGATATGAAATATATTTGTGATGTCCAAAGCTGCCTTGTAGAAAGCTGTGAAGCATAAAAACAAAAGAGATGCATCTTATACATCTTGACTGCTTTGAATATTTCACTTTTTTTTGCTTCTTAAAACTGAAGACAGTCTAATCACACAGAATATACCCTTGTGCAGCTGACATGACAGCAAGATCTGTCAGAAGAGCACACCTGTGAGGGGATCAATGCCACCTCAGGGCTCTGTGGTGCCAAGCTGGAATACCAATCACTGTGTAAGAGACAGTACACTACCTTCTTTCTCTGCAGAGTGGGGAAGAAGCTCAAACTGATTATGTCAAAAAACATAATTATGGTATTTTTATCATTCCTATAGTAAAAGATTTATTCTAGAAACAAAGCCCAGAGAGTCCCTCAATCATAAAATATGGCAGACAGCATTCTAATCCATATGCCATAGGGCACTGGCTGTGAACCTCCACGAAATTATTTCAAGTTGGATTTCAACTCTTAACCAAGCAGCCAAACGAATGATTAAACAAAAACACAGCTAGTAGGTTTTGAACCAAATTCTTGTCAGACAAGGAAAATGGCAAACCATTAAATCCACATCTAAAATTAGGTAATCTCCTTTCTTTCAAAATTATTAGTTATGCATGATTACCAAGCTCAGTGTTGTTTCTTTTATGGCAAGAAGACTTCAAAGGGATCAGTACTTTTTGCATCAACAGGCAAACAATGCAGAACAAATTGTATCAGGAGCCAGTTAAATGCTCTGGAAAAAAGCCTGCTCTATATGTTTGGGTAATGGGATTGATCCAGTTTGGCTACTTTAAAATAAATGTCTTAACTCTACTGGCCAGACCTCAGGATTAAAGGTCAGACAGGGCTTTTTTTGTTATTGCCTGAGAAAGATGTAAAACTGAAGTAACAATGGCTGAATCAAAAGCTGAGGTATTCAAAATCAGGTTCTGTTGCACTAATCCGACTTGAATCATCAAAGCATGTTTAGTAACTTCTAATGTACCAGCTTTAGAAATGATGGTTGACTAACACATGCACTTTGTTAGTTGTCTGTTATAATAAAAAGATGAGACTAACTGTTTATGCAATAATAGTTATAATACAGGTAAGTCTCACTATTCTTTATTCTGTATAAAAATCATGAATTAAAACTTGTCAATTAATTGCAACTCATAAATGACGTTCATTGAACAAAGTATTGGGTATACAATGCATTTTTACACATATAAACTTGTGCATGAATACTTCTAAGGGAAGGCACTGTACATTCCCTTCTCTACACTTTCAGCCAGGTCTGCCTTTGTATATCTCTCCCTTTTGCACATGGCTTCAACAGCAACCTTTGGTCAAATGGGTTGTGGGAAACCAGTGCATCTAACAATGTGAATCTGTTTGGGCGGTCATATCATGTTGTAATTACCAGCCCCCTTCACCATTAGCTCAAACTGGTAACGGAGCAGGCGAATGTTAAATCTGACAATCCTTATTTCCTTGAAATGTCCTTGTACCTCAACCAGAGTATATGAGGTGAAGCTCACATCTGTGTTTGCGTTGTTCTCAGAACTGGGGGTTTGTTTCCCCCTTTTTCCACTGGTCTTTGTTGCCTATCTTCCATTTACATATACACTACTTAAAAGTGCACAGGGGATTAAATTTGACCTCTGGTTCATTTCTCCCAAATACTACAAAGTATTACACCAGACTTAATTTACCTCTATCAGGTTTCACCAAGAGTTTATTTTTTATGTTTTCTTGCACTATATTCATTTTGTTAACAGCTGTGCTGTCAGGTTTTTTGACCCTGCCTCTCTACCTGCATTTTTCCAGGCAGATTTTTGAACCCCTAGTTTATGTATGCAAACTGCAGTTGATTACTTAAGCTGTCACGTTCGAAAAGGGAATTGAACATTTTCAAGTAAAGTAAGCAATATAAAATAAGTGGATTTTCATAATTTGAGACAGTATGCAAATAAGAATTAACATGTCCACTCAAATATTTATTTTTGTCAAATATGAAAATAAATCCTGGGAGTTGTTATCAATAATGTGAGTGTAGGGTATTGAAACTACCATTCCAGTTAATGCTGAAACTCAGGACGGAGCTGCGTGTCGGTAGTTCAAACAATACTGCCACCTATATGTGTTTTATAACTACTTTAAAATGTGTGAAATAATTTCAAATTTCTTTTGTTGTTCTGATTTGGACTCCAATTTCCTTGAGAACGAGTTTAGTCAAGAAATGCCAGTTACTGATCTGACTGTGTCTGACTTATCTGAGCAGCCTGTAGCCCCTTCATTAAAACCGGTAAAAGTAGGAAACAACAGAAAGGATGTAAATTGACAGACTGAGCTCAAGGTTCTATCTAGATGGTTGCGAAGAGGTCATAAACAGGTTATGAAATTAATCTGTGTCAAAGCATAGTCTGTTGACAATGAAAGTAAAGATCTGCCAGGTAACATAATCCCTGAATTAATTGATTTAATATAAAAATAATGTACACGTTTTATTAATATTTATTTTAAATATATCATTGTGGTACAAACAGAATACTGAATGATCGATCGTGGTATATGGTTTTTATTCCCCTTAGGAGTATGTCCTTACATAAACCACTGAGACAATATCCTGCGGTGAATAAAATCCACCGCAGGATGGATTTTAGATTTTAATTTTTACATTAGATTTTAATTGTTTTCCTACCATTTGGTTTAAAGCAAAACAGAAATGGGTGTTAAATAACTCATATGCACTGTATTTTTCCACTTAAATGAAAAACTCTGCCACTCAACTTAACTTTGAATGGTCTCACACATACTTGGATCCAACTGCAACATTCTAAACACAATGATGCCTTCTAACACACAGAAAGCAAATGAATGAACCATTACAGTCAACATAATGGTGGAAAATGGTCCTTTCTTCAAAATAGGATTTTTTTCTTCAGAAAATTCAATTCTTGCCTCTACAAATACAAACTGTTTCCTTGCATACTGTATGCATGCATATACTGGGATGACAATACCATTGTATGTACAAATTCTTTAAAACATTGCTATTTTTTATATAAAAACTGTATCCTTTATGCAGCTGCTTTGAAACCCCACGTTTGCATTAGCTATTAGCCATAGTTTATCTAGGAAATAAACTAATTGTTTTTGTAGAAGTATCCGGCATGACCATGTGGCATTCTGTAGCCTAGAGCGTTACACATTTACAAAAAAGAGAGAAATGTAAACATCACAAAGTCTGCTTTAAGGAACCATGAGAACGAGAGAGTGAAATGAATTTGTAAGATTTGAAGCTTGAAAAATAGAAAATAGGTCACTCTGTTTTCAATGAAATGGAGACATTACTGAATAGATGTAAAAAAAAAAAAAAAAACTGTTCACATGTATCTAAACATTTTGTCCAGTTCTTCCTGCATGAAATGCCAATTTGATACCTCACACACCCAGTCGAGTACAACATGCAGGCAATGTTATTAATTCTAAACAAAGAGAAGGAGGAGATGAGGCTTTTAGTCTTCTAAAGTCTAATTTATCACTGCTTGGGGTAAAATCAATCTGTTCTATTTGTATGGCATAAACAACAAGCATGGTATGACAGGATCGGAACAGAAACATATGTGGAGGTGTTTTACAGAGCACAAGTGGGAATACATGATGAAAGGAGGCATCTGCATTTGTTTCCATGTCAAATCACATGTGTGTTATAAAGGAACTTTATAGTTTGTATTAAAGAATAATATTACTGTTACCTTCATGTGTCTTTTATGTCGCTTTTAAAGTTGTTGTTTTTTTAAACCCAGTCAGCTAAATTACAGGAAAGTTTAGTAAAAGCAATCGTTTATTATACAGTTAACTACATTATTTTATTATAAAGTAAATGAAAGTGAAATTTGGTATATTGTAGCACTACCGTTTAAGTGCCAACACAGCACTATAGCAAGGTTGACATTATAACAAGGGCCAATAAAATATATACTATTGAAAAAATGCACATTATATAAAAAAAATGTTTTGAGTACAACACTGGCACTGTGTATATTAAACAACATTGAGGGCATTTGTCAAAAGCTATTTTCTGCATTTGATTTGGTTGTGAGTATCTTGCTAGAGTGAGGCTGTAATGCAGTTATGAATGTTTGCTTTGCTAGGTGCACTGGGAGGGTGGCAGAATAACAGGTACAAATAATATTGGTTTATATTGGTACACATCAGTTTTGAAAGGATAGCTGCCAGAATAAGAGGGTGTCATAACAGGAGCGGTACAACTGGAGAGGACTGTAAATAGTAAAAGAAATAATGATAACAATTCTAAACATGTCAGGCATGCTGAAGGTATATACTGTGCAGTTATAAATTGAATTATGTCATGAAAGTTCTTTAACAGTGTTTCCTAAAGGCATACAGGGACTGGAAGCTTCACTCACTGCAGGACATAACCAGATACATTCTTTTAAAAAGGCCCTGTTCTTGTTTTTACCTCCCACCATTTTGTTTTTATCAAAAGTCATGTTAGACATTTCTATTACATTAGTCTCAACTCTCATTATTGTCATAGACACCATACCAATTTTGATCAAAATCCTGTTCCTGTTCTGAAAGTGTAGACAAGATCATACAAATATCATTCTGTATGATATCTAAGTTTTAGCAGAAAACACCATTGCAAAGTCTTTGATCGTAATGTTGGGTGTCTCATTAATACAGTGTAACAAGCTAATCAGACACTTTAAAGTGATCTGTCAATAGAAACTTTAACCTTGATCATGTTCAACCTTGAATAGCTGTTCTGTGGCTTCTAGCCTCTCTGGGGTTAAGATCACAGTTTTATTTCACACTTTGTCTTTTTTATTCATTTTTGTATAACAAGAAAATTCATACAGTTAATTGGTATGTGATTTGGGGGGGGGGGGGGGTACATTTCAGTGTAATTAGAGTCTTGGTAATTTGGCTAATTAGACCTAATTGGTAAGTGCAAGTCAGTTTGATTAAAACAGATTGTCCACAAAACATGCAACAGTATTTTGGTTAATGAAAACCCCATTTCATCTCTCACAACTACAACAGACCATACACAGCACTACTGACAACAAGGGAGAAACCAGGGGAACTGTATTTAATTCCTTATGCAATGTGAATTTAGTCAATATGAAAAAGTATGGGAAGTTACAAAACATCTGTATTGTTACTTAGGTCCCTGGTTTGTTTAGTTTGAAACAATGTATCAATGTGCTTGCTGTTCACACTTGTCTGTGAGCAAAGGAACCGAGTTCGTTTGGAGGCGAGCTAATGTTCATTTATTTTGGTCCTTTTTTAAAAAAAATACAATACGATTAACAATGTTACTGTTTTCGACCGGGGCAAAAAATTAAGGATGAAATCTGTGACAATCTCAGTTTTCCCAGGATGACACTTTTTTTTTGTTTGATTTTTTTGTTTGATTTTTGCTCTGCTTGTTTCCTTAGAAAATGAACTAAACTGCTAAATGTTTTTTTTTCGTCAGGTTACCTTGTGTAGTTTGTTTCCTATGTGTAAAAGGACAGAGTCCAGCTTTTGTTCACATGGGATGTTTAGCAAGCGAACCAGACAGTATGTTCGCCAAACGGACCGAGACCGCCTCTTCAGGTGGACTCAGTATGGTTTGTTTCCCGAAGCGGACTTTGTTGTTCACACTTCACACCAAACGTACCAAACCGTACCGAGTGCAGACCAAACCCTCTAAACGAATCCAGTGTGCACACAGCCTTATTTTCCACTTTTTTTTTTTTTACAAATATTTGACATTGGGGACTATGACTCTTGCTGTGTTGAAAGATTCAAATTTCAATTCAACTGAGTTTTTATTGCGACCATATATCATGTTAAAATATAAAAATAATGTACACTAAAACTCAACCAAAAGAGCCTTCCCTATGGAGTAGAGGCTGGCCCTATCGGCCTCTGGGCCCTTGAGAGAGTCATTATAGGCTCGGCTTCGCAACTGGGTCCCAGCTAGTGACCGGGTTTGACCCTCAGAGGATGGAACGGCTCATACGAAGGCTTGACGTAAGGAAGAAAAGAGAATCTGAAAGAACATAAATAATTGTTAGTTACGGGACTCAAGCACTAAGAGTATGAAGACCATGTCCCGGGAGGATAAAGGAGGAAGTATGACAGAGCCTTCTTTCATGAGGCAAGATAAAGCACATGAGCTGTGAAAGAATAGTGTGGCTGGTGGTCCCTGGAGTTATGGGAACTCTAGGTCGAGGAAGTGAGAATCACTATCCCCCAAAAAGATGGACCACCGGCTCCCCACTGAACCCGCACCTGTGAAGACAAACAAGGACCGTGTGCCAATGTATAACATAAAAGCAAGAGGAGACAAACACTGACAAACAAAATAAGTAAACAATTAAATGGTTAAGGGAACTAGCTATGTGATGACCATCCACTCAGCGGAGAGGAAAAAAAAAACCTCTGTTAGGAGGAAAACCTCTGGTGGTCCTGGTGGGCATGCTAGCTATAGACTAATGTGCTGCAGTGATATCTGATGGCAGCAATTGGATGTAGGAGTTGACTGCTGAAGAGGACCAATGCCCCATTGCCTTGATCAGGCGATGGCTGATGCGGGCTCTGGCTGCTGAAAAGGCTGCGCCAATTCTAAAGGAGTGTGTGGTGTGGAATTGGAGAGAAAGACCTGCTCTGATGACAAGAGCGGTGAGGTGAGAAGAGAACCAGTGTCTGGTAATGATGCTTTTGGAGCAATTATAGGAAGTCTGGAAGGTTCCTGGTGATTCCTCGGAGAGTCAGATGTACTGCTGGGATGGCTGCATTATTGTAGATGCTTAGATGGCAAGCTTAAACGACCATCTTATGTGTTAGTTAATACAGGATCGATCAACAGTTTGCTACTATCATGTCTGCTTGGAATGGAAAAGGTGAACTCACATTCAGAGATGTGGGTTTCACAACTCCAGTCATTCTCCTAATAGTGGAACTCCTTAATCAAGACATATTTCCAGTCTCGTACCACGTTTCTTACCATGTATTAATGCTTGTAGTATTTGAGAGGAAAGCTTGAGTGCTGGAAGCTCTAGAGGAGGGTTTCTTGCTTCTGAAAGATATTTTTATGTGAGAATCCAGGTTTTTGCAGTTGAGGCAAAAACACTGTTTTAATCACACAACAAAGGAGTATGTAACAGTTACTGTAAAGAGAAGTGGTATTCTTCCAGTTTGTCTGCATATGAACAATACTGCAATCTTCATTTAGCTCTTTCTGTTTATGAAATTAAATGAAAATACTCTAAACCTAGCCACTAACCCTAAAACACTCCAATGTTGGGTGGTAGTTGGAATGATAAAGTAAAAGGCTATCAGTATTTACATCACTGTTTAGTTAAAAAAAGGAGTCCGCTTCATTTACTGGAATAATGTAAATATACTATTTCCATAGGCTGTGAGAACCTGCAGTACAATATAGATAAGGCTTCTGTTTTTCAGGTTTTATTAATTGTATTTTTCGGTGCTTACTTTTAGCTATTTTTGAGTTTTATGTAAATCATTTTTTTTCGTGGCTTTCCTTTTTATATACTGTATGAAATTAATGTTTTCGGTTACTTTTCAAATGCTTGAGCTTTTTTTTTTTTTTTTTTGTCAGAATATGTATAGTAGTAACGCGACAGTACTTGTACACTTAAGTTGTACCTTCTTTCCTTTGCTGTATTCCACAACGAAACCCCTATCATCATGGGCACATTCTTCTGGGGTTTTTGTGTGTACGCATTTTTGTACATTTCGCCACAATTCTGTTTTAAATCCTCCGTATCTTAACTTTAATACAGCTTTAAATCCCGCTAACAAGCCTCCATCCTGATTATAATCTCGTTTTAAATCTCGCAAGCGGAGTCTCCAATAGAAATGTAGGAATGTGCTGTCACTCAGTAGTTGGGGCGGGTTTAAAGTATTCATAATGAATCAATGATAGATGCAAGTCAGGAAGGCGGGACATTGCCCAGCAGCACTGGGAAATTTATGTATTATTATTTTTGTAGTAGGTTTTATTTTTTAATGGGAAAAGGGTAAAATCAACATGAATTGATTAACCATTTCCACAGTTTTTCCGGTGTTTTCCGATGTTTATTGGCTATCCACTGATTTCATTTTTTTTTGTATCGGGGGTGTTTTATCGGGTTTGATCGATTAAAACCGAAAATCAGAAGCCCTAAATATAGAGCACAGTTTGTACTAAGATGTCTACAAACATAGGGAAGTGAATTGGAGAATATTAGTGTTGCTGGAATCTAAGCATAACAAATAAAGTTCTAAGTTAAAGCAACAATACAGAATAATACAAATCACACATAATAGAGCATTAAACAGTTAAGAAATTAAATATTAATAAAATGTAGCATTCCTTTGCTATTTTGGCTTGTTACTGTAGTTAATTTTGGATAGAATGGATTATGGCTGGCACCTGGTTTGAGATCACTGCATTAAATCATTAGATGATCAGTTAAAAATATGTGACACTTGACAAGGAAAACTGCATTTTTGAGAAGTATGCTGTTTTGATGTACAGAACAACTCAAGGGAGCTGAAGAATGTGTTTTAAACATAAATGCAGAACCCTTGCAAAAAAGCTCTGATGAGGTCAACTATTGTCAAGATATGCAGAGATCAGTTAGTAAGAAGACTGGTGTGCTTGTAAGGAATATTGAGTTCTTTCTTTTATTCTTTCAGAGACTTTTATTTTTTAACAATCAACTCTTTTATTCTTACAGAGACTTTTATTTTTTAACAATCAACAAAAAGCCACATTGAAGGAGCAGTGACAGACAGAACCTGAAACAGCATTGCAAAATCAGCAAAGAAGGTTTTGCAATTACCACTTCAAAGGTTGGCAGGTAACTTATATGCTTTGATTAATTTAGCTTAAGTCTTCAGTAGCTCAGGAAAAGGCGTGTTCCACACAATAAAAAAGGTTTGCTGGCATTGCTGATTTCACAAAATTTCAGCACATCAAAATTGGCTTTGAAGACTGAAGTGTGAAATGTATTTTGACAAATCTAAGATAATAATGGAGCAGCTTGTGCATTTTTGAGGGTGACACATTTCAAAACCACATTCTTACCTTATAGTACATTCCATTCTCTTCATTTGCAGGGATTGGATCACTTGTCTTCTTTGCATTTTCAGGTTTTGATTTACCGCAATCCTTTCCTGCAATGTAGTGACGCATGTCATAGCTGCATTATTTAAAAACAAACACAACCCTACAGAATTGTGCAAAACTGTTGTTTAGAATGATCTCAAAACAACATGTGATAAGATGCTATAAAAGGAACTCTACTTGCTCGTCAGGTAAAGAGCTTCTCTTTTTAGCTTTCTTGGCAACCCCAAGATTGTGTATTTGGATCTTTTATCTTTATAACCTTCATGGCAGGGATGTAGTGCATGTGTGAGTATGTATGTACATGCTTTAGCAGAAGTTGATCAAAATTAGAGCTTCTATTTTTCGTTTTTTATTAATTTGGGCTATTTTCAAGTTTTATGTAAATTGTTTTATTTTAAATCGTTTTATGTCAAAATATGTATAGTAGTAATTCGACAGTACTTCCACAACGAAATCCCTATGGTCACGGACACATTCTTCTGGGGTTTTTGTGTGTAGGCATTTTTTTACATTTCGCCACAATTTGCAATTGTGTTTTAAATCCTCCTTATCTGTAATACAGCTTTAAATCTCACGAACATGCCTCCATTCTGAATTGTAATCTCATTTTAAATCTCACAAGCAGAGTCTCCAATAGAAATGTGGGAATGTGCTGCCACCGCTGGGTTTAAAGTATTCAGATCGAATCAATGACTGATACATGTCAGGAATGACATTGCCCAGCTGCACTGGGAAAGGTAGTTTTTTTGTAGTTGTCGTAGTAGTTTTTCCTGTGTTTACTCGCTATACACCGATTTATTTTTTTTGTATCAGGGTTGTTTATCAGTTTTTATTGGTTAAAACCAAAAATCAGAAGCCTTAATCATAAACAGTGCTCCCCCTTTATAACACGGCAGTCGGGAGCCATAGTTAAGAGACCGTGCTGTTTGTGTTCCGCCTTATAACGAGAATACTAGTGGTTCACGGGGCGGAGCTATGCCACCTGATAGTGTTTATTGACAGAGTTAGTAAACATATACACATGGAGAGAGGGGCTCCGCCTCTTCAAGGCCCAACATTTACTTGATTGATAGACACGATAAACAGGAGGGGGGCCACCGTCTTTGAGGTGACCCGACATACGAGAGGGGCACCGTCTCTGAGGTTACCCGACATACGAAGAGGCTCGCGAACCGGAAAGAAAACATGAATTAGTATTGATAACACAAAAGAGGTTCCGGCTCTTCCTGACCCAACATATACAGTAGGGGGGTTCCGTCGCTAAGGAGACCCGACAAACAGGAGGGGGGCCACCGTCTTTGAGGTGACCCGACATACCAAGAGGGGCACCGTCTCTGAGGTTACCCGACATACGAAGAGGCTCACGAACCGGAAAGAAAACATAAAGTTAGTATTTGTTAAAACATATAATGCGTGGTGTTCCACCTCTTTGAAGCCCAACATAATAGAAGGGGGGTTCCGTCGCTGAGGAGACCCGACAAACAGGAGAGGGGCCATCGTCTTTGAGGAGACCCGACAAACACGAGGGATGCCACTGCTTGGGGACCCTCACATAGAGGCATCAGACCTGAAAGAAGAATCCCAAAAGAAACATACATGCAGATGGAAGGGTTTGGCTGGGGGTCCCCTCTGACTCATGGAGGACCCTCCTCTATGAGGTAAATGAAGCGGAGCTTAACAAAGGGTTGGAGAAAGTGGAATCACTAACCCCCCAGGGGAGACCGATGCAAAGGCGGTTGAGAGGCTAGAGGAGGAGGAGGAGGAAATGAAAAAACACAAGACAGCGAGGTAGAGGTGACTAATGTTTAAATAAGGTAGATTTAATTGATGACAGCAGATGATAGGTTGTTGGTGCCTAGCTCCGCCCCCTGAACCCCACATATAGGTTAACATTAGTGTAATGGCATTAAGGGGCAAATGGGAGCCATGACCGCACCGCCTTATAACCTGCTGTCTGAATGTCATAATTTTTTTCCCCAAATATAAAGAGAACCGCTTATCCAGATTGTGGTAGAACTTGGTTAGAACATTCTTTAGCACAAGTTATTGGGATTACCAGAATATGGAGGTATATGGAGGCATACAGTGGATGTAAATTATGGTTATATACTTTGAATCATATTACTGATTTAATTTTGCCACCAACATACTTGCTGACGACTGCAATTATTAATCTTAAAATGTGATCTTTGCATTCACATCCATCAAGCAAAAAAATGTGTGTTGTTATTGTAATTTAGTATATGTTTACTAAAAGTTTGAAAGCTGTACAGTCAGTGCCGCCTAATCGGCATTTCTGCTTAAATGGGATACAACTCTGGGAGACGGTTCTTCCCAATGCTATTCATGTCGTTTAATTGGGACGTCACTTCATTTAGTTGGGATACAGTATTTTCAAATGATGAACGGAGAACACAGTGCAGTGATTACGCTGTGACTTGTGTAAATTGAGTAAACCACGTTGAACTCTTGAAGAAGGGGGAGTCTCCTGTGGTTTCTCAGACTGCTGGTGCAAATAACGTTGCTCTGAAGTTGAAAAGATGTGATTTCATTCTTTATCTTTTCATTAAGAAACAAAAAAGTGTGACTAAGGTCGTCTCAACTGCCCCACGTTTAATTGGGACAGTCGCTTATTCGGGATATTTCACCTTCTCCCGAGGCGTCCCGATAAAGCGGCACTGACTGTACTAAATTCATATGTACAGATGGTATAAGTGTGCCTTAGCAGATGTTTCACAGTTATTATTAAACCGTAAGAGACAGGGTCAGCTGTAAATTTGAACTAATTATAAATCATCAGAGCAGGACATACCTTTTTGTTACCATTTTTTTTTTTAATTTAGATATATTTTACTATTAAATATATATCATTTTAATTACATTTTAAGCCAATCCATTTACTGAGCACATTTCTTTTAGATCTGCTTAACAATGTACACACAATATTTCAAGACTGGTTTTGTATCTTTGTTAAAATTATAAAAATGCATAAACTATATTTTACATTTTGTAACATTTTTCACCTCAAAGATGATCTCTTAAAAAAAGCTACACTTTTCATTTGAACACATGATTGACTGTAACTAATACCTAATCCACACTTCCACAATACCCATACATTAGTTGCACTGCATGAATAGGGTATCGGTGTAAGAAGTACTTTAGTCTACATTGGTTTCTTGTTTATTTGCACCAATACTGCCATTTTATTTTCTCTGTTAATTATTTATGAATATTGTTTTAATAATCTCGGCGGCCCTTTTGCTACACTTATGTAAAAAAAGTAAATAATATTATATTTATCTTTACAACCACACTATCTTTCAACCCAACTTATTTTCATCAGTTGAATAAAAGCTCCCAAAACTTTCCATTTTGTATATCCATTCCTTAGGCTATTTTTGTCAGAGCAATCTCTGATTATAATATATTTATCTGGAAAACTCTTTTAATAGGAAATATACACCAGGGATGAAATCATGCTTACTTAATGCTCCTACAGGTGCAGAGATTTATTTTATGATCTCTGCTTTAAATGTAGCTAATAGATTATTATTATTATTATTATTATTTATTTCTTAGCAGACGCCCTTATCCAGGGCGACTTATCCCGGAAAATGACGACTGTATCTGCATACTACGTCGCATTCACTGAAAAAGACGCTTGATGAAAAGCTTAACAGACTCTTTTACATAAAGGAATTTTAATTTTCTCAAATAACTAATAATTCTTTAAACATGACTGGTGTGAAATCTAACATTATGAGATTACAATTAGAATAAAAGCATTTTATACATTATTTTGTTGTCAAACAGCAGCATTTTTGACAAATACTAACATACCATAACTGCAGAAACCAAACATGAATGTCTGCACAATTACTCTTATGGCACTGTTATAATTTTCAGTGGTGGGCTAATCAATTTCTTGAAAATCTGGGAACGTTCTTCTTTTACTAAAAAAAAAATAATAATTTCAAATATAAATATCTCTAGTATTATATTTACATAGCAACATATTGCAAGCCTACTAAAACGTTACGCCCCCTAAATCCATAAAATGCAGTATGCCTAAATGAAAAAAATTAGTCATACTGTGTAAGCACTTTGTAGCCACACAACTCATTTTTCTTTCTTTTTTTTTCTTTACAGCTATTACTGGAATTGCTATTGCCAGCATTTGGCAGATTTGTTTTATTCTTTTCCTGATCTCTCGATACCTGGTCATGTCGTTGGAGAAACTGCTAGTTCTTGCAGCATGATGCTAGTAAAAAGAAACTCATATTAAAGTTCAATCTGCTACACCAGATCTGCACCATATCTGAATAAACCTTATAAGTAAAACAAGTCTAATGCGTGCAGTTAGACATGATGAAAAATCTAAAAAGAAATTACATTTAGTGGTAATGCATTTGCCATTCTTCCTTCCCTTGGAAAATTACTTCTGAAGTGTTTTTTTTTTCTGTAATTTAAATGTTAAGCGGCCAGATGTGTGTCTCATGCTTGAAGAGCCGAGGCTTTGCGAGGCTTTGCATTATTTAGCATATTAACATTCAGAGAATTTAAAAAAGGGTTCCTTCATCGCCTGAAGGTTCTAATTAAGTAAACCTTAGCCTGATACATGTTAAAATTTCAGTATGAGAAACTTTTTTTTTTTTTGCACCCATCAATATAATAAATATGGAAACTTCCAAGATTATATAATTTTTTCTTTTGCTTCAGGAATTAAATATATCTGCAATCAACAACACGTCTGAAGGCTAAAATCTGTTTAATAGCAGTGCTGTTTAGCTTGCAGAATGCAGTCAATTATTCTTTTTTCGCACTTGGAACAGACTTCATATTTAATTTTAATACAGGTGTAGTTTCTAATTAGTATTTTTGCTCGTAAACATATTAAATGACTACAGTTACATATCAAAATGTTTAAGGTAAAGATAAAGTATACATTTACAAAATTATCCATTACTTCTGTTGCACTCATTTGACCTCCTTATAGCTTTCTAAACTATTGTTGTTGGTAGTTTCAGAGTTGGGTTGATAGGTACTGTATAAAATAGAATATTTATTATATATTAACAAATGTAATGTTAACATTGAAAAAAAATAATATTCCACACTTTTTACTTTGTCATCAGAATTTTTTTTATTTTTCCATTTCACAAAACGCCAAATGTGCCAACATCATGCCATAACCGTACATGTTTTCTCATTTAAGTGAATGGAGTCATTAAAGGTAATCCTCAATAGTATAATAGAAGACAACCGAAGTTGTTACGAACTGTATTCCTAGAAACAAGTGTTGTATTGCTTAACTGCCTTTTTTAAACAGTGACTCACTATTATTTTCATACGGTTTAAAATGGGACTGTATTTTAAAGTGTTATTCACTTTGTAATTAATAAAATAAAACTGGATTATATTTTTAAAACAAGTAATATAAACTGGCTGACACACAAAAAAAAAACGCTTTAGTTCCTAAATTTACAATATTTACTATGCCAGGATCCATTGGTGCACGCAGCCGTACGCACATTGCACCCTGTCAGTTCGCAAAATTTCGGCTTCAAAAGTGTGGACTTGCATATAATCTCATGCGATCGGTTGAAGTGAAACAGACATGTTAAGCTTATAGGATTTTACTGTTTATTTAGACCTATTATACACCAGTTTGTAGGGACTGCTTCAAAATTTGATTTAGCACCACAAAAAGAGGGTGCTGAAAGAGTCAGGTGAATAACTAATTTTAACGGGAGAAAACGGTAAAAAGGACTGTAAATTAAATGTTTAATTGGATAAAACATCCAAATTGGATTGTACAGAACACGCCATTTAGAGACCACTGGTCGACAAAGGCCATCATGTCACTAGCGGACTCTGCATTGGCGTGCTCCAAATTAGCCCGACACCGGACCAGAGCCCTGAACATGGCTCTGCAGTCCAAGAGACCCTCCCCGGCGATCTTACGCTTCCTGGTCTTGTAAATGGCCAGTTTACCAAGAGCCAGGAGCAGATTCACCAGGTGGTCTCTCACCTCGTTGGAGCCATGAACTGAGTGCCCGAAAATAAGAAGGGTGGGGGAGAAATGCAGCCAGAACTGCAGCAGGAGATTCTTCCCTGACACGACGGCTCTGTGCAACACTCTCCATCCTAAGTCCCCAGCTCCTCTTGGGACTAGTGGGCAGTACAGGGCTTCCCACTGGGGACTCGCCCTCCGGGTTTGGAGGGGCTCCCGCCAAGCTGTGTCCTGGTGGGAGACGAGGGCGAGGAAATGGAGAGTGTGGAGTATCATTGTGTACAGAGTTATCCTCGATACAGTGGAAAAGGGTCGAGGAGAAGTCAGAGCTGCTCAGGTTGTTCTCGAGGGGGGTGGGGATGAGGAGGGTCCCGTGCCTTTGGTTCTATAAGCAGGACTGGAGAGAGGGGGGTGGGGAGGGAAGTTGGCTCTTAACCCTTTGCTGCCGACGTGCTCTAATTTCGATACTATGATGTCGATTACAAAACGCATCATATCTCAGCTGTCCAACCAGCAATCTTGTTTCATTGAGTCATAGCCATGACTACGGTGAATGCCTCCATGTAATTGGTTTAGGGCTGGGGTGGGTGGGACATTTTTTTAACTACAAGGATGATTAACTTGGGTCCGCCATTACAGCCGAGTTCAATGGGGTACTCACACATTTGGAACGTCCCCTTCTACATGCCCTAAAGTGCTGATCTATAACTCATCCAAAATCTAAGAATTGGGAATAGTTAATCGCTTTTTTATTTTTTTACGTTTTATTTAAAAAAAAAAAGTATTTATTATGTGTGTGTTTGATTGCATGCAGGGCAGGAGATGTCGATTGAGACAAAAAAATAAGTTACTGTACAGACATCTGAGATCCACCTTTGATTATATATTTTTTACTGTTATTTTAATTATATTTATTTTTATTTTATTTTATGTCCTGTTGAAAATGTTTCATCTGATGCCTAAATAACTTAGGTGTAACTTCAATATTATAATTATTATTAGTGTACTTTCACTATATTTTCTTTGTTTCCATGTGTGTAAAATGATGGAAAATTATTTAGATGTAGTTATTACTTTTATTATCATTTAGCTATTTTTTATTGGTAGTACGTTTTTTTTGTCATTTGTTTTGTCTTTTTTTTTACCAATACAGTAGCATACTGTATTCACAAGTTTTTTTCTTTTTGAATAATAATGCTAATAATAATAAAAAAAACACTCTTGTGTGAGATATATATATATTTTCTTTTATCACAAACAAGATAATATTACGTTTCCAGTTTAATTTCACAGCTGACCGTTCACTCATTTCGGCTCTTTTTTTGTGAAATACACACATTACAAAACCCTGTATAGCTCTGCAACTATACAAGCAATTTCAATTCTGATTTTCTGATTTGACTGAATCCTTGTAAAATTGTTTTACAAATATTATATATTATTATTATACAATTTTTTATATTTTTGCAACGAGTCACTAGGAATTCAAAATGGGGATTAAAGCAATTTAACTTTGCTCGCTTTTTGGTTTCAGTTTGATTTAAAAAAAAAAAAGTTGTCTTTAAAAAAAAAAAAGCATTATTAGCAGTGAAACAGAATGACAGTTTTAGTCAAGTTACAGGGGGGAAAAACAACAAAAGGGATCTTGTTTTACAATCAACACTTCTAGAGGAGTTTAATTAAGAAATTAAGTCTGCTCAAAACAAACTTAAAGGGGCATTACATCATCAGAAATAAAAACCGAAAACGATGAGCCCTAACTATAAGCAATGGAACCACAATAACCACTAACAACAGAGTGTAATGAAAGAATGATAATGAGGAAAGGTGATTTTTTTAATCGTTTGTGTGATTTTAAATTGAACAATAATGAAAATAGATACACAATATTTTTAAGGCTTGTGGCCTGTAGAACTTTATGTGCAATCATTTCCACAAATGTATTGTTCCCATGTGCAATCTATGCATGTGTGCAAGCAAAATTCACAACAATACACCTCACCACTACTTTTAGCCACAACCCAGGCACAGTACGATTTTCGAACAAGCTGACTTGCCCCGACTTGTCTCCGTACGCCACACACATCACTGTCCTCCTGATCAATATGTACACATTTTGTGTGCTTTCCCACTAAAAACGTAGTTGTAAGCATCTAAGCTTCTGTACGCCTTTACTGCTTCTCGGGTGTAACAGCACTCTGTCTCTACCAAGTAATGATAGACGTCTGGGTATCTTATCTCTGGAAGCCTTTTAAAATCATTAGAAAATAATCTTGTCCTGACATCGTTGTCAAATTAATCAGGTAGTGTGGTTGTATTAATTGCTAATTTTTCAAGGTAGTGATTTCTTTCTGCTGCTTGTCATTTTAAAACTTTGCGCTGGTTTAAAGTCAACCAGAAATTTCTGTGGACCCACAACACTAACTCATGCGCAGTGCCTTTTGTTTATGTTGCCATGCAGCAAACGGTCTATACAGCAAACGGTCTACACAGCAGCCCTCTCGAATCGAATGAACTGAAGCACTGACTCTGTACCCTTCTTCCCACACCGATTGGCTGCCAGTGTCACAGACTGCAGAGGGAGGCGTGGTTGAAAAGAGAGACCAATTCTCATTGATTTCAAAACACTTCCTTTTCAAGGAATACTGCTGAATATTCGTAAAAATGAAAGACACTATTCGGCTATTACTAATATTAGGAAGAAGACCATTATTCGTGCATGTCCTAATACAAATTTGTATTCGGGGACACCCCTACTACATAGCAGAAGATATTCTGTTTAAAAAAAAACTAATATGGTGACCCAATTGACTAAAATATCTAAGAATGTTTTAAATAACAGTAATTACAGTAATTTGCAACTAGTTGTCTACAACAGCCAGCTCTAAACCTGCAGAGCATTATATAAGCACTGACGCTAAGCTAGTGTACCAGCACTCAGCGCCATATCACCAAAGGGACAGTAGTCTACACTGTGGTTGTCTACACTGTGATAGTCTACACTGTGGTAGTCCACACTAGAACAGGCCAATGTGGACCGGCTGCATAAACTTCTATCCAAGCATCGATGTGACAACTCCAAACCAGGTTTGCATACATTCCTTTCTTCTTCTTTTCTCTACATAATGCTCCTTGCTCTTTTCTGTCCCCCCTGCTCTTTCCTCTTTCTCTGTTGGCACCTTTGAGTTTCATGCTGTTGAAATCACCTCCCCTTGTTGCCTCCTCTTCATTGTTCTCTACCACCCTCTAGGACCCCTTACTCACTTTCTTGATGAGCTTGAGTTCCTTCTCTCCTCCCTCCCCTCTCCTTCAACCCCTGTTGTTCTACTAGATGACTTCAACATCCACCTCTCGAACCCTAACCACTCTGTTGGATTTCTTTCCCTTCTTCACTCCTTCGCCTTCTGTCTCTCCTCACCCCTCCCACTCGCTCCTACTTCCAGTCAGTCTTCTATCATTCAGTCTCCTATCAACAATCCCTGTAAACTTCTCTCTACCTTCTCCTCCCCCCTCTTAGCCCTCCCCCTATTCCACCCTCCTCCATCTCGGCTGATGACTTTGCCTCCTTCTCCAAAATCTCAGGCATCTGCAAAGTCTTCACTACCTCGCCTCCTTCCCCACCCATACCCTGTCCTCAGGTCACTCCCTATCCATCACCTTCTGCAACCCCTACTATCCTACCCTCCTTCTCCTCCTTTTCGCCCCACCACGTGTGCTCTGGACCCCCTACCCACTCACCTCTTCCAGGCTGCTGCCCCTGCTCTACTCCCTTTTATTTCTTCTCTCCTCAGCACCTCTCTACTCTCTGGCTGCTTCCCTTCTGCCTTCAAACAAGCTTGCATCACCCCCATCTTAAAAAAAATCCTCCCTGGATCCCTCATCCCTCCAGAACTACTGTTTTGTCTCCCTTCTGTTTTGTCTCCCTTCTCCCTTTGAGTGAGCGGTACACATTCCCTGCTCGACCCCCTTCCCATATGGCTTTCGCCCGGCAATCTGCTCTTCTCTTCGTCACAAACTCTCTACTCTCTGCTCATACCTCCTCCCTCTCCTCCGTCCTAATTCTCCTCAACCTCTCTGCTGCCTTTGACACAGTTGACCACTCTATTCTCCTGTCCTCCCTTGCTGACCTGGGACTCTCTGGCACTGTTCTTGCCTTGTTCTCATCCTACCTCTCCGAGTGCACATACTGGGTGTCCTGGCATGGCTCACTCTCTGCCTCTTGCTTTCTTTTGACAGGTGTCCCCCAAGGCTCAGTCCTGGGACCCCTGCTGTTTTCTCTCTACGCCCGCTCCCTGGGTCCCCTCATCTCCTCCCATGGCTTCTCGTATCACTTCTATGTTGATGATGCCCAGATCTTCCTCTCCTTTCCCACCTCTGACATTTCCTTCCGACATTTCTCTACCTGTCTCTCGGCCGTCTCCTCCTGGATGCACTCGCATCATCTCAAACTCAGCCTCTCTAAATCAGACCTCCTTTCCTCCCCCCCTCATCCTCCTCGACCACTGATCTCTCTATCTCTATTCCGCTTGAATCCACCACCCTCTCTCCCTCCTCATCCACCAAGAACCTTGGTGTCACCCTTGACCCCTCCCTCTCCTATTCTAAGCACATCTTGACTCTGGCACACTCCCGTTGTTTCTTTCTCAGCAACATACGCAGCATTTGCCCCTTCCTCACCAATTACTCCATGCAGCTCCTAGTCCAGGCCGTAGTACTGTCCTACCTTGACTACTGCAAATCCCTCCTGCCCGAAACTTCCTGCCTTTGCTACCTGTCCGCTCCAGCTCATCCAGAACTCTGCTGCTCGCCTTGTCTTTTCCTTTCCTCATTTCTCCCACCCTCCGCTCTCTGCACTGGCTCCCTATCGCTGCTCAAAAATTCAAAACTCTTGTACTCACCTATTGCTGCTCCCTCATATCTCCAGATTATCATTTCTCCCTACGCCCCCACCGCTTCTCCACCTCCGTCAGACTAGCTGTAACTCCCCTCTGCTCCCCGCCTCCAGAGCCCGCTCCTTCTCCACCCTTGCCCCTCAGTGGTGGAACAACCTACCTACGGATATCAGTACTGCTCAGTCCCTGACCACTGTCTGGCGGCTCCTCAAGACACACCCGTTCAGACAGCATCTGTAAACATCATAAATCTCAACCATACTGGACTATATGGCACCCAATTGTACCAGCTCTTGCATCAGCTTGCACTTGCACTGAGCTGCTCCATACCTTGCCGCATTCAACTACGACTCCTAACTATAATTGTATCTTGTATCTGATTTTACTCTTATAGGTAACCGTACTCATGTTTTTTGTATTTGCTCTTATTGGGAAATTATTCTCACCCATTTATCATACTTACTACATGTTCTTACTAGACTTTACTCATATAAGCAAATATTTACTATACGTTATAACTGCTCTTAGTCAAACTCGCTCTTACTTATAATTTACTGTATTCTTTATTTTGCTCTTACTTGAATGTGATCTTACTTTCATAACTGGTCTTATCTGTATTATGCTATTCTAAGAGTTAATCTGATAACTTGAAATGTGATATTTTATAATGCGATACTTTGTACTGTGATATTTTGTAACACTTGTAAGTCGCCCTGGATAAGGGCATCTGCTAATAAATAATAATAATAATTATTATTATAAACTTTCTATATCTACAGTTGTCATTGTACATTATGTCTCTGCTTATTAATCTAGTTTACTCCTACTTTTCTGCTGAATACATTTTATCCTGTATTTCAACTAAAGATAATCTTATATGTTTAAGACCAACTCAAACATCTGATATCAATTTATTTCACACCTATTCCATTTAAAAAAACAGAGAAATATATGTACATAAATTTGACTTGAATTCCAACCTGAATCTGAGTTCAACCTGAGTAAAAGTTTATATATGGTAGGGAGCTAATCTGGTTAAAAAAAAAAAAAAGTTCATTTTTTGGATGTACTGCTTCCATCTCCCTGAACAACATACATCTAATTCTCTACTTCATTTTCACTAGTGGGAATACTTCCCTTGTGGGTGTTAGGATCTCTATGGAAGGTTAAAGGTTGTCCAGCAGAGGAAGTGGCAAGCTGTGAAATGTAAAAAAAAAAATGTCTTCCACATGTTCTTTTTCTCTGAGAATGGTATGGAGCTGTCAGCCAACATCACTTTAAGATGGGCCAGATTACTACACTGCAGACCTGTCAGAACTCATTTGTAATTAAAACAGTACATAAAAGCTGAAAGCTTTAGTAGTGCAACAAGTTTGGAAAACTGCTAAATAAAGATGACCACTGCTAAAGAAAAAAAAATATTAATCATTATTATTAAAGCAGTCCTAACTCAAGTAAGCTATGCAACACACTGGATATTGTTTCACACCAAAAACAATGAAAGGAAGTGTCCCAACAGTAACACTTTTCTAAATGACAATAGAATAAAATAACAACTACTTTCAACAGATGTTTTCACTTTTTCTATAATGTTTGCATTACAATTACGTTTGCATAAAGTTTAAACATACTGATAATAAACTACACCCTTTATAAATGGATACTGGCTTTTGTAGTCTTTGCAAATTAACTTATTAAAACCTATTTTAAATGCAGTAATATTTAAAAATGCAACATTTGTGGAGAATTTCTGCATGTTTATATATATATATATATATATATATATATATATATATATATATATATATATATTATATATATATATAAACTGACTTGTATCTATCATTGATTCGTTCTGAATACTTTATACCCGCCCCAACTACTGAGTGACAGTACATTCCTACATTTCTATTGGAGACTCCGCTAGCGAGATTTAAAAAGAGATTACAATCAGGAATGGAGGCTTGTTAGCGGGAAACAAATGCTTACTAATTTTATAGAGTATATCAAGCCCTGGAAAAAAAAACGATTTATATAAAACTCGAAAATAGTAAAAATAAGCACCAAAAAATACAAAAAATAAAAACAGAAAAACAGAAGCCCTAAATATAGGCTAGGTAATTGTTAGCTTAGTTTGTTTTATTCTCTATTAATTTATATTCAAATGGTTATATATATAGAATTTTTTTTTTCATTAAAACTTGTCGTTCTTTATTAAAATTAATTTTCAGATTTCATATTGAAACTTGTTGTGTACTACTCGTTCAAGCAAACTGTTGTGTTTGGTTGTGCTGTGTTTGTTACTGTTCATGATGTGTGTGTGTGTGTGTGTGGATGTCGTGCAGTGTGGATTGTTGGTGTTGCCGTAGGTGAGTGGGCGTGCTGGTTTACGGCAGTGAGTTACGATGCGGGAGCTAGAAAACACACAATAAAGCGTCCTGTTAGTTTACTGTAACATGTTCGAGTCGTTTGTTTTTACAATACAACATTGGCGACAAGGATGGCTGAAGTTTCGCTTTCACCCCCGCCGGTCTTCCTGGCTCTACCTGGCGAGCCGCCTGTTCCCTGGACTTGCTGGCTTTCGTCTTTCCAGACGTACCTGCTTGCTCTCGGTCGGGCTGATGTGAGCGATGCCCGCAAGCGCACCCTGCTGCTGCACTGCCTGGGGACTGAGGGACAGCGCGTCTTTTCAACTTTGGGACTGGCTGACACATACGCTGAAGCTGTCAGGGGCATTTTGCCGCCACACAGAGCGTCGTCCTCCGGCGTTTCAACTTCAGACAGCGGGGCCAGCGGCCGGGTGAGTCCATTCTCCAATATACAGCTGCATTGCGTGAATTGGTGCTGCCATGTAAATTTGGAGCACTGTATGATGAAATGATTCGGGACTTACTTATTGAGAAAACCTCCATTGCGCAAGTGCGTGAGAGACTGTTACTCGAATCTGATGAGTTAACTTTGACTAAAGCCATTCAGTTAGCGTGCCAAGTAGAGTCTGCTGTTGCCTGCGCTGCTAGAATTACTGGGGCTCACTCTGTTGCTACAACTACTGAACTTACAGTGCAGAAAGTTCAGCCTGCCTTACTGCAACAGGACACAGAACCTGGTCTCCCTGTCCAACAAGCACAGCAACTTCCTGCTCATTTTAGGCAGCGTTGTGGAAACTGTGGGTCCAACAGGCATGAGTCCAGAGCCCCTGACTGCCCAGCACGGGGGAAAACCTGCAGAAACTGTAATAAATTGAACCACTTTGCCAGGTGGTGTCGGTCCACCCCAGCAGCAGCACCAGTACCAGCTACAATCCACACTGTGCTCTCCAACCCTACTGGCTTTAAGACTTGTGCCGTATACCTCAGGGATGTCTGCCTTCCCCTGCTCTTGGACACTGGGGCCAAGGTGTCTCTGCTTAATTTCGACACCTAATTTCGACACATTTTTTCTCGCACCTGCCTCTTCAGCGCCCCTCCACCGCTCTGAGTGGCTATGGACATACTAGAATCAAAGTCCTGGGCTCCCTCCAGCTGCCAGTGCGCTATGGCACCAGGGCTCTGCTGGCCTTCCCATTCCACGTCACACACAAGGGGGCCAACCTCCTGGGTCTCGACCTTTTCATGGGGCTCGGTTTCTCATTGACCGACAACTCCGGCACGGAGATCCTACTGGTTGCCTCCCCCCAGCAACGCCAGTGGCTGGCGCTGTTTGATGGCTTCGGCTGCCTCTCCGCCTTCACTCACCAACCCAAGGTCGATCCGGCAGTGACCCCAGTGATCCAGCCGCTGCGCCGCATTCCCCTCGCCCTGCGGGATCAAGTGTCGGCTGAGCTGAAGGCCCTACTGGATTCTGGGATTATTGAGCCCATCAACGCTTCACCCTGGATATCAAACCTGGTGATAGCAAAGAAGAAGTCGGGGGGGCTCTGCATCTGTGTGGATCTGAGAGCTGTGAACACGGCCATCATCCCGAACAAGTACCTGCTTCCAACAGTGGAGGAGTTCACCACCCACGTTTTATGGTTCCACAGTTTTCAGTAAACTGGACTTACGCCAAGGCTACCTCCAGGTTCCCTTACACCCTAGCAGCAGGGACCTCACTGCTTTTCTTACACACGCTGGTGTTTTCCGCTACACCCGCATGCCCTTCGGTCTGTGCTCGGCACCCAGCTGCTTTCAAAAGATCATGTCCTCCGTCTTCGCCGGCGTTCCGGGCATGTCTCTCTATCTTGACGACATCGTGGTGCACTGCCCCAATGCCTCTACCCATGATGAGGTGCCAGGTGTTCCGCATGCTGGCCAAGCACAACCTTACGCTCAACGAGAAGTGCGTCTTTTCCGTGCCGGAAATCGAGTTTGTGGGGTTCCGGTTGTCGGCACACGGCATCTTCCCATTGCAATCTAATGTGGACGCGATCCACCGCATTCCGGAGCCCACATCGGCTGCACAGCTCGCCTCCTTCCTGGGAATGACTGCCCTTGCTACCGCAGTACTCAGCCACAACATCACCCCTGCGTCAGCTGCTTAAGAAGGAGGCTCCCTGGACCTGGACTGTGGACTGCCAGGAGGCTGTGCGCCTGCTGAAGCGCCAGCTCACCACTGCACCCATCCTGGCACACTTTGACCTCGCAAGCCCAACCTTGGTCACCTGTGACGCCTCTGCCTCGGTGCTGGCCTATTGCTTTCGCCTCTCGAGCATTGAGCCCTACCGAGCAGAAGTACTCGGTTGGGGAGCGTGAGGCGCTGGCATGTGTCTGGGCATGTGAACGCTGGCACATGTACCTCTATGGCCGGGCGTTCACGCTCCGCACGGACCACCAGGCTCTCACAGCCTTGATGTCCACCTCAGGCACAGGACACAGACCGCTCCGGCTGTACAGGTGGGCGGGTCGTCTGCAACAGTACAACTTCAAGCTCCAGTTCACCCCGGGCCGTGACAACGTGGTAGCAGATCTTCTCTCCAGAGCCATCATCGCTCCTGACCCTGCCGACCAGCTGGCAGACACAGAAGATGACCTGATTCAGCTGTTGCACACTCCTCTCCAGGCTGTAGTTTCCCGCCTTGAGCTCCAGCAGGCATTGGCAGAGGACCCCCTATTCTGTGCCCTGCGCTCCTACATCACAGGTGGCTGGCCTACCCGAGTGCCTGACGAGCTAGCACCATTCGCCCGGATCAAGGAGGAGCTGTCGTGCTGGAATGACACTTGTGTGGCCCAGGGTCACTGCACAGTAGTGCCGAGTGCTCTGCGGGCACGAGTGCTGGCTATGGCACACGAGGGACACCTGGGCATCGTCAGATTGAAGCAGCGATTTCGGGACCTCGTTTGGTGGCCTGTTATTGACCACGATGTTGAGGTGATGGTCAGGGACTGTACTGCCTACCTGCTCAGCGGGAAAACCGGACAGCCGGTTCCACCACCCCTGCAACCACTGTGTTGGCCGTCCAAACCATGGGAACACCTGCAGATGGACATATGTGGGGAAATCCATGGCGTACCCCACCCCCAGCGCTTTCTCGTGGTCATCTATGACCTCCATTCCAAATGGCCTGAAGTCTTCTCAGTGGGCTCAGTCACCTCCCAGGCCATAATCAACATCTTAGACACCGTCATCGCCTGCTGGGGGCTGCCTCGGGCCATTACCACTGATAATGGGCCACAGTTCGTCTCTGCCGAGTTCTCCACTTTCCTCAAGAATAAGGGGATCAAGCACATCCACACAGCTGTCTACCACACACAGGCCAACGGGGGGGTCGAGCGGTTTAATCAAACCCTCAAGAACGGTATCCGAGTGCATCTGGCCCAAGGCTGCGCATTCCAAACAGCTCTTCTTCAGACCCTCCTGCATTACAGAGCGACCCAGCATACTACCACAGGGGTTTCGCCAGCGCTGCTAATGTTGGGGCGAGAGCTACAATTGATATTGGATAGGCTGCGCCCACCCCAGGCTCACCCTCATGCACCCGATGCTCACACCAGGGTCTGCCAGCGCCAGCGCCGCATGAAGCAGCAGTTCGACAGAGCACGCAGAGTGAAACCGCCTGACATAAGCGCCTCGGACTGGATCAGAGCTAAGCGGCCCCACCGTGGAGACAAGCTCCAGTCCTTCTGGTCCTCCCCGCTTCGTGTTAACCGCTAGCTGGGACCAGCTACTTTCCAGCTCCAGGACGGGTCCCGTTGGCACGCTA
This sequence comes from Acipenser ruthenus, assembly GCF_902713425.1. Lineage (NCBI taxonomy): Eukaryota > Metazoa > Chordata > Actinopteri > Acipenseriformes > Acipenseridae > Acipenser > Acipenser ruthenus. The sequence goes on from NC_081192.1 coordinate 67,946,662, forward strand.
GCCGACTGCGCAAAGTACCGCCTCCTGAATCTCAGCCAGTACCCTTTGGCCACCATGGAACCAGGTTCTGGCCCTCCAGTGCAGATGCTGTGACCGATGGAGGGGCCCCGCTGCCGGGCTCGCCAGCGTCCGGGCTACCTGCAGGACTTTGTGACCTCCTTCCACACCTGAAACTCTGTGCGGGAGAAGGGGAGGAAAATGTTGTGTTTGGTTGTGCTGTGTTTGTTACTGTTCATGATGTGTGTGTGTGTGTGTGTGGGTGTCGTGCAGTGTGGATTGTTGGTGTTGCCGTAGGTGAGTGGGCGTGCTGGTTTACGGCAGGGAGTTACGATGCAGGAGTTAGAAAACACACAATAAAGCGTCCTGTTAGTTTACTGTAACACGTTGTTAGAGTCGTTTGTTTTTACAATACAACACAAACCAAGTAGGAATTTGCTTAAGACCCTTACGTCAAGTAAGCTTATTTGAGTGTAAATAATGACAATAGTTTAATCTTACTTTAAAGGCACGCACCTGAATCGTAAGGTAATTAAACTGTTTGCGTATACTCTTCCCGTCAGCCCTGGTTAAAGATATAAATAATGTACCCGATCCGAAGCAAGTGTAAAACTTGCCTGAATATTAAACTAAAAGATATACATATTTTAAAACTAGCAAGAAATGACTTGTTGCACTAGCAGCAGTTACATTATTGTTTCACGTTATTGTTTTACCCTCTAACTCAATGGACCATATTTAGAAGCAAGCACAAAGGCAAGACACCATTTTATTTTAATGGTATAAAACAAGAAACAACTCTTGACTGGTCCTTCCTGCAACTAAGTTTATACTGCTGAAATTGTTTTATTCAGCAAAAAAAAAAAAAAAACCTTTGCATTTGCTTCAGAGTGAAGTCTTTTTTTTTATATAGTAAAACAGTACTTTTGACATGGCAAGTATTTTGACCTGCCTTACTTGTTGAATAATTACCTTCTAAAGAACAGTACTTGCTTTTCTTTGTTTGTTTAGCACTTTCCTTTAATAAACTACGTGTGGGAATTCTAGGTGTAGCATGTGCAGAGACTTGCATGTATTTGTATTTAATGTATGCTCATATAGAGCGAGGTAACCAGTGGTGTACCAAAGGGATCAGTATTAGGTCCTCTGCTATTCCTAATCTACATTAATGATTTAGATTCCTGTATAGTAAGCAAACTTGTTAAATTTGCAGACGACACAAAAATAGGAGGAGTGGCAAACACTGTTACAGCAGCAAAGGTCATTCAAAATGATCTAGACAGCATTCAGAACTGGGCAGACACATGGCAAATGACATTTAATAGAGAAAAGGTACTGCACGCAGGCAATAAAAATGTGCATTGTAAATATCATATGGGAGATGCTGAAATTGAAGAAGGAATCTATGAAAAAGAGTTTATGTTAACTCAGAAATGTCTTCATATAGACAATGTGGGGAAGCTATAAAAAAGACCAACAAGATGCTCGGATATATTGTGAAAAGTGTTGAATTTAAATCAAGGGAAGTAATGTTCAAACTTTACAATGCATTAGTAAGACCTCATCTAGAATATTGTGTTCAGTTCTGGTCACCTCGTTCCAAAAAGGATATTGCTGCTCTAGAAAGAGTGCAAAGAAGAGCGACCAGAATTATTCCTGGTTTAAAAGGCATGTTGTATGCAGACAGGCTAAAAGAATTGAATCTATTCAGTCTTGAACAAAGAAGACTACGCGGTGATCTGATTCAAGCATTCACAATTCTAAAAGGTATTGACAATGTCGACCCAGGGGACTTTTTTGACCTGAAAAAAGAAACAAGGACCAGGGGTCACAAATGATAAAGATAAAGGGGCATTCAGAACAGAAAATACACAGAGAATTGTGAGGGTCTGGAACCAACTCCCTAATAATCTTGTTGAAGCTGACACCCTGGGATCCTTCAAGAAGCTGCTTGATGAGATTCTGGGATCAATAAGCTACGAACAACCAAACGAGTAAGATGGGCTGAATGGCCTCCTCTCGTTGTGTGTGTTTCAATGTAGTTTTTTTTTTCAAATTTAGAGTGACCAATTATTATTTTTATTTATTTGCCCCAAATTTGGCATGGAATGTCCAATTATGTTTTTTTTCTCCTCACCGCAGCGAGTCTCCACACAGCACGGATGTTCTGAAGAAGTGTGAGCATCCTCCGATCTCACAAGCCTAAAGCCAGAATCCCTTTTACACCGAGCAATCCACAGCAGAGGTGGGCGGGCTACCGATCCAGGAGAACAGAGATCAGCCCTGCTTTTTTCCACTCTGAATGTGCTCGGTGTCTGGTCAGTAGGGTTTGCTGTTGCGCGATTAGGAGAAGCAATCCCTGTCAGTTGTAGGTGAATCACTTGAATCTCTGAAAACACTTCTGGAAGAGATTCGTGATCATTGTGATGATTTTGAAAACCGTGCAATGGAAACTGCGGTGCTGAAAAAATATCGAGATGAAGAGCGATGGCAGAGACGACCACCCATTGCTCAGCAGATCACGATTGCCCCAGTGTAACTAAAGTTTTACTACAGGGCAGAGACAGATTTTGTGTCCATATTTTCCTAAAGATTCTGGATACTCTTTCAACAGAATGCTTGCCCAATCAAAAGCTTATGTTACTGTGCATAACTTGTTTGGCTTCCTTACCGACTTTCAGAACATGTCAGAATATGACTTAAAAAACAAAGCTGCTACACTCGTGCAAACCTATCCTTCAGATCTGGACGGATATTTCCCATCAGAAATGCTCCAGTTTACTAAATTTGTTTGTGGCAAGGACAAGAGAACAGCGTTTGACGCCCTTATCCTGAATTCTCAAGTGATTTCCACATTTCCAAATGTCACCACTGCTCTTCGCATTTACCTATCCTTAATGTGCACTAACTGGTCTGGAGAACGATCATTCTCGCGCATGGGACTCATTAAGAATGAACTGAGAGCCACCACGAACCAGGATTGCCTAAACAGCCTTGCCATCATGTCCACGGAATGTGATATACTCAGAAAACTGGATTTTACTGACATTATTAGAGACTTTGCACAGATGAAATCGAGAAGAAGATTAATTTAAGGTAAGTGTATGATTTAATTACTCTGCGATGTAAGGTTTACTTAGAACAGAGGTGATTAGGAAAATTTAAGTAACACGCTGTTTAATTTTAAGATAGATTGTGGTATTGAGCACATACTAACATTTTGATACTCCTAACATTGTCTTTTAAAGGTTCTTTTCATATTAATCCAGTTATTAAAAGTTGTGTATTTAAGTCACTAAATGGCGCTGTGTAATGCCAAGTCTTTATAGGTAATTGTTTCATGAATGTATCGCACATTTGGTATTCACGTTAAAACAATGGAGTGGTTATTTGAATCTGGTGTCAGTCATATTTTCCTTCAACATTGTTTTTTACATTGTTATAACAGTATTAAGGGGGGGAGGGGGTGGTCTGTTCTGGTTCCTTGTCTAGGGGCCCATGATACCAAAATCCGGCCCTGGCTTTGTTATTTACTTATAAGCACTTTTTATGAGTCAAATGGCAATAACCTGAAACGCTGAATAAATGGTGTCATTTAATTATTATTATTTTTTAAAAACACTGAATGAAGAGGTCTTTAAACTCCTTGTTCTATATGATTTTTCCCCCCATTTGGTCAAAGAAGCTTGCCAATAAAGGACTGCTTGGCACAACCTTCAGTTATAGTAGAAAGTTGTGCGAGGTTATACCACATACGGGATTTGCACTGCTGAAGTCTTGTAAACAAAGTGCTGGGACAAATATCTGAATATTCGAACGAATGTTATTATTTATTTATTTATTTATTTATAAAAATTGAGTAGTCAGCAATTAGTTTTTTGTTGTTTTCTCCCCAATTTAGTAGTGGTCAATTATTTTTGTTTAGCTCAGCTCACCGCTACTACCCCTGCGTTGACTCGGGAGGGGCGAAGACGACCACACGCTGTCCTCCGAAGTGTGTGCCGTTAGACGCCCACTTTTTTACACACTGCGGACTCACCATGCAGCCACCCAGACCTACAGCGTTGGAGGACAACGTAGCCCTTGGCAGCTTACAGGCAGGCCCACAGGCACCCGGCCAGACCACAGTGGTCGCTGGTGCGCGGTGAGCTGAGGACACACTGGTCGACCTAACCCTCCCTCCCCCCGGGCGGCGCTCAGCCAATTGTGCGCCACCCCCTGGAAGCTCCCGTCCTCGGTCGGCAAAGGAATAGTCTGGACTCGGACTCGAACTGGCGACATCCAGACTATAGGGCACGTCCTGCACTCTACGCGAGTGATTTTACTGGATGCGCCACTGAGGAGCCTAACAAATAACAGATGTTTGTATTCGCTAGAAATGACAAAAGTACCTTGCACTTATTTATCGCCTCACCAGAAAATTGCACGACAATTTAAAAAATGGCAAATGAAAAAGAACTCTGTGTGATATGTGAGATTAATATAAAAACACACACAGGATCAACACAGGTGCTCTTGAGCCTGTATTTAAATGTTTTAGACAGCAAAAAGTAAACAAACCAGGTTATGTGCAAGCACGCATAGTGATTGATCTCTATGGAAAGTCATCTGGGTCAAAAAAATTGCTGTGCTGCTTTGGAGCGAGTCAGAATCCCATGGGACAGAAAAAATGCCTCGCTTAAACAGTAACCAACTTGCTGGAAATGTTGTGTAATGATTTTTATATCAATTGTATGCATGCTATATGTTTTTGGTTGTGACTTTCTGTTATGTGCAATGTAATAAATGAGAACCAGAGAACCAAAACGGTGAGTTTTTTTCCCCTTCAATTTACAACAGCATTTCCATGTTTGTTTTATTTGAAGTGTTTAAAGTTACATTTCAGTTTTTGTTTGCTTGTTCAACTACAAAAAGGCACAAGTAAACCTCATGTATATACTATTTATTTCTAAGCTGCATGGAAACCTGGCCAATGTGAAATTTCCTTCTGTTTGAATCTTGGCCCAAACCAGACATAAGACATTCAAACCAATGTATATAGCTTATGCAGCTTTTATGCAGACACACTGGATTGTGACACAATTGTTGGAAAGTTAAGACCACCAGCAATGCATGTAAGTCAATATAATGGCTGTTTTGCAGTGACAGTCTAATGTAGCCACCAGAAATATAGCCTTAAGCTAAAGTGCATTCGTAATGTTACGTGGACAGAAATGCCAATATCCGCATAAACAAAAGTTTTAATCATTGTAAGAAAATGTAATTAATACAAAATGGCACCTTGTGCTCTTCACTTCAGAAAATACATATTTTAATTAGTCAGCCAATCAGGTTTTAATAATGTGATAAACTCAACACAATACTAGCTTCTGTAAAGGAATGTCCTAGGATGAGCGGTTATCAAAATATAAACGTGATATACAGACAAACAATAATACACTAAATTGATCATGCAAATTCAATTCAGAAATTCAAATGTTTTCCATAATATACTTCTTTTAAAAGAGAAAATGGGAAACCTACAAAGTGAATGGCAGTACACTGCAGGTAAAATGTGTTTATTAGCAGCAAAGGTGTTACAGGCTTTTGAGTCTAAAATATATTTACAAAAAAATATCTATCATCATAATCTCTAACGCGGTAGATCCCACCACCACCACCACCACACTCAGAGGTATTTAATAACTAAACCTATGGCAACATAGAGTTAACAAGATTTTGATGGGCAGACAGAGAACGATTCAGAAATGTATGCCTAAATCTGAATGACACAATGTTTTGGTAAGGTTGTGATGAGGCTTTAAAGTTTAAATTAGTTATTTTAGGAATGTAGGTAGGGGCATGTGTGGTTGCAGTCAATACATGAACTCAACCCAATGGGTGTTGCAACTTATTTGTATTTTATTTAATTGTTTCTATTAACTCTTTTATGCATTTTCATATCTGTCCTCTTGGCAAAACTATATGCAAACTATCATCATATCACAATACTGTATGTTTAGTTCAACTAAATGTTTTCACTGTTCTTGGTTTATGGTGGAATAATACAGTATGTTATTTCTGTAATTTAAAACTCTATAGTACCTTGAATGGTTTCAAAAGGATTACTTGAACCGAAGTACTTGTTTCAACTACAAGTTGTATTGAAGTTTGAAGCATTTTGATATAAATGTAGTATGATTGATGAGGCTTACTACTCCCAGTAGGGTCCCTGTGTAAACAAGACGCTACAGCACAGAATGAATTCCCTCTATAAATATGTTTAAATAAATTTAATGCATGGAGGGGCAGTTGCTGCTGCTTCTGCTGCAGAGCAGCTGTGGTTAGGAGGGGGGCTACTCGAGTATTAATTGTTGGTTAGATTTCACAGAGGTCTAGCAGAAAATATTTTAAAATATACTGTGCATGCTTTCTCTGTGGGTTGATCAATCAATCAATCCATTTTTATTTTATGTAGCTCCTTTCATAGTGGACAACCATCACAAAGCACTTTACAAGATGCAGTAGCAACAAGAAAATCCATAATATTTTAAATACAGAAAAATGCATAATACATTAAATACACTGGAAAGTGCATCATAGAGGATAGTAACATAATACATGAAATAATAACAGCAATTCAGCAGCTAATATCAGATATCAGGCTCAGAGAGCATGGAAAGCAAGAGAGAACATGTGGGTCTTGAGAGTTGATTTAAAGCGAGCGACGGTGGGAGCATCACGCACCAAAGCTGGGAGAGAGTTCCAAAGAGTCAGAGCCATGAAGCTAAACAAGCGTTCTCCAAGTGTGGTGCACTTTTGCTTGGGGATAACAAGCAGGCCAGAGTCAGAGGACCTCAGCTTGTGGGCAGGGACATAGCGGGTCAGCAGGTTGAGGAGGTACTCGGGACCTGTGTGATGAAGGGCATTGTAGGTGAGCAGGAGAGTTTTGAAAATAATCCTGAACTTTACAGGTGGCCAGTGCAGCTGGGCAAGACAGGTGGTGATGTTATCATGTTTTTTACATCCTTGGTAAGGATCCTGGCACCTAGCTGCAGTCAGTTTATGGTGCGTGCTGGGAGACCACCACATAGGGAGCTGCAGTAGTCGAGTTGAGAAGAGACACATGCGTGACAAAGTATCTCCGCATCGGGAGGGAAAGGTAGGGACAGACTTTGGAGATGTTTTGAAGATGGTAGAAGGAAGATTTGACCACGGAGGAGATGTGGGCATCAAAGGAGAGGTTGCTGTCAAGAAGTACACCAAGGCTTCGTACTGTGGGGGAAGGTAGCAGCAGACCATTTCTAAAGTTCACGGCAGTTATATTGAGATTCTTAAGTTGAGTTTTAGATCCTACTAGAAGGAGTTCAGATTTTCTAGTGTTCAGCTGAAGAAAATTGGCAGACATCCAGGCCTCGATGTCTTGAATGCAAGCCGAGAGCCGGACCATGGCAGAGGGGCTACCAGGGTCGAGTTTTAAGTAGACCTGGGTGTTGTCAGCATAGGAGTGAAACATGAGGCTATGTTGGTGGACGAGGTGACCCAAGGGAAGCATGTAGATATTGAAGAGAAGGGGCCCAAGAACAGATCCTTGGGGGACACCACAAGTGACCGGGTTTGCAACGCCACTGTGTTCAGCATAGAAAATAGACTGCATGCGTCCAGATAGGTAAGAGGACATCCAAGAGAGACAGGTTCCAGAGATTCCAGCATACTTCTGAAGGCGGTCAAGAAGAATGCCATGATCTATGGTGTCAAAAGCGGCTGTTAGGTCAAGGAAGACAAGCACAGAGGGAGCACCAGCTTCAGCATTGAGCATGAGATCATTCACCATCCGGAGCAGAGCAGTTTCAATACTGTGATGCGGCCGGAAACCAGACTGTAGAGACTCAAGCAGATTGTTATGCATGAGATGTTTTTGAGAGCATAGCCGAATGTTTTGTTTTATTTTGTATTGTTTAATAGCGTGGATGGGAAGCCCATCCAGAGTAATTAAAAACCTTGTGCAGAAGGTGACCATCTCCCGAGTTAATTAATTGTTTAAATTGTTGCTAATCGGGAGATGGTCACCTGTATATAAGCCTGCAGTTTTCCCAGCTCGTGGTGGGTGTTCAGAGGAGGAACGAGAGTGAGTGGAGCGAGAGAGAAAATAAAAAAAAAAAAAAACGTATAGGATCAGTGAAGGCTACTGCCCAGCCTGATCATATTATTTGTGTTCGAGATTTTGTTTTTTTTAACTGTTTTATTTTCACTCTGTGAGCACAGTGTTTTTGTTTAAATATTTATTTTATTTTTGTGTTTAAATAAATGGCGCACCACGCGTCTTTAACTGCAGTACTTCCCTGGTGTCAGTTTTTCATTCCTGCTTCTGGCCTGACGTCACCACACGGCCACCCTACCACAGACGGATATTAGATAGGTCAGCCGAGACAAGGGACGGTTTTTTGAGTACCGGTGTAACTCGGGCAAGCTTAAGGGCAACAGGAACCGAGCCCAGGGACAGGTTGAGAGTGTGCATAATGGAAGAAGCAAGATCAGAAGCACAGAGACGGACAAGGTTAGTCGGCCAGGGGTCCAGGGGGCATGTGGCAGTAGTTGATTTCAACAGTAGGCTGGAAACATCAGCAATGGAGAGAGGAGAGAAGGAGGAGAGGGCAGGAGGGGCAACCGGAGGAGCGTCAAGTTGGTCAAGTAGTAAACTAGGTGTTTAGTGGGACAGCGTAGAATAGATTAGAATAGAATAGATGTCGATTTTGTTCCGAAAGAAAGATAAAAACAACATCCTGCTAAACCTCTCTAAAGGGATAATTTACCACTGTAAATTTATTTTTATAAGTTAGTCTGCTGGAAGTTTCAGAAACAGGTTTTGCAAGGGAACCTCTGGTTAGTCACGTCCACTCCAAATGTCTTTTCATATTGAAGTAAGTGTGACCAGGCAGATGTTCCCTACCTACAACTGAGGTTGCTGATTGGTGTGGGCTTTCACTATAGCACTGGGTGGGGCTGTCAAACTTTCTAGGGGGGTACGGTGAGTGTTCTAACAATATAGACTTCATTTTGGTATCTCTGAACAAACGCATTAGCACCACCAGGGAGCTGAACAACCTTCTTTAGCAGATTGAAAACAAAACAATTTAACTGTAAAGAACAAATTGTGATAAAAGGGTGGAGGTAACTAACCTTGCAGGGATGCAAAGGAGCATCTACAGCGTGTGGACAGGCTGAGCTGTGATCTTCTAAGAGTAGACTCCTGGGTGTGGCAACATTTTGACCCTCTTCAGTTTTTTCACAGGCATAAAAGCAGTCTGAACATGTAGAGGGATTTGAAGGGTGACCTCATACTATTTCTGCCAGGACCGTGGAAGTTTGATTACCTAGAAACATGCCAGTCCCATCAATTCATGTTTTTTTTTGTTTGTTTTTTTCATAAAATATATGAAAAAATATACTGTATACAACATTCCAAGAATTAAACATTCCACTGAATACTGGCTTACAATACAATAGTTCCCAGAAATACTGACACCCTCTATTCATTTTAACATTATTCCCTTAAGTAAAATTCAGTTAATATAGATTTTTATTAAATGTTTAACAATCTAGTCTTTTGAGCACTTTAACTTGATTTGTTGAGAGGGGTGGTAAATAATATTCCCCAGATTCGTAAATGATTTGAAAGGTCATTAGAACCATTTCTCCTGTAAATACAAAGAATGTTTGACCAATACTGAAACAGGCTGAATTGGTATCAGTAATTATGACTGGTACTTTTCTTTTCTAAACATTAGTAACTTCATTGCTACTTAATTTGAACGTTAGTGTTTAACTAGTAACCATACATTTAGACAGCTGAATGACTTGTGTACAGTACACTACATGTCAGAGAAGGTAATGGCAACAAATAGTATATATTTTAGCTTATATTAATTAAACAATGATGCCCAGTTACTTACAATATTATTACCAAAATATATCTGCCAGTCTACATCAGAAATTTCCTAAGCCAAGTCTGACAGGTAGTATTTTTTACAGTAAAAAATGTAGCATACACATGCTCATAATTTCATGCTTAGTTCAAAATCAGGTAATTGCATTTGTTAATTTGAATATCGGTTTAATGAGCTGTAACTGTAATGTGTTTTGCAACAAACAGCATACCTGAAAATAAATAGTGCACAACCAGTTGTCCAGATCATATGAGATAAGATCCTCAATTTTTCATAACTGGTCAATCCTGGGATCTTGATGGCCTCTTAGCAAAGGGCATTTAAATTTGCTCTATAGTCTCAAACTGGGAAGGCACCCCAGCAAATAACTTGATTCTTGTGGATGTTTGTTCCGGGAAGAAGAAACAGGTCAAAGATGAAGACCATGCCTGGTTGAACGTCACTTTTAGCAGAGAATATCTATATGGATAATCTAAACAGGTTAAGATTATGCACACTTCCTAATAACTAAACAGCATACATCTACAGTGTTTAACAGTTAAATCAAATGTACTATATGACAGAATTTATATTTTATTATTAGTAAAGTACATTTAAAACATTTTCTTTGCTTTAGCAATAAAACTGTCAATTGACCTGATGTGGTCACTTATGGCTTAAGCTATTTCCCTGAAGGTTATTGAAGGCAGAGATTTATACTTGCCAAATGATGCGTTGGTAATGTAGATACTGTATTTCACAAAAAGCCATCAAAAGTATAAAAGTAGCCAAGACTTCAATATTGAGTCATCTTAAATAATCAGAAAAAAAATGTTGGACTTCCAACTTAAACATCTGATGTTTCCATGTAAATGTAGTACAAATGTTGTGAAATAAAAAAAAAAAAACTACTTTATAAATCCCTACTAAAGCATTTCATGCTCAGTTTATAATAGAAAGGTTGACGACTTGTTTTGTTACAGAAATCATTTATATTCGTCAAAATATATTGCGCTGCCTGAAAAGCAATAGGTTGTGTCTAACATTTATAGTCACGTAGGGCAAACTATTGCATATTTACATATATGGTTTATATTTATAGCTATAGTAAAGTTAAAGTATAAAACAAGGTTTTCGAAAGATGCAAAACAAAAGCTGTGCTGTATAAACATATGATAAGTCGGTCACAGTAATATACACAAAGGAATTTGTCAGGCTGAAATGAAACAGAAACACATGCTACAAAAATGCCCTTACCCCATGGCACCTGTTATTAACCCATTATGAGTATCAAGTTTCATTAAAAACAGATTAACCACATTTTGTAACAGTCTTCTGGAAAGTTAAAATCATTAGGTCCAGATTGCAAAAAGACAGCTTAATCAAATCTTTTCTTTTTCTTTTTCTCCTTTAGCAATGCTGTCAGAAGACCTAATAGAAATTGTGAGCATAAAAATAACTGGAGACGGACTTCAGAAAAATGATTAGATTGGGAAAAATTCCAGATATTTTGTTCATCATCACATGCCCTGCTTCTTTCTTCAATATTAAGATGTTGAATCTTATGCTTCCCACTTGAAGTAAACACCACATAAAAACCGTGGGCCAACCTAATTTCATGAGAAGCCTCACAAGAATCTTTAAGACAACAACCAACAACAAATACACAAAGAAAAAAATAAGCTCTTGGCTTCCTCCTACAATGGCTAATTCCTTATTTCCTCTTAGAACCCACAACTAGCACTCCAGAAATTACAAGATAACGTGGGCAATGCAGGCATGAGAATAAAACCTGATATTCTCATACAAATCTGATCCTCATATTTACAGCAAACAGAATTCTAAAAATAAATACTTTGAATATGTTTGAACTGCAAGGCTGCGTGACTCAGTACATATGCAGTAGGATATGAAGGCGTTCACCTCTAAGCTATTGAATTGATTACTAAGGTCAGCAATCTGTTGAGCATCATAGAAAAGGAAGTAACTGTTTTTTTCTTTTTTTTAAATGTATATTTTGTATTTGGACAGAGGAATACTAATGTGAGGTATCCAACCCAGAAAAGCTCAAACTTACATAAACTACTGTATTTAAAAAAAAAAAAAAATAGTCTCAAACTACTACAAAATCATAATTTAAAACAATACCTAGCGTGTTTTTTTTTTCCATTTTAGTGAATTTGATTTTAAAATCATGTATTTGATTAATATTAATAATATTGAGTCATTCAAAGCAGTTGTGGGGATCAACAGGGCAAGAGACTGGTGAACTTGTTCCCTAGCTGTTTCCAATCCAGCTTCAGAACGACAATACAAAACAGCAAGGCTTGTTTGCACTAGCAGTTATAAAACTGTAGTATAGCTTTACATGCTTTCCGCAAAAGGAGTCAATGTTCTAGACTCTCACTGTGTCTCTTCATGGAGCAAAGGTTGTATTCATTATTTCTAAATTACTACTTTATAACTTTCAATTTCTGTTCTTGTATGGATAAGATGCAGTCCCAGACTATTAACAGCATCTAAAGACAAACTGTTTCAAGTATGTGTCTAATGATATGAATTACCACAAATACAATTTTTCTAAATACTAACTAATTCTTTATTAAATAAAAATGAATATCCCCTTTTTTATTTACTGGAAAACTGCAAGATAAATACTGACATGTGGAAAATAATCCACAAAAATTGTTGGACTCATCATATTTTAAGAATGAGTACCTTAGGTCATGTTAATCAGTTTCTGATAAATGCTGCATCATAAAGGCAATTTAGAGAAAGAAATTCTGAGTATGACTAATACGGCGTGGATATTAACAATATTCCTTATATATCACATTAGCATTTAAGGGTGCATAAAATCTGAAATCTGACAGCATATTAAAAATGTATTTTCAAGTATCGGGCTATGTTTATCAAAGACTGCTACTTTTAAATACTTAGATTGCTATTTTTTATTATGAGAGCTAGCCAAGTCTCACTGTCTGCATGATAAGTGTTCTGAAACCCTTAGAAAAGACACTAAATTTTTCACAGCATTTGTACTTCATTTTCAATCCAATAAAATACTGTGCTCTTATAATAATGAATAATATATCTCCAGTTTGATTTACATGCATGGATTAAATGTCATGTTTGAAAAGTTGCTGTTATATTCATATTAGATTCCCCTGCAGTAAAACAGAGGTACCCCAGCACATTTCAATATACTCTTATAAATACACAGTAGATGTTTGAAATACCTTTTCTCAACCCTTTCAATCTATACATTAGTCTACAGGCAAGGTGTGAACTATTGGGGAAAAAAATAACATTAAAGAAAAACAGAGATAAACGCTAATTAAAATTATAGAATAATATTAATCACATTTTTTGTATCTAAGAAAAATATATGGGCCAGAATACATTATCACATGATCATATATGTCTCAAGTTTGTTTTGGGCATTTACCAGCCCACAACTAACAGACATGTACAATTGTGATGATAATATGTTTGACCCATATATTTTTTGTTTCTTTACTATACCTTGTTCTCCTATTAAATGTAAACATGACTGTTTGAGGTTGTGACAGAGACAGAATGATTCTTGGTGATAGATCTCCCTCTCGACCTGTGAGGGCGCTGTGTAAAGGGAACAGAGTGCCCTGGACTGTATGGCCAGACAATTAATTCCCAGGGCAGAGCTATGGTACACTAAAGCATCGACCCAGAAGGGAAACGATGTGGCAGCCGCGGATTGGAGGAGCAGTTGCACTCGTTAACCAAGGGGTCATAATTGATGGTACAAAAGGGGACATAGCGAAGTGATCTGTTCCTTTGTATGGTTAATGGTGAACAAACCTGGATTGTTATCGTGAGTTTTCTTTGTTTTTGTTGTTTCTAATTACACTTGTTTGTTGTCATTAGATGGCTAAACATGATCCGGAGATGTCGCCAAATGCCAGCACTTACCCGGATATCTCTGCACCATTGTTCACGAATAACTATATTTACACCACGAGCACTATCGCACTCACTGTGGACTTGTGTTTGTGTTTTGTGTTACGTGTGTATGTTTAAGATTGAGACTATTATTTTAGGACCAACCCGTGGATTAAAACGAAGCAATACACGCTGCTGTATTGCCTGTTGTCATTTTTGTTATTTACTGTCTTTTTGTCATCAGACTTTGGATTGTACAAATAAAACACCATTGCACCTGGATTATCGTTGTCTGTCTGTTAATTGATCACCGCAGCACTCCTGCACCGGGTCACTGTTAACCACTTTGCCACAGAGGTTTATCTCAGCTAATGTTTTTTTGTTTTTTTTTCCTTGTACTTTTATTGCTCTTCAAAAAAAAGTTTCTATCTATTTTTCTATATCTAACAATCCATACATATATCAGTATTGTTAGCATTTAACTAGAGAATCACCTTTTTTCCAAATCATGAGTTCTCAAGCTCTAGTGCTGGAATTACTTTAATATTGTAAATCCATTTTTTTTATTTTGCTTGATAAGAATCTAAAAATCTAGTTTCAGATGATTCCCCCATCATCTTTTCAATAAAGTGAATTTTATGGAATGAATCACTTAACCACACATCACATCCTGTCCTTCCCCTCTTGAATAAAAACATATCCATCACCATAAAGTGGGACAAATGTGTCCATTACTTGGTGATTTTATTTATCTGAAACAGCTTGTGCTTACAATGTACACACTCTGGTTGACATGGTTGACTGTAAAAGTTCCTGTTGTGTTGGACTGGCTGTGTTTTCCCAGCCCAGAGCTGTTTTTTTTTTGCTTTTTGTTTCTCATCTTTTATTAAGAACACTCTGCATAAAAAATCATCCTCAATTTTTGGTATGTATAGTTTTCAGTTCCAGCATTCATGCAGGTTCAGAAGAAAGTTTTAGCCTCTGCGATGTCTTTCACTGAGGTGAGCGTTGTGCCAAGATCAGAGAGGAGATTATACTTCCCCAGCTTCTCCATCTTTGTCAGTCATCTTACTTTACCAATGCCAACCTAGATGTCTGTATCGATTGCTCTTAAACTCACAGGTCTCGACTATACTGGACTGTATCAGTGTTTGCATCATCTTGTACTTGCACTTAACTGCTGTATTCTACTACTGCTTTCAATCATAATGATATTTTCTGTATCTTGTACTTGATTTTACTCTTAAAGGTAACCGTATTCACGTTTTTTATAATTGTTTTTTGTTTTTTGAAATCGTTGTTGTCTATTTATTGTACTTACCTATTTGCTCTTAATGGAATTTACTCTTATAACCAAATATTTTTTAAGTTTAACAGCTCTTAGTCGAAATTGCTTTCAAACTTAATTATTTACTGTATTTATTTTCTGTCATTTGAATTTGCTCTTATTTACTAATGATTGTATTGTATTTTATAACTGCTCTTATCTGTATTGTAATATTTTGTAAAGTGATACTTTGTAACAACTGTATGTCATCCTGGATAAGTGTGTCTGCTAAGAAAGAAAGAAATAATAATAATGATCAAGGGGTCTTGGATATCTGAAGAACAAGTCTGCCATCAGCTTCATGGTGATTGCTGGAATCTAGTTTTTCAATACCAGACAGTGATATTGACCAGGTATCCTCCTCTTCAGTCACAGTCAGTGGAACCTTCAGTTAGCATCTCACAGCATCATCCTTGTAATAACCAACAAAAAATCTCTACAGCTCTATCTTATTTTCTGCATTTCGTAGGAAGGAGTCGCAATATTCTTCCAAGTGTGCGATGACAAAGTTGAGTGAGCTCCTTCATCGTTGTTTTGCTGTACAAGTCAAATATGATTTCTATTTGGAATGGTTTTGCATGACTCAGCTGCATATTCTCCCCATTTGTTCTGAGCTGGAACAGATTTGACAGTAGCCATTCCATCAGTTTGCCCCTGTAGCTGTTAATCACCAACAGAATCAGACTCTTCCATAAAGTAATTCCCCAATGCTGCTTTGGATCCTTGTCTCAAGTCTATTTCTGGCATTGCAAGAGCCAGTGGAACAGAGGTCAGGTATATGAATGGGCCTCTTCTAGGGAAGTTGCTTTATCCACCAGTGAACCGAAGGCCTGTGTCTTCTTTGAGGATGTTCAAGATCTTCTCCATCCCAGTCTTGATCTTAAGCTTGGTAATCTTATCGAAGATAATAACCAGTTTCTCCTTTGTGGCTTTAAGTTTTAAGTCAACAAATTCCTTGTATTCTTGTTCTTCAGCTTCTGTCGATAATAACAGCCCTGTTAAAAGATCATCGTTGTTTTCCATTCCAGTTTTCTTGTGGCAAGTGGTATCATCCAAAAAAGGATCAAAATACTTGACAAGTTGAACAACTAGGTTAAGAAGCATCAGATTTTTGGTTATTTAAGGCAGAGGTTCCAAACTTTTTTTGTTTAGTGACCCCTTTTCAAATACAGTCATAACCAGGACCCCCTCCCAAAAAAAATAAATAAATAAAAATAAATAAATAATAATAAATGACTAATGCACCTAAGAAATCGTACCAATATCAGTAGTCTCATCAAGCTGGATTGAAAACTGCTTGTATGCACGTAGTCTTTCAGTCAATTGACATTTGAAATCCTTTGCAAGGTTGTTAATTCTCTTGCTGACTGTATCGTTTGAAGTGGTATAGCCTTCAGTTTTTTTTGCTTCATCTTCACTCACCTTTACCTGACACATTTCTATAGCAGCTGGAAGAATCAATCCAAAGCACTGTTAAAAAAGACGCTCCAGTCAAAGCACTGCTGCTAGGAGCGCAGGATGAGTCACACAGCTTGGACGGCACCAGTTCGCGTCCAGGTTGTGCAAAGAGGCCGAACTTTTCTGGGGACCTCGAGGGGTGCGTCACATTGGCTTCTGATGTGGGGGATGGGAAACCGGCAGGGATTGTTTTTCCTCGTTGCACAACAGTGAACCCTAATGGCCAGACACTGAGCACATTCAGAATGGATAAGAGGCAGGGCTGATCTCTGTTCTCCGGGATCGGTAGCCTGCCCACCTCTGCACTGGATTGCTCGGCGTAAAAACGATTCTGGCTTTAGGCTTGTGAGATCGGAGGACACTCACATGCCCCCAGAACGTCTGTGCTGTGTGGGGACTCGTTGCGGTGAGGAGAAAAACATAATTGGACATTCCAAACTGAGGGAAAATAAATAAAAACAATAATTGGTCATTCTAAATTTAAGAAAGAAATATGCTTTCAAAGCATTTGCCGGAATCGATGTTATGTTTGTCATTGTACTTTTCTTGCGACGGTATTCTACTTTCTTTTGTTCAAATACACATGGCTGTGTTGCTATACTCTGGGTGCTTTGTGGTGAGATATCTTTTGAGTTTTGCAGATTTCATTGATTCATTTGATAAAGCCTGTAAACACACAACACACCGTGGTCGTCCATCACTGTATTCCATAAAACCAAACTCAATATAACTGGCATCAAGCTTTCCCATTTTCATTGTTTTCTCTTTCTTACCTGTGGACTCTGTCTGCAGCTTCAGCAGAACTACTGCTGGGTAAACCAGGGGTTAAATTCTGACAGTATTCACCGGTACTCGGTACCGGGACTTATTTTGATGCTGCTACCTGGTACCAGAACTTTAATCTGCTTTTCATCCAACACGGATGCATTCCATCCACTCTCACAGTCGACTAGTGAAACATTTCTCAAATGCGCTTTCATTCAGCACAGTTCGTGCTGCTGGCATTCTGTTTCCTCATACTACTTCTGTTTCTGTTAGCTGCTATTGGCCACCATAAATGTCAGTATAATCACTGCATGTTGATTGGCTGAGCTTTCATTCTGATCAGATTTCATTTTGGCACGCGTCACAAATCTCGGCCCATTTCGCTTTGTGTCAGTTCTCATTCGTTGATCAACGAGAGAAGACCTTAGCAGTGCAACGTGAAAACAGCGGTATGGCGTAATTTTGATTATTATTAAGTAATAATTATATGAAATATTAGAAACGAACATTGCTGCACATGAATTTGAAGGCAAAAAGCCACATCAGTGTTCTCCATAAATTACATTGTTTTGCCTTGCACAGATTTACAACATTGCCAGAATTTGCATGAAAGTTTCTAAAATGGCAAGTGATGTGAAGTGTTTTTTCTTTGTACAATGCCCCCTTTTCTAAAACATTTTGAAGAGTTTATTTAAGTTTACTTGCGTGTACATCTACAAAAAAGGCATTATTAAACCACAGTAATGATATTACTTTATGAAAATATATATATATATATTTTTTTGTTATACTGTTTCTGCCTGGAAAATCTTTTTATGGAATAGATCATGGTAATTAATCTATGCAGGAACACAACAGAGAAATAATACAGAGAATATATTATTGAAGGTAAAGTAATAAGTAAAAAATACATAAAAGAAACAGGGATATATGTTCTAATCCAAGGTTATCAGTGTAGCATGGCCAGGTCCTGTTGTAGGTGAGTACCCAGGGTCTGGAAAGTATGGGGATGACTGCTGAGAATACTATGGAGATTAAAATGGTCAAGTCAAGTACTTCATTAGTAGTTGTAGTGCCTGTTACATAAAATATTTGAGGGGTATTTTAGCTCCTATTGTGCATTGTTTGACTTGGACCTTTTTGTATAATTTTTTCATAAGACAGTTGTTTTTTATACCATTTTTTTATAACATCATCCCTTTTTTTAGGATATCTTAAAAAAAAAACTCCCTGTCTATAGCAGGTACTGCATAGTGTAATATTTCTCAATGCTTGTCATTTAAGGTTTAACTTAAGTGTTATATTACAGTACATGACTGCGTGATACAAGCAGTGGGTACAAAAACTTTCAGTATTTTCAGCTTCCTTGTTTATGGTGAATGGGTTATAACAGATCAGTTATTTTTTAAGGCTTATTTTTTATTCATAAATGTATTGTGTACCAATATGTATACATTTTAAAAGTATGTATTCATTGCCACTTTGTTTGTTGAGAATTTCACTCCTGGTGTGGATGCTTCATAAATGTATACAAATGTATACATTTTTGCAAAATTATTTTGTCTAATGGCACAGATCTTGCACATCAATAAAAATACATAGACAACGGGAGAGTGTTTCCTGACCAGAGGGAATCAGACATGCCAGATGTGCAGTGGTAGGATTTTTTAAACTTTTATTTCAGAATATTTTGCAGACACCCTGGACAGTCTTTGTGGACCATAGTTTGAGAACCTTTGGTTTAAGGGATTATGGCCCCATAATCAGGTGCTTATAACATTTGCCTTAGTGTCAGTGCCTTATCCTGTGATCAAAATTGGGCCCATACTAATTAATGCACCAGAAAATGTAAATGATTAGCATTGTTTAATTATTCCATATTTGTATGCATATCTCTGGGTAGAATGACACTATAGCTCTAGGCAAATAAAGAATTGTAGGCAGAAGTCCAAATATCAATGATTAAAAGTACAGTAAGATTAATAATTTGTAGTCATCATTTTGTAGTAATTTGTAGTCATCACCAAAATCCCCCCCCCCCCCACCCCCAAACTGCACCCACCATAAACGTTAAAAATTGCACCAAGAAAAGATGGTCATCAAGAAAATCCAGCCATGGTTTCTGACCTTGAGGTGTGAAAACATTGGAGACTGGTGAATGATGTGTGACTGGTGAGTAGAATTTAAAATCGGTGCTCTCTGTGCTTGATAAAGTTGCGCGTTCACACTGGAAACAGTTTGACATGATGCCTTGTTTTATATTACAGGGAATTTGCCGTGAGAGTAAAGTGAGCTTGGCACTGTCCACTAAATCAGTAACAGTCAGTAAGTAATGATTAGCTTGAACATAATACTGTCGAATCTCCTTGCTGAGCATCCTTGCATACACAAAACCCTTTTAGTAAACTGAAATTAGTATAATTGGTGGTAAAGCGGTTTAGCACACACATTGCATCCAGAAGGTTGGGGCGTTAAGCTCCATAGCGTTAAGACTAACTAACCCACCTGGTATTAATTCTATTTGGATCAGGTTTTGAACAACTTGATCTAGATGCATTGTCTTTAGTACCTAGATGCAAAAGTTAAATCTTCCAGGAAGGTAAATGGTTAAATGAGCCAATTTTCCATTTCAGAGCTAGTTAATTTGCTTAGAGTCCTCATGGTGCCTTAGGTGCCATAACATTACACCACTCCTACAGATGAGATCAAAGCTGCTACCAAGTAACCTCAGCATTTTTGGCAGACAGACATCCTTAGTTTACATTTTTTCAGGGTTTAAATTGAGTGGTTTTTAAATATCCTTAATATACAGGAAACACAACATAAAATAAACTTCTTATAGCCTATATTCAAAGGCCTAATATTCAAAGATTAAGCATTCTCGTTAATTATTTTAATTTTAATTAGTAAATCTTAATTAACAATGAACATTTACCCTTAAAATTTTTGGCTGAGGAAATAAAAAAATATGTGAATAAATATGACAATCTTTTTCGAACCTCAAGGCAGGATTACTGATGCAGGCAGGCTTAGTTATTAAACACATTCTAAATTAAATGCCTCCATGAATTTTGCAGAGAAATATATTTTCATAGTTTTGCATGCCAAATGTGACATTTTATATTTTAGATTCATCTGCTGCAGTAATTTTGGAAATGTCATATAAACAAAGATTTTGTCATTTACCAATGAAATTACTATGCATGGCAGGTTAGCCATTGCTTTTCTGGCTGTGCTGGTTGTTTCAAGTCAGCAAGCCATAAAAAATCTTTATCTCTCTGAAACACAGCAATTTGGGAGATAATCGAATGGTGACTGGGGGGCAGAAATGCCAGTCTGAGGAATTATACCACAATCTCTCTTGCATTTACAACCTTCCTCAAAGCGAGTTGTCACCCTGGCAGGAAAGGCTGATAGAAGATTCATTACATCTCTAAGCCTGCATGGTGGCATAGCAGCCTCATCACTAGGCTACTACTGAAACAACTTTTTTTTTTTCATAAAAAAATAGAAGCTGTTATATTTTAAACCATTCAATAGTAATGCAAAAAATGTTTATGGCACACCATCTTTAACTGTATCTCTATGAACTATAAATTATGGAACCCCCTTTTTATTTCAATCAACTGATTGATGGTATATCCATATTTTTTACATTTCCATTTTATAATTTTTTTTTTTAATTTTAACTTTTGTAAATTATATTTACACTATTAACAGTACCACAGTTTCCTCGGTACATTATTGTTTGTTTTGACTGCTATTAAATATTTAATAACTTATAGAACAATTATCTATTGGAATAATAAAAGAACAAAGTAAGCAAAATGCTCTCTAACCCAAATTGAAAACAAAATGTCCTGTTTGTTAATGTTCGTTACAGTTCTTTTAATTCTTGTTTAAAGACCTTACCTTCCACTTCATTCCTCGTATCCTGTCAGGCCTAGGCTTGGTTTCAGTCAGTTCACCATACTTGGCAGTCACGTCACCATTGTGTTTTTTCAGTGCCTTAAGCAACTGACTTTCTCTGCTGCAACACAACAATGCCTGTGTTAACATCCACCCGCATTTGGTGGTCTTGTGTACCACTTTGCAGCTAGTAAAATACCATCTATTAAAAATTAACACACTGCACATTATGTAGAATGCTCTTTTCATCTTAGATTGCATGTCTCATCTTACTTTCAATGGATGATTTTTCAAACCTATAGATGGAATATGAAAAATATAATAATACTTTAGCCTTCATTTATGATGAAATACTTTACAGGCATAACTAGTAAATATTTTGTTTAAATTTATATAATGAACTGCTGGATATTTAGTCTCTCATATCTTTTTTTTTTAGCCAACCGGTATAAGCATGATTTTATAGAGGTGAAACAGTGTTCAGGTCAATTTGGATTAACATTACTGCAAAAAACTGACATTTCTGGTGGCTACATTATATCAACAATAAAAAGTATAAAACAGTGATGTACATTTTCCTGATTTCATTATGTCAGTCAGCATGGTGCCATAAGGATATTAAAAACTTAAACATGCTCTGCCTTCAGGGAAAGGGAAGTAAATGCACATTTCTAGTGTGCACTGGATAAAACATGAAGTTGATACTGCTTGTAAACAAAATACCCACAAGTCTACATATTTTACAGTATTACTTATTTTATTTATTGACTTGTAAATGTAATTACAATGAAACATTCACAGAGTATCGGTGTATAGAGAGTGATTTTGTTATAGAGAGGGATTTATAGCAGGCTCGATGAGCGCTATTTACTTGTAGGGGAAAAAGTGGATAGGAAAGCAAGTCTCAGCCCCTGAGACCTGGAAAACATAAAGTGTTAGTCCCCTACTCACAGGAGAGCCGCGGCGACGGCTTGGATGCAGATGCAAACCCACAGGGGGGAGGAGAATGGCCCCGACTCGACGGGGCCGAACGTACTTGTGATCAAGCCCTTGAAGGATGAAAATAAGATAAAGAGAGGCCCATATGATTACACAGCAATGCCACTTAGAGGGTGACGCTAAGGAAACAGATGTTTGAAAGAGTAGAGAAACTAAAGGTCAAGTATAGATGGAATCGTAGCAGAATAGCGCACATAATGCGAAAGTTAAGATGATTGTGGCCTGGGGTCCCGCTGGCTAGAGAGCTTGAATGGCGGATGCCAGAGAAGCTAGGGGATGTGATCAATATCCCCCCCCCCCCCAGAGAATGGACACCCGGCTCCCCGCTAGAAAGTCACACCTGTGAGGGGAAGGAAGACTGCGTCCTGCACAACACTATAGAATAGAAGACAAACAGGACATAGCAAGATTAGTAAGACAACCTAGAAAAAAGTAATCCGTGCAGCAGAGAGGAAAAACCACCTTTCTTTTTTCTTTTTCCTTTTTTAAGGTGGAAACCTCTGGTAGTCCCAGCAGAGAGGGCGCCCCTACTCCGGGCAAGCTAGCTAGGGATTGCTGGGCTGAAATAATGTCTGAAGCTGACGTTCAAATGTACGTCTCAACTGCTGATGAAGTCCAGCGACCTAGAGATTTAGTCCTGCTCTGGCAGCTGAAGTTGCAGCTCCAATTCTAAAGGAGTGAGGAGTAAAGAATTGCTGTGGCAGACCTGCTTTAGTTATGATAGAGAACAGATGAGATTAAAACCAGTTCCTAGTGACAATGTTCCTTGAGCAGTCGGTAAACAGCGGATCTGAGTGACTGGGTTTCTTGAGAGCGATGAGTTTTGCCAGACAACTGTAAGGGGAAAGTTAATCTTTGATAATCGAATACAATGTCCAGAACGAAGCTGATTGGTTTGTCGATGTCCTCAAAAACAGCAGAAAGATTCCTGAAGCTGGGAAGCTGGAATAGGATACAGATTGCTTCCAATACGATGCTGCCTGCTGGATTGAAGCATCTGTTACGGAGGATGGAAATCATCTTAAGGAGGATGTCCGTTGTGATCGGCATCCTGATAGGAGAAGTAGGAAGGAGAGAGATAGGAGAAGTATGAGGGGCATTTTTTTTTAAGGAATGCAATTGAAATCATTTAGATAGCAGAGTAAATGACAGGTATTGCATGATTCAATTAAAGGATTACAAGATTTGTCATTGATATTGAGAGGGTAA
The DNA here is from genome assembly GCF_902713425.1 of Acipenser ruthenus. NCBI lineage: Eukaryota > Metazoa > Chordata > Actinopteri > Acipenseriformes > Acipenseridae > Acipenser > Acipenser ruthenus. Next base: position 67,970,152 of record NC_081192.1, read on the forward strand.
GATCTCAGAAAACCATAAGTGTGATTGCTGCTAATTAAATTCCAATGATATTTATCATGGGTTAAACAGCGAAATGTAGCAACAGATTGAAAGCATTTAGCTGGTCTGGCAGTGAGATGTAATATAATGACAATTGAAAACACTTAGCTTTGATCAGCAGCTGGTTACCATGGAGAGCATGACGTCACCGAGAAACAAGCAGGAATGTAGGCTCTGATGAAACAGGCCAAGCTGCTTTTTTGAGCGTCAAGCCTGATGTTGATGGTTGAAACGTCCTCGAACAGTGGCTGCAGTTAGCCTTTGATGTCAGCGAATATCTCTGCATGTAGGCTGGCGGGCTGGGTGGAGGCATCCTCAGAGACAAGCAGGTCATCATACAGCACTCGGAGGCAACTCTTCAGCGCTGGGGCACCGAGACGAGTGGGACGGGCAGCTGGAGTTGATCAGCCCAGTCGATAGAGCTTCGGATAGAATGGCGCTTCGCATAGCATCAGGAACATTGCGCTCCTGTCAGACCCGGCTAGGATTGCCATGTCCTTGTCGAACAGCGCTTTTAAGAGCTTGCTTGTAGGCCAATCCTTTTAATACTTTTTGTGCACAAGCTTTTATTTAACTGCAATGATATTTCACTGGAATGCGAAGGGCTGTCTTCCAAGTCAGATGGAAGGAAAGCCTCGATCTGCGACTCCATATCCGAGCAAACAAGCAAGAGGGTTAATCCGAAAGAATGGTCCGAAGTCCGTAAGCAAGGGAGATCCGAACAGCGAGAGTCGTCAGCCAGAACCAATAAAGTGAAACGGTCAAACCAGTTACATAGTAATAATAGTAAGGAATCGGCAGCAAAACAAACAAAGCTCAAAAGAGAGAGATTGCTAGAAATGGGAGTGTTTTATAGAGGCAGGATAGATTGGTTAACCAATCAGGAGACAACACATCACAAAATTGATTGATGTGCTGGTAGAGAGTTACAAATAGAGAAAAGAAGGAGGAGATAAGTCTCTCCTTCTCTCCTTGAAATTCAATATAAAGGTTAACACTGAATGAACGAGTCACAAAAGGAAATGACCATCCCATTTCAGAGCTCATGTATACAACAACAATTAAAACATATCTTTGGAAACCCACAGTTTATCATGTAATATCTTTGTTTTCTGCTGTTTAAGATCCCCTTGTAAAGCAATTTTCTTTTGAAAAAAAAAGAAATAAAATGTTTGGATCAACCAAGGCGTATGAAAATACTTCTACTGTTACTTAAGTCATCGCTCTATCTTGGCTGCAGTTCACTACCTTTGCATTCCCCCCTTAATAATATTATCAGTCTGATTAGATCCTTATTCCTTTCTTAGCCTGACAGCTTTTTCTGCTTCACCAGGTGCTCTTCCTGAAATTCAAAACATGCATGTTTTTTAAAGCTATTCTGCTGTTTCAGGATTAGGCATGGGTTTTGCACACTATAAAAACAATAAGGTAAGGCAATTTGTGTACCAATGGCATTGTTTGGCCATAAACAGAACCTCTGATCGGTAAAACGGTTAACTGATTTTACAGAAAACCTTTTTGGGTAACTATGAGTGGTCTCGTTGCTGGAATTCAAGTAAAAAAAAAAATGCATAGTAATCTTTATCCAACTGCTTCACCTGGTTACAAACAAGGCATGTTAGAAGTTACATAAAACCCTTCTGCTTAAAAAAGAACACTCCAAAATAGAAGCAAAACCCTCCAATGAATAGCGTGTTATTTTCAGTGATATGTGGGGGTGGAATTATGCTGTGAGTGAACATAGCATTGTAGTGGAATAACACATTTATTACCACTAGTGTAGAGAAGACCCATTATTATTCAACCATTTTGTCAAGCAATACATTTTTCTTGTTAGCAACACACAATATGGCAGTCAATAAAATGCCATATCTTTTTTAAAGTAGAAAGTAAAAATATACAGTATAGTCCCTTAAAAGAATTTTGTGAAATCATGATTTCTTTTAGTATCCCTAGCCAATTCTACAAAATGGCTTCTGCAAGGTGCTACCCACAATGTACTTCCCCCAGTGTGTATGACTTATTGCAAGTATGCAATTATATCTATAAGAAAATGATTCAGTATCATCAGCCAATCAACTTCCAGCTATAGCGGGCATTAATACACAGTTAGATGCCCGCTGGAATGTCACCGCATCACCTGTGAATCTAATTTAAAATCAATCGGTGCAAATACTGGCTTTTTCTTTTTGTCTTGCTGTATTTTTAAGCGTAGTTCACTGTTGGACAGTAAATACTAAAGAAAGACATAACTGGTCCAAATTAATTGTATTATCTACCAAAACCAGCCAATCAATACGTTGTGTTGACGAAAGTAACCAATCATGTACCTGCAACTGCCGAGTCAGCCAATCACAGCCTGTCAGCTCAACTGGAGCACAGGCACCGCATCTTTCAACAACAACAAAGCGAGACATGGCCAGTTCAGTAATATCCTCTTCATCACAGCTCCATTCAGATATCTGGCACTGTTCAGATAAACAAGAAGCAGCCCCAACAAGTAAAAAAAGTTAATTGTTCTTTTTTTTCTCTAATTATGTGTGTGATCCTTTATGAACATTTTTGAGACTATTTTCCTAAAACTTTTCTCAGCAGAATGGTACCTGACGAATTATTACAAGTTCAAGCTACATGTAGGTTTTAAAGTGTTTTATTAAAGAAAATAATGAGAAAAAACATTTTTAATAGCGATAGTGCCTTCTTGATGAAGGCTACCTTCGGCTCAGGATGCATAACTCCAGTCGTGGTCAACTAACACACGGTAGAGCTTTCATCGACGGGCACTATCGCTTAAATACCATTGTAACAACTGTAATTTTAAACAAATAAATATTGTTGGTCTGGCAATCACAATATAGAGAAGGAAAGTATAAAAGGAAAATGTGCAGTGTTCCAGAACGTGCTGTTGACCAATGGTGTAAGCTAATTGACTTGTGCCAACAGCCAATGAACGCTCTTTTCAGCACTGAAGTCTTTACATGAATTTCCCATGTTTATCATCTGTTGTTTTTTCTGATACATGTTTGACAACACTATCATTCAGGAATATTCCATTTGCTTAACAGTTAAAAAAAAATGTAAACTAATTTTTTTTTTTTTTTTTTTTTACAAAAATGGTAACCAGGATCTTTTAAGCTGATGAAGGACAAATATATCCATTAGGTAGAGCACAGAACTGACATCCTAATGTCATAAAAGAAGAAGTGACATTGTTATTCTGTTAACTCTAACCTGTTCCAGCGAAAGGCTGCTGACCATGATCATGTCACCCTGCACACATTACTTGAATTGCTCAACATAACAAGGGATCACCTCATCTTCAACCTCCTGCCACAGGCTTGCAATACCAGGGAAAACTCCAGAGCATTTCTGAACTCCTTGTCCATGCTCTTCCCTCCTCTGTAATCATACCTGTGAATTCACATTCACCAAGACCCTTGCTGTTTATAAGATTCATTCAATGAACATTTCATACCTCAATGTATTTCATTAATCAGCAGCTGGCTGAAAACTTTCCCTCTTCTGACAGTCTCTACATGCCTGTGTTTTTATAAAAACGGATGGGGTGGAAATCTTGAGACTATATGTAATTGACAAACTAATTGCTAGACGCAAGGTTATGAGGATAGATGCACACTAATATGTTTATCTTCTTATAAATTATTATAAGAAGATAAGCATATTTCTAGCATAGGGCTATCTATAAGCACGTATACCATAACCTGAAAAGATATCCTTTCAGTCTATATATTCTGTTGAGAACTTCTGACAAATAGAAATGCCACTTTTTGACAGCTTGCAAATATGCCCTTCAGCTTTTGATGGCTCTGCATTACATCATTGTTGCATTACATCACAGTTTTTTGCTGCAACAAGCTCTACGTGGTTAAAGGGCTGAGGGTGTATTACTGCAGCAATCCACACACAGCTCAGGAGAACTGAAGGTTCAGTGGGTAGCCTCTGATCCCACAACCGAGCCAGCTTCCTCTTTTACAGCCATGAACTCGAGAGTGGATGTCAGTGAGCTAAATGACCTCTGGAGGACAACGGCCAGCCCTGTAGGTGTCCGCTTTTGAGCTCACTGGGTACCTAGCTAGCAAGGTTCACTGTAGGTTCACTGCGATGAGGAGAAACAGTCACTGCTGGTTTTGTCTCCCTAACCCACAGGAGCGCCAGAGCCAATGTGACGCGAACCTCCTCTGTATGAATCACCCTGCACACAACACGGCTGTGCTTTAACCAGGTGAGCCAATCGGGGACCCTTCACTTCACTTAAAAAAAAAAATATATATATCTAAATAATGTCAAGAAAAAAATGCAATGTAAATAGTTTCAGTTATTTCAGTGCTGGTAACTAGTCTTTCTAGTAAATTGCCAATTATTTAAAATATATATTTTTGTTTTGCCAAATTACTGTTGTCATAAATTGAATATCTGTTTCTTTATTCAGATATAAACAGTGTAAAATGGCAGTTTTTGTGAACAAAACAAAGCATCAGCAGGGGCATAATCTAAGAGTAATGTCATATTAGACTGAATGGTATGTAAACATATGGATATGTGGTCTGTATCATTGGGGGAGTTTCCATGTGTGTTCTAATTTTTCTCGAGACATTGTTCTCGAGCCAAATGAAAAATGATCGTATACATTTTAGGTTTCCATTGGCTCAGTTTATTTTACTCAAGAAGACCCTCTCTTCTGCTCTTTATGCTTTACTGCTCTTGCCCAAATTATTTTTCAAATGTCCTTTGGTGGAGTGGCATATCGTTAGTAGTGAATACTATTTCAACGAATTGATCACACGACTTATTAATTAAAGAAAAAAGAAAATAATTAACCCGGAGGTATATAATGAAACTGTCCAACCCAGCTATTGCAGATCACCATGGCTGAAAACCGGCGGAGACGAGGATTATAGAGATCTGTGCCAGACACCTTCCACGTATGTTCCCAAGCCTGTCTGGATTGGGAGCAGTGGATGTTTTCACATGAAATGCAGGTTTCCATGTGTAAATGGGCATGAATTTTTTTACGTCATGCTCACAAGTAAATGAGATTTACCCAACCCCTCTCACTGGTCGTTATTTTCAGCTACAAACCTGATCCTCTCAAGCTGTTCTCCCAAACATGCACGCACATCGCCACTTCACGTGTAAAGAACCACACATGGAAACTCCCCCATAGATATGCTCGTAGGTTAAAACAATGTGGCAGTGAAACAGTTAATATTCACTGGCCACCATCTGTAATTAAACTTAACTAAGAAAATCAAAGTATGTCAGTGTGTAGGCTACTAGGAATGCAGGCAATGAAATAAAACAATACTCTTATTTTATTTTTATTTTTCTTAAAACAGCTACAAGAGATAAAATATCTACTACATAAAACACACACACACAAAAGATAGTTTGAAGTTTGCAATAAATAAATAAATAAATAAAACAATGTGTAATGCTAAGCATATAAACGATAAGGATTATCAGGTATCTAACCTAATCTAAAATAGGAATCTTTTAAATAATAATAATCAAAATTTAATTTGACCTTACATGCAAATGCATCAAGGGTTCTAATTATTGTCTCAAGACACTAAAAGATAACCACCCAATGAGATGCAACATTTTGTAATAAACTTGCCAAAATATAGGCTTTGCTTATAAAAGTGTAGCAGAGTAGGGGGAGGAAAAATGTAGTCTGTGGGTTTACAAAAAGGATACAGGACTGCATCCCCCAGAATACCTTGGGGTTTGAATTTAGAGCTGGGACGATTATCACCTGGCCTAAGGTAATGAGGGCCACCTGCCTGTGTTGTTCATAATTTATACAAGAACGTAATTAAGGTCCAGAGAGTGGCAAACCATACCCTAGTTTGTTCACAACAGTTACAGAAAACACCTCTTCAGAAATACTTTTCCTAGTTGACTTTCATAAATGTGATGTTATCTTATTCAACCAAAACTTGCCTGTTTAATTGATAATGTAAAAAAGAAAGGCAGCTCCTTAGTTTTAATTAAAGCCGAAAACAAATTGTGAGTGAAGTTAAATTGATTTAATTAAATCGTAATTAAGAGGAGACTTATTTGCAAAACAGGTTATAACATTTTTGCAACGATTAAGATTTTAAATCTGGGAACATTTTACTGAACTCGGTTTTTGCGCAGATTAGAGGGAACCTTGTCATGGTCACCAACAAATTTAGCATATGTAAATAAGAAGTCACTACCTCAAATGTATTCTGAGATATGAAGCTTTGACACTGTTGCGGCAACAACTTTGTTAAATAACTGGTGCAAAAGAGTTAATTTTTCTTGTACGATACCCCAAACAAAATTCGCCCAAGAGAATTACAGAATACAGCTGTGTATCATGTATGACGCCAGTATCTCTAAGCATTTGTTATTTATCAAATGAACCAAGTCACAGGTCAAAGTCAAAGGTCACATTACATTTTGTCCATAACACTGAAAATATGAAGTGGGAAACTGAAATTATTTGTGATATATTGGCAATTGTAGCAGTGGTGATAGATTTGCAAAATACAAGCTCCCCTCACGGGATGCTTAATTAAAATACTATAAAAGATCTCACAGGTACTATTTAACTTCTAATTAGTACGCTACAGGCCCAGTTACAGAAGAACCCCATAAATGTGTATTATTACTTTGTTCTCCTAAATACCAAGTACATAACCGTACAAAAATATCAGCCTTTAAGGACTAAAGGTAAACTACTGCCTAAAGGTTACAGAAGTTACCAGCACTGATATTGTGTTATTAATGACAAAGGTGTGTGTGTGTATATATATATTATATATATATATATATATATATATATATATATATATATATATATATATATATACACATACAGTATATATGTCCTGCCTTATATACTAAGGACAATTGCTTACAGCTTTAAGCCATTGTAGCTGGTTAAAAATTAAACTAACATTACAAAATAAAGTTTTGTAGCAGCAATAAATAATGGACATTAAAAAATATATACATTTAGTGTACCAATTAATAAACAATTTACACAGAAAGGTTTAAAATAACCTTTTTTGCTTGTTTTAAGCTCTTTTTTTTACTAGCCTACAGATCTAGATGACATCATCTTACTCTAAGACATTTTTTCAATAACCTTCAATCTCTTCTGCTACAACAAAACATTGTAATAATATATGCATGGACAAGGCAATTGGTGCATAGATTAAACCTTTAAAAAAAAAAAAAAACTTTGCTAGTGAATTTCAGGTTAATAGTTCTATTGTTTCCCTTTCTGCAGTTTATTTTCCACACCATTGAATTTTAGTTGCTCTGCAGTTAAAACACTGTTTTTTATGGATGGCTTTTTATTTCTCATACAAACCTGCAGTAGGAATCTGGCAGTTGAATGGAATTATTTAATTTTGATTGAACAGGTGCCATAAAACTGTTCTTACTTAACTAGGGGTCAGTGAGTCACCTAAGTCTCAAAAATATATTACACAACTTCCAAGTTTTGTCAGGCAACACGTTGCAAAACTATAAACAAAATGTTAAGCGCTGTTTTAGGAATGCTCTTTTAGGGACTGTTCTTTGAGACAAGTTTATAAACAGTATTAGATTGCCATGAAAGATGAAATTAAATGTCTAACCCCATCAAAACACGATTTAATTGTTTAAAATGGGATTTAAAAAAAAAATCTGAACAAAACATTACTTAAACTAGCCTTGAAAGTGTTAATTTCTGAATTCTATAAGATCCAGTTGTCAACAGGCTTGACACTGTAACACTTGTGTTCATTAACAGCGGTAATGTACAATTTAAATGCTCACTGTATTTTACAGTGCACTGTGTGGCAAAGTGCCAAATTCATTTGATAACATAGAGGTTTACATTTTCATGCCAATTGCAATATCCTTTGATCTAAACAGCATGTTTACTCAAATAAATGTTACTGCCTTCCTAATACTTTGGATATGAAGGCTGATTTTGAAAACCGATCAGCTTCGGCAAATGCTTTCATACAGTTTTTGCTAAGATATAGATCTATAGATTGGTGTTGCATGTGCAACTGTATCCTTTACCCTGCCCTGTATTTAAACATATTCCTGTGTGTGCGAGTGGTGAACCAGTGAAAACAGTTTTAGACAGCATAGCTCTGTCCTTTGTTTCCTACCATGATGTGTGTTCCATATATTGACACAAATTACTGTTGAAAACAAATATTTAAAAATTGGAAGGGGTAAAGGCAAACCAACCATATTTGTAGAAATACCTGCTAATAGGAATACTGAGTAGGTATTTCTAATCAATACATAATAAGAATGCACACATGCTATTACAAAGATGCAATGTAATATTCATGAAACGTATCTAAAATTCTGTCTGCAATTTAACAATGGTGTAAGAAAATGTTCATGAATAACACACGTTAACATAAGAAAAAGCTTTGCAGAGCTTTAAAACATCATAGATTGGATTTAGCTCACATGTTTATCTCCCAAACATACACAACAGATGTCACCTAGCTACTGAACCCTGGAGGCAAAGGCCCAGCCTGGGAAGTCTCTGCCTGGACTCGTCGGGTGCCTGACCAGCAATGGTTCCTAAAGTGTGATGAGACAAACTGTCCCCAGGCTGATTTTCTACACAGACCCCACTGGCGCACAAAGGTCAATACAGACCTCCCTGTGGGTCCAATCCAAGACAGGCAACTTGGCACGAGCAGGTTTTGAACTACCTCACATGACTCCCCCTGCACTATAACCAGTCACCGTGACCCCAATTTTGCTAATGTTTCAAATATGAAATGTATTGTTGGCTACCTGCAATATTACTATAGAATGTAAAAAAAATATTTTAACAAACACACGCCTACTACAATACTGGTGCACATGTGCACAAAAAGGCTATTTGTTTACAACTTTAGTACTGTAAAACTGTACACATCACATGCCATCAGTGGCACCAAAGTAAAGCAGGTAGATAAATCTGCAGTCCTTAATTCATACATGTTTATAACACTGTAACATGTGCCTATAAAATGACATTATTTTAAAATAAAAGCCACCTATATTATCCAAGGCTTTATGTTTTAATGGTATGCCTGATATTACTCTACACTATAACTCCACAAATAGTATTAAAATGGTTTTCAATAATAACCCACATTTCATTATAACATTCATAGTACTTAGCTCCCAAGAGCACATTTGTAATGGGGATGGGGGTTGTAGATCTCACTACTGTAGGTTTTTTTTTTGTCAGAGCTTGTGCTTTCTATAACGGAATAAGTGCAAACAGGTACTGCAACTGACCAACTGATTACTGACCTTCGTCAATGACAGCCAGTTCTGTACCAATTTTAGTCTAGTCCCCTGTATGAGAAGTTATATTTACAAAGAAAGTCCCAAAATGTAAATGATACAGAATGAATGATCTTTTCACCTAATTTTAATGAACTGAAGAGAATATTATGACTAGAAATTGCATACTTAATTCCAACTCATCTTGTGTGCTGACCTCCATCCCACACTGCCTTGGGTTTATTTCCTCATCCATTGGTGGGTCAAAGTAATTTTGTCTGCGTTCATTTCCTGTGGAAAGTACATGAAGTGAGGGGTCACTGATTATTAGAAGCACATGAACTGAAATGTTAATTCTGAAATCAACACCAGGGCGGCCGGCCACTCCTGCTACCTGATAAGCTTTACCTTCAGTTCTCACAGTTCCTTACAAGACCCTTTGAGCTCAGGGGCCTAATTACCGTGTTGCGAAAGGTCAGAAAAGGTAATCTTTTAAATATGATCACCATATGTTACTTCTCTTGAAAAGAGCTAATGAGAACATTTACAAGTTAAAGTACCTATGATTCAAAGACAATGCCCTCTGTGTAGGGAGTCACATGTAACCAGACTAAAGTGAAAAGTAAACCCCGAAAACCAGGTTTTAACCCCAATGGCACTAATGATAAGTACTGTCCTGTTATGTGGGTGTCAAGATGGCTCTGAGAAATTTGAGCAGTTTATCTGAAGGGACTTAGAAGTTACTTTGTGAATAGATGTGCACCGGTTTACGCTAAAATGGTACTGTATTTATGACCACTTGTAACAGGGCGAGGTGACCTGTACATTGTTTTGTTTTATTTTATTTTAGAGCGGGGTCTCCCCCTCCGCCCCTGTGTAGTGTATTTTGTATTTGTTTTGTATTATGATTTATTTATTGTAATTTGTGACGGCGTAGCCGATTTATTTAGTAGCGTGGATGGGAAACCCCATCCACAGTAGTAATAATTAAACTCGTGCAGAAGGTGGCCATCTCCCGAATTAATTAAGTGATTTAATTTGTTGCTAATCGGGAGATGGTCACCTGTTATAAAAAGCCTGCAGCTCTCCAGCTCAAGGTGGGTATTTGGAGCGAGAGGAGAGAACGAGAGAAGAGAAAGAAAAAGAAAGAAAAAAGATAACGGATCAGTGAAGGCGGTTGCCCAGCCTGACCGTATTGATTTTGTGTTCGAGATTTGTTTCTGTTTAACCTTTTTATTTTGCTCTTTGAGCAAAGTGTTTTTCTGTTTAAATATTTTATTTATTTTTTAATTAAAATGGCGTAAGCCTTTTTGAACTGCAGTACCTGGTGTCAGTTGTCCTTCCTGCTTCTGCCGTGACGTCACCACTCGTCATTCCTGTCACACCACTAATATGCATAATTCCACATTTTTCCAACCCCAGAGTATGCTAAGCATTATTCTGGCAATGTATTGCTGTATTGCATAATTCATCCTTATATTATTCTCTCAGTTACATTATTGACACGAATATTTACCTGGGTACTACACCAGCAACTGGTATCTCTCTTAACATGCTTATTTTTGTCAGTTTTTAGTACCTGAGTCATAATAATAATAATAATAATAATAATAATAATAATAATAATAATAACAACAACATCAATATAACATCTATAAAATAAAGTGCTTAGCTGTTATTCCATTGTACCCAGCTAATACTGGTTAAAAAGACAACATTTTAATGTAGAGTAATATAGGGTATTTTTGTACTTTTGTTTTACCGCTGCTGGTCGAGTTAGCGTTTCCTTTTTCCATGTTTCTATGAGTATGTGATGTGATGTCAGAGACCCATTGTTTTTGGTTTTTGGTGTGTTATGCTCAGGTGAAAAATAAAAATGCTGAAACATGATTTAGATAAATTGCAATTTATGCGTTGGCTGAAAAAAAAAAAGATTGAGTTAAAGGATCTGAAATGCACCTTTTCAATTCAAGTGCTATTCCCATTTCAATTTTTATTAAATGAGTACATTACGCATGGGATACATTACGGAACTGGGAGTCAAGAATGAAAAAGAAATACTGGATGATGTCTTTTTTCACTTTCTGCAGAGTATAACCACAGGCTAATTAACACTGGGAACAAATAAAATGGAAAGGAGAATCAACTTTAGTCGTCAGGGTGGACTATTTGTTTTAATCCACAACCTACAAGAAATGCATAATTTATCATTTACTCATAATTTACAAATATCGGAATGGTAATATCCCACTACTTATAAGATCTTTCATAAATATTTAAAAAGAACACGAACTGCTTCTGGGTTCAAGAAAAATTATATTTTCTAGGATAAAGGATTCAACTTTTCAGAAATTGTAGGATCTGATTTAGATTATAATTAAAATGAGTTTACTGGTCTCTGAATAGTACTGGCCAAATTGTTTGTCTATCCAAGCTATTCTCAGAACTGTATAGGCTTCATTACAAGAAATAAATAAATAAATTAAAATACATGAAAGAAAAATGTAAGAGTGTTCTTTGTAGGGCTACACATATAGACAATGAACATAAATGACATTCAAATGTTTGTATAGCTCCTTCGGGAATTAAAAAAAAAAAAACATTACCCTAAAGAGGTTTGAAAGAGAAAACTGAACTTTGTAGGTGGAATATAACAACAGCGTGCATTCATGTGTTTTATATTTTGGCTTTAGTTTTAATTCCCTTTGTATAGTGGCTTACTGTTCGTTTAAACAAAGGCACAATAAATGTTATTATTTGGTAAATATTATTTTATTTTAGTTGTTGTTTCATATTTAACCATGTAACAAATGTTGAAATTGTTGAAATGTTAACCCACAACATGAATCTCAAACATGTATGCTAGTCCTGCAATTTGTCAAATTGATGTTCTTAAACTGGGCTGTATTTTCATTTTCAGAACCTATACATTTACTGATACCATAAATTAACTGTTAAATTAATATTTGGCAGCTTTACATTGTAAACACAGTTTTAATGATTATACCATATTAGCTCTAAGGTTATAGAACTCATATTCATGTCAGTATTTGCATAATGTTTGCAGCCCTAAAGATCCCTACTTTAAATGATATCTTTGATTTACCTAAATAGTCTGGCTTCTAGTATTTTACTCACTTAATACCTTAAGGCTGTGTGGTCCAGTGGTTAAAGAAAAGGGCTTGTAACCAGGTGGTCCCTGGTTCAAATCCCACCTCAGCCACTGACTCATTGTGTGACCCTGAGCAAGTCACTTAACCTCCTTGTGCTCAGTCTTTCGGGTGAGACGTTGTTGTAAGTGACTCTGCAGCTGCTGATGCATAGTTCACACACCCTAGTCTCTGTAAGTTGCCTTGGATAAAGGCGTCTGCTAAATAAACAAATAATAATAATAATACAATTTCCATTGACCTGTTTTTACTAGCAGATCAAAAATGAATGAACAGCTGTATAAAGCACAACTCTTAAAAGGAAAATTGGGTATCACTGTTAGTACTAAAAACATGGATGAAAGATATTCCACTGATTCATGAGAAAACTTCTGTATAACACTGCCCATGAGCTGATATAAATGGAAAGATGATAAGCTAAACTATTTTTTGCTAGAATCTTTTAAAAACATATTTGTTTAACTAAAGCTGTACATTTCTATAACTTAACCAGTTCATTGTTGTTTGTGCTTAATCATTTCAACTTAAAAAGACAGTTAACAAAAGAAAGTTAACAAAACTGTGCTTTGTACATTACATTTAATCATATACCCAAATGGCTTTTTTTTTTTTTTTAATAACTATAAATGTGAACTACAATTTTTCATTTTTAGTAATCCTTAAAAAAAAGTGATTTAGGTGTATTTCAACAAATGGTATAGTATCTGAATTCCACATTGCTTAATATTATTACTGTGACTTTAAGGTGTAGCAATTTATTATTGTGAACTGCTACAAGCTGTGTGCATGGAATGTTTTTATTTAATGTTAAGGGGCTCCCAATTTTATGACACTTTACAATCTAATGCCCGGTTAACACTTGCATTTTTATACTGGTATCGTTGCGGAACAGTATTGCAATGTCTGTTCACACTGGAGTTGTTACCAGCATCGTTTAATACCGGTACAGTTGCGATATGACTCTGAACAGATCAGTGTGGACAGGTGGATCGCTACGACAACAGAATGTTTGAGTCTGAGGCATGCGCACACTTACATCAAGGATATTCTATATTACCAAGATTCTCAACTGCCTTTACTTCCATCATGCTTCTTTAAATAATGTATTTTTCTTTATATTTACAGATAAGTTACAGTAGTAAAAACACATAAACACTGACGGCTAATACCAATAAATCCAAGTTTTATAATTGCACCCGTCTACTCTGGTACTGTGTGAAACGCTCATCTCTGTTTTCTGCGCATGCACCATCTCTAGTACTGCGTTCAGAAAAGTGCATTTTTTGTATAGCTTACAGTATGTCATCATTACCATAGGTTATGTTTTTGGTCAAGACACCCTGGGAAATACTAAAATAGGCTTCACATGTTTTTTTTTCTATTTTTAAACATCGATAAAATAAGCTCAAAGCAGCTAAATCCGACAGCGCGCCATTGACTCAATAGAAAATCTTCTCCCGAGCTCTCTATATCCCAGAACCATTTACACGGAGCGGGACGCAGGTCCCCATAGAGAATCAGTGGAGTGTGTAATACAGAACATATTTGATGTAAGTGTATAGATAAAACCATCTTTATGTGGACAGATATATTGCAACCTTATCGTTCTTGTACTGTAGTTGACTTAAGTGTTACCATATCGGTATACTCTAAACTGAAACTAATTTTACCAGTATCATTCCGATACAAGTGTGAACAGGGCATAAGTTATAGGGGAACTTGTTAGGATGTGTAAGGCTGGAATCTAAGTTCAGGCCTTGGAATGCAAGGGTTAGATCAGAAACAAAACGACTGTCACTCAGTTTGAGGGTAATCAAAAATGAAGCTTCACCTCTTGGTTCAGCATGGACTTGCAGCCCATTTGTTTGTTGGTGAGCTGCAAGGGTGCTATCTTGCCTGTCATGTCTAATTTATTTTCCTTCTGAAGCCTGATAAGCTGAAAGGTCTGTCTTGCTGATGTTAAAAGCAGGATTTTCAATGCCTTCCGCTGCGGCTCGCTCTTCTTCCCCTGCAAAACAACAAGAAGGTCAGGACAGCACATTATACCAAAGTACATTTCAATGACAGTCAGAAAATTCCTTCTAGTGATTTTTTTTTACCAAAAATACCCAAGCGCATCCTCTTCGGATGTCACTAAAACACAATTAGGTTAAAATTAAATCTGAATCTCAGAAAAAAAGAAGAATAAATGATTAAAATAATTACAAATTGCGCCATGACAAGCAAGAGCAAAATTTAGCCCAAAGCCATTTGTCTGTAATTAGTTAATTAATCCTTACACAAATTATGAGCAATAACTCATCAAGCAAGGCTCACCCATCAGAAATTCAGCCGACTTGGATTTCTTCTGCTTAGTTTGCTTCAGAGCCTTCTGCTGGAACTTCTGGAGGGAAATTGTTAAATGAATAAATTAGCTGCAGAATGAAGATCATCATTTATGATCCGCAACTAACGCAGTATTTTAAATATGGGACGACACTGAAATGTCATTTAATTTACATCTCCGCTAAAGGGGTCAAGCACTAATTCAACAACAGGAGTGGAAAAATTAAATCATAAATAGATAAGAAAAGTTGACATGAATGCGTAATGAAGGTCACATTAAAATACGTTCTGTGTTTCTTTCTTTTTTGTTATTAATGCCAAATAATACATCACCCTTCAAATTAATGGAAGAGTGTAATGCTTTTGTGAAGTGGATTTTCAAAACAGTAATAATAATCAAGGTTCCTCATGTAAAGTGTCACACATTTATTTTAATGCACATGTCTGTCTCAAGATGCACCTTCATATGCAATTTTTATAATATAAAAAACAGAATGTGAAATATGGTAAAACAATAGTTATCAAAGAAAAAGTAACGGTTATAAAAGCACATATTATAGTCCTTAAGAAAATATATATGAACCAATTCAGCACTGGTGTTTAAAAAAAAGTCTTTTTGGGCCCCTTTGTTGCAGAATGTTTATATAAGTGGATAAAATAAAGAAATATGTTATTAAAATGACTATATTTCTCACTGTGAAGGTATTTTTAATCCAACTTTGATACTCAAGTCTACTTTTGTTGTCAATATCAACTTTTTCACTCATTTAAAAATATGCACTTGTAGATGTGTTTGAATTTGTAAAACATACACCTTAACAAAGGCCCAGCTATGACTACTGAAAAAGTGAAATCAACCTAAGATAAATATCTTAATCTTTTTGCAGCTCAGGGTCCTACTGCATTTATTTTATATAATATTGTATATTGATGTTGTATAATACAATCTGATATCCACCTGCAAGATGTTAGGGTGGCTACCCACAAGTAGCTGTGCTTTCTGGCCACTCTGAATTCAAGCGGGTTAAAAATGAGCTTGTAACATACATAACCTATACTGTCATTTGTATAACATATAGTTAAATAAGAATAATTAACATCATCTAATCTTAATCTGATACAAACTACGGGATACAAAAATAAATAAATGCAGCCAGCTGTATTATATACAATATCAGGGTCTACCACATATTATACTGTATGGGTGGTCTGAAGTAGAGACAGAACAGTAACTGTGTTAAATATAAGAGAAATATGTTTGTTATATTGTCACAAATTTGATAAAATTATAAAACATTATGTGGCATCACATGTCACTCCTGCAGAATGAAGTAACAAATGAGCAAAACAAGATAAATACAGTTGGCTTTGCAGTTGTAATATAATGTTATATTGAAGATACATAGACAGATTGTACTGTATATTTTAATTTCAATAATTACATGTATGCATTTAATAATGCACATATGCCCAGGATATATTTTAACAACCCAATCCATACTTGGACTTTCAGTAAATGAATTAAAGTAAGGGACACCATAAATCACTCAAAGTCAGACACATTACATTACAATTAACTTTGCAGTCACTATTATGTATCTGTTACACCATAATGTAATACCAGGTTATTCTGGTGCCTTCCCTTTCTAAATAAATGTGTGAAAAGCCCAACTCCCGACATAAATATTATTTCTTTGGCCTATTGTGCTCGACAACAAGTTTGTATTTGTCCCTTCTACTATGTATTTCAGCAATCACCTATAACAACTTATACAGGCCTTTTTTAAGAAATCAAATCCTTTCAGGCACATGATCGCCAAGAACATGCATCTTTTAATGGAAATGTGTCATGCAAACCAGATCCAACTCCTTCTAAGGAACAAACAGAAGTTGTTTTAAAAACAGTTCTTGAAACAGGATTATCCTTTCCAGCACTTCAATACAAATTGTATCAGATGTTCTAAGGTTGTTCTTGCCCCACCCCAACATACAAAAGAAAAAAAAAGTCAAACACTCCTGAATAACCTGTTTATTCTATGTACAATTAGCTTTGTATTTGAAACTGGTAATTCTATAAGTATACACATTTTTCTTGTTTTGTTTTTTTCCTGACAGTAAATATTCTTAATTAACCTTCTGATACACACAGTAGTTCAAAAATATGAGTACAAAGAACTCTGAATCTGTAAAGGGTTAATGACATATACATTAAAATTACAGACTGAATAGCATACACAACAGTGCACATCAGAACCAAAAAATGTATATATATATATATATATATATATATATATATATATATATATATATATATATATATATATATACACACACACATACACGTGTGTGTGTGCGATTTCATCTGCTTTTAAAAAGCAATATTATGCTTTTAAAATGCATACTTATATATAAATACACTACAGTAAAACAAGTGTTTCTGCAGTGGTTTGTTTGCTAGTTTTAGATCTAAAATGGCTACATTTGTAATCTTTAAATTGCTGATATTCAGTGCAATGTGTTTTGAACTGTATCTAGGATATACCAATAGTCATCAAAATGATTACTCAACTAAACTGTTTTTAATTCCAAATGAGAATTCAATTAAAAGAGGTGAAGACATATTTCAAATTCAAAAGAAGAGTTTTGTAAATCTGTTTTTTTACATTCACAGAGCCCTTAAGCTAGACATTCATTTATACTACAAAGATGAATGGATATCTAATTGTAACTTATTTAAAAACGATTTTCTTTCCACTGCTTTCCAATCAATTTCACTGAGTTACACTTAACAGTAAGACTTTACCACTCACAAAACAGATTAGTTGATGACAGCATGTAGTGCTCTAAATTACTTTCCTTTTTTAACTAGAACACATTTAGTTACTCATGGGTTCAAAGGAAACCAAAAGTTAATTATTTCTCTTTTCATATCTTTTCTCAGACTAATTTCCTTAGCATTCTCTGCTTTACACATGAGCTCTCTTAAATGAAGCAAATATCTTAATTTTTGTATATTTTAGTTTTTATGGAACTGGCTGTAAATTGTCCACTACTCACCTGCTTTATTAATTCTATCTTCAATAAACTACAATGAAAGAGGCATGTATGCAAATGTATTTATATTATAATTGTTAATCAGTCTCTCTGCATTGTTAAAGCAAAATCTGAAAATGTAGCTCAAAACACATTCAACAGTATTTCAAAGGTGACACCTGACCACAACTATTCAAATGGTCATTTATACAGGTACTTTATTTAAAAGCATTAAGATTCCTGTATCAGCCATGAACTACAGCCACATTTTAAAATGTTGGGCAATTGTTATAATCCCTCACATAACTATAAGTGGTTACTGTATGAAAAGGAAAACTCTTCTTGACATGACTTCTCAACAAAGATAAAATATATTAAAACAGCAGTGCTAATTCTGAGATGTGTGCCAAGTAATTCCAGTGAAATAAAACAAGCACTGAATTCAAAATAGAAAATCCCTGAATTAATTTGGTTGTCATCTTAACACATACAATACTTTGTGCTGTTTAATTTTTCCCCCTTTTCCCACAACCTGCACAGAAAATGCTTACTTTGTAGCAAGAAAGTCATTTATAACTGGTGACAAGTAAAATCTATGAAGTTTTTAAAAGAATGTGATTGTTGTCAAAAGGAATTGGGTACAACAGTGCCTTGTTCAGTTCTGGTTCCATTCAAAGCTGTAGCTAACAGGGCTCTGGGAAAGCTGCTGCCAGGCTGGTGGGCACAGACCAGCAAGAAAGTGAATTTTGCATACTGTACGGATCATCGCTCAGTTCAGGGCAGTCACATTGAATCTGTGATCAACCAATTGTGCTTCATGAAACCGTCAGCCCTTATGTATGTCTAGCTGTTTTCTTCTGCCCCGCTGTAAACAAGCTCTGCTTTAAGCTGTCTCCCTACCCTTATCTTCTTATGAAGATCACACAGACAGACCATATCAACGGTGTCAGAATTAAAGTTACCACTTCCAGACAGCAGTCCCTGCGCAAGCTGGAAGTCAAAGACAAGAGCAACTTTGGAATGACAGAGTTGTTCTTCGTCTTAGGAATGTTTACATTAGATTTGTACACATACTGGCATGTTGTGTCTCTTTCATTAGATTAAATCAGGTGTTCTTAATATGAACAACTGTTTTTCAAATCAGTAAACTAGCAGTATGGATTAGTTCACTGACTTTTCCCTGTCTAAGATCGAATGTCTAATACATAAAGGGAGGCTCTGATGAAAATCTTTTAGACTAACAGAAAAAATAAATGAATATACAGTTGCTGGATGTGCCATTCAATATTGCAGGTGCATGGTTGTTAAAATAAACATATATAATTTAAACATTTTGTAACATATAAAATGACTATATGGATCTTAAAGCAAAATCTTTATAAATAGAGATCAACAGTCAAAATTAACTGATTAATTACCAACGATTACTGAAATCCTAAGATGAAATATGATTTGTAAATAAGGCAGCAGTGTGGAGTAGTGGTTAGGGCTCTGGACTCTTGACCAGAGGGTCGTGGGTTCAATCCCAGGTGGGGGACACTGCTGTTGTACCCTTGAGCAAGGTACTTTACCTAGATTGCTCCAGTAAAAACCCAACTGTATAAATGGGTAATTGTATGTAAAAATAATGTGATATCTTGTAACAATTGTAAGTCGCCCTGGATAAGGGCATCTGCTAAGAAATAAATAATATTAATAATAAATGATCCCATAGACCTTACATATAGATGTAGTGATGGTTGTTTTTTTGGTAAAATATGTGTTCAATTTCGTTCCAGATACACAAAATCATGGTATTAAAGAATAAGTAGTCCTGTAATTTATTTTATATTTCTCTTTCTTGTGGTGAGTGGTTCTGGTGTACCACTACTGAGTTCTGATAATTTGTTCTGCTTATGTCTTTACCTCACTTTCTTGGAGATCATAAGGGCTGGAAATAAACAGACTTCTTCATTCAAATAAAATCATGTGGCATTGTGACCTTTAGTTTCAGATGGAATGATGGAATCTCAGAGCTAAGTTAAGATTGGTTTTGATATGATGACAAAATATGCATATTGACATGTACTGGTATAAATATAATTATGAAATTATGTTGTTGTTTTAATATTTTGTAAACCCTATAATGATTAAAACTAAACTTTACTAATTCTACAAGATTTTTATTTTATTTTTATTATCTTACCACACATTATAACAATTAAAATATAACAAAACCATAGATTTGATGAAAATGATGTAATTACAGTTTTGGTGGATTTTACCCATCATTTTGTTCTCAAAGTTTAACACATTGGCAGCTTTTGTGCAAGTCTCGTTCATGTATTAGTGTAAATTGACAGGGCTTTAGCTAAAGCCATTTAGATCAATTAAATACATCCCCTTGATTTTACTGACAGAAACACAACATAAGGATAATTACTTTTTTATGTATTAATTTTTGCAAACGCAAGCCATGGTCTAAAGGATACAAAATCTTTGGTCTACACTTTGTTGAGCAACAATTTGTGTGGAAAGCTGTAGCAACCACGATAGTGCACATTGGGACGACCAGCATTTTCTGTGGTTTATCTGTTTCTGGTGTTTGGTGACTATGATGCTGTAGTGAAGGAGCTGAGTTTTCAGGCAGCAGACAGATATCCCAGAAAAAAGACTGGGATATTTGGGACATGGAAAAGTTGCTTGAGTTGATCTCTTGAAATTACTTTCCTGCTCAAAACTGCAAAACCAGTTGCATACTGCCCTCAAATAGCTGTCACAATACCCCCACCTAAGCAAGTCTGGATATCAGTGATACTGTACAGACACAGATTAAAGTAGGTCATTGCTTACAACAGTTGACAATCCTAAGGTACTTTTCATAGGTATTTGAACTGTAGGCAATTGTTATTATTATTTTGGGTTTTGTGTGTGATCATTGCTATCTACTGCCAGAATCAGTGCTGAGGCTGCATAATGTCCCATTTTAGTGTTTTAAACACTTATTGATGTTATCATTGCATATCCTATAAAAGATGATGTTTAGAAATGCTTTCATCTGGCGCACATCATTGACACATGATACTTCTAATTTTCCGAATGAAAGGTTTCATGAATCACACAAGAACATTACTCAATGGTGCTAATTGTATGGTAAGTGTCATAGAAGGAGATAAACCATTAATAAGTAATCATGACAATAAAATATAAAAAAATAAAGTTCTTCAATAAAAACGGAATATTAAACAACTAAAAAAGGACTGCAAACGTAATAGCTAAATACAATTAAAAAATGTGAAAATGATTTACGTTTTACTTGTGAATAGACTTAACAACTTAATACCAGCCTATTCTTTACACACAATGGACATGATGAATGTTTTTAAACTTATGTAACAAAGGAACAAAGGAAATAATTATTTTTTAATTGTTTATGAATTTATAGTATATTTAATAAAAAAAAAAAGTGTGTTGGCAGTACAATGCAAAAATAATTCCTCAACTGCTGCAGCTCCAAGCTGCACCCTGATCTTGATAAGCCTAAATAATTAACTTTGGAATATTTTATACACCAGCATCTATTAATTGCTATTTATGTTTTATACATGTGCAACATGTACCAATAAGGGTTAAAAGAGTACGTTGCTAATGTGACCACAGCGCAAATGAATGTACTTCAGTATTTTTGTTGGCGCATGTCTCCTATGGCAGATAATGTTCTGACATGTCATTGATTGGACCTTTCAGTGCTGCTTAAGGAGATACACCAGGCATTTCTGTGGCTGGTCAGGTCAAAGGTGGACCCATTTGTAATACAGAAGAGAGGCAGTCTTACAGTCACTGCATGAAGTACAATCAGACTACTTATTTCCTGTCCCCTGCCCCGGACATAGAAATCTCACAATTTCAGTGCAACCCCTTGGGGCTATAAAGCACATGCAAATATGTGGTAGTGTTTATAAATGTAATAAAAAAAAAAAAAAACATCAGAAAGGCACAATGAGGTCCTACCCCAGATCATGGGAACTCCTTCGGATTCTGAAGAGACGCTTGTTTTACTTCATGAGAACCTCTCTTACTATTGCATTGTCTATAATGCTCGTTTATCAACCACTGGCATGTAAAACTCTGAATGAAACAAAGCAAAATGGCATAGTACTTTCATGGAACAAATGTGTTAAATGTGTTTTTATTTATACTTACATCATAGCCAATCTTATCCATGTTTTCATATGCTGTTGAATGTTTCTTGTTAACGTAACACCTGTAAGGCACAGAAAAAAAAAAATGTAGGCAAAGATCGAACACATAAATATAGCATCATATACAGTATCTGGAGTTGATTTGAAACCTATAGAAACCGGTTAAAAAGGATTAGCAACATTTCTGCTAATGTTATTTAGCAAAAACTGTAGGCCATCCTATTGTTATTAATTATTGATATTAATTTAAAAAAAAAACACCTCCTGAGAAAACCAAAATAAATATACAGTATTCAATTAATGGAGAGAATTGGAAGAAAACGTTTTAATATGAAATTCAACCAAGCTCTGTATAAACTGTTTTATATTTTAAAGAAATATGAGACCTTTCACGAACAGACACGTATTTTTATTTATGTAATTACGTGGGTCTGTTTTGAGTTGTATACCATACACTGTAACGTTAGTAGAAATCTAAAGTTACCTGGGAGACTCAACAGCAAGTATACTGTAAAAAGTGTTAAAGGCTGAGTGATATTTTTGAGTTTCACTTCTTCTGTGGTCGGTATGTTTATGTTTTGCACGTAATCTCTGTAATATATCTTGACAGATGTCAGCTCACATGTATTTAAAAAAAATCCCAGATATGGCACAAAGCAGCAGTTATCAAAATTGGCAGAATTTTCTAAATGAGTATTTTGGGAAAACATTTAACATTCACATGTTGGCAGGATTTGTGCTGAATGACAACCTTGACACATGATCATACTGTATGTTGTATTTGTAATACAGTTATATAGACAACAGGGGGTTTTGAACGTCAAACGATTCACAGATCCCAAACTGGTTTTAATAATCTTGAGCTATTGGTACCTTGGTAATGTAGTCCAAGAATAGTCATAATAGGTCGCTGTAAGATCAGTTGTATAGAACATGTGTTTAGCAACACAACAAGTATTTTTCAGGACAGCATATCTCATGAAGCACCACACCCATAAAACCACAAAACAAAACTGACAAAACTGCCACTGACTGCAAGTGCTGACACATGCACGTGTCAAGACAGTAACTTGCTTTTTATGTACCTAAAAGTAAGTACCATAATAGATATGTATCTGTTGTCTGTTTGTTATCTGTGGTTTCTGTTTATTGTGTGCATTAAACTGTAGCTCTAACCAAACCCAACCCACAGCCGATACAAAGATTGTCTGTCTGATTTGCAATGCCCCACGTCTCCACAACCAGTAAGCATTCTTTGGGAAAACTACTGATTTGATATATAGACAGAGTGATTCCAGCTCAGATACAGAATCAGGTTTTTAAATAGGAAGATCTGAGTTTCAAGTTTTTATTGTAAAATCTCTATTGGGCCTGCACTAGGTTAAATAGCACCCTAGGCAACATTTGAGGTGACACCCATCCAAGTTAAAACTAAAGAATACTGTTGTGCATTGTATGGGTAAACTCTGTTAGTTACCGGTGAATCTTGGTGAATAGCTTTAAACTGTAACATGTTCAAAATATTATTATTATTATGGATAATTCAATCAGATCTATACAAAGGTACAGGTACAGGTGTTGCTACAGTTACAACTGCAGATACAGTTACCATCTTTGTTCTTTAACATTTACTCAGAAATTACAGTAAATACAATTTAACTAGGAGTATATTAATTAACATACTAAACATTCTGAATAATAATTCTTACAGTAGCTTTAATGTAATATCCGTAAACTCAGACGCATTTCAATCCTGATATAAAAAAAAAAACAACTACATGAACAGCAATGCAAAGCTCTAAATTGTCCAGCCAAACAGTGACAAAGAATAAATATTATCATCAACCAAAACATTATCAGTTCACTCCACTCAATGCATTGCTTTGCATTTACTTTGTAAACTAATAGTGATAATTCTGTTATAAACATTACAGGTATCTCAACTTAAAATGAAACTACAAATGAAAGCTTTAGGTAAAACACTAACCCCTTTCTTTTTAATCCACAGGGCTCCATATGGTTATTTTTTTATGGTTTTATGTCAGTGTCTGTAAATACTTCAAAGGTATTATCCCCAAAATAATACAAGAAAGCAATTAGTCCGATATATATATATATATATATTCAATAAAGAAGTACAAACATCTTCCAAAAGAGCAACAGTTCAGTAACAACACATAACAATCTGGGATGGGCAACTTTGTAGAGGGCCACAAAAATCACAAAAAACCTACATTTATTAAATACATTTATTTTAGTAGGCTACATCAATCAATCAATCAATCAATCAATCACATTTATTTTATATTGTGCCTTTCATGCCAAGGCATCCCAAAGCGCTTCACAATATAAAAATAAAAACATTAATCCGAAAACATAAAAAAAATACTTCATAATAAAAACAATCTACAAACAATGTAATACACAATAAAACAGAGTATGTAAACTCTGATACACAAAACACTCGAAAAGACCACCCAGTCTACTAATAGGCCTTTGTGTAAAAGTGCGAGTTAAGATGTAAATATTATTATTATTATTATTTATTTCTTAGCAGACGCCCTTATCCAGGGCGACTTACAATACCACATTATTTTTACATACAATTACCCATTTATACAGTTGGGTTTTTACTGGAGCAATCTAGGTAAAGTACCTTGCTCAAGGGTACAGCAGCAACGTCCCCACCAGGGATTGAACCCACGACCCTCTGGTCAAGAGTCCAGAGCCCTAACCACTACTCCACACTGCTGCCCCACAAATATATTCAATGAACCAGCATTTCGAATTTCAAAAGGGAGTATTCCACAAAATGGGAGCATAATGACTAAAGGCTTGTCCACATAATGCATAACTGAGAAATATTTCCAGCAGTGAATGCAGCATGGTAAAACTATAAATGTGCCTTACTGCAAATAACATTTTAAATAAAAATATGCATATTTATTTTAAGCATAAATCTTTTTTCAGTGTGCAGAAGGTTACGGGGTTGATAAATGATCGTGACAAAAAATAAAAAAAATAAATCTTAATGTTTTTTTCTCATTTTGGTATCTTGTGGTTTAAGTTATATTCCATTTGCACTGCCACAACATGGAGATGCAAGGCAAGGCCTCAATTTTCTTTAATAAATCACTGCCACCATACATGGAAGACCTGATTTTCTCTATCTATCTTTCTTTCATGATAAAAAGACTTGCTGGATGTTTTGTAAATGCTTTGCTTCCTACCTCACTCCCATCGCTACGGCAATTTCCTTCTACTACATACTAGTACTGTACAGCATACACGCTACTCGAACAAGCGCACAACTCCACCTGCCTAGCCATTGGTCTTTTTCCATGAAAAAGATACTTTAGACTTGAAGCATGCTTAACTGTTGGTGGGCCAAATACAATTTCTGAAATAAAATTTCAGGCAGGCTGGGTGTAGCCCAGTAATTTGCTACCAAGTGATATAATGTTTATCTATATAAATAAGCTTTTTTCTTGTTTGTTTTTTGCTTTATTAGAGATTAATGTGGAAGGGCCCTTGAAATAACAGATATTTCTTCTCTGACAAAAGACAAAAAACAAAAAACACATTTACTAATAGTCCTCAATTATTTTTTAAGCATTGAATCATATATTAGTTTGTCTTCATCATCTTCCCGACAATGATCATACCTAATTAATAACTATGGTTATTTGAGTATAGATGTATTTCTAAGTCCTGATTTATTAGTAATGATAAAAATTTTAGCCTATTTACTATACTTTGCTTACCTATTTCACAACTATGAGCAGGCTGATGTAGGAGTGATCATCTCCAGTGACAGCTCCAGTATAGAAAATGATTATATATATATATATATATATATATATATATATATATATATATATATATATATATATATATATGATATATATATATAATCATTTTATACAGTATTTCACATAACTTGGATATAAAAAACAAACAACAAAAAAAATCCTTTTTTTAATGGATTGACTCCCATTACCAAGGCCAATTTACTACTAGTACGACAATATAGGCTCTATAGTGTAATAAAGTCAGAGGAAAGGTTGTAGGAGGAATTGGCCTGAGTGTAACCTGGGGGATTGAATTCCTAAAAAGAAAGAAAGAAACAGTATTGGAAATTATTTTATATAATTCTGTCTGGTTAAAAAAGATACAACTGTAGCAGTATAGTAAATAGGCACCCCCATAAAAAAAGATGTGTCTTAGGTGAACACAGCAGTATTAGTGAGGTAGGAGAGACAGCCTACGGCTACTAGAAGGCAGCACTGTGATATGCAAGGTTTCTGGAGATTGGTGAAATGCTGGTCACTGTCAGCCCAGGGAACACCGCCAAAGCACCCATCCCTGTTGTGAACATCACGAAACACAACATTACATTAGGTCAACGTGTTCTTTTAGGACACCTGCAACCTGTTAAAGATGTCTGTCCCACAGCAGTACGACTCCTGGAGGTGCCCGAGAATCCCCCTGTACCAGGGACAACCCCCCGACAGATGGTGGACTCTACTAGGACCCCAGAGGGACCTAGCGGCCGACAGCACAGTGTCTTCAATTAAATCTTAAATTAAATCTTCAGCTGATGACCAGGCTAAAGGTGCATTGTGGCATCAGAGGCTCTCACACCACACCATATCACCCTCAAGGAAATAGACAAGTGGAGAGGTCCAACCGAACCCTGCTTGCCATGCTGAGAACCCTGAGTGAGGAGCAGAAGCAAGACTGGAAAAACTAGTTACTCAAAAAGAAGCGAAAGGATTTTCACCCTTCTTCTTGCTTTATTGAAGATCGCCAAGGCTCCCAATCGACCTTATGTTTAGACTGCAAGACAAAGGGGAGGAGGGTTCTTATCAAGACTGTGTTGTGAAGTGGTGGGCTCAGATGAAGGAGACGTACAAGGTAGCGGATAGGTCTGCTACCAAAAGAAGCCACGAGAGGAAAGGAGTCCTATGACAAGAAAGTTTATGGTGTAGAATTGCAGCAGAGAAACTGGGTCCAGGTAAGGAATGTGGGTGAGAGAGGAGGTCCCAGCAAAATCCATTCTTATTGGGAGGACCGGAAGTAAGATTGGAGACAGCCCGGTGTATGAGGTGAGGCCAGAAGGCGGAAAGGGTAGAGTCAAGATCCTCCACCGTAATCTGTTATTGCTGTGTGATTTCTGCCCATCGAGGATCCCCAACCAGAACAGCACAGCATGGTTAAAGAAACAAAAGAAGATAGACCTGAGATACACTCGAGAGACAGCAGGATAAGAGAGTGAGACAGAAGAACTGCTCGAAGCTAACTACATCTGGAGAACAATGGAGAGACCAGATTTCTCAGAACTGAACCCACAGGAAGAAGTGTTTCACTGCTTGAGAATGCTGGAGCCAATACAGAGATTAATGCTGTGGATCGGGGGAGGAGAACGAACAGGAGGAACCAGCAGACACACCCAGTAATGTATCAGGCCAAAGAGACAAAGACAACCGCCAAGGTGACTTATGAAGCTTTGGGACAACCGACTGTAGCGAGGAGGGAAGTCACTCCAGAGGGATCCAGGATCCACCACGTGCAAGGAGACCTCTTCAGCGGTTCAGGAACCTAGGCTCTGGCTCACTTCATCAGTGTGGATTGCCACATGGGAGCAGAAATAGCTGTACTTTTCAAAGAGAAGTTATCTGCAGTACAGGATCTTCTAAGTGCGAAGAGGAAACCTGGGGAGAGGAAACAGACTTGTGTATTACCTGATCACAAAGGAGAAGACATACCAAAAGCTGAGGTACGACAGTTTGCGCAGATGCTTAGAATCCATGCTGCATTGTGTTGCAAATGGAGCGGTCAGTGTGTTCATGCCTCAATTGGATGTGGGCTGGATAAGATGGAGTAGAAGAAGATGTCCAAGATCCTTGAGGGAGTGTTTCAGAACACGGGCATTCAGATCACAGTCTACTCACTGTAACAACTTGTTGGGGGGGGGGGGACCTAATGTAGATCAACTAAAAATACTACAAGTAATGGACTGGAAAGTTTAGAATGTGTTTTAAAATGTTTGTTGAAATAAGTAGTGAATGTCGAGATTACATTTCTTTTGAGTGGGAGAGTGTAGCATTATAGTAAATAGGCACCCCCATAAAAACCAAAACGATTGTAAAAGTGTGTCGTATGTGAACACAGCAGTATTAGTGAGGTAGGTGAGAGCCTACAGCCACTAGATGGCAGCACTGTGATACACATTTATTACGGGTGTGTTTATAAATTAATAAATATTACAGCTCCATTTGATGCAATACCAAACATTGCCGTCAAAGCCACCATTAATTGAAACAGCTTGTGTATGTGAAACAAATGTTAACTAAATAACTGTTACACATTATGAAGGCACATTTGTCTTGGCAAAATTACAGACTTCTTTTTTTTGAGCCAGCATTATTTAAAACAATCTACATCTAGCATTCACGTAAATGCACAGCTCTAATCTATGCTTATTCTACTGTTTGTTTTCACTATTCAGAAAAAAAACGTAATCGTGCTGTCCCAGCCTTTTCACTGCATTCAATATTCGGTTGGAATGACTTAAAGCAAACAAACAAATAAACAAAAAACATTAAAACCAGAGTTTTAGTACTTTTCATTTTCAACAATATAAAATATGTGCTACAGTGTTGCCAGTGATATAGGAATATCACTATTATTTCCATATTATATGTTTTTGGAGAGGTAAGCTGCATATAGTAACAGAAGTTAATGTGAAACAAAAAGAGGCTATATTTGTTGCTTGACTTGTGAACTGTACCGTAGTGTGAATGATTGACTGTAGCTCCCTGTTATTATATGGGTTTATTCAGCCAGGTTTAATATCTCACGAGACTATATGCCAAAAGGAAATTCTCTTGACACTACTTCTGGAAATAATGTGTGCAGTCTGTTCTGACGCCGTCATATCTAACCAAAATGCTATAAATCCTATCGACTGTGTGCCACCAATCCCATTTAATTTACACATCACAGTCCACCAGAGGTGGTATGTAACATCCTGTACACTCGCCAATCATTTTGACATTTTTCAAATTGCTTCCCACCCACCTCGTCTTCATATTCCGGTGTTTTTTATATGTACATTGAGCAAAGTTTGCGACTCAGTGAGTGAAATAAGTTGCATTAGAAATGGATAGATTTGCTACATGAGGTACACAGAGTAACTGCCAGTCTGTATAACTGTACGGAGATGGTAAGGGCAAGATATATATTATCCGCTCTCATGCTTATTAATAAATAATCTAGGGGAAGTTAAACACATATATAATGATGTATTCGAATATTTATTTGTGTAATCGATGTTAAGTTTGGCATTAGTCAAGAAGATTGTTGTAAATAGTCATTTTAAAGTAAAGGTACATGGTGGCAGCCATTTTCTCTAAATGTGTAAACGGAGAGCACTCAGGAGAGCACTCTCCTGTGGCTTGCACTGTAAACAGACAGCTGTAACAATAATACTTCTGATTGTTATTACTTTGTTTATTGTGTTTTTGTAAAATCAGATTGCAGCGGGAAAAAGAGCCTCCAGTCATTCATTGCTACCCTGTAGACACCTCTTAGTGCAAGAGCAGAACTGTAACACAACAAAGGTTGAAAAAATTGCGCCCTCTGCGTAGATATGCAACGGTTAATAAACATACAGGTCCTGTTTAACCTCATATACTGTTGCAAAGTCTGATTATTCCTACACTAGAAGACGGTGAAAAAGATCAGCAACAGTGACAAAAACTGTTGAAATTTACGCACTTTGTCACAATAGGTTTTAGTTGTTTCTGTGTGTTTCTACATTTTAAGTTGAACTCCCACCAATTCATTTTTTCATTCTGGTTTAACATCTTTGGCAAAGGTGACTTTCATTTAAAAAAAATAATAAAAAATTAATTATTTGAAAGAAAACTACAATTTAGAAATATGATTGTAGCACCCAGGAGGGGCACTGATTCTTTCTGATCGGGGTGGGATCAGACAGGCAGAATACCAGAAGGAAAATAAACTAGACCACTATTATGTTGGGCAATAAACATTGTTTTATTAAATACAGGTGGTACACAATACTTAACAAACAGGGCAGATCTAGAATACACAGTCACGGCAGGGGGTTTGCACTGCCCGTTAACTAAATACAGAATTACAATTTAAAACTAAAGGGCAGTGCGGCTCAATACCTGCGCGGAGATGAGGCTCACAAAAAAACATCAATAAAACCAATACAGCCCATCTCCAGCACTCCTATAAAACCCCAGTGCCTTTTAAAGTACTAGTTTAAAAACACATACACGACAGAATGGAGACCAAAAGCACAGGCAGGGAGATGCGCCCTTAAATTCAGCAGCTCTTTCTTTCATCTTTGTTTTCCTACCACCCGCTGAATCAGACTCCAATTCCTTTACTCCTGCTGGCTGCACGTTCAGCCTCCACTCCAAACAAACCAGGGTTCACTTCAAAATGGACAAATCAATCTCTCGAATGGATGAAATCAAGAATATTTATTCCAGGTGCTCAGCTTCTCCAAATCAATCAATTTACACTGATAGGAGCTGCAAACAGGGGAGCATTAACGTGTTAGTGTAATCAGTGCAAATCTACAGAAAGTAATGTGACAAAATAAATGTGCTTTATTCAAGGTGATAACATCCAAAAGACAATATTAAATAAAAAGTGAATATACTACAATAATTAATCAAACGTGCCTATTTTAACGTGACATGAGCAACCCTGTTACATGATGTATTTTTAATATTTCAGCTTCTTACAAGAGTTTCACTGTTAAACATACTCTATTCGACGTGCTAAAACATTTACAAATATTTTCAGCCACATGTACAGTTAGTTCAGAGGGCTTGTGTAGCTTCTATGCAATTTTAGATTATGGCACAAGACGGTAGGTCCTGAACCCAAAATCTTCAAGCTTTTAGTATTTTGCTGTAACCATTAGGCCTACACGGCCTCACATTTTAAGTTTGCTCTGAGAGAAAAAAGTAAACAAAAGAGTGCTTGGGGAGAAAAAGCCTTCCAGCTGTTCCTTGTCCATATGCGTTTTATTGACTCAAACATGGTTTGAAATGATGTTTTTAATTTGGTAAATTGTTTTCTTAGTTACCATTATGCTGTGTGTATGAATGTTTTATAGAGGTTATAAAATGGTTCTATGAAAAGCCCAGGCAGTTGGTTGTTAAGGTTGTAAGCTTATCTCTGCCAACTGCTATTCAATAAATAATTTGATACCAAGCAGTTTCAAAACCACAGAAATGACTGACTCATAGCAACTTCAGGAATAGTCACCTCAGAAAACAGGTCCCTGTGTATTATATAATTGCTATCAATAGATGTTATTATTATTATTATTATTATTATTATTATTATTATTATTATTATTATTATTATTATTTATTTCTTAGCAGACGCCCTTATCCAGGGCGACTTACAATTGTTACAACATATCACATTATACATTATTTCACATTATACAGATATCACATTATTTTTGTTATCGATTAAGTCAAAACCATTCCCCTCTAACTATAACTGGGCTGTGTTATCACAGTATTTGGGTAATGGGGCAATGCCTACATGGTATAGACAGGGTTTGTCTGGTTTCAACTATTGAAATTGTGCAACAGTCTGTAGTAATAATGTTGCAGTTTATCTTGCTTTTCCCATATTTATAATCATTATGATTAATGCAGGTGGACTTTTAAAGGAGCAAAACATTTCTCTAAGAATGCATTGTATTACAATGCATTGTATTGGTATTAGGAATAAGAAGTTTATACTAGAAAAAAACAAAAACAACTGAGCATTGGAATTCTGATATAGAGCCGTGTAACTCTGAGGTGGAACAGATCTGTACAGAAAAACAAGCTGTTGATGGTAAGCAGGAATGAAACACTGTACCCTTTAGGTTGAAGAAAATTCTCCCATTCACGTGTTTTTGCCCTAGTCCCTGAATTATGCAGCAGAGGGAGGGTCTCTTTGTCTGTGTGATTCAGACAGTCTAGCTTTACTATACCAAACCACTGTAAAACAAAACAAAACAAAAAAACAACTTTTATTCAAGATTTTAAAACCCACTTGTCAACACATGGAGCGTATTATGAAATATGTATTAGGTAACCAGAAATTAAATCATAACTACGTTTTTAAATAATCACACACATTAACACATTTAACTATTTTGGTGGAAATTAAGTTAAGATATTCTGCTTTCTTATCAGTCAGTGCAAGTGCCGGTCAGATTATTAAATTATAATATCATACAAAGCGTTGTCTTCACTGACACTCACTTCCTTAGAGAAGCTTGCTACCTGGTTCCAAACAACATGGCGCGTTCAATGTTTTCGGGGCTCACTTTTTTTAAAGGGAAGAACAACTAATTAAAAAGGAAGAAAACTCTCAAATAAGGGACATTTCAATCATTCTTATATGATGGTATTCTTGGTGTCTTGAAAGCCAAAGTTAATGCCAGTATGAAGTCTAAAACTTACAATGTTGAGATAAGTTTTCTGCTAAATTGACTCTCAGATTGTTTGATAAGATGATTTTAAATCGGTGCTTAATTGCTCCTTGCATCAGTGCCCTCGGTGTATTGCTGTCTCGGAGCCTCAGTGCATCAGTGATTCGACACCCTCGGTGCTTCAGAACCTCGGCGCCTCGCCGCCTTCGATGCACAGACACCCTCTGCCTCGATACCGTGTGAGCCCCTCCAGTAGGAGGTCTGGCCAAGGATCCTGTATGCCCTAATGGTCAATGCAGGATCACAGAAGCCAACCTTAACCCTTTGCGGTCCATTTATTCAGCGCATCTCAGGCGCGTCAGGCCCAATTTATTTTCACACGCGCAGTTTATTTTAGACGTGCTGTTTAAAAGTATTTTTTCACAGTAAAACAGGTTTAAAAGGTACTGCATATCAATAGGACACTCAGTACTGCATCTCCAGCCCCACCCCACTCCTTGTTCGCAGTATTTTCACATACCTCTTCATAGTCGTGCATACCGAGAAACATCTGAAAAAGCTCTGCAAATGTTTGTGATATTTTTTGAGCGCTGGATGCAGAAGCAGCTATCTTGTTTGTTTATGTCTGTGTTATCTATGTGGTGTCGGGGCTATGTGTATTGCTCAGATCCACCCCCCCCCCCCCCCCCTTTTTTTTTTTTTTTTCCTTTTCGGCTTGTCTCGGCTCCTATCGGTCTCACTCAGCCACTGAATGGTTTTCTCTGCTTTTTCCGGAGAAAAAACAAATAGAGCCCTGTGTTTTATGTCTTTTTGATGATGTTGGACAGGAGAGCCCCCCGACATGCTTTCTGCTACAAGTAGGAAGCCCTGCACCCAGGCAGGTGAGTTTTTTAAACTTCATTTGTTTATCAGGAATGCACAAAGTGTTTTATTGCTCTTGTTGCTATGGTGGACCTTGTAAAATGTACAAAGATAAATTAAGAAACAAAATTACATAACATAATGACTTACAAAAGAAAGAAATAAAGAATTTCGATGACAATTGCATTTGTATCCAAAAAGTATGCAATGTTTACCACCAAGCAGCAACAAACCCCCTGTAAACTGCCAACTGAAAACTATAAATCCTTCTGGTCCCCTAAACCTCCCTCTCTCAGCCTGTCACTGCAGGATAACAAGCTGCTAATGAGAAGAACGTGTTTAGAATTGTTTTGTGACATCCAATCCAACAGACGTTGTGTCTAGATTTAAAAGCCATGCAAAGAAAGTTCTCATAGGGACTCACAGTAACAGTTTGAAGAAATGTGAAGGAGGGGGGTGCTGTATGTGACAACCCATTGTTCTTTTTAAATCAATACCATATTGAGAGGTCATATTTATTTATTTATGTACTGTACATTTAGTATGTTTGCCAGGTTCAATAATGTTTTAATTACAATCTAACATGCTAACTTTTATGTCATAAAATGTGAAGCTAAAAGTAAAGAAATGCATAGTTCTATATCTTATGAAGTCATGAGTAGGCTATACTATGATAAAAACTGAGGAATTAATTAAAACACACACACAGGTACACAAAAGTAAATACAGTTCTGAAGTTTCGACAGAGCAGTAGAATAGTTCTGACTGGCGTGTTTTGAAGGCATATTAACAATTATGCCTATGATGCTTGAATTATGGGACATCGCACTGTTATTCTTTGACTTCACCAATTGTAATTACATGTCACAGAAGGAAACTACATCTATGTAACCAGTGTCTTGAGCATTAGCTTTACAAACATTGTGAAAGTAGTAATTATGCAAACTGCTTTCTTTCTGCCGTTTGCTTAATGTTGACTTTCACAATTTAAACTATGTTTACGTTTTCCTTTGGCAGTGAACCAAGAGTTAATTACTGAATTAGTAAAACAGAAAATCAAATGGTTCTTTATTACAATTAAAACTGCTGAAAAGCAGGAAGCAATTTTACTTTTTTGAGCCAATTAAATCATTAGTCAGTGGCACCTGCACTCAGGGATGGGCAGTATTGAAAATACATGTAATTGGAATACGCATTTTCATTACATTTGTATTTTTGTAATTTGCAACGCAGATGCTAATGTATAAGTATTTTGTATTGAAAAAACACATCCCTGAGTAGTTTGTAATTTCAAAATATTCAAAAATACATTGTTTGACATTGCTGCTATGCCATCCGGACCTAAGTTAATTGCAGGATTTCAGATGCAAACATCCTTTTTGCTGAGAAAACACATCAAAATAGTATGGCAAACAATGTTCTGTATACAAAAATATGTACTTTTTATGGTCCTGTATGGCATGTATCTGAAAAAAGCAGACTATTATCTGATTAAAATCACAATTTTCCCCTAAATTCTTCCTTGTGTACATATAACTGGTCCAGTCAGGAATTTCCACCAGCAGCCCGAAGAAAACTGTTAACTTGTCAGCACATCAGGTAAGAAAAATGTATGTTATATACAGTAGTTTATAGCTATTATTATTATTATTATTATTATTATTATTATTATTATTATTATTATTAGGTTTTATATATAACTGTGTTCAGCGTTTAAAAAAAACTATGTAAAAAAAAAAGAACATCCGAAAGGAATGAAAGCACATTTTAAAATAAAGACGTGCCGTTTGCCAAATTTGTACTTTTCATTTAATTCTCATAATAACAAAGACCAATGTGACTTAAAATCAATCATCTTTTATATTCAAAATAATATATCTGATTGCATTCCCATCAAGTTGACCAAAAATCTGCCATTGTCAATTGATTAGCCCATGCCCTACTCGATGGAATTCATCGTATGACAGTTTGAACCTACTAATTGAGATCCGTGAGAAAGTTCCCCAGTTGGTGGAAAAACTCCAACTTCCTAGCTTTAAGGAAGTGGAGTTAGATTTCCTTGATGAGTTTTGATGTGCCGTTCGATTCTTTTTACTGACTCGATTCGTTTGATTCAGTTCAGTTTGGTGAATCGGTTCAAAAGATTATTTCGTTTGATTCACTGATTCACTGACGCAAAACAATTACGTCTTGGCTGAATCACAGGGTTATTTGAACTGAAAAATGTCCAGAAAGGATCATTGATTGTCTGGGTAGTTGTGTTTACACATGAAATTGTATTACAGTTTCAAAAAAACAACTACATTTTAGTAAAAAAAAAATCCTTAAAGACAAAACTTAAGTATTAACTATTTATTTTAAACTATGTCATTTAGCTTTAACTGCAACCTATTTAATAAACTGTGATTTACACAAAAATGAAAAAGTAGAAGCTATAGTGTAAATGAAATTAATAATAGTCGATTTCTTACTCGAACTGCACATCACTATTGATGAGTATTCACTGCCGAGTGCTGAAGCCCATTGCCACTGCTATAGATCGCGTTCAGGGTCAGAAAACCTGTTACTATGGTGATCTCGTACCCACTCGTTTTGCTGTGGAGTCAAAATTATTGCAGGCCACAAACCTACGCCACTGCTCCCATCTACTGCAGGCCATTATACCTGGATTCCAGAAACGATTCGGCAGTTTTATTGAGCTGAAGTCTGAGGTTAATGAATCAATTTTTGCCACAATCACCTATCCATTTTTTTATGATGCGCTGGCTGCCACAGCGTTTTGCTGGAGAAGTAAAGAAATACCATCAGCGTATGTGTCATACTGCTGAAGAGCTGGGTCTTGTATCTGAATGTGCTTGTGGGAGACCCAATAAAGAGGAAGAGGGCCATTTCTTTATTTTCAGTGATAGCAAAGCTGTTTCCCAGATAATGACTCCCTCAACAACAAGCAACAACAAAGCTTTTGGAGATCATTCATTATTTTGAAGACACTCAGAAAGATGTGGCATCTTTAGAGCAATACCCTTTCATAAAAAAAAAATCTTTGTACGCTTTAATACCACTCTTCCTTCATCTGCTCCTGCTGAGCGCCTGTTCTCTTTTGCTGGGATGATTTTCAGCCCCCAAAGATGCTGACTGTCGGATAACTTCTTACAGAAACGTGTTTTGTTAAAGGAGAACTGATGGAGAACAGCCACTGTAGTCTCCTTTTTATTTATTTTTTTATTTAATGTGCCCAATCGTACCTAATTCTATGTACATGTCTCTCAGTCGCGCTTCCTCCAGTCAGTCTGAGTAGCTCCAGACCCCCTGCAGTCCTCCAAGCCACGTGACCCTAATTGCTGTTTTTCCACTGGAAGACTCCAGGTGTTAGACAGTGGTTCATGGATAATAATGTTGAAAATTTGCAGTGGCTGGCGCAGATTCCTTCAAACCACTGTGGGATGTTTTGAAATGTCACCTTAGGCATGAGACCACCAACCCTTGCTGAAATTTAAAAAGCTCTGAAAGAAAATTGGCATAATATTCCAGCAGATATCTATCAGAATGTAATGACCAGTGTTAGTAACAGGGCCCGAGCGACCTACACTCTAGACCAGTGGTTTTCAACCTGTGGTACACATACCTTTACTGGTATGCAACAGGCTTGCCACTGGTATGCGCTGACAGTTCTTTACGACGATATGATTCCTCAAAACACAATGTTCCCTCAATTGCACCATTGTGTATCAATCTGTTTGCACCACTGAATCACAGGAAATTGAGAAATAAAATGGTTATAAATGCAACAATTTAGAAAACATTTTGACAACTGTTTTTTATGGGTTAGGCACAGAAATGCTGCATCTCCCTTTAAAAGCAAGTGTCAGTATTTACCTCAGATTGTACGAATGAAAATATGACAATGTACTTGCTGTGGTGCATTTAATATCTTAAATATAGCAGAACTTACTGCAATTTAAACTTGTTTTTACTGAAGAATAAGCAGTATGTAAATCATAAGAGATGATCTGTGTTACATGCTGTCAGATCAGGACTTCACTAACACTGAGCATGGGAGCTGCAGCATGCTATTTCCCATATTACAACTGTACATAGGTGCGGTCACCAATTCCATACACAACACTTGCAAAATATTAAAAATATAAACATGCTGAGTTCATTGCAGTCATCAGCTACATAGATTAACCATTCAGCAGAATGAGGCAACAAACAAGTGAGTACAGACACAACAAACCTGGCTGTAATGGGGTAGGTCTCGGTTTTACAACAGCAGTTTAAGGTTGCACAGTTACTGGTACACCTGGTGGCTGAAAACACTGGTACTTGAGATGAAAAGGTTGAAAATCACTGCTCTAGACATTGGGTCCCCTGGTGGAAACAAGGACCCATTGCATGTATGCTTAATGTAGCTTGAAACTTGTTAATTGTTAACTGTTTCAGTTCCTTTATTGATAAAAAAATATATTTTTCTGGATGACCTATTCAAATCTTGGTTTGTTTTATTAAAGGTATTTTGTAATTTTAAACTGTATTTTCCAAATACAATTGTATTCTATATTGAAACTACAGTGTTTCCAAAGTAGTTTGGATTTTGGATGTTGAACATTTCAATTTTTTCATAAAATTATGAATTTTCAGAGAGTGAAAAGCAACAAAAGGAGTGAAGGGGAACAATTTTGACCTTGAATGAGCTGGGTGACGACAAGTGAGTTCATTGCACCACCACATTGTGCCCTATTGACTTCATAGTTTAAATGTTTTATTTAATGTATTAATTAGTTTTTTAACATGTCAGGATAAGCTTACCAGTTGCTGATTTTTGTTGTATTTGTCTTGTGCCAAAGCTATTGACAAAACTCGATACTGGCATGCTGGAAAAAGGAAATCCTTAAACCGAATAACTAGTACTTTATGTGAAAGATGCCCTTCAGATATCCTTGATTTTGTTCCCAAAGTTCCTGAAATTGCAACTTTAGATAATCAACTATGCATGTGTAAAGTTATTTAATACAAAAAATGTGTACTGTTCCAAACAATATAAAAAGTATTTAAGCAGGCCCTTTTTTCTGGTATGCAGGGATTATGTGCCGCTTTCACAAACAACTATTATTCTGTTTACACTAGTCACTTTTATGCCAGCTTTGAGGACAGGAGGGCTGGGGGCTCTGGTCTGTTTTTTGCTCTACTGTGAACACATCGGTCCCTGGCTCATGTTTGCCACGTGCACTTGTGGAAGATGCCCCCATTGTCGGTGTTAAAAATAGGCACAGACAACAGCAACAGGAAGTTTGGATTCTTACTCGGACAACAGAACAAAAAATATATAGTTTTACAGAACACTGAGAGAGACAGAGGCAGAAGATTCCAAAATACAACCAGACTTTTACATTTGTGCTATAATGTGAAAAGATTAAAGGTGTATAATTTATGTGGGATAAATGTGAAACAAGCCTAGCTGTCACAAAACGTTGTTATCAGACATATTATTTTTCACATGTATCTACAAACATCATATTTTGATACATATCATTATGAGGAAATGTTCCATTTTTGGGTACCGCTATCTAGAATTAAACAAATCATTAAAGTCAGTAAGAAAATATGAAGTTTCCTTCATGTGGCAAATACAGTCCTTTGTTTAAAAGTAACATGCGTTTAGACATGAACATAGCGCTTGTTTTTATGCTTCATGGCACTTTTATAAAAAAAAAATCTAAATAAAGCTGCAAGCTGGTGGGAGTTTAATCAATTTAAATTTATAGACTTTGTATCATCGTAAATGCCGTGATGTGAATATATGTATCATGATGCGTTGTTAGCAGTGGCGGCTCATCAGCCAAGGCAAGTGAGGCATGGCCTCACCAATAATTCCCAAAGGCTAAAAAAAAAAGTTGTATATTTGTTTTATTTAATTGAGAAATATAAACACATTTAACCCTTTGCAGTCCATTTATTAAGTGCGCGTCAGGTGCGTCAGGTCCAATTTATTTTCACACGCACAGTTAATTTTAGATGCACTGTTTAAAAGTATTTTTTTTCACAGTCAAACGGGTTTAAAAGGCCCTGCACATCAACAAAGCACTCACTAGGCATCTCCAGCCCCGCCCCACCCTTTCGTTCGCTATCGCGTTCACATATGATAAGAAATAAATAATAATAATAATAATAATAGTCGTACATACCGATCAATCATCTCCTGATCACTCGTTTTATCACCAAACTCCTCAATAATGCAATCCAAGTCATAACTTTATTACTATAACATCTCAAAAAAGCTCTGCAAATGTCCGTGATAGTCTCTGTGCGCTGATACAGTAACATCCAGCTTGTTTCCTTATGACCGCCCATATGGGATGCCAATAGCAAGTATGACTATTCATGAGATACACCTTTTTTTATCGGCTTGTCTCGGCTCCTGTCGCTCCCACTCGGCCATTGAATGATTTTCTTGGCTTTTTCCGGAGAAAAAACGACTAGAAACCAATTTTTTGCGTTTTTTTGATGATGTCGGACAGGGTCCAACAATGGACCGGATAGGAATAATTGCAATGTCGGACCAGGTCCGACAATGGACTGCAAAGGGTTAACCCTTTGTCCGACATCATCAAAAAGACGTAAAACACAGGTCTCTAGTCGTTTTTTCTCAATGGCCGAGTGAGACCGATAGGAGCCGAGAGGCCAGGGTTCCGGATGCGGACAAATCAGCCATGTTGGACACACCTATCTCCCCTGGCCAGACATTATGGCAAGCGGTGGAGGAGATGCGCCCGGCCCAAATGTGGCACAATGCCTTCTGGCTACATCCCAAACTCGACAGACACCGTCGGCTGACTGTGTCTCACGTCTGTTACATAAGAAAGTTTACAAACGAGAGGAGGTCATTCTGATACAGTTTCGACTGCATATACTGCTGCTGGCCTACCCCCACCTGGGAGAGTGGCCGCATATTTGACTAGAGGAGTTGCTACGTCATGGGCCCTCTTTAGATGTGCCTCATTGACTGATATGTGTACTGCAGCTAGCTGGGCTATTCCACATACATTCACCAAGTTCTACTGACTCAATGTGGTAGATCCATCCATGCTTCCATTAGGTACAATGGTCATTGAGGTTGCACACTGACACCACTGAAATGAATTCAGTGGTAGCGAGACGTCCCTCATCTGCTGTCCGCTCACGCTCCCTTGCAACGGCTTTGATATACTTTCCCAAAAGTATTGTTGTTGGTCATCTTCGAATTGAAAGGGAACAACAGGTTACGGATGTAACCCTGGTTCCCTCAAAGAGAAGATGACCAACAAACCTGGCGAGGTTGCATCACTCACATTTGCGGGTTCGATGCAAAAGAGATCGTAGTTTCCGCGGCGTGACTACTTAATCCCTCGGTACGCGGGACCGAGGACGTCACCCCGCGGAGGGGCCTATCGGCAGCTTTGATATAAAATGCTCAGTGAATACCTGACCTGTGGCAGTCATATCCCAAAAGTATTGTTGTTGGTCGCCTTCTCTTTCACGGAACCAGGGTTACATCCGTAACCTATCGTTTTGAATTCATGATTTTGTGATATTGTATTTGTGTCTTTATAGCAAATGACTTGTAGAACTAAATACTGTGTGGTTTTAAGTTTTTGATTTGCCAATTGATTATAAAAACTTGTATCTGCAATTCTCTAAATGTTGTGCTGTTTACAGTGCTAATGTTGTTTTTTAATTGATGGGGGGTATATTGTACATAGTGACTGCAGTCTATTATTTGAATGCATTAAAATGCTCTCAGTGGAGGCATATATGAAATCAACTGAACAAAGTAAATTTACTTTTAGTACGTTAGCCATTGAGTGGGGGTGGTAATAACTATTTTGTGATTTGTGTCACACCTGTCAAAAAAGTCATGAGACGCCACTGGTTGTTAGTATATGGTTAAACCGATAAACGTGGGTTTTCACAACATATTTTAAATAATGTCAATCGTTCACGTCTCTTTTTCTACATAAATAAAATGGCTTTCAGAAGGCGGGCAGCTGACCAATCATCAATTTTCTGCACCTCGTAATACACGTCATTTGCATTAATTTGTTTAACAACCACAAACCCGAACAAACCAGCAACATGGCATCTGCAATTATTATTTTTTTTATGACGTTACGGTTTTATTCAGTGATGAACCAAAAAAGTTATTGTAAATCTAAAACTGCTATACAGCTATGCGTCTACCAATGCATATTAAAGTTTTTCTTGTGTAAAAGACTGCCTAATTATTATTATTATTATTATTATTATAGCTACATAAACATCAACCCTTAATCAGAGTACCATGATGAATGTTTAATTTAAGGAGGCTGTGTGGTCCAGTGGTTATAGAAAAGGGCTTGTAACCAGGAGGTCCCCGGTTCAAATCCCGGCTCAGCCACTGACTCATTGTGTGACCCTGAGCAAGTCACTTAACCTCCTTGTGCTCCGTCTTTCGGGTGAGACGTAGTTGTAAGTGACTCTGCAGCTGATGCATAGTTCACACACCCTAGTCTCTGTAAGTCGCCTTGGATAAAGGCGTCTGCTAAATAGGAAAAAATGTAAATAACTTCCGGTATGATGAGATGAAGTACTACAGTACGCTATAGTCATACAATGGGGTGGACAGAAAGCAAAACATGAACTGTACTGTGTGATAGATATGTGGGCGGTAATGGGTGTGAAATTAAATCTGTCACAATTCTCAGATTCAAAATGCATCCAGAGTTCTACATTGCAATCCTAATGTGGACATCCTCACTTCAACACAGTAAGTTAATGTTTATATATGTATTACTGGAATGTACATTCAATGTATTATAGAAACTGAAAATGGATGTTTGAGTGGTGTTTATTTTTAATAACCGATTTTGCCAAATAATAATAAAAATCAATACCTCCCCTCCCCCCCGACCTGAACAAAAAATAAAAATAGGATTCAATCCTATTTATTTCGTGTCGCTCCAGTGTCGCCCCCACATCACCTGTTGTGTCACCTGTGGTGCAAAAGATACTTCTCAAAAGTATAGGTTCTATTCATTTTGTCACATCGCTGTTATTTACATATCAGAGGAGTCTGACAAGTGGACAGTAGGGATATGCAAGTTGTCAATGTTTCGCTCCATTTCTGATGGCAAAATGAAATCTTAATTAGTACAAAACAACCACTTTGAAGTGGAAACACACAAGTGACACAAATGACAGGCTTGTTGTTGATTTAAACATCTGCTTTCATGCAACGGGTGGTCGATATGTCATCAGGCACACTCTACAGTTCAGGGGCTACGTGCGTGCATACTAGGCCCAATCAAGCTTAGGTATGTACTCAAGTGTAAACGGGTGAATCAAATGATCTTTGAATTTAATTGATTGTCCGAGTTGCAGGTGTAAACACACCTTATGAGACTGCAATTCTGCAGCACAATAAAATAGCTAGCTTATCAACAAAAAAAACAGTGCTATTTAATTGTTTTGTGTTGCTCAATTATGCTTCAAGTTTTCTTGTTGCTGTCTCCAAATAAAGCAACCGGGAAGTGCTTAAAATTTATAATTGTATTAAGATTACATAGAAGAGGATAGATTCATTGAGTCCTGTAGTTTTTCTTTGAATGAGGATGGCTAAAGAGGTGTGTGGGTTATTATATGGCCATCCTCATGAGAGAAATAAATAAAGCACTCCATATACACGATATAGTTATATAACAAAACCAATCTATGAAAATAAAGTTTGTTTAAACATAACTTAAACAGCTGAATTTGGGAAATTACCATACGTTCCTTAAATTAAGTTCAACATCTGCTTAGCAACAGTATAATTTTGAACAAAATCCACCCAGTCATTCTGTTGTTGGATTTAAAGGAATAAAAGGTATAAAGTGAGATCCAATTAAAAAAAAAAATAAAAAAAATAACATTTTCAAACAAAATATCAACACTAATATTGTTTACAAGTAGCATTATCATTCTACATCTTTTCAAGTTTGTTTTGTTTTTGTATTAGTAATTTGGAACTTTACTGAAGAGGAGATTATATTAGTAGCTGATAAAAATAAAAATAAGATTTGGCACTAAACAAAACATATTAAAAACTATAGTAATTGTGTGGTACCCTTTTCAAGACATTTCACACTGCTTTAGTGACCCGTCTGGGCAGTTTTGTCTTCGTCAGGCTTTCACCCACTCCCTAGATAACATAAATGCTGTTTCAACTGTTCCATGAGAGTGCTCTGGGCATAGCTACAGTACCATCAGTGCCACCAACATCTGAAACTGAGAACGTACCTGGGTATCAGCATCCTCTGTTCCTGTTTTTGGAGCTGCAGACATCTTAGGGGGAATGTATAGAGACACAGGTATTTATTTTTATACATATTTAAGAATTAAAATAATACATGTTTTTGTTTATTTAGAAACAGTATCTTTTCATGTTTTTTTTCACAAAACAAAACTTAAGTGAGCTCTACGCTCCCTTTTGATTGGAGTAAATAGTATTTATATAGCATTTTAGCATATTTGCAAATTAGTGAAGTAAAAAAAATGCAAATTTTTTTCCTCCAAAACATTTTTGCCGAATTTTTGTTTGAATTTCACACTTGTAGGTGGACCTGCATAATTATTACCAAAAAAAAAAACAAGCAAAGAAAATGAGCAAGGGTTTTATTTTCTTCCGCAAATCACGTTTTAAATGTCGCACTCAGGCTGCACCTGCGAAATTCACATCTCTTTTGAACATCTGGCCTACAGTTCTCATCTTTTTTGTGTCATCTAACACATTGATAACAGCTTCAAAGTAATCACCATGGAAACTGACTTAAATATTACATTTGCTCTAAATTATTCGAGCGATTTGAGTTAACCTAAAAAAAATGTCAGAGTATTTTGTTTTTACTTTATTTCAACAAAATACATCACCTTACTAGATTAAATTAAATTATTTCATTATTGATCATTGTTTAATCAATTTAGTTTTTCCCCCAAAGTTCTATAAATCAGCTGGCCTAGAGAAATACGACATATATATGGAATATTCCATTTTCACATAGGGGGTTCCGTAATCATGTTCATAAATAAAACATTACATTTCAAATAAAAACATGAGGAGCCGCCATTGACGAAGTTACACTTCTGTCTTCTTTACTTCTTCATCTACCAGATGGTGATATTTATTACTTTTTTTAAATATTAATTTATTATTTATGCAGATTTCAATGGACAGAGACAGCTTTTCAAAATGATTTAAAACTCTTTATTTACAGAACGTG
Organism: Acipenser ruthenus; assembly: GCF_902713425.1. Lineage (NCBI taxonomy): Eukaryota > Metazoa > Chordata > Actinopteri > Acipenseriformes > Acipenseridae > Acipenser > Acipenser ruthenus. Next base: position 68,014,814 of record NC_081192.1, read on the forward strand.
ACTTCATGGAAAATAGCTTTGTTTCTTGCAGCATCCATTAGAACAATAAAGCTACGATCAGCCTTCATACAGGTTGCTAAGCATTCATTGTGCAGTTTGACAATTTTTACAAAGATTACTCATACATTATTTAAAAGTTTTTTTTTTCTTTTAAAGATACTTACTATACACAAAACAAGGTGAAGAATAGGTAAACAATACTGTCAAAGTTTAAAACAATACAGTAGAAACAGTCATGTCTGATTTAATTGGTTCCAGGGGTCCATCGGATATCTACATATATCCTAGCTCAGAGGGAGTCATTATATTACATTATAGTTGCTTTATAATCATTGGGGAATTATAAATTACAATGTAATTCCCAAGTATGGTACTGCACATATACTATACAAAAAAAATCATTGAAAATGATTGCAAAACAAAGCACTGTAAAAAGTATTTGGTCATTTACAAAACAGCTTTCCAAAAACAGTTCTTACTGTTTTAGACCCATAATAAAATGTGCATTGATCGGTACTGTTCAGTTGGTAGCAGCATGTATAAATGAAACATGCCAGACGTCCATCAGTTAATAGAGGGGATCGTATCTTACAGGATCGGATATGACAGGTTCTACTGTAGAGGTAGGGGCACCTCATGACTAGCTGGCAGCAAACATGATTAACTCAAGCATTTTTATTTTTGTTCTATTATTATTATCATTATTACATCAATGAACTAGGCTACATATGTCCTTTCTACAACATTACAATAGAAAGATACTGTACAGTACTGCTTAATATTTACTTATTAAATAATTGTGCTTTTTCCATGGCAGCTTTAAGATCGAGAACCTAAGGCACTAACATTAGATATTTGAGAAAAAAAACCCAAAGAAAACAAAAATCATCTGATTTTGATACTTTTGGATGAAACTATTCTTATTCATTGAAAATTATGTTGGCAAGACAAAAGGATACAGAAATTCTCAAGGAGTGTCATTTCACATTGATGCACCATGCAATTTATACTGCTGCATCATTTACATTCCAATAAAAAGAAAATGAAAGTATATACACATTAGTGAATTAACTCTCAGCTCAACTTGAGGAGTTCTTAAAGCTATTGTACATCTTGATACCTTTCACTTGTCTAGCCATAATCCAGTAAATGATTGAGGAGATTATCTGCAAATAAAGGCCCTAACCCTAGTGAACACTGCATGCTGGATTGTCTATATGACACACAAAAAAATGTGTATACCTAGAGGTCTCTCTGAGTGGAATAATTGTACAAAAGGATTTTGTTAAACATAAGACCTAAAGGGCCAGACAAACCCTTTAAAAATTAATAAAGTAGTAGAACATGTTTTCTTGTTATTCACAAAACTCAGGCTTCTGGGAGAATCAGCAAACTAGAGGTAGAATATTAAGAAACTGTGTTCAACATTTATTTTTTTTTTAACAAAAATGCATTTATTAACAAGGTTTATACTAGATGCTTGAAATTGTCCTTGCTGTTTCTAAAGAGGCTTTGGAGTTTATATGTGTATTTAAAAGCAGATACTTTACAGAACTATAGATTTACAGACACTCTTAAAAACAGTATGGTAACGTTTTGAGAAGAGGAGCTAATATAATAGGAACCAATTCAATTACAAAGTGTTTGTATGTCCACAGCTATTGAAACAAAATACACAAATCCATGTTGTTGTTTAGCTACACTTCAGTAACTAATAAAACCTTGGGAAAAAAATACATGAATCTATCATTAATGGATCTACTGTATGGCATGCGTGTGCTAAACTTACTGAAAAAGGGGAATGGACACTGCAGTTCTTTGTCATATTGTATGGCTGTATTAACCTTTTTAATATAAGAGCTAATATGCCAAAATCCATAGTGTTAGGAAGCATGGATGCCTGTGAGGTACTGGCAGATTTGGTTCATGATACGACTAATTACAGATTTTAAGTCTTTGATTAACTGGTTTCCTCTATCAGAAAATAAAATAACAAAACAAAAACAGCACTCTGTGTATAGAGCTACTTTTTGTCAGTTTTCCTATTTAGCGAAGCAGCTTCAACTTATTAACACTGCAGAGTGCACAGTAATCAATACTGTTCATTGACTGATGTGTCATTTGTTAATCGGGCATTGATGAGATTATTGACACACAGCTAATTCATCTCTGAAACCCAGCTCTAGCTTTCGTATGTTTCTTTAATTATGTTCTTCATCTTAGTCTGGTGACATTGGCACTCAGACGCCTTGTTCTAGACAGTGAATGAGGTTAGCTGTCAGGTTATTTTTTACACCATTCTAAAGCTTTAGCAGTGAATTGCTTTTAGTCATATAAAGGCATGACATAATGAACTATATGCAAAAGCTTCTTAGGTGATACTTTGTGATACAAAGTTTCTAATATATTTGAAAATGTATTCATTTTTGGAATTTGATGCCAGAGTAAGAAACTAACATTGACTCATCTATATCTCAACAAGATCTTGTGTGCAAGTTATTTATGTCTTTCTTTTATATATATATATATATATATATATATATATATATATATATATATATATATATATATATATATTGCTCCTTGGGGCAGGGTTGTTGGGTGTTTCCATAACTGACAGTTAAAATTGTTCCCAGAGAAAGAATCAAGTCATGAGATAATTAGTTTGTAAAAAGTATTTTTAAATGACCACAGACTAGGTGCATTGTGTTTAAACTGTTTACTTTGTTGCTAATGTTATTTGGTTTATTTGTTCAATTTTATTTGATTTTACAATATTGCGGAAGCGTTTCACCTTATTTATATATATTATATATTATTTACATCAACAGTTTTAGAAGGCTCTTCCAGCTTGGCACACAATTACCATTGTGTTAACACTTGTTACTATAGAAACCTGCAACATAAACAGTGAATTTTAATCTATTCCAAATTAATTTCATCATCCGCTTCATTATTTTAGGGGTTGGATGTTCTGCTCACAGTATATTATTTTCCTATTGGTTGTCTCATTTTCCTTCTAGTAATACTTTACTTAAATTACTTTAATATGAGCCTTTCCTTGGTTTATTTGAATTAAACATTAATATAAAGCATCTTTGGTAGTGAACAGTATTTTTCTTTATTTGCTTTTCCTTTAGATTAGTGGTGTCTAATTGAACCAATGGTTATATTGTAATTTGATATTTGATGTGTAGGACAGAATAAAAATAATAATAATATCTTTACTGTTAAGTTTTGTATATCTTTAGTGATTTTACAAGAATGTTAATAGTAGCTATTAAATGAAAAACATGCATTACAGCTAAAATATTTTGCAATAAACCCCCATTATGATCCAAGCACAAAATATCCTTTTGATGTGGGTTCAGACTGTGTGTGGATTAGTTCCTCCTCAGATTTTGAGATCAGGGATTATTTACCAAACCTCCTACACAGTATTAGTGGTAACAGCTAGCATTCACAATCTATGGGGAAAACATTTTTTTTTCATTCACAAATTATTATTAAGGCAAATCAAAACCTCTTTTCTTCCATTCCATGCAATTGTTTTACTCTATTATATTAGTTTGGTAGCAACATAAGGGTGAATTGTATAAACAGTTTAGCTACAACTGCATGAAGCCTGACTGTACATTACTCATTAACAAGATGTGGGTTGCAGCAATTACAACGTTTCCTCCTAATGTCCCCATTTATTGAGTCACAGTGGCAGTCCCCCTTTCACAACACAGAAGCTGAGACAATAACAGCTTTAGTACTTGTAAAGTACAGGCACTGTGCATGCTGCGTGCCTCCAACTTAATCGATAAAAGTACATATTAGCTCTTAACCTTGCAGGCAGGAGTTCTTAGAGGTCAAAATTGCCATGGGCATCCCTATAGGGTGTAGAAATAATTTTAACAAACTGTGAACCATAACAGCACAACTTTGCTTTGTAGTTTGATTATTGTTTATAGATACAGCGAGACAAGAATTAAAGCATAGCCTTGAGGCAGTGTAGTTATTTACAGCTGAAGACTCATATCATTATCAGCATGCTCCTAATTACTTGAAGTAATATAAGTGTTAGTTGATTAAACAAGTTTTTGATAACATGCATGGAAATTGTTTTCTTTCTGCATATGGAGCGAAAGAGTAGCAGTGCATGGATTCTCTATTTTTTTTTATATAATTTTGTTTTTATGATGTTTTGTGCTTTTGTTCTACTACCTATGTACTGAACTTCAGCTTTGAAGGTAAGGAAGGTCAACCAAATGTATCGCCGTGAATTAAAAAAAAAAAAATATATAGCCAATACTTGTTCAGTGAAGAAGGTCTATATATCGGTCATAATTGAAATGCACGGCTACAATAAATACATTGAACATACACAGTCTGGCCACTTTATTAGGACCAGTCTATCCAGTTGGTTTGGCATCACTCTGGGGCATGTTCACTTTGATTAATCTGGAATGCCATAGTTTACTTACGCATTAACATCCCTCAAGACACCTAAAAGCATGAAAGCTGTAACCAGGGCACAAGGTCCCAACCTGATTTAAGTTACAGGTTCTAATAAAGTGGCCAGACAGTGTATATTTTAAACAGTATATATTGAATTATTTAAAAGTCACTTGGCCAATTCACAGTTATGCTTGGAGGAAAATATTCACTGTAGAGTTTAGAATTTCTTTCGATTTGCAGAGTTCCTGTTTGTAAGGTCATCTCAAGGAGGTAAGCCATGTTAAGTTGAGCTCCTATAAATGCACTATGGCAACTCCTCCTAGTAAGGTGTTAACCATATCCTTTTCATCATGGTCTACTGTTGATACCTTACAAGTTTATGTGTCTTTCAACGGTGAGTGACATTTTTCTGCAAAAAACCTCAGGGAGGAAGAGGCATTAACCATAACACCATGTATCATTGATAGTTGCTATTCAGTACGTCTTCTCCTATACTATTTTTAAATTGGTTGGATTTTTATTGTAAATTTGTATCATATGATACTTACCTCAAATTGAGAGGGCCTGTATTTCTGTCTTTTTGAAAACTATAACTGGGTATAAGAAGAATGCATTCAGAGTACATAATCCAGTTTTTTGTTGAAAGGGAATGGGTTGATAGAGCAAGTTGGAAATAACTGCCTGTGGCAGAGTGGTTGCAGTGACGTCACGGACCAGGAAGGAGCAGTACAAAAACAAAGGCAGCAAAGGTGGGTACGGGAACGAGACGCGTTTGCGCTCGGCTTTTAATAATACATCAAATAATAAACAAAACACTTACACAAAACAAAAGGGCTCTAAGGCCAAAATAAACTAACAAACAAATACCGTGTGGTACAGCGGTAGCAGTTGCTTCGGGTGTATTCTCTCACTCTACAGTACTCCAGTCTCTGGCTCAAAGGCAAATGCCCCGATTAGCCGGGAGCTGGTTCTTTTAAGCTGTGGCTGGAGCCTTAATTAATTATCAATAAAACAATTACCTTGTTGAGGCTCCAGTCACATTCTCACAGGTTTTTAAATTAAAGACAAACAGTAAAAACAGGGTTTTCCCACTGTCCAAAATACAAATATAATAATAATAATAATAATAATAATAATAATAATAATAATAATAATAATAATAATAATACAAAACATACAAATAATACAGGGGCGGGGTGTACCCCGTCACACTGCCATTTAATGTGATTAAGTTAGAAATATGAGACTTTCATCAAGCTTTGTGATGATGTGCTTGATGAAAGTCTCATATTCTCAGATGCTGCAACCAGGCAGGCCAGGTAGGTCAGACAAAGTCTTATAGACAGGGGTTCACATAACTGGACTTAGTTATTGTTGTATAAGATGCAAATGCATACCATCAGTATATTTTTTAACAGGAAAGCATTTATAATACAGGCAGCGACGATGCTCACAGCATGTATAGGTGAAGTATACATGCCTAACTTAAGGAAAACTTCTGATTCTAAACGGTCCCATAATATTAGTGATGTTTATTTATTTCATCAAATTGAAAAATCCCTCTATATTAAAATTAGAATCAACCAGAGCCCCTATATATATATATATATATATATATATATATATATATATATATATATAATCATTTATCTTTGCTTATGGTGAGATAGGTAGAACTACTGTAAACCTACTGAGCATAATACACTACTAAAAAAACACGGTGCACTTTTTTCCAAAATACAAATAACAAGTAGAATCCCATTTGTGTATTTCTAAAGGAGCACTCTTTACACACTGAAATTAATAGATTTAATTATATTTTATGAGTAACATCAGTAACACGCATCTGAACACAAGACCCATGGAAATAAAAATGCCTATAAGCTTGATCTGGAGATCAATTTTTTATACAGTTTGAAAATGGTACATGAAAGCTCTCGACGGCCCTGTCAACAGGGTATGCTTCTAATCAGGTAGACTTGGGGGATCCTGTCTCTTTCTTCAGTCAGTCCAACACCAAGTTCTCTGATGTCATGTGGAAGTTTACAATGCTGAGGGTCACAGCGTCCTCAATAGTCCAAAAGGGTGATCTGTGAAATTAAGGTCCGGAATTCTTGCTGGCCAGTCCGTAAAATCTATAGTCTCCTGCTCAAGATAACCCATGACTATCCTGGCAGTATGACTGACTAAATGCATTATCTTGCATCAGAAATAACTTGCGGCCAATTGCACCAGCAAATGGTCTTACTACAGGGTCCAAATACCGCAGAGCTGCACATCTGCCCCTTGGAAGCACAATAAGATCTATGCGATCTACAATGCATCTGCATCCGCACGCCATAAGTGACTCCTTTCCAAAATTATCATATTCAACAATGTTTAATTGAGAAAATTGTTTTACTCAGGCATCTCCATTTCATTTGATTATTAGTGGACATGAAATCTTGATTCGTCAGTAAACAAAACAGGTGCAGGTGATGGAACTGCCAGTTCTGGTGATCGTGTCAGTAATCTACGGTCTCTTCAGTGTTCTGGGGTCAATTAAAAAGCTGGAGCTGGCCTTCTTGGCCTCCAGCCAGACTCATGCAATCTATTTCTCACAGTGGTTGCTGTTTCTCATAGTTTGGGGACAGTTACTTGTTGCTGTCCTAAAGTGGATATTGAGCTCATGGATTATCGATTCCTCAGTGCCATATTGTACAGATGTCAGCCATTGCATAGTGTGGTTGACCTCCCACTACCTTGTATGTCTAGAGTACAAACCTGTAGTTTCACAATGTTTCCACAATCTGAAAACAACAGAAGGGGTCACACCAAACCAGCTTCACATCTTGATGTATCCCCAGATTCCTGAATTGGAACAGCTCTGGCACCAACTGGCATCATTAGAAGCCATGATTCCCAAACCAACAACAACAAACAATGTTATCACCTATGCAACTACTTGTCTAACGATCTGAAGTCTAATTAGGTGTACCTACTATTTAGGGGGGGCACAACCGGTGCAAAATGCTTCGCAACAGCTGACACAATTTATTATTGAAGGACACATAAAAGATCTACCTGGTGAATGCCTTAACAACTTTTTTGAGTGTATGTTTATGTTTGTTACCATATTTAATGCCATGTTTGCTCCTTACATTTTTTAAGTAGTGTGTATTTATATGCATAGAAAACAAAATTATGGTATTTTCTGCTTTCTTTGAGTATATCTTGCCTGCTATGTGTGATACAATAACAAATGTGATCCACAAAGATTATGACTACAAGGCAGAGATGTGGGAAACCATCTTGGGCTTGAAAAAAAATTGAGCAAAGAAGTGGAATAATTGTTAAAAGGCCAATGTAAATAATTATTAAAATGGTCCCTGAGGTTATTCTGAGGGTATGATCTTTGAAAAATGGGGAGCATTCAGAGAACATATTGAGCTCCAATGAGAACCATTTTGCAGGCAATCAAAACATATCCTGTTTAGAAACATTGCCCCAATAAGAATGTATAACCCTTTTGTCAGGCAGAATTAGTAGTTTCTTTTATGAGCCTTAAGCCCATGAAGGGTTCACAGGAACAGAACTGAACAAATGTAGCAATAAAAGTTTTTTTTTTTTTTTTTTAATTATTAATATTTTGAACATTAAAAATGAAAATGTCTTAAGATATCTCATACCACCATGGTCTGGTAATACCCTTCTCAGTATGTTACATGCCCTTGGGATCACAGTGCTTGACTGCTTGAATAGTACATTACCAGATGGTAGTGCCCACTTCATTGGGTCCTATTACTTAAAGAGTCACTTATTAATTGTATCTACTACCATCATAAGTCTCCCAAGTGCCATGTGAACCAAGTAGAATGTATTGTTTTTAACCAAAGGAATGCAACCCAGCTCCAAAAGTGTACCTGCCATTATTAAAAGTGCCATTATTCTGTCTTTTTCAGTATTTTGCTGTCCACACTGAGCCTTATTTACAAAACTTTAACTAATGAGTTATGTAAGGTTTGTATGCATTAATAAAAATAAAACAGTTCAAGACTATTCGTAAAGAAGCCAATAACCGCCTGGAACAGTTTCTGGAATACCAAACACTACTTGTTTAATAATAAAACGTGAAAAGAACATTCTTTAAATTACTGATGAGTTAAAGTTTTGTGAACTGGGCCAATTTTAATGAATCTGCTTCTTTAAGAAATAGTTACCACTCACCTCTTAGGAAGCCTTAGTTGGTGTATACCATCTAGAAAGCAGAGCTTATTCAGGATGTGGAACAGATAAAACGATATCTCTATATATGTTGTATACTTTTTGTATACATTCAGAATTACTTGTACTATCCATCGCTGGGTATCGTTCCGTGAAGTGTAGGTACTGTATGCAACAACCACCAACTAACTATAGGATTATATTTGTACCATAAACTGTCAGATTTGTATTTAATTTCAACAATTAAAGTGAAGACATGAACCAACACAAATATTCTTCACAATATTGTAATATTTTCTTACAGGTATATTTAGCTGCCTTTAAGGGAATAAAGTATGAAGTATTTATTGTATGGATCTTGTAAATTGTAGTTTTGGTGGTCGGTCAATACTTTACACAACAAAACAGATGCGATGAGACTATAGATTGACTAACTGGCTAACACTGGTATTTGCAATCCCTTATTCTGTGGTACTTATTTTAATGTAGAGCAGTGTTTTGCATATATACATTCTTCTCTGAGGGGGTTATGGAACATTTGCAAGGTCAATAGCTATGTTCATCTTCCATAAGGGTGGTAGGACATTTAAGGATAAGGAATGCAGCCAGACAGAACCTTGTTTTAGCATGTTATTTCCATATGCTATACTGGGTTGTTGGAAGATGCGTCCCATCAGGATTCAAGCCTGACTTCCATATCAGAAATACTGAGAACAGTGAATTAGTCAAGCATAATACATAATACAGTACTAAAAAGGTATTTAGTTAAATAGATTGTGTTATTCATCAAAATATGTATTTAACATTTTACTTGATTGTATTGGATGTATTTGGCCTAACTGTGCAACATTATGAATCATGAAATAACAAGGAAGCACTATTATTTTTTATTAGAATGTGTTTTATTTTATTTTTGTATTTCATAAAAAAATATATAATAATAATAATAATAATAATAATAATAATAATAATAATAATAATAATAAAATAAATAAATATATAGACAGAATCCCTGAACTCCATTACACTAAGGCTCTGTGGTCAAAGAAAAGGGCTTGTAACCAGTAGGTCCCCGGTTCAAATCCCACCTCAGCCACTGACTCATTGTGTGACCCTGAGCAAGTCACTTAACCTCCTTGTGCTCCGTCTTTTGGGTGAGATGTAATTGTAAGTGACTCTGCAGCTGATACATAGTTCACACACCTTAGTCTCTGTAAGTCGCCTTGGATAAAGACGTCTGCTAAATAAACAAATAATAATAATAAATAACAATGGCTGTAATTCAGAGGGGATCCCGGTCACTTCTTTAGTTGATCCCTCCTCTCAACCCTATGTACATTTCAGGTAAACTTATGTGGTTAGTTGCTGCCTTATCCTCAATTTCTACATGTGTGGGAAGTGTGTGGCTTTGTCACAGTCCACCCTGCTGACCTGGCATCTTCAAATCCTTGTTCAGAGGTGGTGACTTCCAATGGTGAAACGCAATTAGACATTAGGATTTGCAAATATTTTGTACTATAATCCCTTATTTATTTGCACATAACTGTATATGAAAATGTTGTTAATCATAAATCGTGTGATGACTAATGGGCAGGTATTAAGAGGAGAAAACTCAGAGTACATAAAAGGAGAAAAAAGAAATGTTGATACAGTAAATGCAAGCTGCTGTCAGTACAAACCAGATTCTTATGGCACAAGCGTTTTTCACATAGCAGCTCAAGCATGACCACTATGATCACAGGCGAGTGTTTATGCATTCACAAGAACAATGAAGTGACCTGGCAGTTGCTGGATATACATTCCTCAATCTTTCAGGCTATGTCATGCTTAAAATTGTGGTCAGCTCACATGGGAGAAACTGGATCCACTTGGAGATTGTTGTAGTGACAGTAATTAAATTGTATGTTTTGGCATTCTGAAAACCTTGTAGCAACTTAAACTTTGTGACATGGCGCACAGCATATGAATCTGAGTATTCTCATGTTATATATTGCAAACAACTACAAAAGGATGCAGTTGTTTTTTACACTGATACAGCCTTTGTCATTTTTGGCTCAAGATTCAGAAATCGGTCTGACCAAATGCCTTTTCCATCTGATTCAAGTTTTTTGCTTCAAAGAGCTGGGGGGAGGGGGGCGGTGTGGTTTATCAATGTGACAATGAAGGCTAATGCCCAGCCTACACAGTTATTCTTTTGTTTAAACCTTTTTTTTGGCTCTTGTGCCATGTTTATTTTGTTCCTGTGTTTTGTGTTATTTTGTTAAATAAACGTGCACATACACACTTAAAACTGCAGCTTTCTGTCTCTGGGTCTAATTCCTCCCAGCCTGGGCCGTGATGCTACCCTGTCACAGTCATGTATAATATCCAGAATCATCTCTTGGGCAGTGCTCCTTTGCAATGACTAATCCTATACTGTAATCTTAGAGTTCAGCAAACAGGACATTTAATTAGGTGTGGTCCAGATTATTGATGTTTTAAACAGTGAAAGTTTTTTCAGTGTATACTCCAGTATTTTTTAAAACAGGGAAAAACATCTTTCTGATGGGCTGTGATTATAGATTTTTGCTCCCTTCTCAAGATTTTCACCCAAAGCAAGCACATATGTTTTTTAAAGTGGTATCTCCAATATCAATAATTCCTTAAATACTGCCTTGTACTTCAATTCTATATGGAGATCTCATATGTACTATTTAGACAGAATTCATGTTACAGCAAACATGTGTTTTAATTAAAAAATGTTAAAGCAAGGAATCAGTTTCAGGTACTGGTACAGTTGAATACACCGTGTAACAAATTTTTTTTTTTTTTTGGTTCCTGGGTAGTAAGTGTTATTTCCTAATTGCTTATGCCTCAAAAGTATAGAAAATGGATATTATTCCCCACAAACTTTGCTTTTGTGACCAGGACAGTGATATTTTGAAATTTACCTATTTTCCAGAACATTCCAGATAGATTCAGTGCTGAGTAAACTTGGAGTAACTTCTAGAACTTTCCAGTAATATAAATAGTAGTATAAATACAGGGGCCTTAAGCCCACCAGTTCAGTTTAGTTCCAGCTGCCTAAGTGGATACATATCTGCATTTTTCTGAGATGGCATCAAGGTCATAGGAGACTTCAAAATGGTGGCATTCCTGATGGGTCTCCAAGGCGGTTTTACCAAGTTTCCCTGCTATCTTTGCCTTTGGGACAGCAGGGACACCAAGGTGCACTACCACAGGCGGGACTGGCCACAGCAGACCAAGTTCTCGTGGAGAGGAACAACGTCAAGTGGGAGCCACTGGTGGACCCCCGGAAGGTGCTGATGCCACCACTGCACATCAAATTGGGCCTTATGAAACAATTTGTCAGAGCTCTAGATAAGGAGTCGGCAGCCTTCAAGTACCTTCAAGACTTCTTCCCTAAGCTGTCTGAGGCAAAGGTCAAAGCCGGTGTCTTCGTCGGACCACAGATAAAGAAGATCCTGGAGTGCAATGAATTCCCCAAGAAGCTCACTAGTAAGGAGAAAGCGGCTTGGAATAGCTTTGTCGCAGTGGTTCGGGGCTTCCTGGGCAATCACAAGGCCGAAAACTATGTGGAGCTGGTTGAGACTCTGGTGAAGAACTACGGCACAATGGGCTGTAGGATGTCCCTCAAAGTCCATATCCTTGATGCTCATCTTGATAAATTCAAGGAGAACATGGGAGCGTACTCGGAGGAGCAAGGCGAGCGCTTCCACCAGGATATACTGGACTTTGAACACCGCTACCAAGGACAGTATAACGAGAACATGATGGGAGACTACATTTGGGGGCTGATTCGTGAAAGTGATTTACAGTATAATCATAAATCTCGAAAAACTACTCACTTCTAAATCTTTTGTAGTCATTTTTGTATTACTTTAGTATAAATACATGTTAATTTGGATTCATATGTTGTTTTTTTCTGACTTTATGTGAACGAAAAGACACAAATTTGCCCGTTTTCTCATTGGAAATAGGTAAATTTCAAAATATCACTGTCCTGGTCACAAAAGCAAAGTTTGTGGGGAATAATAGCCATTTTCTATACTTTTGAGGCATAAGCAATTAGGTAATAACACTACCCAGGAACAAAAATTGTGTTACATAGTGATCTAAAAGCAATTCCCTGCTGGAAGCTAGAAGAAAAGCTGTGTGTTTTATAATTCTTGTTTTGGGAAACACTTTTCCAGAAGAACAGACCTGTAGGAGTCAACTCTCCAACAGTGAAGTGACAATGTATAACTATTGTGACAGGAATGGCATTGTGGTGACATCAGGCCAGATGCAGGAAGAAAAAACACTGACAGGTACTGCAGGCAAAAGATGCGACGTGCGCCATTTTTTATTTAAACAAAAATAAATAAAAGACTTAACAAAAAAAACACTTGCTCACAGAGCGAAATAAAAGGTTTCACAAAAACAAAAGTCACGAACACAAACCAAAACAGACCTAAGGTCAGGCTGGGCAGTTGTCTTCACTGTTCCTTACACTTTCATTTCAGTTTCGTTTCATTTTCGTTTTTGTTCTCCAACTGCTCTCCCATTCTCTCCTCTAGAACACCCACCCCGAAGGGCAGAGAGCTGCAGGTTTATATGCAGGTGACCATTTCCCGATTTAGCAACAAATTAATCACTTAATTAATTTGGGAGATGACCACCTTCTGCACAAGGTTTATAATTATTCCTGGCCGAGGACGAGCTGCCTACCTCGCCTCTGCCAGAACATGTTTAAATAAAAACGAAACAATAACACTACGCTTCGCAGTCATATTTATAAAACAATAAAGCATGACAATAATAATACAACAATAATCATAATAATAACAACTACAACAAAACAAATGCAAAACAATAAACTGCACAGGGGTGGAGAGGTAGACCCAGTTTTCATGTGCAGGGCTTTCTTACCGCCCTGCTACATTTATTTATACATATTTATACAAATATATACCATTAAGGAGAAGGTCACTGAAACAAGTCTTAGGTTTGAAAAGAGTCTCTTTCACTAGTGGGTTCTTTCGTCTCTTCCATTATTGGTGGATTATTTTGTTATCACATTTTGCAGTCAGCATATGTTTTAACCAAGGCTACAACTTTATGTGAGCTGACAACACGTGCTAATTATTTATAGCTAATCAATGAAAATAATCATTCCTAATGAAGAAACGAGTGGATTTTTAAAGGGTTGGCAGAGTGCCTGAGGGTCAACCCACTTAAGACTACTGTTTGTTGTCTTTTGCTTTATAGGGTTGAGGTGAAAACCCCTGTCTTAAATGGTATTATTACATTAGCTGCACTAGATATTATGATGTCGCATGACACACTCTTTCGGCGAGACATCAGATCTGACCTTCTCACAGAGTCAATTACAACTACTTGTGGAGCTGTGTGAATAAAAAGTGTTTGTCTTTCAATAAAACATTGAACACGTAAAGGCACCTTAACAATGAAAATAACAGTGCTATATTGCATTTTTGTGTTTCCCCAATATATATATATATATATATATATATATATATATATCTATATATATATATATATATATATAGATATAGATATATATATATACAAGTAAATGAAAACAAAAAAGAGTAAAGAATGTTAGACAATCGAAACTTATTTTTCAAAGTAATTATGTATATTATTACTGGTAGCTTTTAACTGCTATTGAGCTTTTATTGCAGCACATTATGAGATTACCCTCATACAGCTTGAGCAGGCCTTTTCAGACAGTTTAGTCAACAGTGATCCCCTACCTTTCAGCTATAAAGCATGCTCCTCCTCCTTGGAGGTTACAGGTTAACATAATAAATTAAGAAAGGGCTGGGCGTTACCTAGTCTTGTGAAACTCAGCAGGATTGGGTTGGGGGTTACCTAGTCTTGTGAATCTCAGGATTGGGTTACTAAAAAGCTGATTATGTCTCATTATGCAGTGCATTTCTCACTTTCATTAATACTAGTGATTAAGGACTCAGGCATGGCTAGGTAGAAAAGGGAATTTGACACGAAACAAGGTGAGCTACTTTATTAGCATCCAATGAATGAATACAAATTTTAACACAGGAATCAACTGAAACACGAGCCACTAGCAGAATGCTCTTCTTTGCTGTCAGTTTAATTAAAAACAAAGCTAAAAGTTACTCAGTAATAATGGATCTCTGTCACAGCGCCTGCCCCTTCCATTTTATACCACATGACTGGGAAGGGGTAGTGCTGCAAAAGTGATTGCCATTAAACTCTAAACTCCTGTCTGCTATTTAAAATGACAAAGCAAGATTCTGAAGTTGCTTAACTATACACAATTTAAATCAAAGATGTGATAGCCACATTCTGCCAACTTGACCAACTCAGTGATTCACACCGGGAAGGGGGGGTGGGGGGTGGGGTGTTATGCCTTCTGTTTAAAGAGAATGGATCAACGAGAAACCTTGAAGTAAGCTGGGCAAGTGGAGGAAGGGGAGTTGTAAATGTTTTTGCTATATGTAAACTGTAAGTGATCAGGACCTTTTACCCCAACTCTTTCAAAAACAGATACACACATTCATCATCATCATCATCATCAGGGTGCAGTGTCCTTGACGTTGATGATCATTTTCCACCACCTTGTCCTGTCTTCTGCCAGTTCACATGGTTTCCATCTCTCTCCTAGGTCCACCAGTATTCGGTCCAGATATTTTTGCCTCTGTCTCCCTCTCGCTCTCTTCCCTTCAATTTTACCGGTTAGGCTCAGGTTTTGCAACCCATTCCTCCTTAAAATATGTCCTAGAAATGAAAGCTGTCTTGTTCTTATTTGTGTCAAGATGTTCCTGGTGGTGTTTGTTGTGTTAAATACGTCTTTGTTACTTTTCCATGTTGTCCAGGGAATTCTTAGCATCCTGCGCAAGAACCACATCTCTGCTGCTTCCATTTTACTTTGCATCTCCTTGCTTATAGTCCAGGTTTCACATCCATATAGCAGAGCTGCCCATACATAGGTTTTCAGTGTTCTTAATCTTATTTTAAAATGTATGTGATAATTTGTTAACAGGCTGTGCATTCTTGTGAAGGATTTCATGATCCTTTTCTGGATTTCTGTTGTGCATCTTCTGTCTGCTGTTATTGTACTGCCTAGATATACACATTTTATACTGTTGTTATCTACCTGGATATTGCACTGTGGTGGGTTTTGCTTTTTGGATACGACTAAGGTTTCCTTTTTCTTTATATTTATTTTTAGTCCCTGAGCTTCGCTTGCTTCATGCACTTTTTGTACTCATTTTTGTAGTTTGTCTTCTGAATCTGCAACTAGAACTGTATTATCTGCAAATCTAATGTTATTTATGTTTCTTCCACCTATTGTTGTGCCCTCCACATCTATTATACTACGTAAAAAATCTTCTCTCCATAGTATGCAAACAGGTCTGGAGGGGTAAGACGCACCCTTGTCTTACCCCTCTCTGTATTCTTGTCCAGGGTGTATTTTCTGTGTTTACTGCTGCCTGTTGGTTTCAACATAGATTTGTTATTAGTCTTATGTCGAGCTCCTTTAACATGTGGATCATATCTGAATGTCGTACTTTATTCAAAGCTTTTTCATAGTCTATGAAACATATAAATAAATCTATTGTAACTGCTATAGCTCTTTCTGACAGCATTCTTCTAATGAAAATTGCATTTCTTGTCCCCTTTCTTTCCACAAAGCCATACTGTTTTTCTGAAACTTCTCTTATTTTACCCTATCTATGATTTTTCTTAGAATTATGTTTGTGACTTGGCTCATTAAACTAATTGTTCTATGTTGACTACAGTAGCAGAAAGGGAACTGCAGTGCTTCATCTGAGGATATATAAAACATTTTAAATATCATCTTTATAATTTGATATATACATATTTGTAAATAACTGGATTTTACAGTGCTTTTCTATGAACCTGATAATACATCTCCCAAGCGGCTACAGATTTCTGATATCCAGTTCAAAATCACTTTTCCACTTAATCGATTGTGGTAAAAGCAAACAACTTGGAAAACTAGCTCATAAAAGTTTACTGGGCTGTTTACTTGAAATCGAGCCCTAATCTGCTGTAATTAGCTTCTACAACTTCCACACCTACACAGGCTGATTTATTAGCTATTGTGGACCAGATACAGCTTTATATATTTGTTTTACAACATAGTCACACACAAATAACATATTGCATTTGTACTAGAAGAAACACTTCTGTATAAAAAATATATAATGTGACATTAACTTTTATAGCCACTTGCTGTCAAACATTGCGTATTATAACTTCTACCAATAGTGTACAGTAGAAAAGAAAAATGTAGCCTATGCAATGTCAACTACAACTTTTTATTTTAAGCATACACTGCTTAAAAATGCAGCACAACTTAAATGTCATAAAAATATGATGGGAGACTACATTTGGGGGCTGATTCGTGAAAGTGATTTACAGTATAATCATAAATCTCGAAAAACCACTCACTTCTAAATCTTTTGTAGTCATTTTTGTATTACTTTAGTATAAATACATGTTAATTTGGATTCATATGTTGTTTTTTTCTGACTTTATGTGAACGAAAAGACACAAATTCGCCTCTTTTCTCATTGGAAATAGGTAAATTTCAAAATATCACTGTCCTGGTCACAAAAGCAAAGTTTGTGGGGAATAATAGCCATTTTTTATACTTTTGAGGCATAAGCAATTAGGAAATAACACTTACTACCCAGGAACCAAAAAAAAAAAAAAAATTGTTACACGGTGTACTTTTGCAAGGCACTGTATATATATATATATATATATATATATATATATATATATATATATATATATATGATGTTCTTTGAGTGCTGGATGTGGAAACAGCTATCTTGTTTGTTTATGTCCGTGTTATCTATGTGGTGTCAGGTCTATCAGTATTCATGAGATACGCCCTTTTTTTCGGCTTCTCTCCACTCCTATAGGTCTCACTCGGCCATTGAATGGTTTTCTCTGCTTTTTCCGGAGAAAAAACAACTAGAGACCTGTTTTTTGTGTCTTTTTGATGATGTTGGACAGAGTCAGACATTGGACCGGAAAGGGAAAATTGCAGTGTCAGACCAGGTCCGGCACAGGACCGCAAAGGGTTACATTTATGCAAAATATTGCATATCTGTGGGAGAGTAGTGGGCAGACCTTAGGGAAGGACCAGAAATGACAGCACACAGGAGTCGGAACTGAAGTTTAGTCCTGGAGCCCTGTACCAACAATGGTATCTGGGCAGGATTTTATTTTAACACAAAATGAAAATAAACAGTCCAGTATTGCAGAAAACAAAGAAGAAAACCACCTGGAATACCAGCAATGGTGCTACTGCAGTGGGTTTCCTCTCACCTGGCTCCCTTCCAAGGAATAACGACTTGTCCTGAGTTTTCCAAAGTTTCAAGTTTCTGTGAATTATAGCAGGTTGGTAAAAGCAAAACAACAAAGCACAGTGCGTCTCTACTGTGTTTTCAGTTCAGCACAGGGAGACCGAATGGCCAAACCACGTTGCCTAAATACCGCCAATTCCCGCTCCTGCAATCAGCATGCTGCCCCACGTCAGCCAATCGACGAGCACAGCACAGCTGATTGCAATGATGGGACTCGGTGGCTGCATGGTTCCACCTTGGGCCCGGAACTTCCTGTCTGGTCAGAGTTCAGCCTCCTGACCCAATCACGGTCAACCCTACACAGCGCTGCCGGTGGTCGGGAGGGCAAATTACGACAGGGACTCCTTTCAATCCTGTCACAATGTCTTAATTCAATATATCACTGTGTATGTTTCAGTTTTGTTTATGAATAAATGGCTGATATGGCTACAGGAAGGTGGTGATGCCTGGAATGTTTGGCATCAGTTGTATAGTAATATAATTATTAGGTGACTGTTTTACTACATTCTTCCATAGTTCTCCATTGTTTGAATACCGAGCAACAACAAAAACATGTAAATCTTACCTAATAGGAATTACTATCATTTTGTACAATATTTTTTTTCTTATAAAAGATGCACATATGGTGAACATCTATTTGATTTTTAATGGTATTCTTTTCAAAGACACATATGAACTACATTTACTGATCCTTCCAGATATTTCAGTGCTGCACTTCTGCTGCATCCCTGCATTTCAAGCGGTCACATAATGAGCAAAGATACATATTGAAAACACATGAGCCATTGGAAAAGCCACAATGGGTTACTGAGGAGTAATGTTACTTGGCAAACTTGGATATTTAAAGGAACTGAAACACTAAGATGCTTCACGCTTTGGTTCTCCTCAGTAGCCAATTGCTGCTACACACTGTAATGAACAAGATACTGTTCATTAGAATCACTCATTAGAATTTGCCTGAATCCCCTAATCATTTTAATAACATGGTAATACTTATGCAGGATCACAGAATTAAGAATGTATTATGGCCTCAGCTTTACCTCCCCTATAAGCTTGTTACTGCTGATTTTAACTGTTTATCATTGCCTACTTTAGAACTGCAGTTTGTAGTCACAACACACTTCAGGTGTAAAAATGTTAGTTGATGTGAGTTTAAAATGTTATCAGTATAGCAAAACCACCACTTTAAAAAGGAAGGAACATATCAAACATATCCTTGGTCTTATACAATAAGATCCCCTTTCTAGTTTGTTTACATTTTTGTTTTGCTGTCCTGAACTGCCCTTCCCTGAGCAGTAAATAATCATCTGCAAATCACATGTAAAAACCACCTGCTTCTGATCATGTCCATATAGGAAGCCAGCAAAACGGGAAGAAGTTTGTGGTCTGTTTTCTCAGAAGTGCACACAATGGTGAACTATGGAAGAATGTAATAAAACAGTCACCTAGAACTTATATTACAATGCAACTGAATATGTTTTTTTGGATACTGCAGCTTTAACATTGTAAACACTTAATTGCTTTTTGTCACTGTACAAGGGTTGAAAGAATTTAATAAATTTGCCTTTGTAAATAATGATATTATTAGCTAATAAACAAATTAATATTTTCATATATAGACAATCATGACTGCATGGAAAGCTGTAGTAAATCCTGCTCTTAAAAGAAAAGGAAAGGTTGGTTCTGTGGATAAAACAGACACCAAAAATCAATACACTTTTCTGTAGAAATACCCACATTCAAGTCATTTCATGATGTTGTTAGCAGCCTACTCGTGCTAAAGTTAGTGCGGGAACCAATGGTATGAGTTCACACAAGTAAGATGTGCCGCCTGACTTCACTGTGGCTGATTACAAGTGACGCAGAGTTAATAAAAGAGCATCGCTAACTGTCAGAGCAGATTAGCCCGTGTAAAAGACAAGACAAAGAAGATAGCAGTTTTTATTATTCATGGTCATTAACTGGGTTGAGTTCAGACTTCCAGTACCTTACCTGAGCAGTAAATAATCATCTGTTTCGAAATTATGATTTTGTAAGAAGTCGCCTCATGACTCCATTTGTATAGAGAAACATATTTATTCAACAAGACACCCACTGAGCCTGAAAATCTTAAAGTGTATTTGTGTTTATTTTGAGGTGTTATTAATTTGTGTCATGGAATGTGCAAACTTAGATTTTACATAGTTTGCTCTATACATTAATAAAATGTTCTCTTACAACGTTTTAATTGAAAAGCTGGGAACATGGTCTGAATCTGAACTTGGGGAAGGCAGGGAAAATATCAATATTAGTAGCACCATTTAATGTTTTATACAGTTTTTTTTTTTGTTAAACAGCTTTCTTGTTCATCTTCAGATGACCTCCCATTTTGTTGATGAATGATTCAAATTTGTGTGCATCAGTAAATAGCACCATGTTCCTGTTGGCAGTGTAATTTCTTTAGACCATTTCATTCTTTTGTGTTGATTTCCTTTGAGTCGAAATATTTTCCTAGCTGGACCATTTGGGACCAACTGGTAGATTATCAGTTGAGGTAACCTGAATGCTCACCATCTGGTCAGTTAATTAACTTCATCCCTACTGGTCTTTTTCTTGTCCCTAAAGCACACCTTTAGAAATTAAAATCAGTTTCAGAGACCATTAGTTCCCTTTCAATTCGAAGACAACCACCAACTAATACTTTTGGGATATGCCTGCCTTAGGTAGGTATTCGCTGAGCATTTTATGTCAGACCTGCCAATAGGCCCCTCCGTGGAGTGACATCTTCAGTCCTGCCTACCGATGGAATAAGTAGTCACTCCGCGGAGCCCACTTCCTCTTTGGCCTCTCACCTACGGTAAGGTATGCTTCTGTGTCACTAACCCGAGTGTGTTTTTTGAGAGAGCTCTTCTGAGTCGACTGTAATTCCCTTGCATTCGTGCTGAGAGCTGGCTTGCTGCTCTCGTGGAATCAGCAGCTCCATTTTGAGTGTCTTTTTTCCTTCTTCTTCACAGTCTGCTTCACTTGTGTCGCAGGATGTCTTTTCTCGGCTGTCCGTCGTATGACTGTGACTGCTTGTGCAGTATTGGTGTGTGCGTGTGTTGTCTTTCAACTTACACCTTTAGCCTCCTACAGCCTCCTCCGTTGGGGCTCAGCTTGCCACATAGCGCCTCGGTGCTCAGTGCACTTGGTGCTCGGTGAGCATAGCGCATCGGTGCTCAATGCATGCTGTGCACTCTGTGCACTCAGTACTTGGTGCTTGCTGTGCTCGGTGCGCTTGGTGCACACACCGCTTCAGTGCCTTGGTGTGCATAGCGCCTCAGTGCACTTGGTGCACTCGGTGCGCATGGTACTTGGTGCACATGGTGTGCAAGGTACTCAGTGCGCATGGTGCATATAGTGCCTCGGTGCACACAGCACTCAGTACATACGATACTCGGTGCACATGCTACTCAGTGCACAAGGCATTCAGCACATTCGGTGCTCAGTGCAATCGGCGCACACAGTCCTTGATACGTGCGGTACCCTCGGTGCTTTTGTACCTCACTCCCGTGCTTACACTCAGTGCAAGACGGTGTGCAGTTCCCAGGGTTATAACCCAACTAGCATGTCTTGGTTCCGTGCTTGCACATCCTCAGAGCGAACATGCCCAAGGAGGATGGACATACATTGTGTGCGCGGTGCTTGAGTGTCCAGCACGCCACTTCAGCCCTAGGGGACGAGACATTCTGGAACATCTGTGCGACTTTCCAGCCCCGGGTGCTTTGCAAAAGGCTTGACAAGGCCACGGGGATGGAATGATCATCCCCTGTAACCGAGCCTTTGAATTGAAAGGGAACGTTAGGGTTACTTATCGTAACCCTGGTTCCCTAAAAGAAAAGATGACCACCAAAACTTCCAAGGTCGCATCACTCGCATTTGCCGGTTCGATGCAAAAGAGGAAGTGGGCTACGCGGAGTGACTACTTATTCCCTCATCAGGCGGGACTGAGGACGTCACTCCACGGAGGGGCCTATCGGCAGCTCTGATATAAAATGCTCAGCGAATACCTACCTAAGGCAGGCATATCCCAGAAGTATTGGTTGGTGGTCGTGTTCTCTTTCAGGGAACTAGGGTTACGGTAAATAACCTAAAGTTTTCTTTCTCCCTTTGAACACTAGATATGTATCCTGTATAAAGTACAGGTCTTACAATGTCGTACAACCAATCACAGACAACATTATCTATGCTGACTATACCAAATACATTATTTGCAAAGACTCAGTTCATAACCCCCCCCCCCCCCCCCCTCCCCCACATACTCACACAACCCCAAATACAACATGTTACCAGGGAATGTTTAATCTGGAAAAAAAAGATTCCCATTGCTTCTCTATTAAGCTACTGTACTTTGTGCATTGACTGCAAGACTTTTAAGACATATTTTTTTAGCCAGCTTTAATCATCACATTTTATGTATGCAGGACTACTACAACTTTACCACAGTAATTATCAGTGTTTGAAATGGAATAAAAAAAATGGCGGTACTCTCAGGCTCCCTGTCCAGCTCTCTCTCTGACTCCCTTTCCACCTTTATCTGTCTCCCTGACAGTGCCCAGCTCTCTTTCTGTCTCCCTTTCCATCTTTATTATTATTATTATTATTATTATTATTATTATTATTATTATTATTTATTTCTTCTTATTATTATTTATTTCTTAGCAGACGCCCTTATCCAGGGTGACTTACAATTGTTACAAGATATCACATTATACATTATTTCGCATTATACAGATATCACATTATTTTTACATACAATTACCCATTTATACAGTTGGGTTTTTACTGGAGCAATCTAGGTAAAGTACATTGCTCAAGGGTACAACAGCAGTGTCCTCCACTGGGGATTGAACCCACAACCCTCCGGTCAAGAGCCCAGAGCCCTAACCACTACTCCACACTGCTGCCCCTATGTCTCTCCCTGTCCAGCTCTCTCTCAGGCATCCTGTCCAGCTGTCTCTCTTTCCCTCTCTTTCTGTCCAGCTCATCTCGTCTAATCAGTACTGCGTCTAATCGCGACTTTACCTGGACCATTCAAAATAAATTCCTCCGCTCTGTTTTGTAATGCACTCTGGGAGTTGCAGTTGTTTTGTAATGCACTCTGGGAGTTGCAGTTGTTTTGTAATGCACTCTGGGAGTTGCAGTTGTTTTGTAATGCACTCTGGGAGTTGCAGTTGTTTTGTAATGCACTCTGGGAGTTGCAGTTGTTTTGTAATGCACTCTGGGAGTTGCAGTCTATGCTCTGCTGTGATGTAAACCTTGCAGCTGCTGTTGGGGCAACAAAGTAACAACTAGAAAGTCACATAAATGCAGCTGACAGTTTGGAAAAGAAAACGGGCAGATAGTCAGTGATAAGCGCCAAAATGCTACTCAAATGTTTTAAATTCAGAAGTGGCGGGATACTCTGTACCGGTGAGTACCGCCCCATTTCAAGCACTGGTAATTATGTTTGAAGCATGTCATTCTTTTTAAGTGTTCGGCGTGTCCCAGATTCTACCACATAACAACTAACTAACTTTGACTTCCCTTAGTTTAGTCAGGCACCTATTCACTGGCTGATTGTGCAGCTCATCATGCACACACATGCTCCTATCCCTCCTAACAGATGAGTGACCAATGAGTTTGCATTTTCTCTTAACTCCTATCTAGCAGGTGGATCCTAGTCAAACAGTTGTCTCTTTTTTTCATAAAGAAAATGAAAGTTAACATTCTCATTTCTCCCACGCTACACCGCTGCTCTGCTCTCTGCACTGGCTCTCTATCGCTGCTTGTATCCAATTCAAAACTCTTGTGCTCACCTATCGCTGTCTTGACCTTTCTGCTCCCTGCTGTCCTGCTGTCTCCAGACTATAATTTCGCCCCCTCAGCTCCTCCACCATCGGCAGATTAGCTGTACCCCCCCTCTGCTCCCCCGCTTCCAGAGCCCGCTCCTTCTCCACCCTTGCCCCCCAGTGCTGAAACGACCTACCCACGGATATCAGGACTGCTCAGTCCCTGACCACCTTCCAGCGCCTCCTCAAGACACACCTGTTCAGACAGCATATGTAAACCTCTGGACTATACTGGACTATATGGCACCCAATTGTACCAGTACTTGCACTGAACTGCTCCATACCTTGCCGTATTCTACTACTGCTCTTAATTATAACTACTTCCTGTATCTTGTATTTGATTTTACTCTTATAAGTATCTGTATTCATATTTTTTTTTTTGTAATTGCTCTTATATGAAATCACACTGGACTTTACTTGTTTAAGCATATAGTTTTATTATAAGTTACCTGCTCTTAGTCGGACCCACACTTACATGTAATTATTTGTTGTAATCTCTATTTTTAACTCTTATTTGAGTTTGATCTTTTGCTACTGATTTTACTGTACTTTACAACTGCTCTTATCTGTTATGTGATATTTTGTAATGTGATACATTGTACTGTGATATTTTGTAACAATCGTAAGTCACCCTGGATAATGGCGTCTGCTAAGAAATAAATAAATAAATAAATAAATAAATAAATAAATAAATAATAATAATAATAATAATAATAATAATACACTGGTAACTCATTTCAGTTACATGTTATCATCAGTAATCATCTGCTACCAATAAGGGTCACTGTGCAATATTTGTTCTATTTTTTTTATTATTTTTTATAGATTTTCATTTGTATTTTAAAAGTGTCCCAATGTTTTTGTGTTAACCAATGTGTAAGGGAACTGTTCTATCAGAAGCATATTTGAATGGTGTTTTAAGTAAGTCTGAATAGGCAGAATTCTTTCTAAACATATAGATGAGAAAAATGTATGTAAGGTGTGTCCATTAAGCGTTAAACTGAAGGCTTACGCTGGTAATATAGGAGAATTCTGTACTGACTTTCTTTTACCAGACAGACCACTGGGTAACTAAGTTGTTCTGGGCAGCTGTTAAAAAAAAGAGGCTGTTAATTTAAAATAACCTGTTTGTTTGAACCCCGGTCAGTTTTCCTTCTGCACTGTGAACCCTAAAGGTAGTTTTAAAATTAGTGTCTTGGGAGTGTGGAAGGTAATTAATGCAAGCAGGCAACCTCAGCTGTAAGACAAGAGGTTAAGAAGGGAAGGGCTGGAGTTGGAGTGTGCGTACTCTCAGGGATGGACCCGGCAGGGTTTTGTTTTTTACCCTTTTGTCTGTGTATTTTTCAGTCTCATTCTCTCTAATTCTCCCTTGCCTTCCCTTACGCGAAATAGGGGACTGGCTGCAGCTGGAACCTGCTGCCAAAACCAGGGGTGTCCCATCAGCCCTCTGGCACACGATGTTGATCTGTAGATAAAACTTTCCAGTCAGCAGCAAGCTTGCTCTGCAAGCCCCAGCAGCTAGGCTGGATTACTAAATGCCTTTCCACCTGCCGTCACTACACTGTACTTCCCCCATCTCCCTGAAGGGTAGATTGCTGCTGGGAGTTATGGTGTCTGCCTGACCCTGGGCCCTATTGCTGGGTTTGCTGAATGAAAAAGGTGTGCGAGGCTTCACATTGTGTTCACTGGATTATATGCACAACAGCAACCTGCTGCAGTCTCCACCACAGCTATTCCCTTAAAGGCAAATAAAAAAAAAGCTTTTCCTCTCTCTTTTTCCCCTCTCTCTTTGCTGTGGGAGGCCCAGACTGTGACCACCTTGAGGCTGAATGGCAGCAGAAAGAAAGAAAATTAGTAATTTGTTTTATAGGCAGTCTAAGCTGGCTTTGTTGCATGCTCGAAATGAAAAGCAAGTGAACTGTGAGATTTAAACATGCATATAACGTTTATAGATGTCATTTTTTTGCATCATTATTTTTTTTATATATTTAAAAAACAAATGCACAGCAAAATAAGGGACCATTATACATGATATGTTTATCCTGTTTATCATAATGCTTGAAGCAATTACAATGAAAGAGCCACTTGCTCTGAAAGCTCAGCCTCCATCCTGACTCATACCTTGAGGTAAGAAAATATTTCTTAAAGCCATAATGCTGAAACTGATAACTGTCATTCACTGTTACAACTAGTTTCTTATAATTTCCACCAGTAAGCAGTTATCAGAGCACCAAATTCATTTTGCTACCACAAGTCTCAGCTAGATTGATTAGGCAATCATGGGTGAACTTTTAGTATATTTTTCTCCTGTTGAACTGTAACTTGAGGAAACACACACAGTGTCTGTGGCATGGTTCATGTAACCAGAGGTATTGTGGGATAGAGGTTTCCTGTCAAGATGGCGACGCAAGTTTTACAACTTGTTTCTGTAACCTTTTCTGAATTATTATCTAGATTATTTTTGTTTTTCTATAAATGATAAAAACAGCACGATTGTGTAAATGTGTTTAATATTTGAATGCAGATAGTTTGTGTAGATTATAAAGTCATGTATAATAATGGGACTGATTATATATATATATATATATATATATATATATATATATATATATACTGTATATATATATATATATATATATATATATATATATATATATATATATATATAATCAAGAGGCTGTCGTTAACAGAACAAGGTACTGTGCAAACCTTTTGTGTGTAAAATAACGTGTAAAAAGGGTTTTGTGATCAGAAAACGGCTTAGCCATCTGATGTAGTGAGAAATGGAAGAGAAAAAGTGTAGTTAGAGCTCAGTGGGAAGTTAGGTTTTTGTTTTGTTTATTTTTGTTTTTCTATAAATAATAAAAACGGCATGAAAGTGCTTAAAACTTCAATTTCTGTGTCTGGGTCTGCTGAAAAAGGGCAATCGAACCTTGGATACAAGTGAAATCTTTCACAATATATATATATATAGGCTGTAAGAAAATCGCAGGCCGTGAATTTGTTGCAGAAACCGCAACTTTTAACACAAACCATAACTTTTTATAGTTGACGCAACTTTTACTGTGACTACAATGTTTCTATGTAATTTCAATGCAAAATAAACTGAAACAGAAAAGGAAACCTCACTCTCACATTGTCTTTTGCTAGTGGGGGGCTTGGTATACTTGTCATATAGTAGATGTTGATTACAAATTTTTAAAAAAAAGGTTTCACATTACTAGCGTGAAATACAATTAAAGCACTTGGAACAAACTACCTATAGTCCATATACATAGCAATGCAGTCTAACACATTTGCCTAGAGACATGTTTTGCATTATTTATTGGTAAAGAACTTCTGACAGACATATACATAACCTACCTGTTGGTTCATCAATAATACTCATAACTGCTGCGACTACATTTTCAACCTCTGCCATTTTTAATGACCGGATCCGTTCTTGCGTTCTGGTCACGTTCATGGGTTCTTGGTCAAAGGTCGCTTAACCCGGTTCTGTTGTGGTCAAAATGCAAAAATACACCCTTGACTGAGACCATAGGCACCTAACCCATAGAGCACAGGGGCGGCAAACGATAGGTTACAGATGTAAACACGGTTCCCTGAAAGAGAAGACGACCACCAACCAATACTTTTGGGATATGCCTGCCACAGGTCAGGTATTCACTGAGCATTTTATATCAAAGCTGCAGATAGACCCCTCTGTGGAGTGACGTCCTCGATCCCGCCTCACGAGATAATAAAGATTCACTACATGGAGAACTCATTCTCTTTTGCATCGAACCCGCGAATGCGAGTGATGCGACCACGTAGGTGGTTGTCTTTCAGGAAACCGGGGTTACATCCGTGACCTATCGTTCCCTTTGAATTCAAAGATGACCATCAACCATTACTTTTGGGAAAAGTATACCAAAGCCGTTGCGAGGGAATATGAGCGGACAGCATGTGAGGGATGTCTCACTACCGGCAACTAGCATTGGTGATGTGAGCGTGCAACTTCAAGGGCTCTTGCACCTAATGAAGGCGAAGAGGGATCTACCACATTAAGACGGTAGAACCTGGTGAATGTATAGCCACAGTCCAAATATCAGTCAATGAGGCACCTCTAAAGAGGGCCCATGACGTAGCCACACGTCTGGTAGAGTGTGCGGCCACCCTGCCATGTCGGGGTAGGCCAGCATTAGTATACACAGTCGAAACTGTGTCCACAATCCAGTGGGACAGTCGCTGCTTCGAGAGGGCTTGATCAAGGGTCTTTTCACCATGACAGATGAAGAGCTGGTCAGACTGACGCAGCGCTCTCGTCATATCTACATAACCTCTCAGTGCTTGCATTGGGCAGAGGGAATTCAGTCTCCTGTCCTCCTCCGAATCAAAATGAGGGGGATAGAAAGCCTCTAGTTACATTGATTGATTCAAGTGAATCACCTTAGGGAGGAAAGCAGGGTTCGAGGACGTAACCGCCAAGTACCCTTCAGAAAACTGGTCACTAGTATATGAGTGCCCGGGGACACTGAGTCAATGGGGACATGGCATGCAGATATGGCTGTAAGTACCTTTCAACATAGAGGGGGATCTACCCGCCTCTAACAGATCTTGCAGAAACTGCAAAATAGTTGCTATAGGGCAATAAATGGGGTCATGAACACTGGTCATGCACCAATTTTGAAAATACTTCCACTTATAGGCATACAACACTTGTGGAGGAGGCCCTAGTGTTCTACAGTGTACTGATAACTGCATCTGAGAGCCCTAAGGCAGACAGTCGGTCCTGTTTAGGGGCCAGACCCACAGTTGGAGTCTGCCCGGTTCTGGGTCCCAGAGGGTGCCTTTTGCCTGACTGAGGAGATCCATGAGCAGCAGGATCTCCCAGGACTGGCCCTGCAGCAGCTGGCAGCGGTTTGAAAACCAGAATCTCTTGGACCCTCTGGGGGCCACCATAGGACTGTCACCTTGTTTCTCAGCGGTATCGGTGGGAAAGCGTACAAAAGCTGTTTGGGCCATTCGTGAGCGAGGGCGTCAATGCCTAGTGGACCTCCGCAGCCGCAAAGGGAGAACCACAGGGGGCAATGTGTCGTCTCTGCCATGGCAAAGAGATTGACTTGGGCTTCCCCGAAGTGTTCCCAAATGCGCTGCACCACCTGACGGTGCAGTCGCCATTCTGACGGGTGAGGACCCTCCCTCGAGAGGAGGTCCGCTGCCCAGTTCACTACTCCTGGGAGATGGACAGCCTGGAGGGAAAGTAAGTGCCTCTGTGCCCAGATCAATAGCCGAAAGGCTATGTGGTGTAACCCCGGGGACTGAAGCCCTCCCTGGTGGTTCACTTACGCCACTACTGACATGCTGTCTGTGTGGACAAGGATATGTCTGTTCTGGAGCACAGGAAGTAAATGTTGAAGCGCGGGGTGGACCGCTCTCTGATCCAGCGCATTTATGTGCAGGGATGTCGAGCGCCTCGACCAGAGCCTGCTGACTCCTCTGCCTGCCCAGACCGCACCCCAACCGGAGTTGGATGCGTCTGTCATCACTACTTGACAGTTGTGTGTATCACTCCCATCCTTACACCCTCACCCAGCTTAGGGCTTCCTAGCATAAGTGAGACACGGTCAGCCGATGGTGCCTGTCATGCTTGGGGTGTAGCCGAAAGGCATTGAGCCACGCTTGAAGTGGGCGCATGTGCAGTAGCCCCAGTCAGATGGCTGAGAAAGCTGTGGCCATCAGACCCAATAGTCTTTGACACAACACCAATTGTACTGTGAACCCTTGTTGAAACAGGGCCAGACAGTCATCCGACAGGTAGGCTCGCAAGAAGGAAGGGTGTGCATGGTTAGATACTTAGGATAACTGATGAGTTGTCATAACAGTTTAAAACTATTATAAATGAGAATTATGAAGGAAAATACAACTCAGTAACAGTTTGTATACAGCTTGCCTTCAAAGCACCTTTCTAAGTAGACGTGATTTCCTCTACCTCTCAAACCAATGATAGACAAAGAGAATGGCAGGTCAGCTGTGATAGTGTAATTCTGGGAATATATAACTTAAAAATTGGCCTTTTGGGTTTCTGTTATTCTCTTACAAATGTTGATCACGCTTTATGTTAACCCTTTGCGGTCCATTTATTCAGCGCATCTCAGGCACATCAGGTCCAATTTATTTTCGCACGCGCAGTTTATTTTAGACGCGCTGTTTAAAAGTTTTTTTTTTTCACAGTAAAACAGGTTTAAAAGGCACTGCATATCAACAGGACACTCAATACTGCATCTCCATCCCTGCCCCACCCCTTGTTCGCTGTATTTTTCACATACCTCTTCATAGTAGTGCATACCGATAAATCATCTCCTGATCACTCGTTTTATCACCAAACTCCTCAATAATGTGATCCAAGTCATTATTTTATTACTATAACATCTCAAAAAAGCTCTTAAAATGTCTGTGATATTCTTTGAGCGCTGGATGCAGAAGCAGCTATCTTGTTTGTTTATGTCCGTGTTATCTTTGTGGTGCCGGGGCTGTGTGTATTTCTCAGATACGCCCCTTTTTTTTTTTTTTTGCGGCTTCCTCTCGGCTCCTATCGGTCTCACTTGGCCATTGA
This sequence comes from Acipenser ruthenus, assembly GCF_902713425.1. Lineage (NCBI taxonomy): Eukaryota > Metazoa > Chordata > Actinopteri > Acipenseriformes > Acipenseridae > Acipenser > Acipenser ruthenus. The sequence continues at coordinate 68,045,299 of NC_081192.1, forward strand.
ATGGTTTTCTCGGCTTTTTCTGGAGAAAAAACGAATAGAGACCTGTTTTTTACATCTTTTGATGATGTCCGACATTGGACCGAAAAGGGAAAAGAATAATGTCGGACCAGGTCCGACATAGGACCGCAAAGGGTTACACTTTTTTTTGTTTATTAACTGTTAACAAATGTTCATTTTGAGCTAAGAGTTACACATTCAAATCTTTATGAACAATGTAATAGGCGGTGTTACGGATTATGTTCCCTGAGATGAGGTTGAAAGCTGTATAATCAACAATACAGACGAGGCCGGCTCTTCTGCGTTGTGGTTAAGACACCCACTAATAATACATGATTTAATTTGCTAAACATTACTGCAGTAACATTCTGAACCGATTTGAGAATTAATTATCCACAGGGCTCTGATGTTTGCAGTTTTAGCTGGCCTAGTATATTAACTAACCATTAACAGGAAAATAAATATTAACATGTTTATTAGCTGGTTGTTAATAGTTAATAGGCAGCCCTTAAAATAAAGCGTGACCCAAATATTTAATTTGAAAAAAAATTAGTGATAGGGGATATAGCTAGGTTAAAGACTTTCAGGTAGTCTTGCATTTCCAAGGTCATTTTACTCGGACAATAACATTGTCCCAATCCCTTCCACACTTTCTTTCCTGTCATAAAACAATCAACTGAGATATTGGACATTTTAACAAATGTCTTAGTTTGTGTGGCATTATTAAGGCTGGAATAACCCAGCTCTGAATATTTCAATGATATTAGTGATCTTAAAAAAGACAGAGACACAGTGCTGGAAGAACATCAGCCTCTTAACATTTTTTTTTTAGGGACCAGAATCATTGATGGGGGTGTTATTCACTTTTAGCCTCTCTAAAGTTTAAATTCATTGTACCTGTATTAGATTAAATATATGACACAAAAGACTAATGAGCAGTACATTCCCAATACATCATCATCCATTTTTTATAAGGAATTTGTCAAACTTAATTTTAACAGGGCGATATATAAGTGATTTTTTCAGTACAATTTTGTTATTGTTTTTACTTATTTTGAGGAGTTTAGAACAGTTATTCTCAAACCATTTTTGGTGGCCTCAAACTGCAATTTATTTACGACAAATACAGAAAATACAGACATATGCTCGTCTAATTTTTTTTCATTTATTTCTATAAAAAAGCCAAAGTGTTTCTCATTTTTATTTAAAAGTAGCCCCTCTCAACCTTGAACTGGATCTTAATTCCCAGACCCTTCTAATAATAAACTGGAGACAAAAATCAGGTGCTTTGTTACATATTTTTTGTATTGCTTTTACAACAGGTAAAACTTAATAGGTTATTCAATCATATAAATTAATATAAATTAATACAATACCCAAGCTAAAGTATATTACTAATGTATTGAAGTTAAATAAATAACTAAAATAAATAAAAGTATAACAATTGTATAAAGCAATGCTGTTATATCATAACATTTTATATGAAACTGTAAAATTTCAAAATAATAGGTTGTTAACGCCTTACTTTGTCTCACTGAATTAACTGCAAAACAGAGGATGTGCATTTCAGGCAGAAACCAAAGTAGACAACACATTTGTTTTCAATCCCTGCCTTTGTAGTTTCTCCACAATAAACAAAGTGACAAAATACACATTTTCAATACAAAAATTCATTAAAAATCTATTTTTTTACAGTAGCATCTTGGAATTGGTATCCTTTTGGGAACAATATAAAGTACTTTAGAAACCATAAACTTTTCGCTTTTTTTTTCAACATGATATTTCGGGTTTATTTATTCATTTATTTTAAATGATAAGTATTTTTGTATTATTATGTATTCTGTGACCCGAGGGACTTTACAATACTTCCTGAATATTTTGTTGAAAAATATTAATGTTTCGGCAAATTACAAGACATTGTTTCACTTGAGTGATTGCAGTGACATAATACACATTTATTCTCATGGTCTTTATAAGCAATAATGGACACTACTCTCGATTATTTTATGTACCAAATTTTGCACCCCTGTCAGAAAACACATCCCATACTATTATGCTGGTTCATTTACTGACGTTACGATGTTTACATGGACATTTTGAAAATGTTAGTGATTCATTAATGTTAAGAGCTGAAGCAGCAAAAGAAGATAGTTGCTACACAACTCTTGTAAAACGTTAACGATTAACAGAAACAGTATGAATAACCAAACAAATCAACTAATTAACCCAGTTAAAAATAAAACATTATTTTACTTAAATAGTACAAAAAGATGGTCAATTTTCAAATACATGACTTAATACCAACGTTATATTAAAATATAATTAAAGTTTTGTATATTTTCATATACCGACACTAACATATAAAGATAACATATGCATGTGTAAATACTAATGTATGTTAAATAACATATGCATGTGTAAATACTAATGTATGTTAAATAACATATGCATGTGTAAATACTAATGTATGTTAAATAAGGAACATTAAACATTTATTATTATTATTATTATTATTATTATTATTATTATTATTATTATTATTATTATTATTATTATTATTTTTTATTTTTTTTTTATTTAGCAGACACCTTTATCCAAAGCGATTTACAGAGACTAGGGTGTGTGAACTATGCATCAGCTGCAGAGTCTCACCCGAAAGACGGAGCACAAGGAAGTTAGGTGACTTGCTCAGGGTCAACAGGTAGGAACAACAGATATTATCAAGACAGATATTTTACATATTTTTAGCGGGAAAAGTGGTACGGACAGGATTATTTTTTCATAGAACTATGAATACATTCGCAATGTATTTGTTTCGTGATGGAGCTCTGCTGTGTTTTCCCAATTTTTGCTAAGCTGTAAACAAGTTTTCTGCTCACGGGCCACATCATTATTTTGTGTGTGTGTGTGTGTGTGCGTGCGGGCGTACGTGCGTGCACAACACGCTAGATGGATAAAAAGTCGCATACGATTTCTTCTTGTTTTTCCTGTTCTTGTTCTTCAGATTATTTTCTATAGGTTGATTCGCTCAAGTAGCACGATGTTATGTGGTTTTAAAATGTCATATATAATTTAGTGTGTGTAAGAAAAACACAAAGTTTCGGTTTTGTCACTTGCACTTAACCCTGTTTTTAACATTTAGTTTTTCAAAGTCAGCATAACGTTATACAACACAGTCCGTTTAATTACTGTATTAACATAGCCTAAGTTTTAAACGTTTACAAAACTCGACAATGTTGCCGAATTTGTCATTCAAACTTGTTTTGTTTTAGTCAGTTTTGTCTGCTTGTTACTTTTTTCAGCCAACACATTTAAATGACCCTTGTTTGTTACATTTTAAAAGATTGTTTTAAACGTTACAATGTAAACGTTGACTCAGTAGCTACCATTAAATGTTAAAACGTTTTAACCTTGGTGATTTTCTTTGATGTGTTGTTAATTTTAGGCAAATTACAATAAAAACATTTTTTTTTAATAAAATGGCACTTCCGTGACAATCCATGAAATGTGTTTTTTTTTTTTTCTTTATTGTCAGTCGTGAATTTCTTGAAAAAGCACAGTGAATTTTCCGTGACCCTACGTATAAGCAGTGCTGGATTTAACTATCCCTATCCCCCCAATAATAATAATAATAATAATAATAATAATAATAATAATAATAATAATAAACATGTAAAAAAAACCACTCAAGCACCAAAGACAACAATTTGAACTTTTTTTTTATGTTACAACATATGTTCTCCTTTTTTACCTAGTCTATGTCACTTTAAAAAAAATCTACAAACCTAATAATTAGGGCTGATTTTACTGCATTTTTTAATTGATTTTGTACAATTTGTAAAGGTTAAATGAAAAATAAATAATAATTAGCTACTAACAAAATGCTTCTTTGTTGCATTAAAAGTATTAGCTTGCTTGACTCCTGATGGACACACAAATACATAAGAAAAACATCCCCTCACCTTCAGTACTACAGGGGTTTCTTCCGAGACCGCAAAGTCTTCTGTTATATCACTGAAGTCCAGCTTTCTCGTCAAGTCACTCTCAATGGACATTAAGATGAGGGTGTTCATTCTGGCCTTTCCCATCTTTGAGCGGTCAAAGCTTTTAATCCTGCTCATCTTGGAGATTGACCGTTCTGCTGCAGCATTTGTAACCGGTAAAGACGAAGAGCGATGTCCACGTTTGGAAAAGTGGATTCCAGGTGGTGAGCTTTAGTTGCTTTTCATTTGTTGGTAAATAAAAAAAACTGTTCAGACTCGTCTGAAAAGGTTGCTTCGAGATCAGATGGAGATTTTGAAACCAAAGCTGCAGCTGCTGAATGAAGCTCACTGATGGGGCATATTGTCAAAGTTGGTCAGGAAGCCAAAAACCTTATATGAAAGACTATACAATTCCAGGCGATTTTGCAGGGACACTTTCAGATTGTCAAAGATGAAGTTAAACATTTCGATTTTAAATCTTTCTGGACCCTGCAGCTCTACATTCTGTATTCTGTGAATTGGATTCACTTATGTGCTGTTTATGTTTTGGGAGTTTCACTGTAGTAAGCCTGAGATACTTTGCAAGTGCTTCCATTTCATCAAACTGATCCAACAGGTGTAATAAAAAAAATACCCAGTGACTGTAGGAGCTGGACAGCGGAACCAAGGTTGATGTCTACTTTTTGAAGCATGGAGCTGAGTGACTGAAATCACTGGAGGATACGATCCCATAGTTCTGCCATTAATACAAGAACTGAACTTCTGTTATATTCAGTGGTGTCTTCGCTGACTTTAATCAGAGCTTCTTGTATATTTTTGTAATTGTGGCAGAGGGCTTTTGTGGATTCAGCGTGGCAGGACTCTTTTCTCTTTTCAAAATGCCTGCTTTAGTGCACTGATAGTGTAAGGATTATTGCCCACATTGTTAAACAGATAACACAGCAATAACAATCCACGATGTGGTACGGAACAGAAAAGCCAGAACACTTGTTATGTTTTTTTTCTCTTCCTGCAGTGAATTAGAGGACATATCTCAAACACCAGTGCACTAGAGTGGCCGTTTTGAAAAAATCTTTGAAACAGACTTTAAAGTTATAAGTGTAAAACACTGTCAGGGTGTTAACAATGAAAAGTAAAATGACAGGTATGTTATTTAGACAGTTGCAGCAACACATGGGGTCGAAAAACGCTATATTTTTCGGAATCCCGCTACATATTTTTAACTATCCAGTTCGTTAAGAACAGCAAACACACTCTCGCAAGACTTTCACCACTGTGACTGGAAATGGTCACAAATTTCAGAAAGTGTTCAACAGGCTTTCTGCTTTCATAAACAAAATGAACCGTGAATGCCAACTGATCAACATCGGGAGTGCTGTCAACTGCATGGGAGTAATATTTAGTAGTGTGAATTTCCTTCTGTATTGCTGACTGAACATTTTTTTCCATCAACTGCACAAAGTCATTGCAGACAATGAAGGAAATACATGATGGTTTTCCACACCCTCCATTGCTAAACTTCTCAATATGACTTGTGAGGAAGTTTGGAAATCAGCTCTAAAATTCCCCAAAAATTACTGTTATGAACAGATCACATTTTTTCATCATCACTGCGAAAATCACTTTTGACCAACTCAGAGGCCACCTGATTTTTAGTCCCGTGCGAATCATGCTTAAGATATGCTAAATTAAAATGCATCAATTAAAATATAGTTCACAGTGTATACTTTACAGTGCTAAGTTAGCTGTAGATAAAATGCATAATGTAACAAAATGATGTAAGATTTGTTAAATGCTATACATAATAAAAAATATATACTTGCAATGCAATAGTACTAAATAGGTATTTAGTAGTGAATCTAAAGCCCCTTTCACACTAGCACTCGTACTCGGGTCCGGACCCGGGTTCTGGCTACCCAGGTCACAATCCTGCGTAGTGTGAAACCACATACCTGGGTCGTACCTGGGTTGACCCGGGTTCCAGCGACCCACCTCAGGATGTGGGTCGACACGCATTGACCCGGGTTGAACGAGACAAAATGCATGACGGACGTTCATGAGCCGACGCAATAACAACCAGCCACGTCTGCGTGAAGGTTTCACTTCTGCAAGGAACATTTCTGCTTATTCTATTTAGCCATATTTTTGTTGATTGAAATACACCATGCACCAGATTGCAGCAGGAACGTAGAAACATTTGGGCCGACGGTTCAATCCAGAGAAGCTTGGATAGAAGCGTCAGTGACAAGCTGCTTCCGGGGCATTGATACGCGCACTGTGCACTCGTCTGTCACCAATGTCAACCGTGCTTTATCAAAAGCAGTGTGAAATCGTGTACCCAACCCGCATGACACCAGGTCCTGACCCGGGTAGAGCATGCCAGTGTGAAAGGGGCTATAGGAAGAAAAAATTCAGAAACATCTACCGAATTTAATCATGTGGCTGAGCCTATTTATGATGTTTACAAGCATGTTTCTGTTTTTTTAGCCAAAGAAATGTGTAACTCAGTTAATCCTTTCTTATGCAGTGGATTGTGGGACATAAGAAGACTAATGGCGGTTGTTTATTTTTGGGTTCTGTTTAGTTACAAACTTTCTTTCAAAATAAATCTGGATGTAACTGGACTTGGACCATTGTTGTCAACAATTTTTCTTATAGTATAATAATGATGACAAGGTTCTGTACATTACAGATGGGAAATTGCATCCCTGTTTTAATTACGGTGTCAGGCCAGAAAGTGGTACGCGTACCCATTTAACGCCACACAATTTATGTTTACAGTTTTAGATAACCTACATTCATTTACTGAATTGTGAAAAAAATATATATTAAAAAGAACTTTAAGGGCCAAACTCAGTACATCGTACCCCTTTCAGATGGTCGTTTACTTGTTTTCTGAGGTAAAATCTTTTACGCATGCCCAGGTTGTATGCACGGTATTTTGGCTAGAGAATCCAGACAGGAAGTTCGGAGAGTGTGAAGCAGAAGCTAGTGTAGCTGTCGCTGTTGTGTTGCTGTTCAGGGGATAGCCACGGGATCAACTCATCTTCCTCACCGAAGCCCTGCCTGGACCAGGAGACCGTGAGTGTTTAGTTGTCTTGCTGGTTGAAGAGAAAGAAACACAGTGTATATTCAGCCCTGCTGTAAGAAAAGAAAGGGAAAATAAACCTACCTCCTCAGTGTTGAATTGACATTTCTCTCTTGTTATTATTTCCCTCTCCACGCTACACTGGTATGTGTCCTCACCTAGTCAAACACTGATCTGATCTACAAGCTCAATTGCTTTCAGTTTAAAGTTGTAGGACTTCTTTGCCATCCTGATCAAGTTGTATCTGCAGAAATAAACTTCAATATACACCTCCCTCAAATAACGCAACGGATTCAAAATGTTTGTATAAAACCAGTTTGGAGAAAACAACAATGTACACACTGTCACAGAACTAATTGCTAAAACATTTAAACAATATTTAAGAAAATCAACTTATATTTTTGTTTAAAAATGTAATGATAAAGTCAACCAAACTAAACGTTGAATGAAATCTGGATAGCAGCACCAATTAAGATAAAGGTTGATTAAGAGAGGAGTTGCTGAGGGGCTGCTGTGGACGCACACAATCCCACTGGTGGCTGCACACAGTCCTGCTAGTGGCCACATTTGAGAAACATTGGTTTAGAGGAACATGAATTACTGCAAGCTGGTATAAAAAATGACACCCAATTTCAAACCTCATCAACCCTTTAAGGACTCCCTGTAGCCCATGATATCTTCAGCCTTTGGATAGCCAGATAAAACAGCCCAGGGGGCTTGATTTAGGCCTTGTTTTTAACACATCTGCATCAACCCAGCTCTAAATCTAAAGCTACACCACCGATTAATCTTCTCCAATTGCAAATGTGTAAATAAACTTCTCTGACCCTTTGCAATTATACATTTTGCTAGGGTTACAGCTGTCAATGCTTACCTTCGGTCAATCAGGGCTTTTTAAAAACAGATTTGGGGCTCTAGCCTCTAATGATTTAACCAAATGATGACCATGGACTCATTCTGGATGTGGAGGAGCCAGCAGGCATTCCAGCTGTGCTGCAGCTGCTGCTGTTTGAACTACAAAAATTCAGGTTCAGGAGCTTCTGCCTACAGGCATTCAGGAAAACTACTTTATGAGCAGGCTGGCCTCTTTTTTTCAACAGAAGAGAAATTAGGACTTTCCTCATACAATGTTGCAGTCATTTAGATAGGGATGAAGCACATTTCAATTCAATATATCCCATTAAGGGATTGAGGAGATGTGGCAAAGTGGTTTGTACTGCACTAGTGTAGAGGTGATGCAGTGCTTAGAAACAACAATCCAACAACAGTTCAATGGTAAATAATGAAGCTTTATTAAGGACTTTTAAATAATAACACTGACTATACACAATGATGTGTATAGTCAGTAAAACTATGGGTTTCAGTCCCGAAATGATAATAACAATAAACACACACTTCAGTGCAGTGCAGTCCGGGTTTGATGCTGGCTGAATAGCAACAGCTCCCAGATATTTAGCCATCTACAATGACAAATAACAACAGTTAATGAGGAGACAACACAACTTTACACTCACAGTTTTGTTTCACTCCTCACAGTCATTCTGTAACCATAACAGAGGAGCCACACACCCTGATATACCTTCAGTCATGCCCCCTTTGGTAGTGAGTGCAATCCTCCAATCCAGGACTGAAACATCACCTACCGCAGTAAGGCGCAGACTTCCCCTTTTTGGATGGCCGACTTCCGATTGACCATGGAATGAACTATCAAACCCTCCAGTCCGGGGCACACTGTTCCTGTTATACCGTGCCCTCACAGGCCGGGAGGGAGAATGTTGACTCGGATTCATTCTACCCTGGCAGAAAAATTGAGAAAGACCATTGGAATATTAGTGTTTTACCCTTAAAAAACTCTAGCAGGACCATCAGCAAACAACTACATTACCAGCAATGAGAATACAATTAGTACATAGCTATTGCATTGTCATTGAAGATCACATTTTTTAAGAGTAGGCAATCTAAGCAATTGTTCCTTATTTTCTAATGTACAATTGTCTATATTCACAAAGAGTTTACCAAAGTGCTATTTTTTTCTAAACAAAAAACAACATATGGATGTTACAAAGTGTCACATAAAAAAACAGTTTACTTAAGAGCTCTTGCATATCTTTGCTGATTCTTACTAGTGTTGTAACATTAGCTGGTTATTTATTAGCTGACTGACTGAAGTATGACCACTCCACCATCAGTATTAAAACATACTTGTTGTATGATTGTATCTTCTTCTCATAATCATTCTTAGGGTTGGCAGTATTTCAGTGTGTGCGTGTGTGTGTGTGTGTGTGTGTGTGTGTGTGTGTGTGGAAACAGGGAGTTCCACCAATGATGTTGCTTGACAGTTTATTTAATTTATTCCTAATAAATATCATAACTATTGATGGATAAAGGAGCAGGTTATGCAAATTATAGGGGAAAACACTTGTAAGAGCTTAAGATATAGAGATGTATTACTTAGTTGTTTGTGAATCTCCAATTTAGAAGTTCTTTAATAGCATGAATTTAAAACAAATGTACAGCAGTGTGGAGTAGTGGTTAGGGCTCTGGACTCTTGACCGGAGGGTTGTGGGTTCAATCCCTAGTGGGGACACTGCTGCTGTACCCTTGAGCAAGGTACTTTACCTAGATTGCTCTAGTAAAAACCCAACTGTATAAATGGATAATTGTATGTAAAAATAATGTGATATCTTGTAACAATTGTAAGTCGCCCTGGATAAGGGCGTCAGCTAAGAAATAAATAATAATAATAATTTCATTTTATCATACTTCACTTTGTGTTCACAGAAGTTGAGAGAATATAAAACACTAGAGCTTTCAACATGCAAACACCATTTAAGTTTCTTTCTGATGTAGAACAAGAGTGATATAAAACATGTGTAACTAAGCTTGGCTACTGCTCAGCGATACAAACTTGTTTATTTATTACACTGTTGAAGTGTTGACAGCTAGCAAGTCTCACATTTGTTATTGCAGTAAGGCAGTACAACAATTAGTTGCAGCTTTACAGCTGCCACATTCTTCTATTTCAGAAGATTTTTTGGGTGCTGATTGTTTTGTTTGAAATTTATGAAGAGTGAGATAGTTGGCACTGCATACAGGCTACTCATCATTGCTTGGGCCCAATAGTGTACCATACCGGGTTTACAAGAGTGCACCTCGGGTACAAAGAATCTTGTTGAGGTTGATGAAGGTAGCGTGGGTAACAGGTAGTCCCAGGAGCTTGTCGCAGAGCAAGAGGAGTCTTTATTCACAAAGAAAAAAAATGTTCTCGCATTGAACAATTTCATCCAATTTCCTTGTTAAATGTGGAAAGTAAGACATTCAGCCTTGTGGCACAAAGGTTGTCAACCTATCTACTGAAGAATCCCATGAGTGACACCTCCATACAAAAAGCTGGTATTCCAGTGTGATCTGGCAACATATTCAGTCTGCAAAAAAGAAGATGGCGCTCCATGTAACATTCCTGGGTGTAGCTAATTAATGCATATGGTTCAGTGCCACATAAGCGCCTTTGGTCTGAATTAGATTTCTCCATCATACCCAGTACTATAACAGGAATAGTAAAAGCCTACTCCGGAGACTTGCAGTTCAGTTTTTCAACTCCACTACCTGGCAGTTTCTCGAAGTCGGATTAATGGCAGGTTGTACCATTTCTCCACTGGCCTTCACAATGACAATGACAATTATTTGGGCCTTGAAAAGGGTAGTGGGAGGAGAACGGCTGGCTTCTGGCATGCAGCAGCCACCACTTAAAGCATACATGGATGACATGACCATCATGACTACAATGGTAGCCTGCACCAATTGGTTACTTGACAAACTAGCAGAAAACATCAGATGGGCACGTATGCATTTCAAGGCCCCCAAGTCGAGGAGCAAAGCAGTGGATAAGGTGTTCTACATTGATGGTGAGGCCATTCCAACAGTGTCAGAAAAGCCTTCAGAAGTTTTGGGTGGTGGTAGGACAGGGATTTAAAGGACAGTCTGAATGAGAGAGGTGAGACAGCAGGCAGTGCAACGGCTGAAGGATCACCAATTGTGTACTACTGAGCAAGCTTAAAGTCTGTTTGGTGAGACTGGAGACTTTGATTAGTTTGTACATTAGGAAATGGCTGGGAGTTCCAAGATGGCTTAGCAGGGTAGCACTCTGGTAAGGGGAAACTGCAGCTGCCAGTCTCAGCTCAAATTAAGTGCACTAAGGTTTGGCTGGAAATTACAGTGATGGAATCGTTTGACGAGGGTGTAAAGGAGGTAGCACCCATAGTGAGACCTGAGAGAAAGTGGGCAGCCAAGGACACAGTGCAAGATACAAAGGCTGCCCTTCTCATCAGTGACATGATAGGGAAAGTACAACATGTACAATGCTCCCCCGATACCACATAAAGCAGATCCAGCTGAAAGGTGGAAGTTACTGAAGGGCAAAAGCAGGAAGAGAGAATGAGGTGGTGTCCCAGGCTAAGCAGGGAGGATGGATGAGACGGGAACAGCGTAAGATTGGCTGGTGAGACCTGTAGACAATTAAACAGAGGAGGATCAGCTTCCTAATCAGATCCATATATGATGATCTTCCATGAAAGTAGAACCTGAATGTGTAGGTAGGGGAGAACCCTGCATGTCCTCCTTTGCGTTCATCACTGGCTACCCTTAAGCACATTTTTACAGGATGTAAGGTAGCTCTGAGCCAGGGTCACGGCACTTGTCATCATGATCAGGTGCTGTGATGCTTGGCATGAGCATTAGAAGTATGACATAATAAGATCAACAGCTTATCGCCAATATCGTCAGTATCTGGCACACAGAGAAGGACGTTATTTCGTCTGGGAAAGCAACCAACAGGAAAGGTTATTAGAACTAACATTTGCTTGGGACAATTGGAGGCTGCTAGACATTGGAGAATGCAGGCAGATGTTGGCCAGTGCCTTATTTTCCCACCTGAGATTGCAACAACTACCCTTCGACCTGACATTGCCCTGTGGTCAGTCTCAGCCACCTTGTTCTCTTGCTGGAGCTATCAGTGCCATGGGAGGATTCGGTGGCATACAAGAAACTCTGGTATGCTGAGGTACAACAGCAAGGGTGGAGAGTCCGGGTTTATCCAGTCGGTTGCCATGGACTCCATGACTCGGCTTCTCCAAGATACTGGATTCAGTGGACAGGAGTTGCGACATATAGTGAAGGCTCTATCCGAGGAGGCAGAGAGAAATAAGGAGGAAAGAGGCCAATTGGAGACCTCAAAAGAGAGGTGATGGAGGAAGATAGCATCAATGGAAAGGAATGGATTGCTAATGTAAGTAAACTGTGCTGGGTTGGGTGGGGGATGGAAGGGAGTGGTGCAAGGATGCCAGCATCAGTGTCGAGCCTTCCCGAGATGTGGGCTAGTCGAGGAAACACTGAAGACAGGAAGTGCCCACCTGAAGACCCCTGTGAAGTGCCCCAACCAAGCTCATTCCAGATGGTTGCAATCCTGAGGTACTAGGGAGGCTGAACTTGATCCCTGGAGCCAGCATCACCACCATTTTGTGTGCTGATGCACCAGGGTCACAAATTGGCTGATCCTTGTGGCCAGCATTACACTTCAGCCATCAACACCGAGCCATTATGAAATCCTCGTTACCTGGCAGAGGAAAAGCACTGGAGGCTTACATCTTACTTCAATGTGTGCAGATGTTCAAGCAAAGCTATTTTTTGGTTGGTCCCCACCACTACTATCTGAAAGCTGAGTCCAGTGTTAGGATGTAATAAAAAACAATTAGAACACAAACAAAGAATTTGTGGTAGGTGGAGTAAAGTGTTGCGCCTGTCGCAATAGTCGCAAACCAGTTGCAAACGAGTCAGAACTCTTGGGTGAGATGTACTAAACAAGCGCGATGTTATCTGTGACTTTTTAGGGAATGCTTTGCGGCAACAGTTTCTGTTTGAGGTTCAAGCGTAGATGAATATGTAATTATGGGTATTCCTGCATAAATTCGCGAAAAGTAGATGGAGATGGAGTGCAAATGAGGGTTCTTAAATATTATAATGAGAAGTATGTAAGCTGCAGGCAATTGCACAGTTACAATTGCATCAATTTGTTAAGAACTTTTGAAAGCATGTTTTTAAACAGTTGCAATTGTTGCTGGCATTTCCTAGTCTGGTTTTTCTTGTGCGTTGCCAGTTGTGCTCAATGCATTTTTGAGGCAAACAGCCAAATACCTATTTTTCCCTAAAAGCAGAGTGTACTTACAAGCCTTGAAAACAAATTTCTATGACATTTCTGGTTTCCCAAACGTGTTGGGAGCAATAGACTTCACACATGTGCTGCTATACAAAAAGTAAACACACCTATTCTATTAATGTGCAGGTGGTTTGTAATTGTGCACAATCTAGCACTACACCCCTGACTAACTTAAATAAAAACTGACAGTTTATAGGCTTTTTGTCTACTCATGATAATACGAATTAGTGGTATAATGCAAAAAATCATAACCTGTCAGTGTGGCACCATGATCTATTTTGTGTTAATTGTCTAGGCAGTTAATAATAATAATAATAATAATAATAATAATAATAATAATAATAATAATAATAATAATTAAAAAAAAGCTAAAATCATTTAATCAAGCTAAACTCAATAATCTTTTATTCACATTGTTCACCAATGTGTGCAATGCAGCAGCATGATTTATTTTGTGTTACCATACTGGTAGCCTACAGGCTAAAGTAAAAAGAAAGTGTGCTAGGTATTCATTTGATTTTACTACTGTACTGTATACTGTATAGGCGTATTTTTGGTCATAATGTAATGTGTAGCCTACCCAAAACACATTAGTGTTACTTCATCGCAATGAGTTATACATTTAAAATACACTGAGCACTATAAATGTATACATGTGCGATTTTATTTGCATTTTTTAAACTTGACACCTCCTAACAAAAACAATGTTATTTTGATTCTTGCACCCTTGCATGCATAGACGTTATCCTTCGGGCACCCTCTGCTGCAGCAAACCACAACTCAACTCCCGCTATTTATTTGAACAATGTTGCACGAATCTCGCAATATAGATCTCGCTAAGAAGACGCAACAAATATTTAAATGAGCATATTGCAGCTCTTTTCATTGACATATTTTCTCTTAGTACATACGACAAAATGTATACTTTGCTAAGTGTCACAACGAAAATACAAATTGTGTTATGTTTGTGCTGCGACTGGCCCATTTTAGTACACCTACCCCTTTATGTCATCTTTTAAAACAAACAAATGAACTATCCTTACGAAAAGTGTGTCTTAGAATGAAAAATGAATAAAGCATGTTCGACTAGAAGATCTGTTATTACAAATGGCCATATTCAAAGAATAAGCTGGACATATATATATAATTTTACAAAATGATAAACAAAACTTGACATGCTCAAGAGATCTGTAATTTATTATATTATTATTTATTTCTTAGCAGACGCCCTTATCCAGGGCGACTTACAATTGTTACAAGATATCACATTATACATTATTTCACATTATACAGATATCACATTATTTTACATACAATTACCCATTTATACAGTTGGGTTTTTACTGGAGCAATCTAGGTAAAGTACCTTGCTCAAGGGTACAACAGCAGTGTCCCCCACTGGGGATTGAACCCACAACCCTCCGGTCAAGAGTCCAGAGCCCTAACCACTACTCCACACTGCTGCCCTAGTGACATTATAGTGACACGATAGATTCAACCATTAATATCTCTGCAGTGATAGGGGCAGAGTGATGTTCTTTGGAACATAAACACTTTGTGAGATTATCTCTACATTTTTTAAATGTTTTTTCAACAGGATCCATGTTTTAGAAAATAGATGATAGAAGGAGGGTGAAAACATTAAAATTTCTCGTGTACAATATGAATTATGTAATTTTTCAACAGACCTGAAGAAAACACTGTAATACCTACAGTGGATTTGTAGTTTGTAAGTTATTTTTAGTGTTGTTTTTGTTGTGTGTAAATGCAAATGTTTGAAAGGTGACAGTTTTCCATCAAGTCCGCTCAGAAAGACACATGCCCATAAAATAGGGTGAGAATGCTGGCTGCTCAGCAGGGGAGATCAGCTTTCTGCAGCCGACATCGTAGGACTAATTTTGGGACTCGGGCCGTCCAGTACAAAATGCCAGTGTAAAAGGAGCTATAGACAGGCTGCATAAAATTATTTAACACTTTTTAACACAATTTTCATGTGTTTCTTTTAAATAAAGTATTTAATGGTTCCTATAAACTTGTTTCCTTTACTTAAACATTATAGCAGCATGATTTTTATGTTAAACTCAAGTTTTCAATCATTAATATCTCAGTCAAAACACATTTAAGAAAATGTCCCCAACCCCACCCCCACCTGAAACAGCCATGTAGTATATTATGTCATTACATCTGAGTAGAAAAAAGTTAAACAGATTTAAATTAAAGCATAGTGCCTGCAACACAGCGTCTTGTGAAGAGCCACCACATTCACATTTTGTCCCTGCTAAATGAATATTTCTTAGCTTTTTTTGTTCTAGTTCTGTAAAATGAACAGATACTTTTCTCATTTCCAAAAAATAAGAGTTAATTAAAGATTGGAGTAAAGACTTTGAAAACATGGGACGGAGTGTTACGACTAAAAATATTGACCCATTCATAGCCTTTTTCTGTTTCACTAGCATAAAGTAAATTACATTGTCTGAGCTATTTTACTCATATGTTGAATGAGGTCCAAGCAAACTTAGGTCTATAAATAGTGGTAGTTTTATGATCCGTCACGGTTTAGTTTAAAATATACCCCTTAGTGATAGTGTACTAATAACCTGGGTGAGTTTGATAAGTATTTACATATTTAGTAATGCACATTGATACATGAGTAAACACTGTTAAATCCCTGGAGGATGCTAATGTTGCCACAGAAAAATGTTGATTCCAAACTGCTAAGCTGTCATGCAAAGGCATGTGGTGTTGATGGTCACCATGTAACATTTCCAGTTACACAGAGTTGCAGGGACAGCAGATCAGCAACCCCTGATAACTATCAAAATTAGCATCAGCCTCAGGATCACAAATGCCAGGTCTGGGACTCTCAGTTTTAATGAAGCTGCTTAGTTTATGATTAAACAGTTTTTGTGATTGGCATTAGAAACATGTTGTTAGTCTGCTGCGGTCCCCCAAGCCCATTTTCAACATTTTCCTTTCTGACTAATGCATAGTGTGTGTCTGCCTGCTACAAGACGACACGAGTTGTGGTTGTTGTGTGAGTTGTTGATGATTTATCCTTTGGCAGTTGTGGTGTATATAATATGTACTTTACTTACTACTTTTACATTAATAAGAATCCTTTGCAATTCCATGCAGGACATTGCTACCATATATATATATATATATATATATATATATATATATATATATATATATATATATATATACAGAGAGAGAGAGAGAGAGAGAGAGAGAGAGAGAGAGAGAGAGAGAGAGAGAGAGTACATATGCACAACTTTACCATGCATATGAACTTTACATTCGGAAGCTGGGGCTTCTTATAGCAAAACTAAATGATATGATATACAATAGTTTTGCAACAAACCTAGTCTAGTATTTGCTTTGTAATACTGTATTATAAATAAATATTGTAACGAGAGCTACAACATAAATAATATACAACATTTTATTGCTCTATTATAGAAGGAACAAGTTCATGTAAAAAGGGCATTGGTAGTCTTAGTTAAGAGGTTTGCCTGTATTTTGAAAGTAAGACACTATTAGGCCTGCAATACAAGTGTCATCCTTCAAAACTGGGCACATTTGAGAAAGCTTCTGCACCTCACGCTGTTGCTGCCAGAACTGAGGGAACCTGACAGTTTGTGATTCCCACTCATTCACTTTTCTTTCCAGCTTGTCGGCCTGCATGACTGAAAAAGGCCTGGAATGGCAGAAATGTAAATATTGTAAATATGTGTGAAAAAAATACATGCAGGCACTTTTCCATACCAAACGTATTGACATTTTTCGGTGTTTGATCTTTTCCTCGTCTTTGTTTTGGCTACAGATACACACTGAAGGGGGGGGGGGGGGGGTAGCAGGCTAGTAGGTGCTTCCACCTTTCCTGTTCTACACACCCTCTGGCTCAGCCAGCTGGATCTCTCCAAATTAGTCAAGTACTTGATTATCCACCTCCCCCACACAACCCATTTGCACCCCCCTTTGCTTTCCTGTCCTGCACGTTTTGCTGCTGGTAATACATAGAAAAGGCCTTCTGTTACATTGTCTGTGAAGCTTTGTCCTTTTTTAATTGTGTTTTGGCCTACTGCATAGCAGCACTGTGCTACATTTGGGGGAGAGGGGGGGGGCTGGCTTTTCATCTGTTGCCTGTAGTGTTGCACAGAACCTCCCCTCAGTGAAATTGTTAGCCGGCATGTAGCTGTTGACAGCATAGCATGCAGTTTCGGAGTCCTTATCCCTAGGGAGGTCTGGGATTTCTCTTCGTAGTGGGCCTGAGTAACTGAGCCACTAGCCAAGGGAGCTGGACCAATTACATTGTTGGGATATATGTAGCGCTGTGCATGGATTGTGGTACTTAACAGCCTGTTTGATGGAAGCTTTCACCAGGGTATTTTAAATGGAAGGGAATTTAAAAACAGATTTATGGGTCAGTTAAATATAGTGTGACAGAAATATATATTTTTTCATTTCTTCCCTTAGTCTTTCATAAAAAGACATGTCTTTGTAAGAGGATAGTCTACCCCTTATTAAACAAAGTTGCATGTGATATTTACAACAGGACATGCAAAGCAAATAAATATTCATGTGACCTTTTGGTATGTATTTTAGAAAATTAGCTTCTGTAACATCCCTAACGGAAATAAATGTAATGCAATGTATAGCATGTTGCCACTGGAAAACATCTTTGAATGCACACACACAAACACCACGACCTGCAATATGCTACGATTACAATATTCTACTCATTAAAATACCCTAAAACTTTCTTAGATACCTCAGTCAGAATGGTAAAAGTAGAGGTAGACTTTGAATGTAGAAGCTGACATTAATTATAGGCGACAGAAAGTTTGTAAACTGCCAAGAATGTGATGAATAAGAAAGATTATATAGTGAAAGTGATACAGATTTCAACAATGTTTTTACCCTTTGAGAGAATATTTATTTAAATTCTTAATTTGTGTGTCATATTTCAAATTATTCTGCCTTTTTTTCTGAAATGATGCCTTGGAGGTAATTTCTTGTATGAAGATTTATCACTTATATTCATGACATGTCACATTGCGGATAGTGTTTAAGTATCAGTGAGTTTTCTAAGATGTTCATGCAGTAATTTGGTCTGGTCCAGAGACACCTGTTCCGTGCTAATCCAGTGCGAAAAACACAATCCAGTTTTGAAGCAAGCCATTTGAACACATGCAACACATCGTGGTAGATTTTCAAAACATAATTCTCAACCATATTTAAATCTTTTCTTTCAGAAACATGCAAGAGTACTGTAAATGCTTTCATCTGACAGCACAAAAGCAGATAATTACTAAGAGATTTATGGTTCTGAGTTCCATATTGGGCCAAATCTTTAATCCTGCTGCCAATATCCAAATAAGAATTCCTGGTGCTGAGATTCAAACTACAAACTACATAAGTAGATTCAGGCTTGCTTAATCCAGTTTTGCAGCTGAAGTAGGGGGTGTGTGCTGGTAAATATTGTGTTTACAATGCAGTTACACTTGTATAGGGATTGTAACCTTTAATAAACTAAACTCAAATAAATTTGCCATCACAAGGCATGACACTTGCAGTGATAAAATCGGGTCTGCATGGTTTTTAGTCCTGGTTCTCTTTCACATTTATTCATCTTTTCTGCTCCCTGATCTTAAGGATAGCCTGTGTGGCAAATAGCTTGGGACTAAAATACAAGGAAAAACAGGGCAATTTTGATTATAGACACTAACAAAGGAAAAGCCAACCACCAAGTGCAACCCTTTGAATGTTTCCTGCCAACAAATATTTATTTATCCTTAGAAATGGCTGACAAGTAACTGGTCCTTGGGGGTATCTTTCCTTCTTCTGTTGTACAGTTGAACAGGTTTCCATGGAAACAAGGTCAGAGTTAAGATAAAATGAAAAGTATATTAGATATTTTAAAGCATTATAGAAACAGTATTTAGCATGTGCATACCACTTGAAGCTAATACTAAAACATTGAACAAAGCTTTAAGGAAAGATAAGTACATGTATGCAATACACAACTTATACATTTTTTTTAAGCACAACAGTGTGAATTATGTAAATAATATATCATTAGATTGATGCACAATATTGATGAATCAACATAGGATGGCAGAACAAAGTGTACTTGAAAGGCTAACACCATTTTTTTTTACTGACTTGAGATCAAAACTTCCGTCAGTAAAAATCAGCTCTTATATCTGGGGCTGTGTTCTTGAGACGTTTTTAAGAAGAAAAATCTTCTTAAATGCAATTTAAAAAAAAAAATTTGTACTAAAACAAGTTAAGAACTGCTATTCACAACAATTTTCATTAAGAAAGAAATTTATGAAGAAACTTTAAAAAATGTGTATTATTATTTTTTCTTAAAATTCATCTTATATTTAAAAGAGCATAATGTGTGTCTTAAAGTGATTTGCGGGTGCAAAACCCCCATAATGCTGCCGTAAATCACTTTTAGCAGCCATAAAGTCTGATTTTACCGGCTGCTAAAAATGCAGCATATATACAGTAAACAATGGTGTTCACCTGGCGTTCTGCACCCACTATCAAATTTTAATCCATTAAAATTATATTGAAATGCATTCAAATTAAGAAAAGAGCATGGGATAAGGCAGGATCTAGATACTAAGGGGGCGCAAACATTATATGTGATGTAAGGATTTTGCCTTGCACTTAGGCAATTGCTGACCCTCCAAAAAATTTACACTGCTTCTTACAAGGTGCAAACCATTGTAGAAGCCAGTAACTAAGAGCTGTATAAAAGCACACACCTGCAGAGATCTGTCATTGGCTTCAGGATGGCTGCTGTGGTACACTTCCTGATACGGCGACACTTGGCTCTTATTGAGGAGAAGCAGGAACGTTCACACGTGCATCAATTTAGGGACCGCCATCCCTGCACATGTGAAAGTTCTGTGTTCCCTACTACTTAGCCTGTGGATCCTTTCAGACCACAGTTGGAATGTCTGAACTGATAGCCCAATCCGCCATTTCCAGAGTGCTAGGTAAATTTCTGGATTTCATGCCAAAAAGGGCAGGTCAATCATTTCCTAAAGAAATTAGCATAACTGATGTTGGCTGAGGCTTTTCCAAACAACTCAGTTTCATGCTGAGTGACCTCAGCCATAAGGACTCTCAGCTCCTTCTCAGAAAACGTTTATTTTCTTTTCCGAGTGCCAAGAGGACTTTGCTGCCCTTCCTCTGACATTTTCTTTGGTTTGTATTTTTGTGCTCCACAAATGTCATACAGCGACTGCTGCTCTCTGTACTCCTAACTCTGCAAGTGCGGCCGCTAAATAGACCAATGCATACATACGGCGCAGTGCAAAATAATTGACAGGCCACAATGTAATTTGAGTTTTGCATCCGCAATTATTTGCACTGTGCCTATACCCCCACTATGTGTAGTAGACGGAACCTCACATGACTGATTAGTAAGTGATGCAAATGGAATCCGACATGCATTTGGCAATGTATAGAAGCTGTATCTTCCTGTTGAAAATCAGTTTCAGTCACCATGGGCAAAAGATCTGACAGATTTTGATAGACAGCTGATGGCACAGTAGGTGCTCAATTGGCAAGTGTTTCCCAATCCAACACTAGGCTACAAAAATGACACCAATTATGTTTAATGAGGATAAGAAAGTCAATAATCAATTATATTAGATAGTTTCATAATTATCTATCTTAAACTATCTATCTATTCTTATACATTTCTGGAAACAGTGGATCCTTTTTATGCACTTCACATGGATTCATCCATTTGCTTTTATTAAAAACAAAAGCAGGGATATACTAACCATATATATTTATCTCGTTTAAAAAGTTTCTTGAATTTTTCAAGACTATTCGTAAGAAATGTAACCTTTATTTTTCTTCTAATCAGCATATCATCAATCCAATTAAAAAGGTAATAAGGTAACTAGAACTTACACCTGTGGCAGCCGATGACTTGGGCAAAGCACCTGGTGTAAGGAGCAAAGGAGCAGGCACGATCTTAATTGAGCTCCCTGCTTATGCTGTGCAGCCAGCATTGTTCATACTGAATTTTTGCAACTGAATTTTTACACAATTTTTTTTCTTCTGCAATTCTAGAACATGATCTGTTCACAGGCGTATATTCATTTTTGGAAGCCATAGTATTAAGCACAGTTTCCGAAGCAGAAGTGCGTGTTTTGGCCAGTTATAAAGCAGAGCTGCCTGCTGTCTTTAGGGGGTAGGCCACGAATGCTGTTTACAGGAATCTTTCAATTAAGTGAAAGGCATACGCTATTGAAACTGCTGTAAGCACATATAATATTGTTTTAATGTATTTGATATTTAATGACTTGTTTTGGGGCTACGCTGAATAAGAAACGCACATATCAAGGATCAAACAAAATTGTTGTGTCTATTACAGAACAAAAGTGCCAATGGAGGAGTTTCTATGTGTGTTCTAATTTTTCTCATCCCTCTTTTCACCTGACGCCATGCAAATGAAGGGGAAAGGAGGAGGCAGATATGCAAATTAACCATGTGTAGCTTTCTCATGATGTTTTCGCAGACAGCTCAGGAAATTGTGGTTTCCATGCACAGAGAACAGGTACACCAGAGAATCTCACCTAGAAATCCATAGTTGTCAGGTGACACCTTGTTTGAGTGAAACTTTAAAGCACAGTGTTAAGCTCATGTAATAAAGCTGTGATTTGTAAATGCAAATGTATTGTGTTTTTTCTGCTATGTGCTGTACAGTGGTTTGTGATACTTTTGCATAAAAAGCGCTATATAAATGCAATAAATAATAAATAAATAAATGCCTGGTGCCTGGTTGCTTAATGATATGTTTTACTGCTCTTGCCCAAATTGTTTTTCAAATGTCCATTGGTGGGGTGGCATATCGTTAGTAGTGAATAATATTTCAACTAATTTATCACACGACTTATTAATTAAAGAAAAAAGAAAATAATTAACCCAGAGGTATATAATGAAACTGTCCAACCCAGCTATTGCAGATCACCATGGCTGAAAACCGGCGGAGACGTAGGATTTTAGAAATCTGTGCCAGACACCTTCCACGTGTGCTCCCAAGGCTGTCTGGATTGGGAGCAGAGGATCTTTTCATGTGAAATGCAGGTTTCCATGTGAAAATGGGTGTGGATTTCCACACATGGAAACTCCCCCAATGTTATTTGTTTGTTTAACCTTGGGGGAAAAATAAATTAATGTTAGATGGGCCCAATATGCTTTAATAATAATAATAATAAATAAATAAATATAGTTTAAACTCTGTTTACAGGTTGACTAGGCACTATCACTGCATTTCGCAATATTTTTTTTTGCTTAAGATGACATTTAAGAAGTTTTTAAGAAGAAATTAAAAAAAAAACATAAGAACATTTGGAGAATTGCACTTAAGAGGGATCTTAGGAGGTCTTAAATATCTTCTTAAGACCCAAAAATATGGCCCCTGATCTGTAATTCATTAGTTGACGTTTATGAGTAAAGAGAAATGTGGTCAGCTCATCTTAATCAACCAGACCATGAAAATCAAGTCTGAAAGTTTAGAAAAATCACATTAAACAGCTTAGCAACATTTGGAATGTATGGCCTAACAGCATGTTGAAAGTATTTTTGTAAATATATAAAATAGAATTGTATAAATACTATATGTTATAAAACTTTATAAAACTGAACCCTGTGACCATAGCAGCGGTTCAGACAGTGTGAGTATGTTCGCTTATTACTGTAAAATAGAACACTCTGAGATCTGAGACAGACTGTAAAAGGGAAGTGTTTAGTTATTGTATTTAGTAGTGATTATTTGTTGAATATATGTCTTACAGGGGTATTTCATTTCCACTTGTATAGTATATTGTTTTTGGGATTGTGAGTATATTTGATAAATACTAATAACACTGTAGAACTGGTACATAGGACGCTTGCAAGTAGTTCCTGTTTGTTGTGATACGTTTCTTGCAGATACAGAATATTATGTTTTGGAGATACTCATTGCTGTTGTTTGATCAATTTATGTATGTGTTTGCAACATTTGACATATGGAATATTACTCTGCAGAATCTCAGAAGTTGGATTGGGTACTCTTGAAACTTACTGGGGTATCAGCGCACCAGTCCTCATGTTGTGATAATTGTTACATTCAGAGTAGCTCTGTATTACAGATACTGTGGTTGTCCAGCATTTTATGTGTGCAGGGTTGCAAACACATGAAAAGAAAACACTGGAAGGCTTAAAATTGTTTTAAATCTTCCCCATGGTTGCTCAGCATTGTATGTATAGATTTGTTTGACACTATTACATATAAAAGCACTGAGAGCCATGATAGGATATTTAAAAGCATAGTTGTATTTGTCATACTTTAAACTAAATCTGTTTGCACAGTTGTGGTAATTCTAGACATTCCTGGTTGTTAAACTCAGAGTGTGCACGCACTGAAATTAAACAAATAGTGTGTTTGTTTGTTAAATTGAGTGATTATTAAGAATAGATGATTTTGTAAAGAAATACATAATAAAAACATGGTGATCATTGTGAATTTATTTGGAGAGAGAATGTCAACCTGAAAAAAGGTTGCAGATTTAATTGAAATTGACCCGCTGATGAAAAAGAAAAAGAAGCAAAAGTGGGCTTTTGTGGTATATGGTTTGAAGGAGAGTTATCAAATATATCAAGATAAACTAGAAAAATGTAAAAAGGAAAGGATGAAGCAACCGGGCAGTATAAAGCCCAGCATACATGAGGAAACATGTTTCTTTAAAAATTGTCAAGGAAACATTGTCGGGAAACTTTTTTAAGCAGCACGTGGTCATTCCTGCCGCACACTTGAAAATGGATGAAAGCCTTATTGCATTGAGTGGTGCTGCACTTATAATTGAATTAAAATGTTGTAGAAGGTGCGGCTGATTCAAAACAAAAAGACAGATTTTATTAATCAAACATTAACAAACAGCACCAGACTCATCAGCCCCTGCCTAAAACTTTATTTCACTTAATCGTCTTTAAATCCTTGTTTACATCATCGTTTCTGTTAAATAGTTACAAACACTAGTCTGGAGCAAGTTCTTTGAGAAGTGCTCACATAAATATGAATGCATGCGCCTGTCATCTGGCTAACAACAGTAGTACTATCTTATTTTGCTATGCTGATTCTTATTCATTTTTCAGTTAAATAAATGCGTGACAGGTAGATACAGCACAAATTAAATGTATCAATAAGTATAACTTAAATATTTAAAATAAACTACATTTTTTATGTTACATAACCTTATGTTAACTACTGCTAGGCAAAACAAAAATTACTACAACATAAACATTGCACTAATGTAGGCATCCGTAGACTGCAGAAGTCTGTAGAAGTCGCCATCTTGCAAAGTCACATGACCAATGAACTCACGCTCACAGAGTTTCTCCTGCTTGGCCAAAGGCAAAATATTTCCTAAAAATGTTTCTCAAAGTAGAACCCAGGTCTACTCCTGGTTTTTAGACACAGGGAAACTGCCAGCATACGTGAGGAAACATTGCATCTGGAAACATGTTTCCTCATGTATGCTGGGCTTAAGGATCTCAGTGATATAATTAAGAGGAATGTGCAAGAAAGTGCTTTGAATGCAGCAATCCAATTGCAGTTCAGATCTGCACCGTGGAGTTTGCATGTGGTTACGTTCTGTACTGGTTTACATTGGATTTTCCTTTTTGCCTTGGAATTAAACTGTTTTTATTGAAAATTGCCTGCTAGACGTAAGTGGGAATTCACTGGACACAACACAAAAAGTTGAGTTTCAAACACCTCGCAGGGGTGTACTTTATTAATTTCGCCACAAGGTGACACTGTGCTACTGGGATACTCCAATACCAGCGATGGTAAAGGAGTTACTGAAGGCACACACACACACACACACACAGGTGCATCAAAATAATAGTACAAACAAAAGGCGAAAGCAAAAAGGAAAATAAGACACAATAACAAAACTACAAATAAAAGTTGCTGCTTTTGTAGTGTCCCCCACCGTCGCTAATTGTACGGCTGAGGTCTTCAGCCTGTACCCTGCTATTCCACTTCTATATACTGTGGGGTTGCCCAGGGTTTCCCTGCTAACTACTTATGTCCCCCCCTACTTATCGCTATTTATAATAATAATAATTATAATAATTATAGTAATAATTTCCGTTCAACATGTCTTCCTCAGCCTGGCTTTCCTGTCTGTTTCCTTCGCTCCAGACACTGGCAGTTTATTATGGTCTGTGTCGGAGTTGTTAACCAGAGCTCCCGCTGTCATTCTTCCTAATGGGGCATACCTGAGGAATATCTTTATAGGTTGAGCACCCCTCAAGGCCCGCCTCCCGACCACTCAGAGAGCGAGAGAGAGACAGCCCTCACCCAACCTCTCCGTGTCACTGCCATGATTGACAGGCAGACCCTACAGGGCTCCTGAGCGCCTCCTGCAGGATCATGCATGCATCAGACAGCTAGCACAGATCTCGCCTTGTTACATTAACGTATTCGTATCACATGATTTAGTGTAAAATATTAGAACAATTTCATATGGTTCCAAAGAAACATAATATAAGGACATGGCCATTTACTTGAGCTATTTTTTGTTTTGATGTTCTTATACTGTTTGATATCTAAAAGGTACATTTATTTTATAATAACGAAAGTTCACTTTTAAACCACATATAAATAAATGAATAGTGTAAGTAATCAAAATAAAATGAAGCGCTGACACATGCGCATATCTCAAAATAATGCTAAATTCGGCAGGGTGCACAATTCAGTACGTTTGGTTTCAACATATCCTAAAAAGGGGTGATGTTACAATTTTTTTAATAAAAGAAAACAACTGTACTATAACAAAATGAACAAAAAAGATCTATGTCAAACAATTCTGAATAGGGACTGAAATACCACTTTAATGTTTTATGTAACAGGTACAACTCTTAAAGAAATTAGAACATACATTATTTCTTTTTTTTTTTTTTACTTATTACTTATCCTATAATTATATATTATGTGTGCTTCTCTGTTGTGTTTCTGTCTAGATAAATTACCATAACTATTCCAGAAAACAAAAACAGCTTTTGAAAAGACTTCTCAAAACTGAACAAGAGGAAATGTGATGGAATTATGTCAGTGTTACACATACTGTGCGACTTCTTCAATTGATTTGTCATCATCAGTCTTTTTAGGAGAATTTTCTTAAACAGATTTGCTAGTCAGCACATCAAATACTATTAACACTCTACCACTGCATTATGAATCAGTATAAAAGCTTTTAAAAATGCAACATGCTTAATTTATTAAGAATAGAAAGGGAGAACAGTAGGTGCACTTAGCTACAGCCTTCATCAACATTCAGTTTAAGAAGTGAAATAAAGATTTACCGGAATCAACTGCTTTCAGATATACAAACAAAAATATTTTACATTAAGATCAACAATAGTGATTACTGTTGTTTAACAGCTACTCGTAATTTTACAAATATTTAACACTCATAAAGAGAAAGTTCCAGCTAGACCTTTATCATATAATTAATTACTATAACTGGCATTTTTTTCTCTCACGGAATGGTCAATCAACTTCTGAATCATTAACCAACTGGATTTAGAACAACTGAGCTTAAAAAGAGAGTTACCTGCCTGAACCCATAAGTTTTCTGTGACTGCTTTCTAACAGAACGCTAGTTGGCTGTGTAAGAGTGGATGGAATGCATGTGCTTTGGATGAAAAGCAGATCAAATAAATCCTGGTACTGAGTACCTGCATAATTTCATCCCTGACGTACATGTGAACAATTTATTTGAAAAGACATATGTGTGTCAAACAGGATTTAATTCTTGTAGGCCTAGTTAGTTCACAAGGTTGTATTTTAGCAACTAGAAATACATTGCAAGAAACAACAAAAAATATATTTTCCCATCATTTAGCAATTATTTGTATTTTAATTTAAGTGTGTGGTAGTGTCTTTCTGTACCATTTGTCACCCAAACAATCACCCTTGATGTACACTGATATTGTTAATAACATTGCATCAGAAAGGAACTTGCTAGAACCAAGAAAAGTTTTAAACATATAAGAAAAATAACCGGAGCTTGCTGACATGCTAGTAACATTAGAGCATCCTTAACCAAAAGTAAAATGGTGGCCACAGTTATTTCGCAGGATGTCATGTGAATATTTCAAGCTATATAAAATGTAATTTCTGTGTATTTTTATATATCTTGAAATACACTTTTTATTGCAGTGTACACTGCAAATAAATAACATCTTGCTTACGGTTGACTGTTCTCATTTAAACATAAATAAACCAGCATGTTGAGCCCTTACAAAGATGATGTTCTAACTAATCAGGTGCAGCTGTACAGTGGTTTTCCTACGGGTGTAAATATTATGTATACACTTTTTTAAAATGATATAGTTGTTCAGTAGTTCATCTAGACTGCGGTTTACATACACCCCAATTGCTTAATTGCTTTGTTAATGAGGACTACGCTGACCTCCTATCTACCAATTACACTGCTGAGACTGGCACTGAAGATAAGTTTGCTCCAGGCCAAGCCTTGTTTCCAGCCTGGTACTTGGCCAGGAACATGCCAAGCACACTTAAACCATCTACATTGTTACCTTAGTATGCGTCAGGCCCAGTTACAAAAACCTTGCAGGCCTGCAATGGGTTGTATAAGAATCAGCCAAGACACTTGTAAGCATTTTAGAGGGGAAACACACTTTTCTGTATTTGTTGTATTTTTGTGTAGTTGTCAAGTGATTACAATTATTTAGTTACAGTCATTAAAAAAATGCAATTGTTATTTCCAAACTAGCAGTGTTCGATAAAGATATTGTCAAGGACATGTAACAAACAAAAATCCTTATTTTTTTTTGCTCTAGGAATTTTTATTAGATCATTATATCCATAGTCAAAGAATCAATAAGCTATTTTGAGTCAACATAAGGAGATTTATAAGGCATTGAATACAATGCTATTCCATTCAGAAATATTGACCTCAAGCCTGCTAAGACGAATAATATTTCATGTTAGAATGTCATAAAATGTTATAAAACATGTCAGATGAGGAAGTAGTCCACCAATGTCATATGCCTCAATTTGTATATATAACATAAATATGAAGGAAATAACATAAGCTACTATGAACTGAATCCATCAGAGTAAATGCTCAATAACAGACATGATTTGATCAGTCTGTACCCCTCCGGGTTATGCCACATCTGGATTTTATTAATTTAAATTTTTTTTTGGTTATCTCAGGATTTCCAATTAGATAATCCTAAAGGTTCTCCTGTGCTGCAAAATGCTCTAAAAAATCATGCTGTGGATTATCACGGTAGGGTAAAAATTTATCAAGCCCTTGATCAGATGGGTGTATACCTTGACACATGAAACTACAGTTCTATTACTACCATTTAAACTACTGACTTACAAGACACATATTTGCAATAATGTGTTTTCAGTTGTGTGATCTGATATAAAAACACCAGAAATCAGTAACTGTATGTTAAAAAGGAAATGCACTTAACCTGATCCTAAGAAAAATAGCTAATTGTTAATAAATCTCTTTGTAGGTTGCATTACAACTTGTAAGCTCAGTGTAAGCTTCAAAACCGGAAGCAGAACATTTTATCACCACAAGATCACATTGAATAGAACCAGAAATTCTTGTTGAAGAGTCTAAAAACAACAGCTTAGATCACCCATAACCTGCTGAATGCAGTTGCTGCTCAATTATGATGGATTCTTCAGATTATTGATATCCCACTGTTAGAGCCTGAAACAACACACAAGATGCATCAGTCATTTATAAATAATTCACCAACAGTTATTTTGGCAGCAGTGTCTTTTCATTTATCAACTGATAAATGTGTTGCAGATAAGGAGGCTAATTTTATAGCCCCTTGACATTTACCTTTGATATGATTTTCATATTTAATATTGTAAGACGCTAATGAAATATTTTGACAAGCCAATCAATATATCTGGAAAATAACACACATGGTGGCAAAGCTCTGGACTTAAACTGGCAGCTGTTACTGATTATTTCATGAGTAAATATTAAATTGATTATTTGGATGGTAGATCTGCATTATGACTAATGGCACAATCATGGAAAACATTGCAAGTCTTTTTGGCTTTCTTGATTAATAAACACTTCTTCGAGGATCTAGCCTGTATTAGTATTCTTTAAATGCACCCGTAAAGCCCCTTTCACACTGGCATGCTCTACCCAGGTCGGACCCTACCTGTGTCTCTCTCGGCCCGGGTCAAAGCGTGTTGACCCACATCCTGAGGTGGGTCGGTGCGACCCGGGTCAACCAGAGTACGACCCGGGTCAACCCGAGTACGATCCAGGTACGTGGTTTCACACAACGTGGGATTGTGACCCGAGTCAGGATCCGGGTAGGAGTGCCAGTGTGAAAGGGACTGAAGTATAAGAAAAATAAAGAAAACAAAAGCATATGTGTGTTTGCATTTTTTTGGTTGTGTTTTACTGTATTTTAGTTAGAAAAGCTGGATTGGAAACTGTTCCATTCTCAGCTGACTGCTTCTCAGCCAATTAGACAAAGCTTGCATTCTGTAAATAATTGTTATGGAATGACCCAGACTCATGTTCCTTTCTTTGTTATACATTTTTTTGTGGTTTTAGAAGAATCTAAGGAAATAAAGTGAAACTTTATTGATGGAAGAAAGAATACTTGTTTCTTAACAGTTCCTTCTCCTTTAATAATCGAAAATCTTGTTTGACTAGAGATGTAAGACTGGATATTACTGCAGTTGAGATTATGAAATATACTTTAACAGCATGCTAATATAACCTTACCATGTGTAGCTCAACTTTTTCTATAAGGGTGACTAAATCCAGATCTCAGAAATGTATGTTTCAAACTAAATATTCACAGAAAGTAATTCATGCCTTCTTATGATTGCCGTATTGTACACCTGGAGTTTATGCATGGGCCAAAACAGATTAACCACAGGAAATGGAAATACAATGTGACTTTACTGATTTGGAATGAAGTGACCAAAGACTCATCCATGATTGTGATGCTTAACAGCCAATACTCCCCAAAACTAAATAAGACCAGCCCTCAAAACAGAAAATCATGGTGCACACAAAAGTAGTTTTGTCTTGGTGCATACCAATCTTTACCAGAAGTGCTGTGTTGGGTTCAAAGTTAAAGACCACTCATGCAACAGCTGCATTTAGTAACAGGATTATTTGTAGTGAGGGAACTCCAATTAATAAATAGCACCTCCACCCCCAATATTCCCAGTGAAGCATTCAAACAGTAAAGAAGCAGTACTAGCTAAATTTAACTTTCTCCACCTTCTAGCTTGAAATAGTCCTATTCTGGAAAAATTATTCCTGTTAAATGTTGCATCTCTGTTAAGTCATTCACTTTGTGTGTTGGTTACGAAGAATTTGGTGTAATTTATTTGTTTAATAAGCATGTACAACTATGGCAATAGGTTTTGCATCACCCTATAGAATTAACTAATTTTGCTTCATGAAGTCGAATGAAAGCTGCTGAATAATGTTACGTTAACATATTGAATTACATACCGCTTTAAAACTTACAAAAATTGAAAAATGTGACATTTCGAAACCTAACATACTGTACTACTATTATGGCTTCTGGTAGACTTTAAAAAAAAAAAGTAATCGTCGCCAATGGTTTTTACCACGGTTTTCTCCCCAATTTGTAATGCCCAATTGTTATTTGTATCCTGGTTCACCGCTGCAACCCCTTGGCGACTTGGGAAAAAGGCTGGAACACGCATCCTCTGAAATGTGCTCCTGCCCATCCGTCATTTTTTGCACTGCGGATCCACAGAGAGGCTACCAGACCTATAGTGCCGGAGGACAACACAGATCTGATGGCTCCACTGCAGAACCGCAGGCGCCCTATCAGTCACGGGGGTCGCTGGTGCGCTGTGAACCATGGATTCCCCTGCCGCCCTAAGCCCTCCCTACCCTGGCAGCACTTGGCCAATTGTGCGCCACCCCCTGCTTCCGTTAGACTTGCGATATTATTTTATAGTTTCTTTGATTACTTGATGTTAATTAAAATGAATAGATCTAAATTATGTTCAGATAGTTTTTTTTTTTTAATGATGTCTCAATCCTAAAATTCTAGGTGATGCAAAACTTTTGGCCATAGCGTTATTTATTTATTTATTTATTTATTTATTTATTTATGTATTTTTGCAGATTTGCACACTGTTAATTGTAGCTGCACCCAATCCTCAATCTCCTAAAAATGCAACATTGTAACTAGTGCCTTGGAAGGCGAATCCACCCACTAATCGCACACATAATCAAACTGTTCCTTTAACCCTTTGCAGTCCATTTATTAAGTGCGCGTCAGGTCCAATTTATTTTCACACGCGCAGTTAATTTTAGACGCGCTGTTTAAAAGTATTTTTTTTCCACAGTCAAACGGGTTTAAAAGGCCCTGCATATCAACAAAGCACTCACTAGGCATCTCCAGCCCTGCCCCACCCTTTCGTTCGCTATCGCTTTCACATATGCTAAGAAATAAATAATAATAATAATAGTCGTACATACCAATCAATCATCTCCTGATCACTCGTTTTATCACCAAACCCCTCAATAATGCAATCCAAGTCATTATTTTATTACTGTAACATCTCAAAAAAGCTCTGCAAATGTCTGTGATAGTCTCTGTGCGCTGATTCAGTAACAGCCAGCTTGTTTCCTTATGACCGCCTGTGGCAATGTGGTAAGTAAGGGGAACAGGTGTAGCGGTGATGCGGTGCAGGAGTGACAGGCAGACAACGGTATTCCAGTGAAAACAGTGCTTTATTCTTTTTTTCCAGGTCTGGTGACCGCAAAGCAACTAAATCCCCGGCGATACACAACGATGTGTAACGCACGGGGATAACAATAAACAAGGCACAGTCCTGAACAAAAACAAACAGACGGTCACCAGTCCTGGGTGAGCGCAGTATTGCTGGGGCAAACACAGATAGTGCGGGGTGCAGTGGTGCTCCGGATAGTGCTGACCCTTGGCGACAGCTCCGGAGTAGTGCTTTAACTGTCTGGTGGTGAAAAACACAGACAATTACACAGACAAACACAACACAACACAACACGTAATTATTCTTTTTTAACGATGAGAGCTCCTCTCTCGATCCTTCTCTCTCCAAACGTTTAACCCAAACGAAGGAAAAGAACAGCGTTACCCTGGCCCCTATATGTAATCCCGCATGATATCTAGGTAAACGGTTGCAGCTGCCTTATTACTTGCAGCTGCCCCTCGTTTACCTGTCAAATCAATACGGTCTTACAACAGAGTCTCGCTTCCTTCCAGGCTGACCCACTTCCCGGTCCCGGAAACGAACTGTCAGGCCAGCCCTTCCAGATACTTCTCCTCCCGTTCTTTAGCGCCCTCACAGGTCGGGAGGAAGATTTATCACCAGAACTCATTGTATTTCTGTCACATATCCCACCGCTCAGAGTGGAGCCGAAGGAACACTCGGCTAAATCTACCTTTCCCATTACTCCCCCCTCCCGGGAAAAATAATCCGCATTTTGGTGGTCTTTCCCCGCACGGTGTACCATGTGGTACATGAAGGGCTGCAATGCCAGATACCACCGAGTTATCCGGGCATTGCTGTCCTTCATTGTGCTTAACCACTTGAGTGGGGCGTGGTCTGTGACCAGATCAAATGAGTGTCCCAGCAGGTAGTATCGTAAAGAGTGAGTAGCCCATTTAATGGCTAAACACTCTTTTTCGACTACGGAGTAGTTACGTTCCCGAGGTAACATTTTTTTGCTTATGTACAATATCGGGTGTTCTACTCCAGCTACTTTTTGGGACAAGACTGCACCCAAACCTACATCCGAGGCGTCGGTGTGAAGGATGAATCTCTTGGTGAAATCTGGGGTAATAAGGGTGGGGGCCTGGCAAAGTTTACGCTTAATCATATCAAACGCCCCCTGACACTCAGCTGACCATTTAATCAAATTTGGAGCACTCTTTTTGGTGAGGTCGACTAACGGGTTAACCACGGTGGCGTACTCGGGGATGAAGCGGCGGTAATAACCGGCTAAGCCCAGTAGTGACCTCACCTGAGTCTTGGTTTTGGGGATCGCTGCATCAACCAAAGCCTGGATTTTAGTGACCACAGGTCTCACCCTTCCATTTCCCATTAAAAATCCCAAATATTGAGTCTCTGTCTTGGCAAACGCACATTTCCTTAAGTTAGCTGTCAGCCGGGCTGCCCTTAGAGACTGAAGAACGGCTGCAACCCTAGCCAAATGCTCTCGCCAGGTGGAGCTGTAAATCACCACGTCATCAATATACGCTGCTGCATATTCATGATGTGGGCGTAAAACCTGGTCCATCAGTCTCTGAAAGGCAGCGGGCGCACCATGTAGCCCAAACGGCATGGTTTTAAAGTGAAACAGCCCCTCTGGTGTTGAAAATGCGGTTTTCTCTCTGGAGCTGCGGGTTAAAGGGATTTGCCAGTATCCCTTCGTCAGGTCCAGAGTGGAAATAAACCTCGCTTTTCCCAGTCTGTCTAAAAGTTCGTCGACCCGAGGCATGGGATACGCATCGAACTTGGCAATAGCATTTACCTTCCTGAAATCTACGCAGAAGCGGTTGGTGCCGTCCTTCTTGGCCACTATTACAATAGGACTGCACCACTCGCTCCTGGAAGGTTCAATCACTCCAAGCTCGAGCATATCCCATACCTCTTTGCGAACGCCACTTCGTCGACTTTCCGGGATCCGGTACGGTCTCTCTCGCACTGTGACACCTGGAGGAGAGATAATGTCATATTCAACTAAGTTTGTCCTGCCGGGCACATCAGAAAAAACATCGCTGAACTCCTCAATAAGCTTACGCAGCTCTCTTTGCTGATCCGGAACTAACTGTTCCCCCATTGAAATCGCTCTTGTGCTCGGGGTCTCTGGACAGGGACCTAAATCATCCTCCATATTGCCTGGGGCTATAAATAAGACCTCCCTTGCCTGCCAGGGCTTCAACAAATTAACATGGTAAATTTCACGTTCATTCCGGCGATCGGGCTGTCTAATTTCATAATTTACTTTCCCTATAGCCCGAATCACCTCATACGGCCCCTGCCATTTAGCACACAGTTTTGACTCTGATGAGGGAAGTAGCAGCATTACCTTGTCCCCTGGTCGAAAGGTTCGAATCCGTGCATTTTTGTTGTAATGCTGCTCTTGTCGGTGCTGAGCCGATCTGAGGTTGTCTCGGGCCAAACGACCGACCAAATCCAGGCGATCTCTGAGTAGGAGCACATACTTCACTACATTTTTAGACGAGCCTTTGTGCTCCTCCCACCCCTCTCTCAGCAGGTCGAGAATGCCGCGAGGCTGCCGGCCGTACAGGAGCTCAAAGGGGGAGAACCCCGTTGAACTCTGCGGCACTTCTCTCACTGCAAAAAGGAGGTAGGGGAGAAGTGATGCCCAATGTTTTTGCTCTTGTGTTACAAATCGCCTCAGCATCGACTTTAAGGTCTGATTAAAACGTTCCACCAGACCGTCCGATTGTGGATGATAAACGGACGTCCTGATGGGACGTATTTTTAATATTTTGTACACCTGCTGTAACGTATTGGACAAAAAATTAGTTCCGTGATCGGTCAAAATCTCCTTGGGGATCCCTACTCTAGCCATAATCTGCGCTAACTCTGTGGCTATTGCAGCGGCACTAGTGGACCTCAATGGAACTGCCTCCGGGTATCGCGTTGCATAATCCACCACTACTAAAATGTGCGTATACCCGGAGTCAGAAGGTAGCAAAGGGCCGACT
Source organism: Acipenser ruthenus (assembly GCF_902713425.1). Taxonomy (NCBI): domain Eukaryota; kingdom Metazoa; phylum Chordata; class Actinopteri; order Acipenseriformes; family Acipenseridae; genus Acipenser; species Acipenser ruthenus. The sequence continues at coordinate 68,080,406 of NC_081192.1, forward strand.
ATGTCCATTGCAATGCGCTCGAAAGGAGTGGAAATAATCGGCAGTGGGACCAAAGGGGCGGGGCGCACTCGACCCGGCGCTACTCGCTGGCAGTCTGGGCATGTGGCTACATATTTCGACACATCAGTATGAAGACCTACCCAATAGAATCGAGCCAATATCCGTTCCCTCGTCTTCTCGGCTCCGAGGTGCCCCGCAAAAGGGATATCATGCGCCAGCCTCATGACCTCCAGCCGACAAGACGGGGGAACCAATAATTGTGTTACAGGCTGTCCTGTGCCCGCGGCTAGGTTTACCCTATACAGTAATTGCCCCTTGATACTGAAGTGTGGATATACTAGCGCCCCAGCGCCTTCAACATCCTTACCTTCAATGGACCGGACCTGTCCCCAAGCGTGCACCAGTGACGGGTCGTTATGTTGGCCCCACACTAGGTCCGCGCTTGAGTACCACGGGTCCGGTACATTGAGAGGGGCTGGAATAACCTCTGCTCTAGTCGGTCCAGTAACCTCGCTCTCTCGGTCACACTGCGTTCCCACTCCCTTCGACTGGCGTTTATTACCATTGCAGCACTCTCCCACCAGACCCCAGCCTTGTCTCAACAACGCTCCCTCCCATTTTGCGGTCCGTCTCTCCTTATTCGTTTTTCTAGGACGGAAAAGAGGGGAAAACATTTCAGTGTGAAAAGGAAACACATCACCAATCCGTTCCTTTTTTTTTTCTGCCACGTTTACGTGTGTGGCTGAGACTGCCATTTTTTGCATCAATTCTTTGAATTTTGGCCAGTCTCGGCCCAGAATAACTGGGTGTGGCAACCTTTCCGCCACCCCGACTACAAGGTGACGTTTTATCGGTCCTACCGATAAATATACTTTTAAGGTGGGGTATGCCGCCGTGTCTCCATGGATACAGGAGATGGCCACCTGACCTTGTGGCCGCCACGACACACCGCCCAGGAGAGCTGTCCTAATCAAGGTCTGCTCACACCCTGTGTCCACTAATGCGTGGGTTTTCACATTCCCTAACACAACATTAATCAGACAAGGCCCCTCCCGACCATTTTCCCCACGCTTACCAGTTTCAGGTGCCCAATTGCACGCGGCCACGTCACACTCCATGGCGGCGGGGCATGACCTGGCCAGATGTCCCGGCTGGTGGCACCTAAAACAGATAGGAGGGACAGAGGGGGCATAGGTTACAAATCTGTCCCGCTGCTGGTATGGCAACGGGGCAGGGGCAGCACCTCTACCCCAGCTGGGGGCCAACCTTGGTCTCCATGGGGGGGAGGCAAGGGGGCCCAATGGGGTCGGTGCTCTGGGAGGTCGGGGTCCCTGGAACGAGGGGGGTGGTGGTGATGGTGTTGGAGGAGAGGGAGAGAGAGCTCGGCTGCTCCGAAGGGCAGGGGCTGACAGGATCCCGATCCGGGCAGAGGTCAGGGAGTCTTCAAAATCTTCAGCCAATTTGACCGCCTCCTCCAGGGTGTCGGGGTTGTGGCGCCGTATCCACGCCTGGGTCTCGGCGCCGACCACATGGCAGAACTGCTCTACCACAATGGCTTCCCCCATCTGCTGGGCGGTCTTCTTCCCGGGGGTCAGCCAATGCACCATGTGGTCGCACAACCTCTCCGCAACCACCCTGGGGCGTGTCTCCGGGGCTCTCCGGTATTCCCTAAACCGCGCCCGGTGGGTCTCGGTAGTGATGTTTAGCCGGCGGAGGATAGCCTGTTTGACCAGGTCGTACTCGGTGGCGTGCTGGTCATTCATTGCTTTGTAGGCTGCCTGAGCCTCCCCAATCAGGCAGGGTCCCAACTGGCTGGCCCAGAACTCCCGCGGCCAAGCCGCCGCGGTAGCCAGCCGCTCGAACGCCACCAAATACGCCTCCGGGTCATCCTCCGCCGACATTTTCATTGCCCGTGCCTTCGGGGGCGACATCCGCGGTGTTGTGGTAGGGGTCGTCGCTGCAGCCACGGCCAGCCCTACCCGTTCAATGAGCGCTGTGTAGCGCTCCTCCCTCCTTCTCTCCTCTGCGTCGCGTCTGCTCTCCAGTGCCTGCAGCAGCTCCGCCAGTGCGTTGCGGTCCATGATCCGTGTTCTGACACCACGTGTGGCAATGTGGTAAGTAAGGGGAACAGGTGTAGCGGTGATGCGGTGCAGGAGTGACAGGCAGACAACGGTATTCCAGTGAAAACAGTGCTTTATTCTTTTTTTCCAGGTCTGGTGACCGCAAAGCAACTAAATCCCCGGCGATACACAACGATGTGTAACGCACGGGGATAACAATAAACAAGGCACAGTCCTGAACAAAAACAAACAGACGGTCACCAGTCCTGGGTGAGCGCAGTATTGCTGGGGCAAACACAGATAGTGCGGGGTGCAGTGGTGCTCCGGATAGTGCTGACCCTTGGCGACAGCTCCGGAGTAGTGCTTTAACTGTCTGGTGGTGAAAAACACAGACAATTACACAGACAAACACAACACAACACAACACGTAATTATTCTTTTTTAACGATGAGAGCTCCTCTCTCGATCCTTCTCTCTCCAAACGTTTAACCCAAACGAAGGAAAAGAACAGCGTTACCCTGGCCCCTATATGTAATCCCGCATGATATCTAGGTAAACGGTTGCAGCTGCCTTATTACTTGCAGCTGCCCCTCGTTTACCTGTCAAATCAATACGGTCTTACAACAGAGTCTCGCTTCCTTCCAGGCTGACCCACTTCCCGGTCCCGGAAACGAACTGTCAGGCCAGCCCTTCCAGATACTTCTCCTCCCGTTCTTTAGCGCCCTCACAGGTCGGGAGGAAGATTTATCACCAGAACTCATTGTATTTCTGTCACACCGCCCCTATGCAATGCCAGGGGTGTTACATAGGCCTTGTCGGCTTGTCTCGGCTCCTGTCGCTCCCACTCGGACATTGAATGGTTTTCTCAGCTTTTTCCGGAGAAAAAATGACTAGAAACCCGTTTTTTGCGTTTTTTTGATGATGTCGGATAGGGTCCGACAATGGACCGGATAGGAATAATTGCAATGTCGGACCAGGTCCGACAATGGACCGCAAAGGGTTAAATAGCCCTCTCGTCTCCTTATCGTTTCTTTGTTTTGTGTTCCTTACCTGGAATTCTGGATTTGATGCTGCCAAACGATAGTTCTCGCCTCCCCGTCGTTGGCAGTCCTATGTCTTTAGCTCTTCTACTTCTACTACGCTTGCATCTTGCCACAAATCATCCTTCAAAAATGATCAAACTTGGTCCGCACCTCCTGAAAGCTTTATTCATCAGGAACATTTCTTACAGCGCCGGTGCGTATCGAGAGTTTATTACAGCCTTCGGTATGTTTAGAGACATTCTTTGTGACGCATATCCTATGCGCCGCCCGGAACTAGATGCCTACCTTAGCCTTGTGACCGATCTGGCCATGATATATGAAGGCACAGCTTTTTTATAAGTATCACAAGTCTTTCTCTTCTAAAGCCGCCGCAACTCTGGAACAATTTAGTTTCAGAATTAACTGGGGTGTTTGGGACAATGAATTATTTTGTTGCCACTTCACAGGTCTAAAGGTATTCTGTCAGATTTGCGGCTCTGTGAACCATAGGGCTCCTTTGTGTCCTCAATCAGCTCAATCCTCCCAAACCCGCATCATGTCCCCTTTCACTCCATTATCTGCTCTTAACAACATTTCACCCCACACTCAGTCTGCATTCATCCCATCGCGCCCTTCTCAATCTCCTATTCAGGAGTCTTAACGTCAGAATATGCAGCTCATACCTACTAAAGCCATGTTATTATTATTATTATTATTATTATTATTATTATTATTATTATTTGTTTATTTAGCAGACGCCTTTATCCAAGGCGACTTACAGAGACTAGGGTGTGTGAACTATGCTGCAAAGTCACATACAATTACGTCTCACCCGAAAGACGGAGCACAAGGAGGTTAAGTGACTTGCTCAGGGTCACACAATGAGTCAGTGGCTGAGGTGGGATTTCAACGGGGACCTCCTGGTTACAAGCCCCTTTCTTTAACCACTGGACCACACAGCCTCCTAAGGAATCACAAGGAATCAAAACTGGTATAATATAAAGATTCCAATGTTTAACCTTTTTTTCCCAATTGAGCTCTCATCTTACTATTTTATATCTTCACCAGCCATAGAGAATATAGATCTTTCAAAAACAACTTTGAATGCATTATATACATGAACATTCTTGTCATGATAAAGGATTAATCTGGATACAAGAAAAGGGTTCTCCGTTACCAAGAAAGCTTTTAAAAATGTATCCAGAGTAAAATTAGAAATACATGCTTTCAAAAATAAAAAGGTTAGAACAATAGGTCCTATTCATTGAATGTTATACAGTACTTTTTTAACACATATTTTGTTTTATTGGATAAGGCTTAGTATTCAACATTTGCCAACTGTTTTAAAGCAGTAGAAAAACAGAAATCGGCAATTAAATGAAGTTTGTTATTTGAGATGCACTTAATAAGAGAACAAATTGTTTGCTGAAATGTCATCACATGTGTGTTTTAGTTACAAATAGTCAGTGACTCAGAGATGGAACAACATTTTGAAAAACAGCCCATTCACACCAGGGCATTGCATGGAAATGCAGTGTCCTATTTAGAGTTTTCTTTCAGCCTTTCAGAGTCTTGCCTTTGGAAAACAAACTTGGTACAACGGGGATGAATTCAATTATTTTTATGTTCCGGTGCAGATTTATTTAATTATAGCAAAAGCTTCCTATGTAAGGTATGAATACTGTTATTACAATCCTAATGCATTTATTTGGAAGTGATTTTTAGTTCATTGTTCTTACTGGATCCTTTTTAGAATCTCAATGGAGTAGTTTGCAGAAAACACTCATTTAGACAAAGTAAGTTTTCTTCACAAAAACATATTTTTGCATTCTTTTTCAAAAAGATGATGAATTATATTATACATAATGGTAAAATAATTATTTTGGCATCAATTGTGAATCCAAAGCAATCTTGAAATAATGTTGTTTTGTTTTTTTTGTTAATCTAAATAATTTCGACTTGGGTATGTGTTCTGTATCTTTTTAAAACAGACAAATGAATATGTAGACGGATTGCACCAATACTGATTTTAAAACTGAACGCTTCTTAAATGCACATTCTGAAAGTTAAACATGTTGCAGGTGGGTGATTCATCGTCAGAAATGAGGTAAGCCATTTTCCTGTCTTGGGGAACTGCAAAATTACCTTCAAGATTCAATGCCAGCGATACATCTGGCTGCTGATTAGTAGGCCTTGGCAGGAAGTTGTCACAAGGGAACTCATGGTTACTTCAGTCACACTGTGATGTGCACTGTGAGAGGCGAATGCATAAACAAGGAAGGTGAATCTCTCTCTCTCTCTCTCTCTCTCTCTCTCTCTCTCTCTCTCTCTCTCTCTCTCTCTCTCTCTCTCTCTCTCTCTCTCTCTCTCTCTCTCTCTCTCTCTCTCTCTCTCTATATATATATAGATAGGGCAGCTGGCTCTTTTTGAGCTATATATATGAACATCCATCTATAAGTCACTGTGCCACTTTCAAACTTAAACAACATCAGTCTACTATACCTAGTTATTTCTGCCATGTTATGAAGGAGAAAGTCGAAATGTTGTAGCTAATTATTAAGATAGTGAGTTTTCAGTTTATCAACTACTTTTCTTCATTATATATACATATATATATATATATATATATATATATATATATATATATATATATATATATATATATACCTCCAATGTACAAGTACTGTAAAGCGGACAATAATATGCTACATTCAAAACAAATATATGGACAATTTGCAAAAAAACAAGCTTCACACCAGTAACAGAAGAATTTAAACAAACTTTAAAAGAGCAAGAAAATGAAAATACAAGAAGAAAAACACTGACTAAACCTCACAATATCGTATTTTTGCATTCAGTGGGAGAAATTAGACAATTTCACCAGCTACCTGAAAAAAACCTGGACATACACCTTTAAAATTTCATCTTGTAAATATATATATATATATATATATATATATATATATATATATATATATATATATATATATATATATATATATATATTAGGGGATGACTTTGGACCAATTTCACTCTGAAGCATAGCAGTGTAATCTGCGCAGACATAACAATGAATGCCGCATTTTCTACAGCAGCTCGTTGCAGTTTACACAAACAAAATTAAACTAGAAGGTAAGAAACATAGAATACATAAAATAATAATATGGGTCAGAATATATTACCACACAAAAATCTCGTTAATTTGGCATCTCAAAATAAAAATGCATCAGAAAAAAAAAACAACCTGATTTTAACAAAGAAAAAAGTATAATAAAGTTACCTTTATGGCCTGGAGCAGTAGTTAAATTGAGTTTTGTGCTAGTTAAACAACAGCTGTTCAGATTTTCAAGAGAAATTATGATAAGGATCCCCAGAAGATAAGACCTCCTGAGGTATCGCCATTTACCTAAATGCAGCTGTTGGAAAGCAAACAACACAACAAACAAATACAGTATTGTATTGCCTGAACAGATACACATTTACCTGCAGTGTATTTTAACCTTTATTTTCATAAAGCAGACAAAGAAACTGTAATGCTGCAGTGAATTCAAACCAATGCTTAAAAGTGAAGTGTGTTGGGAGAGAGGTAACGGAAAAGCTGTCTGCAGATAAGAGACAGGCCCCTGGAGCCAGAGAAATGCTAAACAATAAATTGCACAAATGTGCAATCGAGAAAATTAGAAGAGATTGAAATAATCAAAAGATTTGACAGATTTAGCAGAAATGAGCAGTAGGCTATAACCTATTTAATTTAGATTTTCCAATTCATGTTTTACTTATTACCAATTCTATATATCATTTTATGCAATATAATACATCTCAAGCTACTAGGGTGACTGCTAAGGACATGGGCCTTGTTGAACCACAAATGCCTTGCAAACAGGTCCGTAGTACCTTCTTAAAAAAAACAGCACTGTCATCTTCATGTAGTACTGTTATAATATATTGCAAATAGAATGCACTTTTAATCTAAATGTATTTTTCTATTTAATCCAGCAATAGCACAGTGCAGGTATTATCATTAGGGGGTTCAATTGATTAATGATTAATTGATTAATCACACCTGTGGGCTTTGATCGATAAAAAAATAATATTGTCTACCAGAAAAATGGTGGAGGGTACTTACTTAATAAGTATACCCAATATTTCACAACATCTCAGAATGAAGAAAAAAAGACTGCAACTTGCAATATTTGCTCATCAGTGCTTTCTTTTCACAGCAGTAACAAGTTTATCATATCATCTTAGTCACAAGTAAGTTAATTTTTCTCTTTATTCAGTATCAGAAAATGCATATTGAAAAGCTTGTTTGTCTGAAAAACTGGATGACTTCGTGATTTAACTACAGTCTATATAGTTTTTTTAGTTTTCCCCAATTTGGAATGCCCAATTATTATTTTTATCCCGGTTCACCGCTGCAACTCCTGCGCCGACTCGGGAAACGGCGGCAGACACACATGTCCTCCGAAACGTGTCTTGCCAAGCTGTCTTTTTTCGCGCTGCAGGTCTACAGCAAAGCCACCAGACCCATAGTGACGGAGGACAACACAGATCTGAGTGGCTTGTACAGCAGACCCACAAACGCCCTATCGGCCACAGGAGTCGCTGGTGCACGGTGAACCGAGGATTACCCTGCCGACCTGAACCCTCCCCACCCGGGCGACGCTCAGCCAATTGTGCGCTGCCCCCTGGGAACTCTCGGCCACGATCAACGATGGCATAACCTGGACTCGAACCAGCGATCTCCAGGCTGTAGGGTGCATCCTGCACTCCACGCGGAGTGCCTTTACTGGATGGGCCATCGGGTGCCCCCCACAGTGTATATAGTTAATGTTTGCTGTTAGGAGCTTTAAAACTTAAGCTAAGAAAGCTAAAGAAATTTTCAGTGCTAGATATGTTTTTGTTGTTGTTGTTGTTTACTTTTAAATGTTACTTTATTATACTTGTTTAAAATGTGCAAACAAGAGTGAATCAAATAAACAAATACATCTTGGCATTCCAAACAATCAGACACACATCTTCTCTCTTTTTTGCTTTTAAAGAACTTTTTAACCCATCCAAGGCACCATTGATTAAAAAGAAAAAAGAAAAACCTCCATTTTTAGTTATCCCTCCCTCCTCGTCCAATGAAACCTTCAGATTAAAAAAAGCCAGGTGTGAGCCCTCCTAACCCATAAAACACCACAAACAGCAATTCAAAACTAAGTTCATATTTGAAATGACTCGCTTTGGCTAACTTCAAATTACATATATGTAAATATATGTATTTTAAAAATTAGCTGGCATTATGAAACATTTGCAGTAAATAGTGAAAGTTACATATAATTAGGGCTTCTGCTTTTCGGTTTTAACCAATAAAACACCCCTGATACCAAAAATAAATAAATATTTAAATCGGTGTATAGCCAATAAACACCAGAAAAACACTGGAAATGGTTCTCAATAAACGTTGACTTCACCCCTACCAGTCCCAGTGCAGTTGGGCAATGTCCCAACTACTAAGTGGCAGCAAATTCCTACATTTCTATTGTAGACTCTGCTTGTGAGATTTAAAATGAGATTACCATTAGAAGGCTTGTTCGCGGGATTTAAAACTATATTACAGTTAGCTAGGGAGGATTGTGGCGAAATCTAAAAATGACTTAATTGAGGAAGACAGCAAAGGAATGAAGGTACAACTTAAGTGTGCAAGTACTATCGAGTTACTGAAATATTATGACAGAGAAAAACACATTTGGAAAGAAACCAAAACCAATAATTTCATACAGTATATAAAAAGTGAAAGCCAAAAAAAAAACATTTCAGGGTATCTTGAAAATAGCTAAAAAATAAGCACCGAAAAATTAAATTAATAAAAACAGAAAAACAGAAGCCCTACATATAATCTAAATGCGAAATTCAAAATGTAATCATTAAAACACAGTTTGTGTTATACAGGTAGTTGTATTACTGATTTATAATTAAGCTGCTGTAGCTTTAAGAGAGTCATGTTATGTGCCGCAGTGCTTGCAGGGACGGTGGAGGAGTTATGGGGAAGTCTTGATTGGAGTACAAGTAGGGCCGGATTAACCCATCACGGGGCCCTAGGCAAACATACACTTCTGGGCCCCTATCTTCTTATATGAATAACAACAAATACACGATTATGTATATGTATATATTAGCTTAACCCCCGCTCCACCAATTGGCAAAAGGTATCATTTTCATTTTTTAAGTTATTATACATGGTTTTGATCAGAAACGGTAAATTATGCCGAATTCTAGTTATTAATTATGCCGAAAATTTCACACACTGCTCTGAACTGAATGATTGGTGAGGGTGGTGTGCTAAATACATTTCAAAATAAATTCGCAAAAACCTGAAACCAACGTCAAATCCTATGGTGGAGCTTGATAATCACCTTTCATGATTTAATGAATAAAAATACAACAGTTCAAATATGGACAAGAGGACCATGTTGATTGTTATCCAATTAAAAAAAAACAAAAAAAAAACATGATACTTCTATATAGGAGGGTGCTCACATTTTTGTCCACTAACTGTAGGTCCCTGTCACAAGGCTGGCTGGTAGTGACACGTCAGACCCGGAAGAAACACACAGACAGACGGTGGTGATGAGTGAAACTGAGACGCAATGGTAGCGTTCAGAAGGTTTATTGCAAAATAAAAAGGTTTTAAACACAAAACAGGACACGGCACTTACGTCAAAATAAATATATAAACAAAACGAACAGACACTGACACACAGGGACGAACACTAAACAAACACGTACCACATAGCAATTGTTCACTATTAATTTATCTCCTCACTCTCTCCCGTTCCTTCACCCTGAACACACAACCCCGAGTGAAAGAAATGTGCATCTATATATACTGTTGTGCTGGGATTCAATTACTAATTAATTATTCACTTGAATCCCAGCACGTGAATTAATTCTGTGCAACCCCGTGCTCACATACTATACTTTGAATGCACCTGCAGTGATGTGCAATCCCGTGCCTAAATACAAATATACAATTTAAATCACACGTGAAACACAGACCCGTTTATATCCTGTGTACCAATCTATACACCAACATTAACACACGCACCATACAACACATAACGCACACAGGGGCGGGGCACATTGCCACAGTCCCCCATAGTCTACAAAAATATATATTAATTAAACAAACACACCTGCACATTGTTGTGTAGTCAAATCAGGGTTGCCAACCTTGTCATTTTGTACTGACATACAGATTTACAGTGGCCTTTTTTTTTACTGACACTGTATTATTTTTACTGACATCATTTAAAAAACTAATTGAAACAAAATAAATAAAAATATATTATAAAATAGTCTAGTTTTGTGTACTTACATTTCTTTAGGTCTTATTTACTTCTTGTGGTCATACATGAACAAATTTGCAGACTGAATTGTTGGTCTGAAGCTGGTGCTGTTTTTAGTCTTGCTAGTGAGAATTCCATTCAAAATGTCTGTAGACAATTGATTTCTTACGTCTGTTTTTGCAAGGTTCATCTGAGAAAAAAAAAAAAAAAAACTTGTTCTAATTCTGTAGTACTTTTGTGGCAAAGTCAACATATTAATGGCAACCTTGGCAAGTGGAGGAAACGTGGCTCTCCGCCAGGTGTACACAAGAGTGCAGTTTTGTGCCAGTTTTCATCAGCCGCCAGATCCCGTCTAAGATCCGTCAAGTCAGTCAGTCATTGTTATTGCATAAATTCCATCTAGGCTATCCAGCATATTTCCAATAACAAAAAAGCATTGCAAGTTGGACGACGTCTCCCGAGCTCGCTATGCTTTGTTTATTGTTAATTGGCATTCTTCTTTTGATACTTTTCACTGCCATCACACAAGGTGCAGGTATATGTCATTCGAGCTGACTGGGAAAGCCGCAAGCAATACAAAATGTACCATGTTTATTTTGATTCAAAATCACAGACATTTTTTATTTACATTTTAGTGTTAAAATTTGATTTTTTAATGGGGCTTTCAGCACCAATTTGTAAAAGTATTTCTAATGCCCCCCTTTGCCGCTTGCATTCTTCTTCCTGTTTCCTGTTTTTATGCTTTGCTGCCCCCGAAAGAGACATTGTTTACTGTATTCAAGCAAAATCAAACTGGAATTTACTTGTGTCGGCGTGCAAAAGTGAGCAAGACAGTAAGTTCCGGGTTAGCCAGTTTGATTTTGTGTGAACACAAGTGAAATACACTGCCTCGGATGAAATGTCAGTGAGCGAAGTTCTTCCAGTTTGCGCGCAATTCCGTATCTGTTAAAAAAAAAAAAAAAAAAAGTTTTAGGCCCACCCCATGGCTTTGGGCCCTAGGCAGGTGCCTTGTTTGCCTATGCATTAATCTGGCCCTGAGTACAAGCGTGTAGTCAGTGTGTTACCTTTGGCCTCTTCAAACTTGTAAGAATATCAGTTCATATTCCTGTTTGTATTATCGGGAAAGGCATAATCAAGTTACTGTATGCCCAGGAGGCACAAGAATAGTGTTAGCTGGATTGGTTTCATAAACATCTGTCTGGAAGCAGTTTTCTTTCACTGATCGGCCGGCTACAATAGCATAATGTTAGTACTTGTAATTGTCTTTGAATACAATTTCATACCATGAGCAAACAGGTGTGATTAATCAATCAATAGAAAATGTTACGATTAAAACACCTAATTATTATACTTACACATTTTAATGATCAATACAATTTTAATTATAAAAAGTAACAGAAATATATTATGGGCAAAAAGTGTTACCAGTTAATTATCGGGATAACCCTATATTGCATAAATGTACCATACTCTTTATCATGTAGTGAAGGCCATATTTACAATTCGATTCGGTCAGTAAGTATATCCTATCATAGTATGTGACATATCTATCTGTACAAGCAATACAGTGTTTATGTCCAGTGCACCTTTATATAAAAGTAGAACAACATATAATTTGGATTGCATTATAAAACAGGTGTATTATCTTGAATAAAGTTTAGCAGAATTGACAGCAGACGACTGCATTACCAGCAGTGGCAACACACTTGATTTGGACTACAGTGGTCCACATTCAATTCCACATTGGTCCTGATTCCAAAATAGTGTTTATTGGTTGATATAATATGACTTAATGCAGTAGACTTTAATTATTTGAGGTTGTGATTATCATATTTCAAACAAAATGTAAGATAATGTTCATGTTACCGTAACAATGTCTCAGTTTTCCTTGGAAACCAGCAGAGACATATTACCATACATACTAGGTAAGAACCTGAATGTCAAGTGTACACACCTTGAGGTTCTCAAAGTGGTTTAATTATGTTTCTCCAGTATAATCTGTAGGTGACTGAAAATATGTTTAAACTTTCTTTTTCTGTGTTTTTTTAAGAAAAAAGAAAACAAATTGTTTCACCGTTGTTAACATAACACAGGATCACAACATAACATTCATACTTTACAAGTCAGTCTTTCCAAACGCCGCGTTTGTACTCCCATGTTTAGCTATTTTACTCCATTGTTTCAGCTCAATCTGTATCAAACTTATTATTATTATTATTATTATTATTATTTTATTATTATTTATTTCTTAGACACCCTTATCCAGGGCAACTTACAGTCATAAACAAAAATACATTTCAAGAATCACAATACAAGTATTAATACAATTAAGAGCAAGATAAAATGCAATGACTTTGGTTTTAGCAAATACAAGTGTATGACAAAATACGATTCAATACCGGAGCAGATAACAGTGTCAGTGATAGTAACATCAGGATATAATTAAATACAAAATACTACAGATTAAATAACACTTGTAACAGATTACAGTACTTTAAAGTGATAAAGTGTCCAGAGGGAAAAGAGGAGTTCTATCACGCCCCCTGGTCTCAATCACCTTCCATCATACGCTCCTGATAATAGGGAGTGACCTCGGAGCGTAGGACGTGGAACCACACAAACATGGTGGATGTTTTGGGATGGCCACGTAGCAGACTTAGCTCTATTGAGATTTTCATTCAAGATTGGAGGACAATTAGAGGAATCATTGTTAGCAGAATAACTGATGTCTGATTATACTGAATCTGAATTTTCCGACAGTGCCGAGCTGCGCGGCGCTCTGCTGTCAGAGGTTGGTGCCAGGGTGGCCAGTTCTGCTTCAATCCCCCCCCCTCCCTCCCCATAACGGAATTGGGCATGCCTGCACAGGCACTCTCTTATAATTTTGTTTCTCGCTTTTGCACATATTTGTTTTTTTCTTATGTTCCAGGTCGCTTCTGTCAAAGCAAAAAACATGTTGTGCTTAATGCAAACATAAAAAATGGAAGTTCCTGGTCTCGGTTTCAGTAACTCACTACCTCGGATACAAATGTCGCTGTGGGACATTCAAGCATCTGCGCCAACCTTCAGGATACAAATGTTGCTGCGGGACATCCAAAGATCTTCCAAACCACCCATCACAAAGGAGTCCTGGAGTCCTGTCAACACTCTGCACTCAGAATGCTTCTCCCCACTCAAGGATGTCATTCTAGAAATGACGTTCGTCTTTCCTACCATGGGTTCCTCCAGCATGGCAAAATCACCTCCTTGATCCATCATCAACCTTAAACTTCAATCTCAGGTCATGTATTCCGTATTTTTAAATCATGCAAAATATTGTACTAATTGTATCTGTCCTTTTCTGCTCATTCTAGCTACCTATCAAAGCATCTTGCTGCAGTTGATATAGACCTTAAACTTCAATCAGGTCATGTATTCTGTACATTTAAAAAGCACGTAAAAATATTGTACAAATTGTATTATTTGCCCTTTTCTGCTCCTAGCTACCTATTGAGGCGTCCTGGTGCAGTTCATGTAATCCCTTTTCTTCAGCAATGGTCTCCAGGACTGATTCATTAATTAAATCGCTTCCCTGTGCTGGATTTCCTCAATGCTGGATTCCTTCTGGCTACCCCTGGCATTCCTTCAGAAGCGGTGCTGCTCCTTTTGCAGCTCCCAGAACGTTCTCCACATTAAACCAGGCAACGGGGAGATGGACCTCAAGAACTCACGAAATGTGTATCTGAAAATATCAATGACACATTATCTGCGCAAAAAGCATTAGTGTTAATTTAAAAGATCATTATTTTTGGGGCCTGGAGGAAGGGCTACCCTTGGCGATGGATTCCCTAAGGTTTCCTCCTGTCACCTTGTGGGTGAGCAGGGGTTTGTTCCTTACCTGAGTGCCGGGCGGTTTAATTCTGTAAGGTGGTGGAGGCTGAGGAGGCTGGCCTTTTGGGGGGTGATGGCCCCAAATGCCACTTTTCCTGCCCGCTGGCATTAGACATTCATCTAATTCATATACTTCATTCATTCATCATAGTTGCCAGCATAAGGGTGGCTAACGAGCTCCAATGGGCAAGGCCATGGGCCAAACGCAAATATCAATGTAATCATTCATAGGCATGTTATCTGTCAAATCAATAAACTGTTAATTCATTCCATTGGCATGTCTCCTTTCTGAAAAATACTTTTATACAGCACCACCACTCGTCAAAGAAAATGATTAACTAGTAAGTGATTTTCTAATTAATTTTGCTCAAGCAGTGAAACTATACTATAAACTATGCTATTGATTATATAAAAAACATCTTTTCATTTAAACACTTAAATACTTTCTAATAGATATTTTTGGCACCTTAAGCCATTTGTTTTGAAAAAGCTGCAGCCAACCCTTTATCAATGGGCATTATTGAAGTTGATCCAGACCAACCTTTATTTTTGAGCTCTTCATGGTGGTTTTATTATTATAGTTTTACATTGAAAAACAAAAGAAAAAAATATATAGTAGGTACGCATAGTACAAATCAAATTGTTTTGCAAAAACTGATAATATTGACTGCTAGAAGCCTTTTTTCTACAACCGTTGGTTCTACAGATGATGAGCTTTGCATTGAAGCTTGAGGAAAGGTTTCTTTTTCACAGTAATTATTTTCTGCTTACTATTTCTGTTTTATGTTTTCACCACTAATATAACATGGAGAAAGTCTGAAAGTCTAAAAGTACCAAATAAAAAATTATGTTTCATAAATATTAGCAGTATCTCCTATTGGGGTTATTTGTTTGTAATTTGTAAACATTTTCACTCTCACAAATTGAAAAGGTCAGCTTGTTGCTATTAACCAGCTAGTGTGTATTGATGTTGCTGTGGTTACTATTTAGTTGCACAACAGTTTGCATGTTGTAGAGCAAGGGTCTACTTTGTATTGGCTATTTTCTTGTTTATTTGCTACTTCGAAGCAGATGGGGGTCAGTTATGCAATTTCTGAGTGTGTGAATTTAGTGCTTAGTGCTTATTAAAGATGAGACTGGAAGTGGACATGGGCAGAGTTTTACTTCACAATTCCGTGAGCACATTCAATCCTGACCTGAACACCCCCTACTGTGCAGTCCTTAGCCTCTTTCAAGTAGAGACTGTCAGTTGTGCCAAATTGTGTGGTACTTCTGAAATATGAAGGCGAGGCTGAGACCAGCAAACTCTTTTCATGTGTAATCTGAGCATTCAAACCCAGCTGAGAAAGACAGGCTAGGGACTTTCACAGCTGTGTCACCTCCCCCTATATACTGTATGTAATTTAAACTAAGTTCTTATGTGAATTTAAATAGATACAAATGTTTAAGGAGTGCATTTGCGATTATTAGCAATTAAATGACTCACAGATAATCCAAGGCTTTGGTATAGAAGGAATGCTTGGGGAAGTATGAGTATGCAGTGAAAAAACAGTGAGCACTGATTTATATTATTATACTCTGCTTCTAGTGTAATTTTCCCCCTACCACTGTTGTGTATATAAGGTAACGACCATTCCAAATCTTTGTCAATTTATTTAAGAACTACGAATGTTTATATCTGAGTTCCCTACACCTGATATAAAAACATCACACTGTATACTGTAGTACATGACTTTTAAACTCCATTTAAACCATTATTTTTAGAGAATTATGGAAACAATACAGTGATGATATCTACTATTTACATCATAGGAATAACAGCAATCCATTGGAATTTATTACTATTTTAAAGTGTAACCATTAAGTTATACATACTGCTAGTTTCAAATAGGTTAGCACTAATCTTGGACCTAACCTAAAACAATTCATGATAATCATGAGAAGCTACTGTGAAAAATGAAACAAAGCAAAATACGTGAAAATACTATGCAGATGTAACAAAAAAGATGAAACTATACATTCCATGTCCATTTTGGAACAAGCACATGAAATTAGAGCCCTGTGAACCTATCATACATGATCAGTAGTGTAACAGAATAGTCACCAACTATGAATATATATCACCATTACTTACATCACTGTCAGTCTTTGTAACAGAATACATGTCAGAGTGAAGGTCACAAAAAACTTGGAGAATTTATTTACAAAGAAACATTTTGCTTTTTAGATAAATGTTTATTATGCAGCTAGAAATCTTTTTTGGGGGTCTTTGAAAGAAATACAAAAATAAATAGATCACATCAAACTTCAATGAATTTAGTTAAAACTGTCCCATCAATCCATGTTCATGGTTCATGGTTTCTTAAGTATCTCTCATAGCAATAAATACAGGGTAATTTATAACTATGCATATTTTTTACAAAACATCTTTTTGTTTAAGGATTTACAAGTAGATTTCCATGAATTGAACAATTATAATGTGTAAGTCAATTCTGTATTCCCTTTTTTATTTTGTTTATTCACACTGTAAAAACATTGGCATTAAAATTGTTCATTTAATATCAATCCTCTTTTTGGTTAGGTGTTGTGTGGGAGGTAACGCCTTTTTCTTCAAGAAATCACAGGTTATCCTTCTTTATCTGAAAGGGCAGGCCTGACCAAGAATGCTGACGAGTTTCCTTGCAACGCTGCCAGTTTTACTGTTTCTCACTGATTAAGGCAATCAGTCCTCCTGCCATGAATGTGATGCAGGTGTGTGCAGATGGAACACCTGCACAATACACCTTTTGGGGCTGACACTGCTGCTTTGGAGAGATATGCCAATTCATCATCCCGAGCAGCTTAATTTTTTACTCTGGTTACCGAGTGCGTCCATTTAAACTTTTATCTAAAACCTTCTTTATCATCTTTTCATTAAGTTCTCAAGCACTAATAGCTTCTGAGTTCCCCGAGTAAGGATGATGTTCTGAATAATGAAAGCTCATTATTTCTCCACAGAATGCTTGTTAATTCAAATGATGATATTAAAACTATAGTAGCCTTTAGCAGTAGGGTGATTTCTAGCATACTTTATCATGTATCAATATATACTCTGTTTGTCAAAACTGCCCAGGGCTGGGGCTGACATTTGCTCCAGAGGAGTCTAGTGCTTCAAGAGACACAGAATACTCCAAGGTGACAAGTTGCAGTTTGCGCCTCTAGGAAATGGTGAGATGAAACTTGAAGTGCCATTTCTCCTCATCTCATTATTATTATTCATAAAGAGGAAACAGACCCTTTGCTACAGCTTTTATAGGTCTTTATACTTGTACAAGAACATATATATATATATAATGTGTGTGTGTGTGTGTATATATGTATATATATATATGTGTGTGTATATGTGTGTATATATATATGTATATATATATATATGTATGTGTGTGTATATATATATATATAATAGGTATGTATTTTACAAACATACTGTATATTTAAAATGTATGTATACAGTATTTAGATAGAAACAAAGGTAAGCATGTTTTAATGTATATCTGTATATCTGTAGTGACGTCTTTATTACTTATATTTTGCATGTGTCCCCAAACTAGTTAAACATTGATACGAACAGATCCAAATAAAGAAACAAATCATTATGGTATTATAGTATTATTCAGTGTAAATATTTTAAAGGTCATTTCTTGGTCTTTGTATGGAATGTTCTGAGTCAAGTTTTACTAGTGCTTTTGAAATTCTTATTTCAAAGCTCTTTAATGGGACATGATTTTTCTCATTAATTTTGGCATGTCAGAAAATTCCCAAGCCCACTTCTTTCTGAAAAGAAACATTCTACTTTCTGCATATTTTGCGGTGTGCTTTTTTTCTCATTTACTTCACCACTTACAATGAATTATTAAGACAACAACAGATCCTTCTGTTGTGCATATTTATTCTTTCAAAAATCTGTTTCAGGAAAGGACAATAACCTTGTTGCATAAAACAATACATACTTTTCAACAACATATGTTTGACTTTGAAAAACTTAACAATGTGTTTACAAAGTATCCAGGTAACTTCTCTTTGCATTTTTGATTTTTGCTTGACTGTAATCTAACCCAGAATGAAATAACTACAGTATTACATGTTCCTCATGGTCAATACAGTACACAATAAGCATTTTGTGTGTGGGTGTATTTTTAGCAATCTAAAGGTTACAATTCTTTGGCCACATTTCAATTATGTTCAACTAGCCTTTGCCAAATATTATGTGTATTCATTTGCACCCCAAATTCATCCCATTTTGTTTAAATATTTTGTGTTTTTATATGTAATATATAGGGACTAATGCAGTTGTTTTTCTTCTTTACCCTCCAGAAAAATGGAAATCAGTGTCTTACAACTATGAATGCATGAGACAGTTTCTTAGGCTTTATGTCCACACCCTCTTGACAAAAAGTAAAATACATGAAAATATGGATACGTCACAGGCCTTGTCAAAGTACTAGACTTTAGCTTTATAACATGATGTACCAGTGAAACTGGTTCTACATGCCAAGCAAAGAAATGAGAGCTTTTCATTGAAGTCATAAACAGAAGCAGCTCTGTGCATGCCTAGACCTGCCACTTTGAAATGCTTGTGCGTCCAATATAGCAAGAGGATCATCAGGAAACATATTCAGCTTTTAAGACAGCTAGCTGTAAAGTGGCTTAGCAGCGTTTATAAAGCCAAACAAGTCACAGGTGGTGATTTAGGGTTCCCCTATTGAAAAGTTAATGAGCTGTCCGTCTTACAAGTCTTTGTTTGCTTGCTCCTTATTTTCCTTAAAAGCTTTGAAAGAAATAGACTGAACAATCTGGAAATGGAATGAGGCCAACTGAAAGTGCCTTGGGGTGCAGCAACTAACTGCATTCGCTGGAACTGGCACTTGATATTGCACCCAGTGTTTACTAAGCATGTCAAAAACCGAAAATTAACTGAAAGAGTATTGAAACAGTAATGCTCTTTTGAATTTACATTTTCCAATGAGCAAATGATAAAATGTGCTTTATTTTCCATTGGTCTAATCTGTCACGTTTTCCAACTCAGGTGGACATTGTGTGTCAAACTCTGAATGTGAATTAAATTGAAAGTAAATGTTGCTTTGTGGGGATCTCCACTCACTAATTGCACGCAAAGAAAAAAAAAGAATATATTCACTGTTTTTTTTTGTGTGACTCATTTGCATGTTTTAATTTGACAGACAGAAATTTACCTAAATACTGTATGTCCCTAAGTTTTAAAAGCCTTTAATGGGTAAAAAAAATAGTAATGTGTGACCATGCAGGGTCAAATAGCTGGGATTCAGCTTGCCTTTACTGAACTGGTTTATGTTTTCAAAGTTAGATTTTAGACAGGCAGAAAGAAACTTAAATTGACAGTGTTCCAAGAAGATAACCAGTAAGGGCACCACTAGGCTCCAACATGAATGGCTCTGTGTACTTGAAATATGTTAAATACTGATTTGGGTCCATTAAAATAATTTTACTTACTTTTATTTATATTACTTAGCATGTATCTATGTTGCTGTTAAAATGTTAGCAACAGTTTAATAAGCACATGCTTTTCCCAGAAAAAAACTGCTCATGTCCTAAATCAAGTATCTGCACAATATTCTCAACAACCACAATGCCAAATACTAGGATTACGCAGTTGTTTCCCCACAGTTTGATGAAAAGTTGCCTCTAAGTGTCCCAGATTCAGGATAAATAAGATCCATAAGTGGTTGTTGTTCTACCTGATACAGAAATTGTAAAACTCCAGTCTTCCCATGTTGGCAGATACTGAATACAATTTTAGGGATCAATAGAGACATTTCTAGAGCTGCTAGATGACTAAAATGTAAACATCCTGTAGGAGCTCTTTTTTTTCATCGGTTAAATGATTAAGCTCACAAGTATTAAGAGCCAAAGCCCCTGTAATGGTTCTCCTCATCAGCAAATGGATTAAGAAAAATAAATGAACATCAGCATCACTTGTATGTGCCACTGACAGCTTTAAAGGTAATAGCATTTACTGAACAATACACAGTGAGTGACATCATCTCAATCTGGATCTCTCAGATTCACAAGTGCAGTGTTATTCAATGAAACTAATCTGGTTTAAAATGTGAGTTTTTGCTATTTACCCAGTAAAATAATAAGCACTGTCCTTCCTATCTCCACACGACACATGGTCATGATGACAGTTACTGTACTCATTCCATAAAAAGAAATACAACATTATAGTCTATAGAAATGATAATAATCCTATATTATGTTCACATCTCTGTTGGGATGTACAGATCCAGGCCAGTGTTTATGTATACAGTCCTTACACTTAAACCGAAACAAGATAATGATCTGCGTAAAATGATTTAAACCAATAGCACTTTAGTTAATAAAATAGCCCTCATGTCTAAGTTGAGTGAATGTTGAGAGATATGCTCTAGATAGCTTCTGTTATCTCTGAGCTGGATTACCATATTTCCTCTAGTTATTTTTTAATTGAAGGTGTATTTGTTGATTGTTTCTCATGGAAAGCAAAACACAACAGTTTCTGGAAATTAATATTGCACTACTCCAAGAGGGAAACAACATAAGTTACTGACTACTCAGCTTAAAAAAAAATGTGTTCCTTCTCAAGGGAGTGGTTCCCATTTGTGAAAAACATCAACTGGTTTCGAGATGTTTTGCATGACTTTGTATGTAGAAATACACACCCCTCTATGTCACAGTACAGTCCTGTAATGACCTGCTGCATATTTCCTGCATTGCAGCATTCAACAAATGAGGATGAATGACTAGATCCTCACACCTGGTTAATCTCATAATGTCAGTTATAATTAGGCTGGCTACTATTCAATTTTTATTTTTTTTGCCAAATTGACGATTAATATCAACGTTTATTTTAGAAAGAATTTACAGGGGGGGGGGGGGGGGTATCTTTATTTTTCAATTCAAGCAGAGAATGGGTGACATCGACCTTTATGCTTTAAAAAAAAACCAGACTTTTATGCCATTGAAAAACATCTCATTTAGCGAAACCCCTTTATCATATTCAACATGCAACAAAACCGTGGTTAGCAACATTCTAACTGAAATAACGTTTGGTCACAGCTGAGCTATACATTTAAAAATTGTCTCAAATAAACCTTAGTAAACGCAGCATATAAAAGTGTATTACACAGACCTTTAAAGCATAAAGAATAAAAAGTAATATGCACAGAACAAAACATTAGATAGTTGAACAGAACTAACTTGCACTTATTATTTGGAGTCTGAGCTCCCCCTCTCCTGCTTTAGCACGGCCGGACTCAGAGTCACTGGAAGGCAAGGGCAGACTGGCCCACTTCGTAATGCCGCAGAGACTTCAGCCGTCGGCCAGGGTATTGTGCACAATATTCATTAAGTGTTTTTCTCTTGCGCCCCATTTTCAAGTCAAACTAGTAACTGTCACCGTATACCTAAAGCAAAAGCTTACATACACCTTAACCCGCTAATTCGCGCTTTGAATGACAGGCACTGTAGCTGGCAAATGAGAGCATTCTAGCACTGCTTCAGTCAGCGACCCCCAGCCATTCAGAGCGAAACAGAGACGGGACAGATAGCAAGTAAAAACTCCACAAACTAGAGATAATTTCTAAATGATTATTTTTGGTAAGAAAATAAAAAACAGCGAGTGGTTTATCTTATAAAAATGTATTTCAGTCAAACTCAAATTTTTGGGGGAATTCGACGTTTAACAAGCTTTACCAATTAATATCGAAAAGTAGCAACCCTAGTTATAATATTCTTTAATATTCAACAAAACATCTACAATGAACACTGAGACACTAACGTCAAGTACTGGGTAACATCAGCACTACTATTGCATGAATCATGTCAAAGGTGTGTTTTTAAAGTGAGTCACTTGGCAATAAATGTCTGAAAATTTGAAGGCTTTTCTGTTATTTGCATATTGGTACAACAATGGGTACAGACTTATGATAAGCTCTGACTTGAATAACTACAGTCCGTAAACACTGTTGTATGGTATTCTATTATTTATACATACTCATTGTGTTTTAACGCAGTGAAGCATGACTTTTCTGCCAGAATAACAATGTATACTGATGCACAAAAGAAACTCAACACTCAGGTCTAATGGATTTAATCAAATATTTTAAACATAGATATGAAACAAAATCACAGAAAATGTGAACAAAAATACAGATCAAAGAATCATGATAAGTTTTCAGTATGAAATGTGACACATTGTCAAAATGAAAACATTACAAAGTTAGTATTGGGTATGGTCTCTCTGAGCATTAACACAATCCTGGCAGCGTTGACGCATAGACCTGATCAGCCTCTGGATAGACTGCTGTGGGATGTTCCTGTGCAGCTGCAGCCAGCTGGCGGAGGCTGACTGGTCGCAGTTATGTCCTGCGGATGGCACTGGCACTTTGGTCCCACAGATGTTCTATTGAACTCATGTCAGAAGAAAAAGCTGGCCACGGCAAGACCTCAACATTGTTTTCTTGAAGTCGTGCAATTGTAATCCTAGCATTGTGTGGTCTTGCATTGTCCTGCTGGAAAATTGACACTTCCGAATTGGCTTGCAGGAACGGAAAAACTGTTGCCTCAAGGACTTCGTCAATGTATCGCTAAGCAGTAAGGTTGCCCTCAATCTACACCAAAGGCACACATGCCTTTATTTCATCAAGATTGGATTACTGTAATGCTCTTTTTGCAGGTATCTCCTCTAAGGTTATCAACAGGTTACAATATGTTCAGAATAGCGCTGTCTGTATTCTCACTAAGACCAAGAAACATGAGCATATATCTCCAGTCCTTGCTTCTCTCCATTGGCTGCCAATCAAATATAGGATTGATTTTAAGGTTTTATTACTAACTTATGAAACCTTACATTCTCAAGGCCCTGCCTATCTTAGGGATCTCCTTCAGTACCACATACCTAAATGAAAATTGAGATCTGGTAATAATGTTCTTTTGTCTGTGCCTAGGACTCGTCTGCACACTATGGTGATCGGGCTTTCTGCTCTTTAGCCCCACGCCTATGGAACGCCCTACCGGGCTACTTGAAAAATTGTGACTCCGTTGATGTTTTTAAATCTAATCTTAAAACTTACTTCTTTCGATTGGCTTTCTGTAAATTATTTGTAGTTCTTACTGTTTGTCTATTGAAATGTCTGTTTTTATGCTGCTATGTGAAGTGCTTTGTGATTTTTAAATGAAAAGCGCCACATAAATAAAATGTATTATTATTATTATTATTATTATTATTATTATTATTATTATTATTATTATTATCATTAAAGGAGATTCCTCCCCACATCATCACACTTCCACCGCCCCACCGGTTAGCTTGAACAATGCAACAGTCAGCATAACGCTCACACAACATCAAGGGTAAAACAGCATTCATCAGTGAATAAAACACTCCACCACTCTCTCTGCCGCCACCTCTGGCCCACAGAAGACAGTGATTTCATCTCTCAGCTGTCAATCATTTCCATGCAGACGGCGAGTTACAGTCATTCTGCTGATGAGCGGATTATTACTTCCTGGAATTTCTCGTGCTGTAGCCACTGCAGTCTGAAAACGATTACGCAGATGGATCAGTCGGATGTGACAGTTCTGGGCCTGTGTGGTGACCCTCAGTCTTCCAGGACATGGCCTGTCCCTCACAGAGCTGGTTTCCTGGTTTCTCTGGACTAGTCTGCTGATTATTGAAGCCTGTATGTCTTTTATTTGGATTGTGGTACTGTGGTGTAAACAAGGAAGAAAGCCACATAAAAAGCTCTCAGGACGGTTATTAAAATCTGCCTAACAAAAAGGTTTAGGTTATTTATCTATAGTTACACACACATCTCCATGAATAGCTCAAGAACTGCATTTCCAATAGAGAACTTACTAATGTAAATACAACTGCTTTTTTGAAAATAGTGCAAATAGTGTAAGTATGTCTATGTATTTTTAAAATCTATACAAACCATAGGGCCTATTTTATTGATTTAAATCAGTTTAGATCAATTGAATATACCTGCTCTTTTGAACAATCAGACCTGGTCTTGATTGGGTTGGGTAGCTTGGGGGTAACTTATGGTTACTTATAAATATTTCAGTATAGCCCACCATATCACACATAATGCAAAGAAAATGTTAAGCAAAACATAGGACTATAGGATGGAGCTGATTGCTTGGGTATTATACTGTAATAAAGCGTTACCAGGTATGGGGAAAAAAAGTCAGTCAGTACTAGTTATTTTCAAGCATGGCTGCTTATAGACAGCCCACAGCTGGGAGCACACACCTAATACTCATTGTGCCACAGCGTGCTTGCAGCCCTGCCCTGGGGAGCTCAGTGTGCAGCTGTATTAACCTGCCAGCAGGAACCTGTAATCTAGGACAACTTCAACTGAACCAAGTTTACAGATCAAATCAGCTCTGTCTCGCCCTGGTACAATTAGTTAACAGGAGGTGAGCATTTTTTGGCTTCTTCAGTATGCAAAAGTCTAAAAACAAACACAACAATTACACTGAACGATTAAATAAACATTAGGAAGCTAGAGGGTTCGTGGCTGCTACGAAACCTGACCATGGTTCACAATATCCAGGGGCTAATAAAATGCCACCTTTTTTATAATACTGTATGTATATATATATATATATATATATATATATATATATATATATATATATATATATATACACACACACACATTTAGAATCTCCAATTATTTTTACCCTTGATTTTCTCCCAATTTGGAATGCCCAATTATTACACACAGCTCAGGGACCCGAGGCTCAGTGGGCATCCTCTGATCCCATGAGCCAGTCAGCGTCTTTTTAAACCCAGGAACTCAAGAGTGGATGTCTACAAGCTACTGGCCTCTGGTGCCCAGCAAATCTTCGCCCCCAAGCTCACTCGGCGCCTGGCCTGTAGAAGTCACCGCAGAGCGGTGAGGAGAAACACTTTAAGGCGGATCCCACCTCCCCAACCCCGGGAGCTCCAAAGCCAATGCGGCTCCCCCTGGAGTCCCCAGCGAAGACCGGCTACCTCGCAAAACCAACCAGAATTCGAACTTGCGATCTCTGGTTGTATGACTCGCCCTGCATGTCACGCGGCAGTGCTGTTACCAGGTGAGCCATTCAGGGACCCATACTTTCAATATTTTGTAATAGTTTCAGTTGTGTAACCACCATTATTTGAAAGTACCTTTATTCAAGGAACTAGAAATAAAACAAACAATGTATAGTTCAGGTATACAATTTTAATAGCATGTAAATTGCACTGTCAAAGACTTCATTCTGGAAAGCATGTCTTCTGTAACACACTTCCCATTTATATCTCTAATTCCTACCATGCATATATATAGGCCTTCAGTTTTCTAGTTTGTTTTGTTGACAGAACCATGTCTCAAGTTACAATACCTATTCTTTTGCCTGCTCCCTTGTTGTCAGCTTTTTGCCATTGTATTATTAGAGGCTGCAAGCTTTTCTTTACACCTTCCAGTTCAACATACAATACAAGATATTCCATACCAAGTTGAATACACATTTACTCTCTGCAAGTTTTGATAGTGTGATAATTGCATGTAGTTGTCTTTATTCTGAGAAAATTAATACTTGGAGTTAAAAAGCATATTACAAGATGATATCAGTTTAAGTATCAGTTTTGTGGCTGGTTTGGAGTAAATTGGCTGTCACCCATAATACAACCTGCTTCCAGCTATGGTTCAAATCTGCAAAAATAAAGGTTTGCCATGGCAAACTTGCTCAGTAATTTAAATGTTTTTATTTATTTGCTTCACAATACTGCTATGATTTTCCATGTTTGCTTCCTCTACTATGCTTTAATACACGGTTCTATAATTTTACTAGGGAATATCACAGTAAAAGCAGGAAGTTTCTACGCATGTGAACACAAGACAGCATCTAATTTTCAGTGCCTCTGAAGTCACCAGAGAAAATTGCTTCATTCATTTATGTCATTTTCTTGAGCTTGCCACATGACAAAGATACCTTATTAGCTAAACCTGTAGAAGGAAATGTGATTTATATGTACTGGAATGTACTGGCACTCATTTCCACCTCCTGTCTGTGGTTTATTTTTTATTTGGTTTAATTATTCTTTCTCAAAACATTTTTAAATGCTTTCAGTTAAGGAAGTATGGTTCTTTATTAAGAAGAGGTGGATAATGAATGATCATTTCATGCCCATTCTTGTTTTGTGATGAGAATTAGGGATGGTTGACAGTTGGCCAGCAATAGTGATTTCACCTCCAATAAAATCAAAATTAAACTGCTGGATATAGACACAGATCCAGGCGTTGCCTTCCATCCAACCTTCAAAACAGATAAACCAGAATTATATGATTTTTAAAAAAGCAACTTGAAAAAGAAACCCTTTAGGATATTAATCAAATTCCACAACGATTTGGGCTTTTATCAAACAACCCTTGCCACCAAAATAATCTTTCAGTTTCCTTTCACAAAATATACTCCTCTACATAATTCTGCTGAATACATTACACACTCCGCTTATGCTGTTTTTAAAAATCTGTATAAAAAATATGGTATCTAGTACAAATTGACCTGCCCTTTCCATCCATGTTGATGTTGTGTCACAACCAAAGCAATGCAATGATACAAAGAGAAGCATACATATTTATTCTGTAGTTTGACAGATAAATATTACTTAACATATGCCCATTCATAGCATGGTTGTCTTATTTTGTATGCCACCTTACAAATCACGTTGGTTGCTTACTGAACCTTACTGACCATAGATAAAGATCAATGCACAACTGACAGATGTTTTTTAAATCAAGTATAATTGTGCTGTGAAAAAATACATTCACTGAGGCTCATGTCAGATACTTGACTGTCAATCTATGTATTGTCTTATTCATGTTTCTTTCTCATTGCTTCATATAGTCAGTCAGCTGAGAACATGAAGAAACCAGAACTGTTAACTACTCAAAAACAATTTTGAATTACTTTGGTGGTCTGACACCAAACATACAAGATCCTCTTCAGGTTTTTCCAGATTCAAAAAGTTCAGAATGTTGTTGTGGAAGCTTTTCAACATTTGAGCAGATTATAATCTGTTTAGTGGATTCACATATAATAAACATGTTATTGTCCAGCAGTGTTAAATGCCCTTTCATTTTTATACAATCAGAATTGGCATGGTCTTTGTTCATTTTAAATAATACAGTATGCTGACTATATGAAGTAGTGCAGAGGCTTTGAAATTATGGGAAGAAACATCAGAATTATATAAAATGCACAGAGAGTTAAATAATATATTTTGGTAGCACCTAAACATTAAAGAAATAAACACCAACAATAGATATACCATATATATATATATATATATATATATATATATATATATATATATATATATATATATATTGTAACCAC
The DNA here is from genome assembly GCF_902713425.1 of Acipenser ruthenus. Lineage (NCBI taxonomy): Eukaryota > Metazoa > Chordata > Actinopteri > Acipenseriformes > Acipenseridae > Acipenser > Acipenser ruthenus. The sequence goes on from NC_081192.1 coordinate 68,108,123, forward strand.
ATCAGGGTAGCCATTTTATAAAACAGTAATATTAAGCATGTTAAATATAGTAAACAGTATTTGTACTGATACAGTAGCTATCAGTGCAATGTCAATGTTTTGTACAATACCATGTTCATATTGATTCATTTATTTTGTTTAATTATTTGGCATAAATACAGTGAAATGTATTAAAATATATATCTGAATTGGCATGTTTAGTGATTTATAGTATAATAAACACATGAAATAATACAATAAAGAAATCATTTCAAAAGAAAGCTTTTTCATTGAGTCCAATGGGTTGTTTATAAACCTTTATAATCCTACAGACTGCCTTCAGATGTAAACAGAATTACTGTGCAATATCTCTGTAATTCCAAGACATTAAATGGAATGCCCTCGTTTACACCAGAAATAAGGCTTTTATGCTTCGTTTTCTAACGCAGTGTTATGTCAAAATTAGACTCCCAAGCAAAGGTAATGTACCAATTCACCTCTTGACGCCCAACATTGAAATCCAGCTTCAGTCACGTGAAATGAGTTTGGGGGTTTCAACTGACACCTTAGTGGTTACAGTCAATACAAGCAGTACATTGAATATAGGATTTGGTCAGGACTATTGAGGTGCACCAGCAGAGATTTGTGGGTAATGCTTGCCTCACACTATGCATGACTAAGGCCATGAGCTATTGGTCCCTTCATTTCACCAGCACTAAATTCACAAACATATATATATATATATACAGTGCCTTGCGAAAGTATTCGGCCCCCTTGAACTTTGCGACCTTTTGCCACATTTCAGGCTTCAAACATAAAGATATGAAACTGTAATTTTTTTGTGAAGAATCAACAACAAGTGGGACACAATCATGAAGTGGAACGAAATTTATTGGATATTTCAAACTTTTTTAACAAATAAAAAACTGAAAAATTGGGCGTGCAAAATTATTCAGCCCCCTTAAGTTAATACTTTGTAGCGCCACCTTTTGCTGCGATTACAGCTGTAAGTCGCTTGGGGTATGTCTCTATCAGTTTTGCACATCGAGAGACTGAAATTTTTGCCCATTCCTCCTTGCAAAACAGCTCGAGCTCAGTGAGGTTGGATGGAGAGCATTTGTGAACAGCAGTTTTCAGTTCTTTCCACAGATTCTCGATTGGATTCAGGTCTGGACTTTGACTTGGCCATTCTAACACCTGGATATGTTTATTTGTGAACCATTCCATTGTAGATTTTGCTTTATGTTTTGGATCATTGTCTTGTTGGAAGACAAATCTCCGTCCCAGTCTCAGGTCTTTTGCAGACTCCATCAGGTTTTCTTCCAGAATGGTCCTGTATTTGGCTCCATCCATCTTCCCATCAATTTTAACCATCTTCCCTGTCCCTGCTGAAGAAAAGCAGGCCCAAACCATGATGCTGCCACCACCATGTTTGACAGTGGGGATGGTGTGTTCAGGGTGATGAGCTGTGTTGCTTTTAGCCAAACATAACGTTTTGCATTGTTGCCAAAAAGTTCGATTTTGGTTTCATCTGACCAGAGCACCTTCTTCCACATGTTTGGTGTGTCTCCCAGGTGGCTTGTGGCAAACTGTAAACGACACTTTTTATGGATATCTTTAAGAAATGGCTTTCTTCTTGCCACTCTTCCATAAAGGCCAGATTTGTGCAGTATACGACTGATTGTTGTCCTATGGACAGAGTCTCCCACCTCAGCTGTAGATCTCTGCAGTTCATCCAGAGTGATCATGGGCCTCTTGGCTGCATCTCTGATCAGTCTTCTCCTTGTATGAGCTGAAAGTTTAGAGGGACGGCCAGGTCTTGGTAGATTTGCAGTGGTCTGATACTCCTTCCATTTCAATATTATCGCTTGCACAGTGCTCCTTGGGATGTTTAAAGCTTGGGAAATCTTTTTGTATCCAAATCCGGCTTTAAACTTCTCCACAACAGTATCTCGGACCTGCCTGGTGTGTTCCTTGTTCTTCATGATGCTCTCTGCGCTTTAAACGGACCTCTGAGACTATCACAGTGCAGGTGCATTTATACGGAGACTTGATTACACACAGGTGGATTCTATTTATCATCATTAGTCATTTAGGTCAACATTGGATCATTCAGAGATCCTCACTGAACTTCTGGAGAGAGTTTGCTGCACTGAAAGTAAAGGGGCTGAATAATTTTGCACGCCCAATTTTTCAGTTTTTTATTTGTTAAAAAAGTTTGAAATATCCAATAAATTTCGTTCCACTTCATGATTGTGTCCCACTTGTTGTTGATTCTTCACAAAAAATTACAGTTTCATATCTTTATGTTTGAAGCCTGAAATGTGGCAAAAGGTCGCAAAGTTCAAGGGGGCCGAATACTTTCGCAAGGCACTGTATATATATATATATATATATATATATATATATATATATATATATATATATATATATATATATATATATATTTAAATGAGTACAGTATGAGCTCGGAACCTGGATTCTGAAGAAGTACCATTTGTTGTTCTGCTAAGTTTATTTGCATCAAAAAATTTGCAGAAAGCACAAATCTGTATTTTCAGTGAGATGGTTAGGTAGATATCCTTGGTTTGACAGGTATATAGTAATTATCTGCATGTCATATGTCCCCTGGAGCATCTCAGCCTCAGTGCAGTAAAAAAAATATTGTGTTTTCTTACATTATGGCAGCCCCATTGGCATTCCCAGTTGCAAATTCAAAGGCATACCTGAGGATGCCATATAGACAAAGCACACTGTCACATTTAGAATCTGTCAGGCTTCAGGGTTACTATTTGCTCTGTTTGGGAGAGGCATAGAAATACAGTTTTTTGGTTAAAACCAGGGAGATGGTAGAATCATACATGTTGGCTTTAATTAGTGGAGCTAAAGTGATCAAGTCATTTATTATTATTATTAGCATACTAACGTTACCATGAGGGACACATCTGGGTAAAACAAATCCCAATATTTAGTTAACGATATTGCTTGTGTAATGCTTGTGATACTGGTCATAAAAGCGGTTATATTTTCAGAAATATATTTTATTACTGGTATATTATTACATTATGACTTTATTTATTTATATTTACCGGTTGATTTTTTAAACAGGTCACTCAAAAAAAGTTACTTATCTCTCTGCACCTCTTTTTTACTTTCAGTTTCTCTCATACAGGTAATTCACTGAGCTTTCACCAGCTTTAATCCTAATTTATTAAAAAATAAATTTCACAGCTGTATTAAACTAGCACACTGTTTCATGCAATTGCAGTAAAATATTGTTGACACTGCAGCGTCCATAGTACAGAGACCATTTATTTTCCTGTGGCTGCTGTCCCAACCAATAATCTGTGTAACAGAGCTGCTTTCTCGGCGAAGGCCAGAATAAATCTTCTATAATACCCACAAAACCTAGAAATGAAAGTACCTGACGTACAGTAGCAGGCAAAGGTCAATCTCGAATGGCCTTAAATTTCTCCAGGTAGGGGGCCAATCCTTTGGCGCTGACAACATGGCCCAGGTAGTTGACCTGTCGCTGTAAAACTCGACACTTGGCAGGTTGTAATTTCAGGCCATGACTCCAGAGTCGCTCAAATACTCGTTCTAAATGGACAAGGTGGGTGGCAAAATCAGGAGAATACACAATAATATCGTCAAGACAAAACTGCATCAGTCGCTGGAAGGTGGCCAGGGCATTGCACAGTCCGAACAGCATTCGGTCAGAACAGTCCTAGGGGGGTGGTGAAAACTGGCTTTTCTTGATCCCGGGGGTCTACCGCAACTTGCTCGTAACCTCTGCCTTCTTTAGGGTAGTAAGAGATTCTTCAATTCAGGATAACATGCGTCTTTATGCGTGACTGCATTAAGCCTCCGGTAATCAACACAGAATCTCCAAGTACTGTCTTTCATTCTTACAGGAATAACTGGGGCGGCCTAAGGACTAGCACTCTGTCAGATGACTCCATCTTCCAACATCTCGGCAAGTAGAGTCCGAAGCTCCTGATAAAGGGTAGGGGGAATGGGACCAAACATTTCTCTGCACGATAGGGATCCGATGCAAAACGGTGTCAAAATCTTCGGCGTGGGTCACAAATACCTTCTTCCACCATTGAAGTAGAGTGGTCAACTGAACTTCTTGCTGCAAGGTTAAACCTTCTCCTCGCAATCCCAAATCAGGGACATCAGGGTCCATGGGGGGATGGACTGTCTGGACCGCTACTGTTACCACCCCAGGCTCCTCAGTTGACAGTACCACATGCTTCTCTCCCCAGATAGTCTGGGGGTCAACCTGGTAAAGCACGGCTAGGGTGCGATATTGGGCAACTTCAACGGGGAAGGGATTTAGATTCCGTACTCTCACAGGACAGCGACCTTCAATGACATGAACCAGTGTCCGGGCTACTTGCCAGCCTTTGCCTTCTTCGACAGCTTCTACCATAGCACAGTACTGACATTGTTTAGCAGGGTTCACCACTTGCGCCCAGACTACCATCTCACTCTCTGGGGGGATCCAGGCGGTTCTTGGCGGGTCAGATGTACCGTCCCCATCTTCCCATCCAGGGTCTCCTCAGCCGTGGCCCTCCGACACTCTGCAAAAACTTGGGTCCATTCCACTCATGCCGATGGCCTAATAGAAGTCGAGAAATAAGCATTTTGTAATGTAGATTCTTTGAACACAGTATTCCAACAAGCGGAAATTACGTTCATCCCCAATATTCCCTTTTCTTTCCCCAGGCATCCTTCACGATTACTACCCACAGATCTGGGATCAGCACCCCTCTCTCCTAGGCCAGATCAATGGGGGCCGATCCCAGTCCACTGAAGGAGACCACTGGGTCCGGATCTCTTGCGTCATGGACCAAGTGAGTTCGGTCAACTGGCCCTGAATTTCAGACAGTAATTCTGCACGTACCTCTTTCTTCCAGGCATCTAAATCCGGAGTAGCTATCTCCTGGGGCTGGCCGACAGCTTCTTTTTCAAGTACTCAAGCTTCGTGGTACACTTCAGAGAGGGTTAAGGTGGGGTTCCGACGTACCTGACGCTGCAGGACCTGGCCCACCACTCCAGATTATAGACCGAAGACCCATTGGTCCTGAAGGACCACATCCTGCATTCCGGGCACCATAGAATTCCTCCTCTTTCTCACCATTTCTTCTACCGCCTGACTGCAACTGAATAAGCGGGTCTGTAGTTGAGCCAATGATGCTTGGGCTCCATACTGCTTGCTGAGAGTCTTAAACACTTGTGCAGTGTTAGTACGTTCTGATGGTTGTAGTATTAATTTCCCTCCTCACATCCCCTTCTAAAGCATTTATAATGAACTCTACTTTTGTTTGTCGCTCAAGGTCTGCGACCGCAACATGGCCTGTACCCGATTCTGCCATTCCCCAAACTGCACCCCACTAGCTATCTCTTCAAATTTTGGAACCTAAGGCACTCCCAGCATCCAGGGCACAACCATGTTAACTGCGGCAGACGGAGGCACTAGAGGGACCACTTCTGCTGGATCCTGTACGCTCATGGTAACTTAGTCTGGTATAGTTACAGCCAAGATCCTGCTGACTACACCAGAAAATGTCATGGGTTTGTTTGTGTGACTTTACAGGTAAGTATTTCTTTTCTAATAACCTTCTCTTCTATTTCCCACAGGTTGTTTGGATCTCAGACTGACCACCGGACCACCCCAGGAGCGCACAAAAACCACACAGGCAGGTAAGTAAAATGGTTGTTCTTTATTATGTCAAACAACAAAAAATCAACACAACACAGTTTTTTGTACAAAGAAATGTCAATAACAAGAACACTTATACACCCTAAAATAACAATGGTTCTCCCACTATAATTTAATATCCACATGGTAAGTATTCAGGTAAGTAAAAGGTATAGTTCAGTCCCACCAGAGGATTCCAAAATGCCCCACACTGTTTAGGTAAATTAATTATGTCCACAATCTTTGGCAATCACTCATTACAGTAACATAGCAGCCAAATTCACCAGTCTTTCACTTCTGGACATTGAATCAGGTCACAAGTGAAATTAGTTAGGTGGTACCAACTTAGGCCCCAGTGGACTAATCAACACACAAAAAAAGAAACATGACACACAATTCGCCATAATTGAAAGTCTCTACCTGAGAGAGGCTGAATGACGGGGTGTTCTCGAGCTTTGAGGGGAAGCTCTCATGGCACCTGCCAGCATAGTGTCTGTTTGTAGTTAATGCATTTGTCCCTCATTTTTCATGAACACTAAATTCAAAAGCACCAAAGAAATAAAAATAACTTAATATTATTGTTCATAATAGTTACAGTGCCTTGCGAAAGTATTCGGCCCCCTTGAACTTTGCGACCTTTTGCCACATTTCAGGCTTCAAACATAAAGATATGAAACTGTAATTTTTTGTGAAGAATCAACAACAAGTGGGACACAATCATGAAGTGGAACGAAATTTATTGGATATTTCAAACTTTTTTAACAAATAAAAAACTGAAAAATTGGGGGTGCAAAATTATTCAGCCCCTTTACTTTCAGTGCAGCAAACTCTCTCCAGAAGTTCAGTGAGGATCTCTGAATGATCCAATGTTGACCTAAATGACTAATGATGATAAATAGAATCCACCTGTGTGTAATCAAGTCTCCGTATAAATGCACCTGCACTGTGATAGTCTCAGAGGTCCGTTTAAAGCGCAGAGAGCATCATGAAGAACAAGGAACACACCAGGCAGGTCCGAGATACTGTTGTGGAGAAGTTTAAAGCCGGATTTGGATACAAAAAGATTTCCCAAGCTTTAAACATCCCAAGGAGCACTGTGCAAGCGATAATATTGAAATGGAAGGAGTATCAGACCACTGCAAATCTACCAAGACCTGGCCGTCCCTCTAAACTTTCAGCTCATACAAGGAGAAGACTGATCAGAGATGCAGCCAAGAGGCCCATGATCACTCTGGATGAACTGCAGAGATCTACAGCTGAGGTGGGAGACTCTGTCCATAGGACAACAATCAGTCGTATACTGCACAAATCTGGCCTTTATGGAAGAGTGGCAAGAAGAAAGCCATTTCTTAAAGATATCCATAAAAAGTGTCGTTTACAGTTTGCCACAAGCCACCTGGGAGACACACCAAACATGTGGAAGAAGGTGCTCTGGTCAGATGAAACCAAAATCGAACTTTTTGGCAACAATGCAAAACGTTATGTTTGGCGTAAAAGCAACACAGCTCATCACCCTGAACACACCATCCCCACTGTCAAACATGGTGGTGGCAGCATCATGGTTTGGGCCTGCTTTTCTTCAGCAGGGACAGGGAAGATGGTTAAAATTGATGGGAAGATGGATGGAGCCAAATACAGGACCATTCTGGAAGAAAACCTGATGGAGTCTGCAAAAGACCTGAGACTGGGACGGAGATTTGTCTTCCAACAAGACAATGATCAAAAAAATAAAGCATAATCTACAATGGAATGGTTCACAAATAAACATATCCAGGTGTTAGAATGGCCAAGTCAAAGTCCAGACCTGAATCCAATCGAGAATCTGTGGAAAGAACTGAAAACTGCTGTTCACAAATGCTCTCCATCCAACCTCACTGAGCTCGAGCTGTTTTGCAAGGAGGAATGGGCAAAAATTTCAGTCTCTCGATGTGCAAATTGATAGAGACATACCCCAAGCGACTTACAGCTGTAATCGCAGCAAAAGGTGGCGCTACAAAGTATTAACTTAAAGGGGCTGAATAATTTTGCACGCCCAATTTTTCAGTTTTTTATTTGTTAAAAAAGTTTGAAATATCCAATAAATTTCGTTCCACTTCATGATTGTGTCCCACTTGTTGTTGATTCTTCACAAAAAATTACAGTTTCATATCTTTATGTTTGAAGCCTGAAATGTGGCAAAAGGTCGCAAAGTTCAAGGGGGCCGAATACTTTCGCAAGGCACTGTATAAGGTCAGCCATTTTTGAAAACTACCAAACATTAAGAAGTTAATACATGGTCCTTGTTTATATTTTTTGCCTTCAGAAATGTTCTTATTTTTAGTATTCATAACAAGCTGTGGCTTTCCAGTGATAGGAAACAATTCAGGTCAATGTGGCTACTGTGAAAAAAGGTTTTGTAGCAGAATGACCACATGGTGTGGAGTGTGGGAGACTGACAGGTGTCTTGCTCCCGAGTCTGCTACAGATAGCTTACATCGAAAATGAGGCAGCTGGCTAAGATCTTGGCCCAGCTGGAGTAGGGGAGGAAGCAGCCGAGTGGGGGAGGAAATGATGTATGAATGCTGGGAATTAAGGCATGCTGCAAGAAAACTAGAACAGGTTGCTTCTAATATAATATTCATCTATCAGGTAGAAGCAGGAGATGAATTATTATTGGGTTACATGCTGGCCAGTAAAAAGCCTTCCTATTGATTCTGCCAGAGGTGGCATACTCCTTTTAGAAAAGGCAACATTCTTTCTTAAAGTCTGTTACTAACCTCTGTGCTCTCCATTATCTGAGTGATAAATCCTTCCAAATGTCAGAACATTTGCTTGAAAAAAAAAATTGATAGTTTGGAAACACAGTGGCTAGATTAATTGTAAACTTTGAGGTGATACTGTAACTAGTTATTTGTCTCATTTTTACTTGCAAGGGCCAGGTTTAGCAAAACTTTGCTTATATTTGTATACCCTTTTACTGGTAATGTGTGCTAGTTTGATAGATTAGATAGCTAGTGGAAAAATAAAAGTAATATATTTTAGTGCAGTCATTCAAGATCACTATACAATTTATGTGAATGAGAAATTATTTATATTAAACTGATTGTGCAGAAACACGTAAACTGAGGCGAAAGTCATTGGACCAGAAAATTGAGGCCCACATTTAGGGGTTGGGAGAGCATCAAACCTATATTTCAGAACTCCTTTTATTGTTATGCCCTTGAAGGTATCTAAGGGAGGGGTCCACACTAAAAAAAAAAAAAAAAAAAAAAAAAAGTCATGTGCAGTCACCTTATTTCAAAGAGAGTTTTCTGGGAATGTGTTGGGACAAAATATGTCTTCTGCTTCAATTTTCAGATTGATTTGGTAGTTTTACAGAGCTTTTTTCATAACTAAATAATTAAGGGATCTATATAGGGATCTATTCCCCCCCCCCCCCCCCAAAAAAAAAAAAAACTAACATTATGGGACAAAAAAGTTTTCACAGTTGACCCTGTATCTGCTTCTAAAGCAAAAAAAAAAATCTTTCTTACACTGAAAATTAAACAGTGTCCAGAATTACTTTGAGCACATTTAAATGTTTAATGTTGCACTTTTGAAAAATATTATTTTTATTGATACCAATAACCTTGCTGAATAACCTAAGTACTGATCAGAACAGAAACTAAAATACTGA